>NC_141545.1:30045602-30645602 GCF_021556685.1 Rattus norvegicus
TCAATTACTCCCCATCTTATATTTTGAGACAAGGTCTCTCACTAAAATTGGGGCTCACTGATTTAATTAGATGGACTGGCTAGTGAGCTTCTCCTAAACTGTGATGCTGTATTTGTCTGTCCTATTTAGGCCTCTGTGGGCACATTCTAGGCACAGATGGGCTCAGACAACCTAAAAAGCAACTGCACATATGATTCAGAATAAATGCTGCTAAGTATCATTTACTTTTCAGTACTGGAGCCTTCTGTATTCTAGGCACCCCACCGAGCCACACCCCCAGCTCCTCACTGGGGGATTCTAGGCAGGGACTCTACCACTGAGCCACGCCCCAGCCCCTCCCTGGGGGATTCTAGGCAGGGACTCTACCACTGAGCCACGCCCCCAGCCCCTCACTGGGGGATTCTAGGCAGGGGCTCTACCACTGAGCCACGCCCCCAGCCCCTCACTGGGGGATTCTAGGCAGGTGCTCTATCATTGAGCCATGTTCCTAGCCCCTCATTACTGGGCTGCATTCAACGGCTCTACCACTTAGCTATAACCCCAATCTTTAAATATACATTTTTTTAAGTTTTGAGACAATGACTCCTTATGTAGCAGGCTGGCCTTTTTCTCACTCTGTAGCCCAGATAACTAAGAACTTGTCTTTGGTTTCCTGCATCAGGCTCCTCAGTAGCTAGGGTTACAGTTTTGAGCCATCAGGCATGGCTTGTCGAATGTCTTAATACCCACTTATTATGCTTAATGGAAGCCAGACTCTCCCCCCTCTCTTGTCTCTGGCAGCCTTTGCTTATAGGATAGGGGTGTGAAAAAGTTACATCCAGGAATCCCTGGACCCAAAGGGCAAACGACCTTATGATTTAGAGGTTCTATTTTGAGACCAGTTAAAAGAGAGCAAATTCAGTCTGTGCCTACTTGTCATTCATAAGGACTGGGATGTCCCTGGGCAACTTGAAGCTCCCACTCAGCGGCATCGACAAGATGACACGCGATACGCCGAAAGGTAGGCATTAAAGACCTTTGACGGCATCAGAAGAGTCTAAAGTGGCCCTCCCAAGAGTGAGAAGAGAGGGAACAGGAATAAATGTGAACTGAAGATCAAACGTCAGCCTGCTACATAAGACAAGACCGGGATGGGACAACAGGCGGCCTCCTCGGGGGGAAGGGAAGAGCAGTCAGGATCAGGCCTCTGAGCGAGGGATGTGAGTGATCTCCAAAATAAACAGATGGACGATCACAGCCTAATTTAGGTACTATGTTGAAATGACTGCCACTGGGACTTGGGGGTTTTCTTCTGCACGTAGTTCATAGCTTTGCCGGAATATAAATAGACTCCATTGAGACATAAGGCTTGAAGGGAAAGAAAAAGGTGGCATGGTTCAGTTGCTTCCGTTTCTTTTGAGCCCAGGGAAGTTAACTGCTCTGCCCAAAAGTGATGCTGTCAGTTCCAGTGTAGAGGGCAAGGCAAGTCTCTTTCACCTAGTCATTCGATGGCTTCTGTAGCTAATAGATTTAATGGTGAGTGCTGTCAACTTGACAAAAACTAGGATCGCCTGAAGATAGGCCTCTGCCCATGCTTGAGAGTGGTCATCTTGATTATGCTGACTGGCGTTGGAAGGCCTTGATTTTGTGAGGGATTATTTTCCACAGAGCACTCTAGACAATCCAGAAAAGGAGCTGGGGAATGGTACGGGTGCATAGCTTTCTGCTTCCGGTAGTAGACATACCTGGAATAGCTGCTTCAAGCTCCTGCCCTCGTGATTTCCCATCCAAGATGGGCAATGAGACCCATAGGCAAATAAAGAGAAGGCAGCCTAGGAAGTGCACTCTGAAAGCATTTCCAGGCTGCTAAACACTATGGACACCAAGGACCAAAAGCCGCTCGCAGATCACAGGGCAGGTGAAGAAGTGGTAGGGTGGTATGGTAGATTGGTTCTTGTTTATATAAGTTCAGGGGAATGGTCCCCTCTGACAGGTTAGAACACTTTGGGGACCGGAGAGATGACTCAGTAGTTAAGGGATCCTGCTGCTCTTTCAGGGATCCTGAGTTCAGTTCTTAACACCTACACTGGGTGGCTCATGGCTGTTTATCATTCTGTCATTCCAGCTCCAAGGAATCTCTTCTGGCATTAGGAATACCTCTCCTTCCCCCTCTCCCTTCCTTTCCCTCTCCCCCTCCCCCTCTCCCTCCCCCTCCCCCTCTCTCCCTCTCCCTCTCCCCCTCTCCCTCTCCCTCTCCCTCCCCTTTCCCTTTCCCTTTCCCTTTCTCTCAGATTCCTCAGTATCAATGGCTATAAAGGGCTTGGGCATGGCGGTGTATCAGTAGGAAAGCTTCCTAATCTATACCTACTAGTCCTGGGCCCTATACCATGCTTTCATCTATAGCTACTGAGTTGTGGAAGGCTTCACTTCGCAGTTTTGTTGATTGGTGCTTAACAGACGTGGACACATTCCGGAAGGTGAGAAGATTAGAAGATTAGAAGGTTAGAAGTTTTTTTGTCATGCTGTGAATATTCTAAACGGTCGGTGCTTGCCAAGTGTGGTGGTGGTTTGCATAGGTTGAGCCCCCACAGATTCATGTGTTTGAATGCTCGGCCATAGGGAGTGGCGTTGTTAGGGGGCGTCCCCTTGTTGGAGTAGGCGTGACCGAGTTAGAGGAAGTCTCTCATTGTAGGAATGGGATTTGATGCCTCCTCTGCTCAAGCTCTGTTCCCAGGGTGGATGATAGCCTTCTCCTAGCTGCCTGTGGGACACAGCTCCTTTCTGCGGCCTTTGGATCAAGATGGAGAGCTCTGCGCTTCTCCTCCAGCACCAGGCCTTCGTGCATGCTGCCATGCTTTCTGTCATGATGATAATGGACTAAACCTCGGGGACTGTCAGCCAGCCTCAATGAAATGTTTCCCTCTATAAGTCATGGTGTCTCTTCACAGCAATAAAAACCCTACGGCACCCGACTAAGGCAGGCACAATGTAGTTGGCTGCCATAATCAGAAGACATCATTGTTCCCCCCCCCCCCTTTTATTTCATTTATTTTTGCAGTAGGACTTGCATGTACTAGGGAGTGCCATACTGTTGAACGGTGTTCCCAGCACCCCACTCGAGCCTTCTAGGCGAGGCTCATTCCACTGCTGTGATGCCCCAGCTTTGCCTTTGGGAATTCTAGGCAGATGCTCTAGCACTGAAATCCATCTCCAAGCCGAGGCTGCTGTTTTACATTCATTCTGCTCTCAGTTGGCTTACTCTGTAGGTAGTTTGCACACGACACTCTCTCCTCCATCCGTAACTGGACCATCTTGGACTTGCTCTCACATCCTTAGCCAAGGCAAGTAGGGCAGAACAATAGAGCAACCTAGTCGTCTTCAGGTCTATGATATTAGTAATGGAGCAAATACTTTTCCCTAGAGAGGGTCTAGAGACCCTCGCCTAGGATCCGAAGCTATTGCCCTCTCCCTTGACTGCAAATTATCTTGGGAGATGCTAGAGAATACCGGAAGTAGATGGTTAATTGAAATCAAGAGAGACTCCAGGGTGCAGCCTCCGTGAGTGCTCTACCCATAGCAGGTTGGGAACTGGTGATGATTCATCTGTCTGTGAATTACCCACACCCTTGTAAGTGACCCATGTTCTCTATAAGGAGAACCTGAGTTCAGGTACTGGGTGGGTCACAGTTTCCTTTACAATCCAGCACCAAGAGATGTGAGGGTGCGCGCGCGCGCGCGCGCGCACGCACACACACACACACACACACACACACACACACACACACACACACACACACATACAAAACTTACCCCCAAAGAGGCCACTACCCACAGGTTTAAAACTGCCATCCTAACCTATCCTTGATCTTTCCAAGAGCTTCTATTGTTTAAATCTTCATGACTTTGTAGCCAACTATGTTACATAGGAAAAAAAAATAAACAAAAGCCCATAGCAACCTGTGATGTAGTCTAAGCAGGTGACTGCTTGAATCTGGTTAAGCCTTGCGTATTTTTCCCCTAAGTCATTTGTAAGCATAGTGGAGAGGAGGGACATTATCTACCAACTAGAAGGCTGAATTGTGCAGGAAACGGAGCATGAAAAAGATTTGTGCTGTGATGTAGAGATTAGAAAGAACAGCCTATGTGAATTAATAAACGGAATGCAAATACAGTACATCCAAGTGTGACTTCAGTGCGACTTCAAAGGATTTGCTACTTAGGGAACTATGTATTCTCTAAGAAATATTAAATACTGGTGTGTGTTGTATGTGTGTGTGTGTTTGTGATGTATGTTGTATGTTATGTGTGTTTGTTTGTGATGTATGTTGTATGTTGTGTGTGTTTGTGTGTATAGTGTGTGTTGTGTTTATGTATGTGATGTATGTTGTGTGTGTGTTATGTGGTATATTTGTATGTGTGTATTATGTGTATGTGTTGTATGTGTGTGTGATGTATGTTGTGTGTGTTGTGTTTGTGTGTTTGTGATGTGTGTTATGTGTGTAGTGTGTGTTGTGTTTATGTATGTGATGTATGTTGTGTGTGTGTGTGGTATGTGGTATATTTGTATGTGTGTATTATGTGTATGCGTGTGTGTGTGTTTGTGATGTGTGTTGTGTGTTGTATGTGTTGTGTGTCTTCTCTCTCTCTCTCTCTCTTTCTCTCCTGTGCACGTGCACACACACACACACACACACACACACACACACACACACACACACACACACACAGAGCCAGGGCATCTCTAGGGACTGCCCGTTTTCCCTCCCTAGAGCTGGGGATTTCAAGCACCCACCACCATGTGCTGCTTTCATATGTGGGTTCTGGGGATCAGAATCAGATTTTCAACAAGCATTTTATTGACTGAGGCATCTCCCCAGCCCACATCAGGATTTCTTATCCCTGAACATTTTCAAGAACAACTCCCCTAAGAAGACAAAAAATAACCACTGTTTGCAAAGAAAAAGAAATCCTCACACCCCATTGGTGGGAGTAGAAAGTTAGTACAGCCATTATAGAAAACAACTCGGAGGGGCTCAAAAATATGAAAAGGAAACTGTAGTTCCCACCAGAGGTTTTGGCAACTTTATTGTGATTGTTTGATTATGAAACATCCCCCACAGGTTAATAATTTTCAGTTCTTGGTGAAGGGACCCACGCCCTGTGGGGCTCTCTTCTCTGGACCCCTAGTAGGCACAGACCAAACCCAAGCACCAATTTCCAACATAAAGAGATCCTGTATTAAGCAAGGCAAAGAGAAAAGGTGGCTGAATCTGAATCAGGCAGAAACAGCTTTGTGGAATAATTTTAAGAGAAAATGAGGGAGGTCTGTGTGAGAATGAGCTAGACTGTGCTGGTAAGCTCTGATTGGGAATGTTAATTAGGGTAGCTAAATGGGGATTTTTGATTGCTGGACCTCGATATTTTGATAGTTGGACCTCGGTCATCAGCATCAGGAATGAGTCAGGCAAAAGGAGGTGGTCAAATAAGGGAATAGACCTTGGTGGCAGCTTTAGAAACGTGGAAATGTCTAAACAAGGGAGTCTTACGGTTTAGCAAGGGAGACGGGGAGAGGGAGAGAGGGTGAGAGCCATGTTTGCCCTGTTTGCCTGCTGGAGCTTTTTAGAACCCTTCATTTGGTCTCCAGTAGGTGGCGCTGTTTGGAGAGTTTATGGAACCTCTAGGATGTGGAACCTTGCTGGAGGATGTAAGTCACGGCAAGATGAGTAAATTCAAGAGAATTCCCACTTCCGATAAACCAGTTGTTTCCTCAGAATTCGGAGTATGAATTTCCAGTGTACTCCCACATTCCAAGTTGTTATCTTGGGCTGGAGGGGAGCACCCATTTAACATGGACTCTGGCCAGCTCCCCTAGGAGGAGGTCAGATTTCCTGAATTAACTCTCCAACTCAACGTTGCTGGGCTGACCTCTTAAAGGGTTTCTACTTAAAAAGTACAAAGCTGTGTTCAATAAGGAGTTAAGGGGGAGGGGAGGGTCCTTTAAATGGACAGAGCTTCACTGATTGACGAGGATTAAAAACTCTAACACTATGTTTTAGATATTTTCCTTTTTACATTTATGTGTGTTGTGTCAGGGGGTGGGGTGGGGCACGGGTGTGCATCAGAGTACTCCTGTGGCATCAGTGGGCAAGCGGGAGAGTCAGTTCTCTCCTTCTGTTATGTAGGTTCCAGGGATGAAACTAAGGTCATTTAGCTTGACACTAAGTGCTTTTCACTGCCGAGTCGTCTCCCAGGCTTATACTACACATTGTTATCTTTGGTTATTTTGGGGAGAGAGGGCTTTGAGACACTGCACCTGAGTAAGCAGTCCAAAGTCCTTAGAAAGGGCTAGAATTGCATCAAACTCTGATCCTGACAATTCCTTTTAGAAAATGATTTCTTTTTAAAAAAAAAATTATGTGTGTTACGTGTCTATACACTTTCAAACATGAGTGTGTGTGCCCAAGGAAGCCAGATGTATTGGATCCCCTGAAGCTGGAGTTACAGGTGCTTCTGAGCTACGTGATATAGGCACTGGGACCGAACTTGAGTCCTTTGGAAGAGCAGCATATGCTCGTAAAGGCTGAGCTGTCCCCCCAGACACCAATATGCTGTCTACCTTGATCCGACCTTACTCAGCTGTGGAAGGTTCTGACACAGAATGCAAAATAAACTCCACACCCAAGGTTCATGTATTTAAGGCTCTACTGCAAGTTAATGGGATTTTTGAGAAGGGATTGGACCCAGGAATCTCTCACCTAATCAATAATCAAACCTATTGATGGAATTATAATTTGATGGCCTTACTATGATGTGCTGAAGACTTCTGGAGAGCTCACTAGAGATGTGTCCTTGCTCTGGGTCTCTAAGCCACTTCCTTAACGGCTTCCTAGTTGGCATGATGTGAACACTTCTGGTGCACCGTACCCGTCAGCCACAATGCTCTGCCTCACTTCAGGCCCCAGGCAATATAGCCACTGCCCTGCCTCTGAAGCTATGGGTCCAAATAAATATTTTCTCCGAGAAGATGTTTCTTTCACTAGTGCATGGTCTTAGACACAAGAAATAAACCTACCTATCTCATGAGGGTTAACAGATGACAGAGAGAGCTCTTTGCTCATGGACTCTGGGCTCAGAATGACTAGGTTGTCCTCTTTGGAAATGTTGAGGAGATCCTGTTCAATGTATTGACTTATATTGTTATTTTCAATTTATTTGGGATATGTCTGAGCGTATGAGTGTATTCATATGTGGGCATTGAGGAGTGGCTTATCTGGAAAAGTACTTGCCAAACATGTACCACGGGCTGAGTTTAATTTACAGAATTCACATGAAAAATAAAAATAAGCCAGGTATGGTGATATGTACCTTTAATGTCAGTGCTGGGGGCAGGGGTGGGGCAGGCAGATCCCAAGGGCTCGCTAGCCAGGTGATCTAGCCTCTTGGTAAACTGCCAGTGAGAGATCCTGGCTCAAGAAAGAGGGGAGGAAAGAACATCTAAAAATGATATCTAAAGTTAGTCTCTAGTCTCCATGAACACACAAATGTGCACATGTACTTGCACATACCTGGGCTCTTGCTTACACATGCACATGCAAGTGAACACACACATACACACACACACACACACACACACACACACACACACACACACTGAACTTTATGTTTAGACTTAGCTTTATTCCCAAAGGTAGCTCATGCAATTATTTTAAAACCATCCTTAGTTTGGGGTCCAGTCATTCTTGGTCTTAAGCATGTTTGATAAGATATACTCAAACCTCCATTAAAAGGGGGAAAGAAACCAAAACCAAAACCAGGGGTTGGAGAGATGGCTCAGTGGTTATGAGTACTCGTTGCCTTTGCAGAGAACCCAAGTTAAGTTAAGCACCATGTCAGCTCACAACCACTCGTTAAGTCCAGCTACAGGAGATCTGATGCTCTCTTCTGGAATCCACAGTTACCTGCATTCATGTGCACATACAGAGAGAGAGAGAGAGAGAGAGAGAGAGAGAGAGAGAGAGAGAGAGAGAGAGAGAGAGAGAGAGAGAGAGGAAGAAGAAGGAGAAGAAGAAGAAGAAGAAGAAGAAGAAGAAGAAGAAGAAGAAGAAGAAGAAGAAGAAGAAGAAGAAGAAGAAGAACTTTTAAAAAACTCCTCAGGGTTATTCTATAACCTTTTGAGGAGTTAGGTCTGTAACTTCAAAACCCTTTAAACACAGATGGTCTGGTGACATAAGGTCATCTTGCTCTGTGAGTGAAAAAAAATTACAACCCCTTGCTATTGCCTATAAAATATTGCTTCATTAACTTGAAGACTGTAATTAACTACATCTCAGCCTTCTGTCTCCAGGCAGATATCCATAATTTCTTTAGTCTTCCCCCACAGTCTGCTTCTAACCTGTTCATCATTTTCCTTGCCCTCTTCATATTGTCAGTAGAAGGGGGAAAACACCCTTTAAATACAAGTTAATTACACATGGCCTTCTGTTCAGGATTTTATAGAGATTCCTATAGTAAACAAAACCACACACACACACACACACACACACACACACACACACACACACACACTGGGGAGGAGAGAGGTTGGGAGAGAGAGAGAGAGAGAGCACAATGTTTTAAAAATTGAAACGAAGAGAAGAAAGGGGAAAAGAGGAAGGGAAATAAGAAGAAAGGGAGTAAAGAAGGAAGGGATGGGAGAAACGAAGGAAGGAAGAAACAGAAAGGCATATGAGAGAGCCAAGGAAGGACAGAAGGAATGAAATGAATGAGAGAGGAAAAGGAAGTGTAGATGTGTTCTTGTGCTTAGAACAAAGGAGATTTTAAAAAAACCAAAACATTGAGAGTCTTGCCATGTAGCTCAAGCCAGCTGCAAACTCAAGATGCTCCTGCCTCAGTCTCACAAGAGCTGGAATGACAGGTGTGTGCCACCACTGCTGCCATCAAATACAGCTTTTGCAGGGATCTGAATCCTTATTGTTTGAATCTGTGGCTCTGGAAGCGATGGACATAGACAGGTGATTGTAGTTACATTAAAGATCAGAACCAGACAAATATTAATATCATTGCTTAAGCAAAAATATTCCACCTCTGACTGGTGAATGACTCTGGGTCCCTGCAAGAACAGGGCACAGTGTTGAGTTCCTGTGATTGTCTCTGTAGGGAGAATTTTGCCTTTACAAATCTGACCCTGAAGAAAAGATAGGTCATCTATTTTGCTGAATGTCTAATGAGCAGAAGGTAACAGGATTTCACAGAAGAGACAAGGCCATCCACTCTTTAAGTCAAGCATCAATTCAGCCTGGGGCTCACGTGATTACTTATGCCTCTCATTTGTGCTTGTTAAGTAATTACTACGTAAATTATTAGGATAATGTAATATGCATGACTTTAAGGAATGACAAATTGTAGCTAACTTTCTTAATTTGTTGCCATAGAGACATTTCTAGAAATTCTAAATTGTTCCTCTCCTATGTATAAATTACTGCCACCCTGCTCTGTGTTTAGGTTTGATTGGTAAGACTGTAATTGCACCATTGCGAAATGACTCCGTTTCGAGTACTGAGAAATTTACCTTGGATTCTTCTATATCCAGTGACTATCCAGTTGACTCAAGGGTCTGAATCAGGGAGAGTATACAGAATTTGAAAGATAATTCACAGCTGTAGGCTTGGTTCAGCAGCCCCTGTCAAGAATCCTTTAATGAGGACATAGAAATGTGGCTTAGCAGTAAAGTACCTGCCTAGAATACACCAGTGAGGGGCTGGGGGCGTGGCTCAGTGGTAGAGCCCCTGCCTAGAATCTCCCAGTGAGGGGCTAGGGGCGTGGCTCAGTGGGAGAGCCCCTGCCTAGAATCCCCCAGGGAGGGGCTGGGGGCGTGGCTCAGTGGTAGAGCACCTGCCTAGAATCCCCAGTCAGGAGCTGGGGGCGTGGCTCAGTGGGAGAGCCCCTGCCTAGAATCCCCCAGGGAGGGGCTGGGGGCGTGGCTCAGTGGTAGAGCACCTGCCTAGAATCCCCAGTCAGGAGCTGGGGGCGTGGCTCAGTGGTAGAGCCCCTGCCTAGAATCCCCAGTGAGGGGCTGGGGGCGTGGCTCAGTGGGAAAGCCCCTGCCTAGAATCCCCCAGTGAGGGGCTGGGGGCGTGGCTCAGTGGTAGAGCCCCTGTCTAGAATCTCCCAGTGAGGGGCTGGATATGATCCAGTGGTACAATGTTTGCTAGTATGTGAGGGCTCTGGCTTCAATCCATACTTAAAAACAAATCGGATGAGGCAACCATTATTTTTTTTCCCTACCATTACCTTTGAATCTCTTTCTTAGTATTCACTTACCCACCACTAAGATGCTATTATGAAAAGTAGTTTTCTTGGGCTGTCCTCAAAACCAAAGACTTTCTCTACTATACTCAATTCTGTCTAAAGGAAAGGTTCAAATATCCTTTCTTGTTTTCCACAGTTTTTGAAAATGTTAGTAACCTCTGTGGTTGGAGGGGAAACCTGCCAGAAGAAAAGTAATGTACTAGAATGGTGTCTTTTATCTTCCTGTGAATGATGGTCTTTTTTTTTTTTTAAACCTGTATGTGTGTATGAGTATACATGTATGAACACGGAGTCCTGGGGTTGATGTTGGAATCATGTTCAATTGCTCTTCACCTTATTCATTGAGGCAGAGCCTCTTAGTCAGATTCAGAACTCACTAAGATGTCTACTCTCTCTAGTCAGTGTGCTTTGGGGACCTCCAGTCTCTGCCTTCTGAGGCTGGAATTATAGTGGGTCAGCGTGCTTACCCCATGTTTATGTGGGTTCTGGGGAATCCAAGCTCTTAATTCTTATGCTTGCATGGAAAACACCTTAACATCTGATCTACCTTGCTAACTCCAAGACACATGTTTATCACTGCACTTCTTAGTGTCCATCTTTTAACCATTGTGACCAAATAGAGCAGGTGAAATGGTGCAAGTGTAAACAAAAGAAGCAGTAATATCCGGGGCACCAACTTGTGGCTGCAAAACTCAACATGGATGTCATTGTAAGCCCCAGAGTTTGGGACAGACCATGCAAATAGACCTTTTGTTTTGGCAGTGAATGCATAGCCAACAACATCAAAATATACAAATCTCAGTTATTAACAATAGAAAGTGGCAGGGCAGGGTGGCTCAGTAGGAGCTACAGTGCAAGCAGGAGGACCTGAGTCGTAAGAGCCCTCACTTGATATGAAAGTATGGCTGCAGCTGTAACTCCAGCACTACAGGGAGCAGAGACGGGGGGATGGTTGGGTCTTGCTGACAGCCAATCTAACTCCAGACCTGATGAGAGACCCTGTCTTAAGAAATTAAAGGAGGAGAGTGATAGGCCAGGATGGTCAACTTCCTTCAGTGGCTTCCATGTGTGTTCATATGTTTGGACACTTGTATACACACATGCCACAGACACACACAGGAAAATATAACCCCCTAAGAACCTTTGTGTTCTAGTGATTAAATGTCCAAGTACTGAAATAATCAAAGGGGCCAGAGAGATAGCACAGTGTTAGGAGAACTCACCACTCTTGCAGAGTATCTGAGCTCCGTTTCCAGAATCTATGTGGTGGGACTCAGAAGCTTCAAGAGATTTGATGCCATCTTTTGGTCTCTGTGGGAACCTGAATACATGGGGATGCACACACGTACACAGAAACACATAGATAAAAATAAAATAACTAAGAGTGGATTCATTGGCCTCTATCCCATCTCCTCTAGCCTAGCTTTATGAACTTTTCAATCTAGAGAATTCAGTTCTATATTAAGCATCTATCAAAAGAGTTGGCCATAGACCAGGTTTTGTGGAAAAACATAATAAATTTCAAAAAGCAGAAATTGCAGGGTTCATATTTTCTGATCACAAAGCAAAAGCAGGCATAATGATGCTAAGCATTTAAAATACCCACTTGCTTAGAAATTAAAACAAAAACAATAATAAGTTTTTTTTCAGTCCACGAGGAAATAAGATTCATAATTATAGGGCTTAAAAAAAAAATCCCAGTAGTGAAACAGTTCTTACCAAGTGTTATGGAATGCCGTTGAAGTGGAAGGGAGGAATCAATGTGCACTCGTGCACACTCAAATTTTGAAACAAGAAAGTACGTAAATAAACAAATATTCAGCTCAAGAATCTAGACATCGGGGTTGCGACTAATGGATGTTAGATAGAAAGAAATGAAGAATGAACCGGGATGTACCTGTCTTCTATAACTGGCCTTGAATGTCTGCAAAGATTGGGAAGAGGGGAACTAGGAAACTCTAGGTTGTGTCAAATCTTCCTATCCTGGGATTGGAGATGCTTCAGCTGATAACATGGTCGCTACACAAGCATGAGGAACGGAGCATGGGCCTGAACATACTCAGCATTGGTGAAGGTCTCATGACATAAGGAGAAGTAAATTTCTAGGGTAGTATAAAAGGCTGTGTGTGTGTGTGTGTGTGTGTGTGTGTGTGTGTACATCCAGCATGTTTGCATATATATGTACATGTGAAGACTAGAGGCCAACTGAGATGTTTCTTGAGACTATATCACTCAGCTTGGAGTTCGCCAATTAGACTAGGCTCACTGGCCAGTGAGCCCCAGGGATCCTCTGTCTCCTCAGGTGAACCCCATCATGCACAGCTTTTTCTGTGGGTACTGGGAGGGTCTTAACTCATGTCTTATAATTGCATAGCAAACACTTTACCAACTAAGCCACCCCCCTACCCCGCAACAGCTCCTGATAGTAGGGATGGAGAACCTTTCTGCAATACATCATTTCAAGAATATCCCAAACTTTTCCATGCAAAGCATCAAGAAAGGAAATGAGAAAATAACAGCAAAGATATTGAGGAGAAAGGGCAATTAGTATTACTTTATCTCAAAAAGATGTTTTAAAGGGCCACTGGGATAGATTGGCGTATAAGGATGCTTACTGCCAAGCCAGAGACCCACATAGTAAGTGGGGAAAGTACTGACTCTGGAGGTTGTCTTCTGATCTCCACATGGAGCCATGGTGCTAATCAATCAATTATATTGTATAAATTCTCTTAAGCCAGATGTGGTGGGAGTCACAGGTACTTAGGAAGCTCAGGAAAGAATATTGCAATTTCAAGGCCTGCTCAGGGCTATAGAGTGAGTTCAAGGCAAGCCTGGGCAACTCGATGAGACTTTGTTACAAAATAAAAAGTCAGAAGGAAGGGCTGGGGAAGTAGCCCAATTATAGAGTGCTTGCCTAGTGTGAACTGCAAAGAGTGATCATAAGAGGACCAGGAGGGATGGCTCAGAGGTTGAGAGTGCTTGTGGCTACTGCAGAGGACTAGAGTTTGAGTCTCAGAGCCCATGCTGGGTAGCCCACAGCTGCTGGTAACTTCAGTTCCAGGGAATCCAATGCCTTCTGCTAACTTCCAGGGACACTGAACTCACATGTACACACACACACACACACACACACACACACACACACACACACACGCACACACATTATATTAAAAATATAAGTTAAAACACATAAAAAATAGAATATGTCCAGAGAGATGTGCAAAATGAAATTATTGATAATTTTTAGAAATTACAGCTGGCAAGATGACTGAGGATATAAAGTGATTGTCACTCAGGCTTGGCAACCTGAGTGACACCCTCAGATCCTACAGGCTAGAAGGAGAAAACAGACTAATTGTGTCCACGTTATCCTCTGATCTACACACACACACACACATGCGCGCACACACATTATTTTAAAATAAAGAGTACTTCCCTTCGGGAGAATTGACAATTGGATCCCAGACTCCATGTAACAAACAAGGCAGCCATCCCATGTCTGGTAGTTTAAATGAGAATGGCCCCAGGCACACACACATGCACACAGGCATCCAGGCATGTTTGTGCGTGTGCACACACATGCAGTGTGGTACATGGGCATTTGCACCCCTCATACAATAACAAAATTAAAATAAGTTAAAACCTCTCAACTTACTGAGTAAATAAATGGTTGGAAAAAAGTCAAGGAACACAAAAGATAGCTTTTTATCTTGCCAAGTGTGTAAAGAAATAAATTCTAGAGTATAATGCTGGGCTGTGAATGAAGAGATTGAAGTTCTCCTCCAAGTAGCTGATGGGAATATGAATTGATTCCAATTCTGAAAAGCTTTGTAGCAATATACGTGATGGTCTTTTAAATTGTTTATGTCTTTGACACAGTGATTTAATGCTGAGGAATCTGTCTTGCAAAAATAATCAGAGAGGTGGACAAAGATGTATGAATAAGGCTATTCATATTTCTCTATTATTAATAAGCCAGTGGGGGAAATTAGAGAGAGAGTGTTCAACAATAGACGAATGGTTGGTTAAGTCAAGGCGCGCTTATACAATGGATTATCATACAGCCACTTGAAATCACGTTTTTAACCCATTAAGGATAAAGAAGGAAAATGCTCACAATAAAGCACCATGTTCCACAGCTAGAGATACAGCACAGCAGTAGAGAATCCCCTGCTGAGAATCTCCCAGGAGGGAATGAAGGATGTGGCTCAGTGGTAGAGCCCCTGCCTAGAATCCCCCAGTGAGAGGCTGGGGGCGTGGCTCAGTGGTAGAGCCCCTGCCTAGAATCCCCCAGTGAGAGGCTGGGGGCGTGGCTCAGTGGTAAAGCACCTGCCTAGAATCCCCCAGTGAGGGGCTGGGGGTGTGGCTCAGTGGTAGAGCCCCTGCCTAGAATCCCCCAGTGAGGGGCTGGGGGTGTGGCTCAGTGGTAGAGCCCCTGCCTAGAATCCCCCAGTGAGGGGCTGGGGGCGTGGCTCAGTGGTAGAGCCCCTGTCTAGAATCCCCCAGTGAGGGGCTGGGGGCGTGGCTCAGTGGTAGAGCCCCTGCATAGAATCCCCCAGTGAGGGTCTGGGGATGTGGCTCAGTAGTAGGGTGCCTACCCAGAATTCCTTAGTGAGGGGTTGAGGGTAAGACCTAGCTTATGATATGTTATGGTATGATAGTTATGATATGTAGAGTGGTTGAGACCTGGATTCAGTGTCCAGTATCGTCACAATAAATCCTATAACTGCAATAAGAACAACAACAACAACAACAGTTTATGAAAACAGGACGACAAAAGATGACAAGTGGCTTATTCAAATCCACCTAGCCTCATCTAGGCGCGACAGGCCTCGAGCTAAAATTTGTGTTTTGAAATTTAATTCTTTATGCAGTGGTATCAAAGACCGGAGTTCCTTTGGGGAATGACCAGATATTGGGGGCTCTTCCCTCACCATTGGTATAGCGTTGTTGTAGGATGTTCAAGAGGCATGTGTTAGTCCTATAAGAGTAGGCAGGCATGGTTGGAGCCTCTGACCCTCCCATGCCCAACTTGGTGTGATTCTCACACAGCCTTATTCTCCGCTCAAGGATTTGTTTGCAGCCGCGTGAAGTGATAGCGGTATGTATGACCCAACCGGTTGGTCATAGTTTGCCTATTAGCTCGGTTAAAGAGAAAAGATGGCTCGGTGACCGCTTTAAAACCAGCGATAAAGAAAGTGTTTCGCGCTGGGTCTGCAGAACGCATGCTTTTGGAAGCTCCTGCAGCATCGATTTCGCTAGTCATTTGTAAAGGTGGGATCAATTCCAACCTTGACTCCCAGTCACTTCAGTTTATAAAAACAAAGCGAAAAAGCTCAGAGTTGGCCAGTCTGGAGCAGGGAAGTGAAGCGTCTCATCTCAGCTGCAAAATTGAGTCTTCCTGACCTTGAGGCAGTGGGGGAGACACAGGAGCAGGAGAAGGGAAAACAGCAGGAAGTGGAGCCTTATCTTGTGTCACAGGCAATCTTTCTTCTAACAGCCCTTCCTAGCTCCTTCACTCTGCCCTTCCTTCCTGTCATTTACTCTCTCTCTTCCCCCTCCCTCCCTCTTTCCATCTCCCCTTGCCTTCCTCTCTTGGTCTCCTTGCTCCCCTCCCTGCCCCACTCCCACCTCCTGTCCTGGTTCTCAGTATCTCCTTCACCACTCCTCTTAGAGCCGGGGAGTAGCTTGCTTAAGACCTTGTTTCATTCAGCACTGCAAAAAATCAGAACAAAAGCTATAAACCCAAACACACACACACACACACACAGACACACACACACACAAACACACACACACACAGACACACACACACAGACACAGACACACACACACACAAACACACAGACACAGACACACACACAGACACACACACACACAGACACAGACACACACACACAGACACACACACACACACACATACACACACTTGCACACACAACGATTGTTCTCTGATCATAATTCCTGGAAGAATTAGAACTCTTGGATGCTGTAGTCAAGAGACCTGTCTTAGTGGTGTAAAAGATGCGTCTGATGTGCTTTCTCTCAAGGGAAGGGGATCATGCTGTCCCTTCCACCTAAACCTAGGCACACAGGGGCTGTCAGATCTTCTGAACAGAAAATCGTAGAGGGACATAGCTTCATTAAAATAACGAGAGGAAAGAGGGAGGAAGGGAAGTAGGTTGGCTGGCAAATAGACCAAATGTGTCCTGACCTATGCTCTTGGGATGTTCTTTTGAAATAATCATGTCTTTATTTTTCAAGGAAGATATTGATCTACTGAAAGTGCCCACTGTGGAGTGATTGTGATCGAGAGGGTGGAGGGGGGCAGAGACAGAGGCAGAGACAGAGACAGAGAGGCAGAGACAGAGGCAGAGGCAGAGACAGAGGCAGAGGCAGAGGCAGAGACAGAGACAGAGACAGAGACAGAGGCAGACAGACAGACCCAGAGGCAGACATTCTTTGTTGTTAAGTGTTTCTGACTAAGTGAGCAGACAGAGAGACAACAGCATAGTGGAGGCTTAGAGGACAATTCGGGCTGTAGCATCAGGAACCAACTGTAAAGTAAGGTCTCTGAGGAGAGGAGTCAGAGCCCCTGCTGCAGAGGAGGACGCCCCTGCCACAGCTGAGAAGTAGCCTGTAGCCAGGTCCTCAGATCCCTAGGCTAGGCAACAGGAATTACGGTTTTGATTTAAGCTCACTTTCCAGGTGAGAGATTATCACATTCTGTTAGCGAGGAGGCTGCTACAGATATTGTGGCATGAACAGAGCCTAGATCCTAGCACTACATTCCTATAGTGGGCACACTGAATACATCTCTATTTTCTGCTCTTTTATTATTTGTTTGTTTTAATTGGTGTCTGGAGGATGCGGGTTACTGAACTTGGCCTTCTTGGGGTACAGGTTGTTATCCCAAGTTCAGTGACAATGTCAACTGTTTGCTGAGAGCTGCCTGCAGTGGAGCACCAGTGTGCTTCGTCTGGAGGACTCCTCTGCCTAGTCTTCTGTGTCCTCTCTTAAACATATGGGCAGAGATTAGGAAAAGAGAAGGCTCACAGAGAAGGAGCTGGTGTTGGCTACTTTTCTGTTGCTGTGCTAAAACACCATGACCAAGGCAATTTATAAAAGATAGAGTTTATTCAGACCTATGAGTCTAGAGCAGTGGTTCTCAAACCTGCAGGTCAAGACTCCATTGGGGTTGCATATCAGTCACCCTGCATATCAGATATTTACATTACAATTCATAACATTAGCCAAATTATACACTTATGAAGTAGCAAAACAATTTTATGGTGAAGGTCACTACACCATGAGGGTCACAGCACTAGGAGGGTGGAGAGACACTGTGGTAGAGGGATAAGAGCTTGTCATGACAGAGCGGAGGCATAGCAGCAAGTGGTGGGCATAGCAGCTGGAGCAGGATGCTGGGAATTCACATCCTTTACCATGAACTTGGAGCAGAAAGAGCAAACTGGCAGTAAGGCAGAACCTTAAGTCCCAAAATCAGCCCCTAATGACATATTTCCTCCATCAAGGCACATCACCTAAACCTCCCCTAAATAGCGCCCCAACTGGGAACAACGTGTTCAAATGCCCAAGACTGTCGGGGACATTTTTCATTCAATCTGCCATACTTGTAGGCTTTTATTAGTTACTCTGTTGCCAAAATTAAGGCTGCAGAGTGTGCTCTGGGAATCTGGGGTCAGCCACTTGTCCTCCATAAGACATTTAGAACAGCCAAGTGAATAGCAAAGAGCAGAGTAAGGGGATTTATTCAACCTGGCCCCATTGGGAAAGAGGGACCTAAAGAGATCCAGAGATCCCCTATAGTCTGTCTTCAGGGTCTTAAAGTTTAAATAGAGGACCACACATTTAAGTCAAAGTGTGGTACCACCCGCCATTGACTCATTATGATGTTGGCTCCAGTCTCTTCACTTAAGGCCAGTTTAACAATTTGTGGGAGGCAAGTTCCCCTTTTGTGGGGAGCCAGGCTTCAACCTTTTCTTTCTCAAAGCATAAGCGGTGTAAGCTTCTTTGGGGGATTCTAGTTTCTTGGGGTTCATTGTTTTGGTGATTTGGTAGAATGAGGGACACAAGTGTTTTGTTTCTTGTTTTTTGTTTGTTTTTGTTTTTGTTTTGTTTTGTTTTTTGAATATACTCACTTCTGCCAGCTAGGTTACAAGTCAGTACTGATCTCAGTCATGACACGCCGGGTTTTCACAGAACAGCACGTAGGTTCGCTATTTCTCTCTTTTACTTTGCCTTTGTTTTGTAGCAGATGTCACTCTCTGAGTCTGGAGACAGCGATGGGTATCCAATCCTTGTGCGATAACATTGCTCTCAGTTGGGTAGAGTCTGGCTGCACCGGTCCTTGAGTTGAGAGTGATGATCATAGGAGAGTCAAATTGCTGAGGCAGACCTCGAAACACACATGTTTTCTTTCTTTCCACCATTCTTCCTGAACTTGGTTCATGTTTCAGGTTTGGTGAATCCTATTTGCAAAATGAGGCTGGAGGTTGTAGCTGCCTATTAGCCCTCCTGTCGAAGGATGTCCTGCTTCTGTTTTTCGTGCCTTGGGTTCATTTCATCAGGTTTCAGGAAGAGGTAGACATTTATTTGCGGTCTTCTTTATCTCCTCCTCCCCCCTTTCCTACTGCTCTTGATTCTGAAACCCCTTTTCTCAACAGTTCCAACAAAAAGGAGACTCCAACCGAAATCAACGTGTGGGATGAGCTCACAGATTGCCTACTGTATCTTTCCTGAAGACCAATGATATCCAGAAGCAGGTAATAGTTGATTCAGAGGTTTTGCTTTTGTGTGTGTGTGTGTGTGTGTGTGTGTGTGTGTGTGTGTGTGTATGTGTGTTTCAGGGATTTATGGATATTCCTTTTTGACTTATCTGGTATTAGAACATAATTATGGATGGTGGGCATGGTGGAAATTGGTTGTTTTTGTTTTTGTTGTTGTTATTGTTGTTGTTTTGTTTTGTGCATCCAGTGAGGCATAATAGAGAAAACAAGGTAATTTATAAGTTCTGTGAGGGCAAACTGGGTAACTGGTCTACCACCTAGATTGTTTTAGATTTCTTGGGTGTCAGACCCATCCTCTCAGAAGAATGCTGTTTGGTTCACTTCCTCTCAGTTTTAGAATCAATAAATCCCTTTCTCGGGGAGACTTACACGGCAGCTCTGTTTTACCGTCCTTTCTGCTGCTGTGATAAAGCACTCTGACCAAAAGCATTAAGGAATGGAGAAAGTTTATTTCAGCTTATAGGTTACAGTCCCTCACTGAGGGAACTCAACGCAGGAGCGTGAAACTAAGGCTTGCTGGTTTACTCAAAGATCTGCTTGGCTAGCTTTCTTGTACAGCCCAGGACCACCTACCCAGGGAACGGTACTGTCTACATTGGACAATGCCCCAAAGATATGCCCACAAGCCAATCTGATCTAGGTAACCCTCCCATTGAGATTTTTTTTTTTTACCCATAAGGCTCTAGGTTGTGTCAAGTTCACAATTAGAGGTAAATTGGATGGGCATAGAATAGGTCAGTTGAAATTATTTTCAAAGATGAGACCATGAAAAAGAACTCTGTCTAATTTTGGAGGTCTTCTGATCCCCCAAGAACAATCTTTGAACCAATAGCCCCTGTGCCAATCACACAGTGGCTCCTCTACCGGGAGGAACTGAAGGACAAAGTCATGATCAACAGTTGGAGTAGGAGTGAAGGCCTCAGCTATGATGTCTCTTGGGTATTTAAAGGGTACTTCATTTATTCGAAGGAATTTTAATTAGAGTTCCACTGGTAGAATTTTGCCAAAATCTGGGAGCCATTTAACAATGTAAATCTCATGGCTTATGTCAGAGTACATTGAGGTCCTGGAGGACATAGATTACATATAGTCTTCAAACGGGGGCATCAGTAGACAAGCTGACATAGCTCAGTAGTTACTTTGTGTGTAGGGTATGGGTGCACGTGTGTGGTGTGTGTGTGTGTGTGTGTGTGTGTGTGTGTGTGTGTGTGTTTTCATTTGCTTTTACATGCCAGAGGTCAATGTTGGATATTTCTTTAATTATTTTCTGCTTTACTGTTTGGGACAGGGTATTGCACTGACTTTGGGCTTACTAATTCAGCTACTGACCACCCAGCAAGTCTCAGGGATTTTCCTGCCTTTATCTCCCCAGCTTGCATTACAAACCTGGTTTTTATGTGTCTCCCTGGGGATCAAACCCAGGTCTTAATGCTTGCACAGGGAACATTTTTATCAAACTTGGCTATCTCCCTAGCCCTGCAGTTAATTTGTCTTAAACATGTGTCCAGTAGCACCCCTGTCCTCCCGTATTTGAGATGCTCTAAGACTATAGAGGAAGCTGTGCACATTGAATAGTATTCTTCAGAGACAGCATTCTGTAGGCAAGTTTGTTGTGCAAGGAATTGAATGGCAGGTAGTGAAGAGGGGGGAATTGTTCTGGGAAGGGAAAGCAGGGGCAGAAACGTGGAGGTCCAATTAAAGGCACAACCTTGAAAGGAGTACTTATTACTGCAGGAGAACTGTGTAGTAGGCTTGGGGAGAAGGCTTGGTGGGTAGGAGCACTTGCTGTTGAAAATACAATGACCTGAGCTCAAGTCTCCAGAAGGTGTGTAAAAGCCAATGCTGAGTATGAGTACTGTAATCCTGGTATTTCTATGGAGAGATGTGGGGCAGACATAGGAGAAATTTTGGACGCCTGAGAATCAGCCAGCTTGATGTATACAGTAACAAAAGAAGAAAAGATCCTGTCTCAAACAAGATGGGATATAGGCTTGGACACCTAAGAATGTCTTCTGACCTTCACAGGTGAGATGGCACATGGGTACCTCAGTCACACACAAACACAAATGTAACTGTGCAGTGTATCAGTTTCTTGGTGGTGCTGATAGGTCTTTGTCTTTCAATCCTATGAGCTAATGTTTGCCTAGAATGTGTCTATAATTTGCAGACTCAATCCATCTGATTCAGCTGTGCAGATGCCCCAGTATGTATCTCCCTGGCCTGCCTCAGGAGATAACAGGTTCACAAAGAGCCTTAGGTGACCAAAATATTTTAACTTGATCCAAGACTTGGGAATAGCTCTGGCCTTGAAAGACAGGGATCCTACCCAGGGTTCATATGGCAAGTTGCAGACTTTACAATGAGCTTTCATTATGACAAATCAATGTGACAGAAACACTTTATTACTGTGTATGGTTCCCTCCTCCTTTGGAGTCCTGTCCTAAAAACCTGGCTGGCTTTAGACCAACTGGCTAATTACTTGTGCTGTAATGATCAACCTGCCTAATTTATCACTTCTTTGAACATTTAATTAGCCAGCAGTGCAAGACAATTAGGTTCCGAATTAGGATAAATTAAACTGCTAGCTTAGCAGCTCTAAGGACACAGAAACTATAACCAATTACATCTGCAAAAAGATTTGACAGAACCACCAAAGAACAGGAGTTTGACATGGGCCCAAGAGCTAGATGTGAAGATATTCTGGGGAGTCATATAGAGATGGTTCTTTTAGACCAGAAAAATGGGGTACAAACTGGGAGAACAGGGCCAGACTTTAGATTCTGTGTGTGTGTGATAGATAAATAGATAGATAGATAGATAGATAGATAGATAGATAGATAAATAGATAGATAGATAGGTAAATTGTGGAGTATGTTGCTTGTGTACATGATGCATTTACACACTCATACATATACAGAAACCAGAAGTACATATTGCATGTCCTACTCTATCACCCTTTATATTATTTTTTGAGGCAGGGTCTCTCACTGATCCTGGAACTAGGGTGGCACCCAGCCAGTCCCAGAAATGCCCTTGTCTCTGCATCCCACAGTGCTGGGGCTATAGGTACAACAGGTCACTTCTGACTTTTTGCACTACTTCTGGAATTCATCCAGTGCTCTTACAAAACCATCTTCCCACATCCAGATCTCTATGCCTGGTGAGAGGATCTTTATAATTCTTCTGACAATTGACTATATTATTTTCCATAACCAGAGCTAGAAATTTACATACTGGCACTCTCAAGGATGACACTCCAACACTGGGTGGTAGTTGAAAGAGGAATGTATAAGTCTACACTAGAAACAAAGTAACTTCCCATCTAAGATTAGTTAGCTCCTTTCTTTTCTTAAATTGAAAATAATTTTTTCATATAATATGTTCTGATCATGGTTCGCCCTCTCTTGTCTCCTCCCAGATCTTTCCCATGTTCCCACCCATTCAACCCCATGCCTTTCTTCTTCTCTTTTATTAGAAAACAAATAGGCAAAACCAAAGCAAAACAGAGAATCAAACAAATAGCAGCAAATAACAAAATAACAAAGAATAAAAACAAAACAAAAATAAAAACAAGCAAACAACAGAAACGGAGAAAAAGTACAAGAAATACATGCACACACCCACATACACATACAGAACCTTTATGGGTTTTGTAACCCACAAAAACTGAAAAGCAGAGACAAGCTAAAGACCAGTAAAGTAAAACAAACAAACAAACACAAAAAATCAGCCCAAACAAAGCAGCTCAAACAAACCAATATGAGACCAAAATAAAAATCTAAAAACTACCAGTGTGTTTTTGTGTTGGCCATCTATTGTTGGGCATGGAGTCTACCTTGAAATGTGGGTAACATACCCAGTGAAACTCCATTGGAGGAAACTAATTTTTTCCTTTGCAAATGGTTATCATTTGGAGATAGCTTCTTAGTAGGGATGGACGTTTGTCTCCACTTCCTCTCTTAGCACTGGGACCCTCTCTGGCTTGAACCTGTGCGAGCCCTGTGCATGCTTCCACAATCTCTGTGAGTTCATATGTGCATCAGTCCTGCTGTGTCTGGAAGACACTGTCTCCTTGGTGTCATCCATCCTCTCTTGCTCTTATAAACTTTCTGCTTTCCTCTTTCGAAGAGTTTTCTTGAGCCCCGAGGAAAGAGATTTGATGAAGACATTTAGAACCGAGTCTTCCTGACTCTCTCACTCTCTGCACATTGTCCAGTTGTGGGTCTCTGTATTAGTTCCTATCATTAGAGGAAGCTTTGCTGATGATTGCTGAGTGAGACACTGATCTATGGTTATAGCAGAATGTCACTAGACGTCATTTTATTACTGTGTTCCTTTAAAAGAGCAACAGTATTTTTTATCTAGGCCATGGCTTATCTAGTTTTAGGTTCTTGGCCACCGAAGCAATAGTAGGGATGGATTCCATCTTGTAGAGTGGGCTTTAAATCCAATCAGAGAGTAGTTGGTTACTCCCAACACTTGTGCCACTATTACACCAGCATATGATTCAGGCAAGTCACCATTATAGAGCACAGGGTTTGGAGATTGGTTGGTGGTTACCTTTCTCCTCTGGTACATGAACAGTAGTTAGTATGGGTGAAGGACCTAATTTGACACCCGATTGACCTCTTCGTATTCAATGAGATATATAGGTGTCATCTTCACGAATAAGCATTTAGTACCAGTTTGTGGAGAGTGAGCAATAGCTTTGGCAGTAGCCAGAGTTGTTTGGAGATTTCCATGGAGGCCCAGTGAGCAACAACTCAACGAGTTGTAACTCATTTCCTGCACTGAAATTTTCACTTGCTGGTGAGAGATGTGTAGTTGAGACATTATCTCCTCCATATTTTGGTGACTTTATTTAGACTTCTTTCATATATGTATATAGTTTAAAAAGCTTCTATGGTAGTGAACCTCACATGGCCCTTAGAGGTTTTCATCCCTCTGTTACCCCCTCTTCCCTTCCCCTTTCCTTTTAAGCTTAGTTAACTCTTGAGTTTGTAGTGCAGTGACGTCTGAGAAAGAAGATACTTAAGGATAATGTATTGTGGTGGGAAATGCCAAATTACATTGCCTTAGCTTCATTATAAAGCTAAGTAAATATCATAAATTAGTCTTTTAATTATCAATTTGTATTTTTATCCTCAAAAAGTGTTCTTTTTTCCTGGAGCTGGGAATGTCAGAGTGGTTACCAGTGCTTACTGATCTTGTAGAGGATCTGTTTGGTTCCTAGCACCCAGGTCAAGTGTCTCACAACCATCTGTAACTCCAGGTGCAGAAGTTACAGCTTGTGGTGTCTTCTTCTGAACTTCATGACCATTTCACTAATGTGTACATGTGCTCCTAAACATCTACACACACACACACACACACACACACACACACACACACACACACACACACAAGTCCTTCCGTCATAGTAAAGAGTCTCAGGGTTTTTTACAGTAAAAGTTGGCATACAACTTCTAGCTTGCTCTTACTAATCTTGGTTTTTATATGAGTTATAGGAACTCAGGGCCCAATTATCTGCCAAGAAATAAGATGAAAATGGCTGGTCTCCAATCTATGCTTTACCCCAAATTCACACAGACAGGCTCTAAGACTCGGACATCTGGCCCTGGCCCCAACATCACCTAGGTCAGACACCTATAGGCTCCATGATCTCTGTATATCCCTATGAGTCCCAGACAGTTGATTCTGTGCACTGTGTTCTCCTAGTATGTCCCTGACTCCTCTGGTTCCTCTAACCCATCCTCTCCTTCCTCCACAGGACTCCCTGAGCTCCACCTAATGTTTGGCTGTGGGTCTCTGCATCAGTTCCCATCAATTTCTGCATGAAGTCTCTCTGGTCTCTTTTGTGATGATTCTGCTAGGTTCCAGTCCCAGAACACTGCAGACAGGACAAACTGTAGGTTGAAGGTTTTGTGACTGGGTTCGTGTCCCAATCCCTCCAGTTGAGTTCTTGCCTGGTTACAGAAGATGGCTGGTTCAGACTCCATGTGCCCCATTACTAGGAGTTTTTGCTAGGGTTACTCTTGTAGATTCCATGGAGTTTCATTGGGCCAGGTTTTCATCCTGCCCCCTAAATGCTCCCTACTCCCAAAACCATTCCAGTCATTTTACACAGTACCTTTTTCTCTCTCCTCCCATACCCGATCCCTCATGTTTCTAGCCCCACCCACTCCCAGTCCATCCACAAAATCTATTCTATTTCCCCTTCCCAGGGAGATCTTGCTTCTCCCCTTTAAGCCCTCCTTGTTACTTAGCCTCTCTGGGTCTGTGGACTGTAGCATGATTGTCTTTTACTTTATAGGTAACATCCACTCATAAGTGAGTACATACGACATTTGCCTTTCTGGGTCTGGGTCTTCTCCATTTTTATATATTATCATGAACTCTTTAAATTATCGTACCTCCTGGCTCCTCAGCTCTTCCTTGCCTATTCCTTGCATGAGAGATGGAGCAAGTAGAAAAATGAATTGCCACTTCTCCACTCTCCTGACAGGAAGAAGGGCTCAGCTACTCCATCTCCCGTAGCTCTCCTTGTATCTCCTTTCCCTGGTAATCAATAGAGTTCTCTCTGGGCGGAGGCAAGCCTGTGGCCCAGTAACAAAATAACGGGAAGAGTTTACAAAGACGGTTGTTCTCTGAGTTAATAATTTGAACAGTCGGAGAAGAACTGTGGTTCTCATGGTAACAGAGACCTGTGGCTTAGTCTCTAATTGGAATGTATCAGACTAATATGTAGAGATGGATAGAGTAGGGAACTTTTTCCCTTCCCTTAATTGGAACATGTTTAATGAAACAATGATATGATGCAGTTTGGAGGCACAAGGCCAAATGGACTAATTTGTTCTAAATATGTCAATGGGATACATACTCGCAAATTCCTTAATGATATGCAGTGCATCGGGGCTTTGGTAGGAGCCTTTGATCCTTGTGTGACTTTTGCAATGTTAAATCTGCAGCTTACTCTTGAGTTCCTGGGCACGTTCTCTTCATCCTCTTATACAAGAGTTTGGTGAGTTCTGCTGCCGTTAATGTTGGAGATTGGATTTGCTTTCTAGTGAGTGAATTTAATAAAAGAATAAGATTTTCTTACTCGGCTAGGTATGATCTCCTAGGCCTATAATCTTAGTACTTGGAAGGCTGAGGCAGAAGAGTTGCTTGTTTGAGGGGGAGATTTTACATTCAAACCACATAGGCATCAGAAAATATTGTTTTAAATTGTGTGTGTGTGTGTGTGTGTGTGTGTGTGTGTGTGTGTGTAGGCATGTTCAGGCATATACACACATGCAGGCATACATGCATGTGTATACATGTGCATGGGGAGGCCAGAAGTCAACTGCAGCTATCACTTATTAGACACCATCTAGCTTGTTTTTGAGAAAGGGTCTCTTACTAACCTGGAGCTTGCTAACTAGGCGAGGCTGACTGGCCTGTTAGTCCCAGGGATCCACCTGTCTCTATCACCCTGTTGCCAGGATAACAAGCACACGACGCCCTTTTTGGTTTTTTTTTTTTAAACATGGCTTCAGAGGATCAAAGACAAGTCCTCATGCTGACTAGGCATTTTACCAATTGAGTCATCTCCCAAGGCCAATGTGTCCTTTTCCATAATTAACTCTTAATCCACTATGAGGCATGCATTATGGGCATGCATGGGGATGTCACAGAAAAAGAAACAAAAATGTAACTTGATTAAAAAAGCCAAGTTGTCAGGGGAATAAGAGGGCCTGAGGAAGGTGAGAGATCAAAAGGACAATGGAATACGTGAAATAGAAAAGCACAAGGGGGGGCTGGGGATTTAGCTCAGTGGTAGAGCGCTTGCCTAGGAAGCACAAGGCCCTGGGTTCGGTCCCCAGCTCCGAAAAAAAGAACCACAAAAAAAAAAAAAAAAGAAAAGAAAAGAAAAGCACAAGGGGAAAGAGGGTGGGTATGGATTAGCTGGAGGAGAAAAAGAAGTCAGCTGGGGGTAATGGGAGAGAAAAGATGGCTGTAAGGGGAGGAAATAAATAAGGGCAAAGAACTAGGTACATATGCGAAGAGATGACATGATGAAACCCATTAATTTTACCATTAATAATAATGTCTATGATAATGTCATTAGTATTAATAGTAACGTAAAATTAATTTTAAAATGGAAAAAAGGGGCATGGGAAGATAGCTCATTGGTAAAGAATGCTTACTGCTCCAGCAGAATACCAGAGTTTGGTTTGCAGCTCCTAAGTGGGGCAAGTTACAATTTCTCATAACTCTTGCTCCGGGAGATCTGACACCCCTTCTGTCCTGGGACCAGCATGCATGTGCACATAAATACACAAGGACAACACACATATATACATTTTAAAAAAGGAAGATAAGAGATAAGAGAAACAGAATCTCAAAGTGAGATACCATTTTCAGATCTCTTATTCTTTACATAACATCCTACACATACGTATTTATAACCGTCTAATTTATAGTTGACCTCATGGAAGTTGCATCATGGACTTCTCTTTTCAGTCAGCCATCCACTGCCTATATTGTATAGCATCTCTCAAGATCACTTGTAGCTGGGCTACGTGAGACTGTCTCCATGAAGTCACCATTCATGCTGGGTAGGATATTAAAGTGATACAGCTGTTTGGGATCCCCCAACTCCTATTAGCATCCTCCATGCTCTATAAGTTCTTGTAATAAACTCATTAATTTATCAAGTTGGACTTTGGTAGGATTGTTACTTTGGTTCGTTGTGAGTCCTGCAAGGGGGCTGTATAGACATTTGTCACATCTTCAAGTTAACTCAGAAAGTTTGTTCCTGAAGGCGAGATACAACAGAACTTCCTCTCATGGCAAGGAGAGCTTCACAGCCTTACTTGTACTTATGTTATTGACTTCCCCTTTCAGTGGTTTGGAAGAAATTGGAGCCAGACATCTTTGCATCAAGATCCTCATGTGAGGGACCCAACTGTAGACACTCATCAACTTGACCAACACAGATGGTACTTTCCCCATACTAAGCACCACCTCCAGTAAACACAGAACAGACACAGCCTTCATGATTGCTTATGGGTTTATCTTCTGCCAGCCTAAAGTACATGGCATCTAATTTGGCACGAGACGTTTTTAATACAGACATATATTGCATGTGCTCACATAATTGGTACTTGATTCTCAGCTTTTTGATCATGGAATGAATGTCTGAATGCAGGTGGGGGTGTGTTGGAGAAAGAACAATCATTGTTTTATCTGAGGCCAGGGCCAGCCAGCCAAGCTTGCTTGTTCCCAAGCACTTTCAATATCTAGAGGGCTGAAGATAATTAAATGGAAACCATCTATTCAACCGTTCTCCATGACAACTGCCCTTGATTGATGAGCCCTGAGGAATAGCCTGGAAAGATTTCAATCTATCTGAGAGGATCACTACCAACCAGGGATTTTTTCCTGAGCTGATTTTTCTTAAGATCTGCAGATAATGTTGTCACTAAGTTTGACGGAATGACAATTTCCAATTCATCCCTCTGGTACCGCTTACTTTTATCTGGCAGCTTGCAAGCTGACTGGCATTTTAGTGTGGATGCAATGGCGTCGCATCCTGGGTATCTCTCTCCTCTCATCTAGTCTAAGGACATCTTTTGAAAGAACAAAGCAAGATAAGAAACTGTTGGGTCCACACATGATAATCTTTGTAGCGGGGAACCACAGACTGATGCAGTGTCATGAAAAATCCCACAGTGTATCTGAAGGATGTGAAACTTATTATACACTTGTTGAATACGACACAGAGGACCACATTTTACTAGCTTGATTTCTTTATAATTCCTGATTTAGTTGGATTTCTGGATCTAGTTGTGAATGTAGTCCTATCCCACCCTCTACTTACAAATTCTATCCTGATTCCAGTGATGCTTAAGTTAGGAACGACCAGAGTGGACCATTCTTCCTCAAGTTTATGGTTCAAGCTTAAACATCCCTCTTGAGAGCTATCTGAAGAATGCAGACATTATTAGCTTGTTAGTCATGGATGTTCAGAATAACAGTCCGCAGGTTCTATGTCTGTCTGTCTATCATTTATAGTTTGATCTATATACACATATCTATAGTCTTTCTATTAATCTATCTGTATATGTCACATATATGTATAATATGCATGTAATATATAAGGTATATATTGGTATCGATCCATCTACATAGATAATGGCCTATCTATCTTATTTATCTGTCAATCAATCTATCTACACAGATAATTTCTTGTCTATTTGCCTGTCTGTCTACACATATAAAGGCATATCCATCCATCTATCTATCTATCTATCTATCTATCTATCTATCTATCTATCTATCTATCTATCTATCTTACACAGATAATTATGATATGTAAGTCCCTTGATCTGCTTCTATCTTCACATTGAAGTCTGTAGTAAGATTCAGTCCAGGGTCATAGAAATGAAAAACAGAGGAATAGATGTTGTGATCCTGGTATGGAGATGAGAAAAGGTAAGAGAAATTGCTTAGTGATATCATTTCTCCTCTCTCTCTCTCCTATTAATTTTTTCAGTAAGTTAGAAGATTCCCTCCCACATTAATAAGAGGCATATATACCACCATTTTATAGACTAATTTTGTCCAAAAACACCCTTACAAAACTGTCCCAAAATGATGTTTGATCAATTACCTGATCCACAAATTTAACACTGACAGTGGGTATGATGAACGTGTCTCCTGGCCATTCTGTAACTGAACTTCCTGGGTTCTTCTTACTTTTTCTCCTGTTGCTTTTGGATGCTCTGACAGCTAACAGAAGGACCCCCATTACTGAGGGTATCCATGGTGTATATGATGTAATTGGATACCTCTCTCCCAAGATAAATCAAGCTCTCCATCCTACCCTGAATGTGAGTCCCACTTCTAACCTTGGTGACTATGTAGCATGTTCTATCTCAAAGTTCTAATCTGACCCTGCTCTGTGGCATATCTTCCCTGAAACCCACATTCTTTTCTTTCCAGTTCTGAGAGAAGTAGTAGTGTGGAGACGTTTCTCATCTGCCTTTCTCTTGAGTAACTAAAGTTTCCCCAACTTATCAGGCATTTCTTACAGACCAGAAATTCAATAGCTGCTTTAAAGATTCAAGGGTAATATCATTTCAGCCAATAACATGTCTGAAGGAGGTCAGATCCAAACTCTTGACTGGATATAACAGCTGGATACAAAAGTGTACTTTTATTTCCAATCATACTTGCTTCGGGGGAGAAAGCTGGAAGGACCTGAGAATAGAACCGTGAATGAATTCTTCCTCTTTTTGCAAGGTGAGATTATAGTTTCACTCTGGAGGTGACTTTGATGCTATGGTAATCTGAAAAGGTAAAGCCAGGAGGCATTTGAGTGGCACAGGGCTTTAGGACACATCTCTCACTATAAATGGAGTTTTGATATTTTTAGGAAACTTCAAGTTCATGGCTGGGAAGAAAGAAAGGCAATCATTGTTGACTGTGTTGGAATTCTTGTTTCTCAGCTGGTGAGAGAACTCAGCTAGACTCCAACATCAGGGACTCTGTTCCCTCTCATGGCTTCTCTATACTCCTTTTTTTGTCTACTGACTTCACCAAGTTAAGTACAGCATGCATGTAGGTGCACGTGCGCACGTGCGCACACATACATACACACACACACACATAGGTGTGTTCACGCATACATGCACATGTGGAGGTCAGATGTCAATGTCAGTGATGTTTATCTATTACCCTCAACTATAATTTTTGAGACAGAATCTCTCACTGAACCTGGAGATCACCATTTTGGCTAAGTAGGCTCAGTATCTACCTGTCTGAGGATAGAGCTCTATCTCCAGAATTAGGGCTACAGACACATGCCACCACACCCAGATTTTATGTGCATTCTGGGGATCAGAACTTGGGTCTTTGTGTTTGTGCAGCAAGCACTTTACCCATTGAGTCATCTCCCCAGACACAGAAAAAGCCTGTCTTCCTGTCAGACTCAGACTACTACCATGCCAGGACAGAAGAACTTAGACACAGAGTGAGATTCATCACCCAGAGTCCCCTAAAGGAAGAAGGGAGGAAGACTAAACAGAAGTCTTTTAAATTCCAGACCTGGTGCCCTTTGCTTGGTGCCATGAAATCTCCATCATTTCAGCCATCTGTCTGGGGGGATTGGCTTGCAAGGATGCTCTGGACTGCCAAACACACCATTAGCCATGATATACGTTTCTATTTTTACTGTGTCAGGCTGCTAAGGCAACAGATTTAACTTCCTGGTTCTGTTTTGCTTAGGTTAAAGTAAAAATTAATTCCCATTCCCCAAACAGCCATCCACTACTGAAAAGCGGAGATAACCCAGATGAGTAAGTGTCATGTGCTAAACTCATCACATACCAGTGATGTCTACATGTGTATGTGTGTGTGTACACATGTGTGCACATGCAAGTTTACATGTGCAATGACACACATGGAGGTCAGAGAACAACCTTGGGTCCTCAGTCTTCATCTTCCACCTTGTTTAGGGCAGAGTCTCTTGCTTCCTGCCAGGGTAGCTGGCACACACACTTCCAGGAAGTCTCCTGTCTCTGCTTCCCATTTCATAGAAGCACTGGATGGCAGATGTGTATACCTTGTCTGAGTTTATGGGAGGTTCTCACTTCTGCATGGCAAGCACCTTACCCGCTGAGCTGTCTCCCCAGCCTCTATGAGGCACACTTTAACATTTCCATTCTAAGGTTGATAAAATACAAACCTCATTCAATGACTTGCTCAATTCCTGCATATGAAATAACCCAGCAGGCAGATGAGTCCTTATCTATCTGGTCCATGTTTCTTACCTTCGTATGCAGAATTGTGTATTCTCTCTTCTCATGCTTTGTTAGCGCAGCCCAAGAGACATCACAAAAGAGGTTAAGAAAGGGGAACCAGGAACATCCACTTTGCGGATTCGCTTCTGTTGTCTCATTGTTTCAGTGAGTTGGTAGGAAGACTGATGTATACTGACTGAGGTCACAAGAGACTCAGGTAGAAGACTGAATGGCACTCTAGTCCCTTGTAAAGGAGTGCCCAGAATTTTCATGGTCACCTTCTAAGCCATCTGCTTCTCTAGAGCCCAAGAGGTTGCATGGCTGAACATAAGGCTTCTTGCTAAATACAAAATCAGAACCAAAATAACAGTGAGCTAGGGCTTGAGTATTCCTACAATCCACAGCTGATGCTGCACGATTTCCAGTTTTGTGGGAGCATCACAGTGTTTATTTTTTCACCCCTTTCTATGTTCTCCTTCCTTACCGTTTCCGTTTCCTTCCTTCTTGTCTTTTCTTTTTCAGATAGGATCTGTTTATTAGGTGACCCAGGCTCACCTCATGAGCCTCCTGCCAGGCCTCTGCAGTAAAAGATCCCAGGTGGGCACTGCCATATTCTACTGTCTTACTTTAAAAAAACAACTAGGTTTCATCAGCAACTTTATCCATTGTTTTATGAACGTGTTTCACATTCTCCATTTCCTTGGGCTTATCTTCTTCAAATGCATCATTACGGTTATGTAATGAGCTGCTCTGACATACCTGTAGAGTTGATTTTAGGACCACATCTTATTAATTCATCTTTGAGATACTGTGTCCTCCACTGTGATACTGCACACCACTAACCTTATATATTAAGCATGCTTTTCCTTCCAAAGGCATGTATGTATGTATGTATGTATGTATGTATGCATGTATGTATGTAGGAAGGTAGGTAGATATGTACATATGCATGTATGTATATATTTGTCATCTATCATTATCTAAAATCTATCATCTATCTACTATCTCTATCTACCATCCATCATCGATCTATATCTGTCTGTCATCTACCAATCATCTATCTGACATCTACCTATCATCTATCATCTATCTATCCCTATCTATCTATCTATCTATCTATCTATCTATCTATCTATCTATCTATCTATCTATCTCTATCATCTATCTATCTATGTCTATCATCTATCTATCTATCTATCTATCTATCTATTATCTGTCTATAAATCATCTATCTATCATCTATGTGTCATCTACTACCTATTCTCTTTCTCTCTCTGTCTATCTATCTGTCTATCTGTCTGTCTATCTATCTATCTATCTATCTATCTATCTATCTGTTTCTATCTAATCTATCTATCATCATCTAGTACATTTTGTCTCTACAAGACTTCTCTCTATAGTCACAGGTATCACTTGATCTCTGAGCTTTCTTGTTCAGAGGCACAGTGTGTATTGTTTTTCAGTGCCGAGAACAGAACCCACAGCCTCATGCATGTTGGGGAAGTTCTCTACCACTTAGCCACATTTCCAGTATTATACAATCTGTTTTAAATCCCAGATGACTGGGAACAGCACTGAGGTTATATGGTGGTCATGCAGTAAATGTGTATAGTCTCAGAAGTGGGGGAGCTGAGGCTGGAAGATCTTAAGGCTCAGGGTAGCTCAGGCTATGTGACAAGAAGAAAATAAACAGTAAACTAAAAATTAAAGAGGCATAGTTACTTTTTAAACACATCTAGGATGAAATATGAAATAACAAATGAAGTGCCAACGTGATGGTTCAGCAGGTAAAGGTGTTTGTTACCAAGTCCAAGACAAACACAATGGAGGGATAGTTTCAACTCCCACGAGTTGTCCTCTTCTACACATGTGTCAAGTCGTTAACTAGCACAGTCCCCGACAGAGAACTGTGACAAGGCTCTTTCTCAGCAACTATGTGTGTTTTACAGTAATGGATCCAAGTAGACTTCATTTAAGACCTGAGATCATCCAAGTGCTCCCTGGAGGTGACCAAAGCCACTGTCCTGGTGTCAAGACTGTTACCAGACAACTAAAGAGACAGAGTTCTGTTTCTATTGTAACCTTGGCCAGAGGTTATCTGCATGGGATTCAACCCCTTCATCTGTCAAACATGGGGCCTTCCTGTCTATGAGATTCTATGATTTATCATAACTGATCCACTTAGCCACAGCAGGCTCTCCAATAGGTGGCCTTAAGTATGCACTTTAGAGAATCCACTGAGAGGGAAATTGTGTGCTTGTAAGTGAGAGTTTATTACTTAACACTCTGGGAAGCAGACCAGAATCTCTTCCCCAAAGTGAGATTTACTTTAAGCTTAAGCTATTTTTAAAAGGTAGACACAAACCCATGATATCACCCCTCTATTAATTTGCAGATATGAAAAAAGAGTCCCACCAGTTCCGAGTCTTGGATAAATACAAAACTATAATCACAGCCTCTGCAGAAAGGTATTGGATGTGAGACAGTTTCCTAAAGGCAGACGTGGTACGTTCTGAGGAAGCAGGACGTTGGATCTTTTGATAATGCCTGTAAGCTGTCAGAGTTGGCAATTATAGTTATTTTTTTTCTATTTTTGGTTCCAGAATACTTTAGGATTCTTTCCATGATGGTCCTACTGTCAGGAGGAGCAGCCCAGCTCAGATCTGGTAAAGTCTCCACATTAGAATCTTTTCAGCTATTCGTGAGAGGAGCCGGCCCATGGTTACTGAGTCTCCTCGGTGTTGTGTTAACTCGAAGTGTGGTGTTCTTTGCAGACATATACATAAGCATCATCGCAGCCTTTTAGTTAATTTCAGGTGACACAAATAGTAAGATAATTTCAGGGCAGTATAATGATTCTGTAAAGGAGATATCTAACACGAGGGAACAGACTGAGTGAATTATATAGTACAACTACTGAATTGAATACTACCTACCCATTAGACACTATTTTGTTGAAGGTTACTTAATAGGGCTCATTTTTCATTCCGTAGTGAGTGTTGAGTGAAAAAAAGCAGGCTCCAAAATTCCACGAGGTATAAATTTGCTAAGTAGCGGAAGTTTCCTTTGAATGGAAATAATCCTTTCTGTAGGGGAGGGGTTAAAAGGGGCTTCCTAAGATCTAGGAAGTAAACAGAACTTATAAAATTCCGGAAGTAAACCACCCATAGGGCTTAGTAAGTTTCTGTAATTTACAAGGTTCACAAACACACACACCCCCACCCCAAGTTATATATGGTAACAGTTGCTATGGAGAGGAGACTCTCCGACCAGCCGAGCTGTCTACAAGTCATGAAGGGAGCTTCAATGATGGAGTTTTGATGAGTCCTCACTGGTGCAGAGGTGGGATCTTTTTTCAGGGGGCTCACCCACATTCCTGTAAGTCATTCCTCATCTACGCTCTGTAGATGATGCTGTTGTATAAGACAGTGTTGCTGCCAGCATTGTCCAGCATCTGACTGGATCTGTTCTCAAAAGATAGCTAAGCCCATTTACAGTTGACATTCTCTCATCGAGGGAGAGAATGGAATGGGGCCATCTTCTTTTTTTTTTTTTTTTTTATTTAGAGAATACTTTATTAGTTTTTGTAATCAAACCCACGTATATAAGACCTTACATATTTAATACAGTGTGTTACCCCTGTACAAATGGAAAAAACTTAAGTTCAACATTTCTAGACCAATATGGCTGTTAATTTCTGTACAGTGCCAACTCAACACAGTAAACAGGGATACTTTTTTCGAAAGTTGACAGCACAGGTAAAGTTTCAAAAAATTCAAATTATATATCTGTATATATATATTTATATTTATATAAAAAGACCAATAATAGCAGTGTGTTATGCATCAACAGCAGCAACAGCTTTTCCAGGTTCTGCAGTCATCTGAACAAAACTGTAGAGACATCCAGCACACTCCATTAAAAAAAAAAAAAAGTAAAAAAACAAAACCCGAGAAAACAGCACAGTTCTGTTACTCTTGTGGTACCTGGCACCATTTTTTTTTAAATTAGCTTCTCAATCATCATCTGGAAAGAAAACATTCTGAGCAACATCATTAAAAACAGCTCTGATAAAGCACGGTCACTACTACGTATCATAAAGCAGGTACAAGCTATTTTACATCCACAGAGGTATGATACAGTACTGTCCTACATCTATAATACTAGAGGATACAATTTAAAAGGCATTATTTGAGACTTGATTCTACTTTTCCAGCAGAGGGCCCAAAGGATGGTGTGACACAGCTTTGTAAAGAAACATACTCTAGACAGGATTTCCTTTCACTAGTGGCACAGTTCTAAGGATTCATTCTCTCCATGAATGTCAGCTAAAACCGTTATTAAAAAAATGAAATATCCCTAGAACAAAACCGTATAACCACCGGATTCACATGAAGATGACCTAGTGGAGACAAGCTGGACCTCACCTTACCAACAAGCTATCAAATCTGTTATGTTTAAACAGTGAGACCTCCAAGGAAGGAGATGCCAAGTAGTGCTTCAAAGCTTCGGACCACAATCAAACACAGCATCCTTTTCAACAGAAGCAGAAGCTCATCTGAATATGCTCATGGATGCTGACATCAACATTTAATCATCTCCTCACTCATCCAGGAAGAGGGGGAGATCAGTTACTACTGTACTTTAATGTGTTCAACCAAATCACCATATTACAAAAATAGCAAGCTGCCATAATAAAAAATAAGGCTCCTCTATCCAGCACCAGATAGCATCATTTTACTTTCAAGCCTAGAAATTGCACACTTGTATATAAACCAACCGAAGATGAGGATTGAGAGTTCATCTTGGTGGATTTTTCCTTTGATGAATATGAAGTGTCCTTCCTTATCTTTTTTGATGACTTTTAATTGAAAATTGATTTTATTTGATATTAGAATGGCTACTCCAGCTTGCTTCTTCTGACCATTTGCTTGGAAAGTTGTTTTCCAGCCTTTCACTCTGAGGTAGTGTCTGTCTTTGTCTCTGAGGTGTGTTTCCTGTAGGCAGCAGAATGCAGGGTCCTCATTGCGTATCCAGTTTGTTAATCTATGTCTTTTTATTGGGGAGTTGAGGCCATTGATATTGAGAGATATTAAGGAATAGTGATTATTGCTTCCTGTTATATTCATATTTGGATGTGAGGTTATGTTTGTGTGCTTTCATTCTCCTTGTTTTGTTGCCAAGACGATTAGTTTCTTGCTTCTTCTAGGGTATAGCTTGCCTCCTTATGTTGGGCTTTACCCTTTATTATCCTTTGTAGTGCTGGATTTGTAGAAAGATATTGTGTAAATTTGGTTTTGTCATGGAATATCTTGGTTTCTCCATCTATGTTAATTGAGAGTTTTGCAGGATACAGTAACCTGGGCTGGCATTTGTGTTCTCTTAGGGTCTGTATGACATCTGTCCAGGATCTTCTGGCCTTCATAGTTTCTGGCGAAAAGTCTGGTGTGATTCTGATAGGTCTGCCTTTATATGTTACTTGACCTTTTTCCCTTACTGCTTTTAATATTCTTTCTTTATTTTGTGCATTTGGTGTTTTGACAATTATGTGACGGGAGGTGTTTCTTTTCTGGTCCAATCTATTTGGAGTTCTGTAGGCTTCTTGTATGCCTATGGGTATCTCTTTTTTTAGGTTAGGGAAGTTTTCTTCTATGATTTTGTTGAAGATATTTACTGGTCCTTTGAGCTGGGATTCTTCACTCTCTTCTATACCTATTATCCTTAGGTTTGATCTTCTCATTGAGTCCTGGATTTCCTGTATGTTTTGGACCAGTAGCTTTTTCCGCTTTACATTATCTTTGACAGTTGAGTCAATGATTTCTATGGAATCTTCTGCTCCCGAGATTCTCTCTTCCATCTCTTGTATTCTGTTGGTGAAGCTTGTATCTACAGCTCCTTGTCTTTTCTTTTGATTTTCTATGTCCAGGGTTGTTTCCATGTGTTCTTTCTTGATTGCTTCTATTTCCATTTTTAATTCCTTCAACTGTTTGATTGTGTTTTCCTGGAATTCTTTCAGGGATTTTTGCGATTCCTCTCTGTAGACTTCTACTTGTTCTCTAAGGGAGTTCTTTATGTCTTTCTTGAAGTCCTCCAGCATCATGATCAAATATGATTTTGAAACTAGATCTTGCTTTTCTGGTGTGTTTGGATATTCAGTGTTTGCTTTGGTGGGAGAATTGGGCTCCGATGATGCCATGTAGTCTTGGTTTCTGTTGCTTGGGTTCCTGCGCTTGCCTCTCGCCATCAGATTATCTCTAGTGTTACTTTGTTCTGCTATTTCTGACCGTGGCTAGACTGTCCTATAAGCCTGTGTGTCAGGAGTGCTGTAGACCTGTTTTCCTGTTTTCTTTCAGCCAGTTATGGGGACAGAGTGTTCTGCTTTTGGGCGTGTAGTTTTTCCTCTCTACAGGTCTTCAGCTGTTCCTGTGGGCCTGTGTCTTGAGTTCACCAGGCAGGTTTCTTGCAGGGGAAAAGTTGGTCCTACCTGTGGTTCCAAGGCTCAAGTTTGCTCGTGGGGTACTGCCTAAGTCCTCTCCGCGGCGGCAGCAACCGGGAAGATCTGCGCCGCTCTTTCCGGGAGCCTCCGTGCACCAGGGTTCCAGATGGCGTTTGGTGTTTTCCTCTGGCGTCTGGATGTGCACAGAGTGCAGTCTCTTCTGGTTTCCCAGGCGTGTCCGCCTCTCTGAAGGTTTAGCTCTCCCTCCCACGGGGTTTGGGTGCAGAGAACTGTTTATCCGGTCTGTTTCCTTCAGGTTCTGGTGGTGTCTCAGGCGCAGGGATCCTGCCGCTCCTGGGCCCTCCCCTACGGGAACCCAGAGGCCTTATACAGTTGCCTCTTGGGCCAGGGATGTGGGCAGGGGTGGGCAGTGTTGGTGGTCTCCTCCGCTCTGCAGCCTCAGGAGTGCCCACCTGATCAGGCGGTGAGGTCTCTCTCCCACGGGGTTTGGGAGCAGAGAGCGAATGGGGCCATCTTCACCTGAGTATCTAGGTATCCTCCAACTAGCTGTATGCAATTTTGTCCTTGTATCGTACGTGGCCTTGGGGTCTTGGAAGGGCTGGAGCATGTAGGTGGGGAAGTACTTGGGAAGGGGTTCCATCTACACAACCATAGGAGAGTCATCATTCAGTGGGTGCAGACCTTCTGTACTGCTGTAGACTCCCCCATTGTCCTGCCTTCATCCATTCCTTTGTAAGGAAACCTGATAACTCACTGGGTCCCTGCACTTCATTTGGTTGTTTGGGGGACCCTAGAAGGAGGGTTTGTTTATATCTCCTACAGGGGAGGGATTTTAGCAACAAGCTTCATTAAACTTAGTGGTTTGCCAAATTGCACTTTGGTGGGATCATAATTTTGTCTGTTGTTGATTCTCTATCTGGTTTGATTAGATGTGTGCATTCTGTCTCTCTAGGAAAAGCCACATATTAAAACCTACCTTATACATGTTATACTCTAGATAGTAGTTATCATATTTGCATATACACCCATATGGCATATAATCATTCATAATTTATATTTATAAAAATGTATAACTATCACATAAGAGAGAACAATTAATGGTGAGTATTTCTAGAACTTATACTATAAGATACTGTATTCTAAATACAATGTCAATGAATTATTATGAACACCATTTGCATAATAATTATTATAATAATTAATTGTAATTAACACCTTGATTGGGCCAAGAGACACCTGGGAGATTTGTAAAACACACTTTTTAGTAAGTCTCTGGTGGCATTTTTAGAGACCATTAGATAATGAATGTTCTGACCTCAGTAATATAGTTCAATTCATTGATTTATTCAGCTTTACTTAAAATTTGAATAGACTCGGTAGGTGGTAAAACTGGGTAAAGGGAAACCTGTTTAGAGGAAGTAGATCAGTAAATATAATGGCTAACCTTGGTTATCAACCTGGATACACCCCAACTTTTAAAACCTAAAAAGGTTGGGCATATCTATGAGGTATTTTCTTAATTAAATTATTTGAAGAAGAAGAAAGACCCACCCTAAATCAGGGACATACCTTATGGTGGCATTTTGCCTGCTTCCTCTCCTTCTTGGTGGCAAGCCCATGTATATCCTATTGCTGAGGCATTCTGTCACTGATATTGGAACTAAGTGCTTTAGGATTCCAACGTAGACAGGAGATCAGCAGCTCCCCAGGAATTCTCTGGGGTTTCTGTGTCTTACTGGGAATGCCAAGACCTGCAACCTCATGAACTGAGCAATTTTGAGATGCTTTCCAGACTGAGAGAGTGGTTGTTGGGCTGCCAGTAAACTCATTGGCTCTGTAGAGTAAACTCTCTCTCTCTCTCTCTCTCTCTCTCTCTCTCTCTCTCTCTCTCTCTCTCTCTTTCTCTCTCTCTCTGTGTGTGTGTGTGTTTGTGTATGTGTGTATTTGTGTGTGTGTGTTTGTGTACGTGTGTGTTGTGAGTGTTTTGTTCATTCTGTTAGTTTTGCTCATTTCGAGAGTCCTGGTCCTTTCCTGTCACTTCCCTTCTCTGTTTCCTGTCTGCTGTGAAAGACTGCACACCCTAAAACCATGAGCAAAATAAATCTTCCCCCTTTTAAATTTATGTCAAGCATTTCATCACAGCAATGAGCAAATGTCGCTGACATTTAGAAATCTAGATCTTAAGTTCGAATTAAATACAAAAGGCCGGATCTAAAATGTGTATGCATAAAAAATAAAAATAAATATAAATTCCATGGACCTTCCCTGCAGCTTTAGGTGGGGACACAAAACCGTTCTCCTATGACTGAGGGTCACTGTCTGCTTAGAGTTTTCATTTATTATTGTGGTTAAAAGAAAAAGCACAGTGTCTACCTTCTCCCCACTACAAAATCTTCAACCTCAAATTACTCCGGTCTAAAAGAAAAATCCAGGGACAAAATGAAGCAGAGACTGAAGGAGTGACCAACCAGTGATGGGACAACTTAGGACCCATCCCATGGGTGGGTACCAAACTCTGACACTATTACTGATGCTGTGTTGTGCTTGCAGACAGGAGCCTAGCATGGCTGCCCTCTGAAAGGCTCTACCAGTAGCTGACTGAGACAGAGGAAGACACCTACAGCCAAGCATTAGACTAAGTTGGGGGAACCTCTATGGAAGAGTTAGAGAAAGGGCTGAAGAAACAGAAGTCTTCCCCATAGGAAGACCAACAATGTCAACTAACCTGGACCCCTTGGAGCTCCCAGAGCCTGAGCCACCAACCAAAGAGCAAACACAGGCTGGTCAGAGGTCCCTGCCATGTTCAGAGTAGAGGGCTGACTTGTTTGGCCTCAGTGGGAGAGGATGAGCCCAATCCTGTAGAAATTTGATGTTCTAGGGTAGAAGGATGTAAGAGGAAGATGGCATCCTCTCAGAGATGAAGGGAAGTAAGGACTGGGGGAAAACTCTCAAGGGGGTACTGGGAGGGGGCAGCATTTGGTATGAAGATAAATAAATAAATAAAGAAAGAAAGAAAGAAAGAAAGAGAAGGAAAGAAAGAGAAGGAAAGAAAGGAAGAAAGTACAAACAAAGCCTTTTTAATGTATATTAAAATGTTGATACCTCCAAGCATGGTTTTATATGTAGCAGATCTGTAGAATGTTTTCTGGTGTAATTGCTTTTTTTAAAAAAATTATTAATTTGTACATGTGTGTGTGTGTATGTGTGTGTCCATGCACGACTGCAAAGGGGTAGGTATCTGCATGCCTGGTCTGAGGAAGCTAAATCTTTCTTGTTCTGCAAATGCATTGTGCAACTCAGGGTAGTTGGCCTGCAAGCTTCTGTATGACTTGGCTGCTGTACCTCTCGTCTTATTGCCCAAGCGCTAGGTGTGACTGTAGTGGCTTCTTTAGGTTTTGTTTTACTTAAACGTTTTTATGGAGATTTTCTTTTATCCTTCTTTTAAAGGCTGAATAATATTCCATTGCAAATGTTTTATCCATGTATCTTTCCATAGACATGTAGGTTACTTGGACATGTAGAAAAGATAAAAGACATGTATCGTCTTGTCTTATATCTAGACAGGACATTGAAAAATGTAACAAAGCCACTTGGCAGAAATTCAAGGTCCTTCAAAGTCAGCTCTTGATGTCAAAACATGTGCTTAAGGCTGCTCTGCAAGTGTGCTCCTCCCGGGAGCTTACAGCTGAGGGTGTGAGACCCACCTCTGACCACTCAAAGCAGCAGTTCTTAGCCTTCCTACTGCTGTGACCCTTTAATATGGTTCCTCATGTTGTGGTGACCCCCAACCATAGAATTATGTTGTTGCTATTTCATAATTATAATTTTGCTACTATCATGAATCATAATGCAACTCATATGCAGGATATCTCATATTCGGCCCCTCAAGTGGGTCAAGACCCACAGGTTGAGAACCACTGCCTTGGGGTGAGGCACAGGACCCTTTTCCATTATGAAATAAAAAACCAGCAGCCCCAAACTGACTGCTTGATTTGCATAGCTACCACCCTCCTGCAGGAGTGAAACTTCTTGCCTTGCCAACATACTTGGGATTTTATGGCCAATTTTTTTTAGACCCTAGATGCATTTCTTACATCTTTCCAATTCTTTAGACCTATATTTTAAGAGCCATGAAGATTCTGATTTAAATTATTTGGGGTAAAAAATCCCCAAGTCCCAAAGTTGGGTGGGACAGTCCTTCGATGGTTCTTTTTAATATTTTGAGCAACTAATTTACTGCTCTCTGCGGCAGCTGCTTCAGTTTACTTCCCCACTGATAGGGCACTGGGGTTCCTGTTTCTCCAAATCTTCAGTCACACTTGTTAATTGATTCATTCATTAATCAACTCCCTAATTATTTGTGATAATAGTGGCAGGCACTTCTCAGGAGCATCACAGTATTGGGAAGAGGGAGAAGGAGGATTGAAGGACAGCTAGCTATTTGTGCCAAGCAGGGTCAAGCCAGAGCATTCCAGAGTCCCTGTGACCATTTAAATGCCCACAAGCAGTGCTTAAGAATTTCCCGAGGCTTCACATCGCTGCCAATAGTTGGTGTTGCTTCACTTCAAATGTTTTGACAGTATGACATCTCTCTGATTATTGTTTAGAATCTTTCTGTGGCTTCGTGGGCTGCTCATGCTGTGTTGTTTTCCTGTGAGATATCTGTTTCTAATTTTTGCCATTTTCTGGCAAGCTGCTCTTTCCTTTCTGAATTGTTAAAAGTTCTGTATTCCTCTGAATATTAGCTCTGTTTTTTTTTTTAAATACACACCTCTTTCATTATGGTTTTCTTTTGTATTATATTAGGGCTTAAAAAAATTGAGACAGGGTGTCATTGCATTTGAGGCTGGCCTTGAACTTTCCAGTAACTGAGAATGATTTCCCATAGGCTTAGATTTTTCAGAACCTACTTTAATAAAGGCTCTCAAATGCTTCAACTCCCAAAAGATGATAAATAGGACAAGGGGATGTGGACCTATTTAGAAATAGTTCTTTGGGATGATTCCAATTTCTGTTTGTCAAGGATACCAACAGTCTAGTTCAAAGGTATCACCAATCATGAATCAGCACTGGAGGGACTTTCCAGCAGAAACCACCAGGCCTCCGCTGAATTGGCACTAGTCAGCAGGAGCCACTAGAGCCAGCTGTAATGCCAGGAGTTCTCCACCATGCCTCTCTCAATGAAGTGAAGATCAGTGAAGATTTGAGACCAACTATGTGTTGTATAACTAGTTATATGAGCCTTCATTGCTGCCCCTTGAGTCCTATTTATTATCTCGCCAAACATTACAGACCACCAAACATTCAGGTCTTGCCTCAGCAAAACATCACGTGAGTCTATATCACATGACACAACCAGAAACTTCCACTTCATTTCCCCTTCTCCTACCTCTACCCAGGGCCTGGAATTGTAGGTGTGTACCCGCATGCCCAGTTTATGCAGTGGTTGGGATAAACCTAGGACCTTGTGCATTTGGGGCAAGCTTGCTGTGAACTGAACTATAGCTCCAGGTCCAGATCACAACCTTAATACAGCAGTTCCATCGTTAGAAAGGTTTACCTGTGTGATGTGTCCATTCCAGCCCCTGGAAGAAAATTATTCCATGCTGTGATATAATCCAGATGGTCTCCTAAAAGTTTTCAAAGTTATTCCTTTTTCATAGAAGTTTGTCATCATACATGTAACGGTTGAAATTCAGGGACACAGTTTAATCATGTTAGAGGTGGAGAAACTTCCTAAACGAGGCTTAATTGGGGAAAGTCAGTTATTAAGGGTGTATCCTTGAGGGGTACAACCCATCCTGGCCTCTTCCTGTTGTTACTTTGTTTCAATTTCTGTCTGCCAGGATAGACTGGAGCCTCTAACACTGGGATCAATGTCCTCTTTTCTCCCTTTAGTTGTTTCTGTAGGCATGTGTATATACGGTATGAGGTCGGTCAGTCTCACCATTGCTGCTGTCAGTCAGGATGGCAGACTTTTCCTCACTGCTTGGCAACTTTAGCTTTTTGTTACTTTAAAACACTGGGATGCTTAGATGCTCACAAGTCTGTTTTCCTCTCTGTGCTAGTGCCTCCCATTCTTAATCTTAATTGTAGCTTCACAGTAAATGTTGGTTTTATTTTTTTTATAAGCTTAAAATTTCTAGGACTCGTATGATGAATGAATTCTGTCTTGGAGAGATTCTCAGGGAATCTTTCTTTCCTTTCTCCTAATAACTCAAATGGGGGTTGGGGGGCAGTCTTAGCCACTGTTCTATTGCTGTGAACAGCCATCGTGATCAAGGCAACTTAGAGAAGGAAGCGTTTAATGGAGGGCTTACTTGCAGTTTCAGAGGTTTGGTCCAGCATCTCGGTGGTGGGGAACGTGGAGGCAGATAGGCAGCATGGTGCTGGCAGCATGTAGCTGGGAGCTACATCATGATCTGTAGAGAGGAGGGGGGAGAGAGGGGGGAAGGGAGGAGGAGGCAGGGGTGAGGGGGAGGGAGAGGGAGAGAAGAGGAAAGAAGAAAAGAGAAGAGGAGAGAAGAGGAGAGGAGAGGAGAGGAGAGGAGAGGAGAGGAGAGGGAGAAAGCAGGCAGACAAACACTGGAAATAGTGTGGGCTTTTGGAATTCCAGAGACCACCCTCAGTAACACACTTCTTTCAACAAAGCAATCCCCTTAATCCTTCCTAAACAGTCCACTGGTTGGGGATTAAGCATTCAAAGGTATGGGCCAATGGGGGGCCATTCTCATTCAAATCAGCACAGAGAGGGAGAGAAACCTAGAAATCATTCAACTTTCTTTCCCTCTTCCATCCCCCCTCAGTTTTTCTCTGAGATACCAAATAGAACCTGGGGCTTCACACCCGTTGGGTCACGCATGCCACTACTGAGCTGCCCCCCAACTCTCTACAAGGTTGATTCTTACCCATCTTTTCATCATGTTGGGACTCTCTTTAAATGCTTCATGCATGCATTCTACTAACAACACACTCGAGAGGCTGACGTTTGCCCTGGGGGAAAAAAGCCAGCTTTGAAATGAGATTAATTTTGGCTCATCTGCACTCAGCCTAATAAAACACTACATCTTAAACACATTCTTTAGCATTTTAAGAAACCTATACTAGGAGAGGAGTGTGTGTGGGTGATGGTGTGGCGGTGGGTATAATATGAAGACTGAGTCTACAGGCTGACTTTTGGCCACAGGTGGGCATAAAGCTCTGATTGTGAGGTTGGTTTGTATTACAGCCACACAGTATATATATATATATATATATATATATATATATATATATATATATATATATATATATATATATATATATATTTGCCTTCAAGTACGAAAAATATTTCCATAGATAGAAATCCACTATCTTACATTCTGGCAACTGGATTGGCTACCATTGTGGTGGTCAATAGCATTCATCCAATAGGTGGTGTGTGTTGGGCCTTGTGGCGAGAGAGGCCAGGATTACATGGCTAGAGACCCTTGAATTGCAAATATGTTTTTTGGGGACTTGAAAACACGGATAATCTCCACCAGGAATTCATGAGTTATTAGAAGCAACTTGGCCGCTCAGTGGCTAAGAGCACTGGCTGCTCTTCCAGAGGTCCTGAGTTCAATTCCCAGCAACCACATGGTGGCTCACAACCATCTGTAATGAGATCTGATGACCTCTTCTGGTGCATCTGAAGACAGCTACAGTGTACTCATATACCTAAAATAAATAATTCTTTTTCAAATAAGAGAGTCAAACTTGAGGTGTATGAGCTCTCACATATAATTCTCAGAGCTATGAATTCTAAGCTCAGGTTTATCTGGATAGGAAGCCATTGGTCTTAGTGCCAGATGCCAATCTGATTGCCATGGTGGTGGAAATGTAAGGGTCAGTTTTAAAACTATGAGAAACAAAGAGCTATACTTCATAATATGAACTCTGGGGACTCAGAATAGCAAAAGCAGGCAGGTTATTTCACAGCTATAGAACAGAAGGTGGGCCACTGATTGTGAATAGCTAAAACAGCCTTTATAACCCCAAACACATGACCCTTCCCCCTTCCCCTTTTTAAAAGGATATTTTAAATTTTATCTTATATTTTTTATCTATTTATCTATTTTATCTATTTATTTACATATGTTACCTTTATTTACCTTCTCTTTGTGTGATTGTATGCTGTGTATGCAGATGCCTGAACAGGCCAGAGGAAAGATATCAGATCCCTTAGAGCTGGAATCGTGTGGTATTGAACCATCCAGTGTGGGTGCTGGGAACCTCTGTTGGTTCCTCTGGAAAAGCCGCGTGCATTCACTGGACACTCTCTCTAAGAAGCCTTCGTCTTTACTGTACATTGGCTAATGGAGGAGGGGCACACTCAATGCCAATTGCATACATGTGGACATCACAGGATATCTTGCTGGGAGTAGTCTTGGTTTCTAACATGTGGGCTCCTGTTGCTCCATTTTTTCCGCGTCTTCCCTTGGTGGGTCAAGGTGCTGCTGAGTGGGAAAGGAAGAAGGAAGGGTCAGTGGGATATCAGTCTGGCAGTGAATGCCAGGGTCGGGTATGGGATGGGGGCGGTATGGGATGGAGGTATGGGGTGGGTGGGTGTCTCCTCAGGAGATTTCTTCAGTGTGATGACTCTTTTAAAGAATGGCTCTCTTAGACAATAGTTATGGAAATGGCTTATGGGCATAACGTTTATTCAGGTGAATCCAGGGCTATATATATATGAAGCCTGGAGAGCAGGAAGGGGTTCTTCTTAGGTTGAAATCTCATTGGGTGAGGCTTATGATTCTGGAGCTACTTCGTTTTTTATGGAGAAGCACTTCAGGAAGTTGAACCTTGTTGTAGTTTGCCCTGGAGTTATCTGTATTTTGATGCTAATTCCACTGCCCCAAGGACAGCTGCCTAGTCACAAACTCAGAACTCAGGTGACTTCACCAGAACCTTTTCCCCATTGAATTTGTAAAGTACAGGTAAGGGGCAGGTACAGGATAGAAGGAGGCCTGTCATTGGAGGAGAAGGAAGGATGGGCGGGAGAGAAGTTTGAAGGAGGAGGAGGAGAGGAGAGAGGAAGAGAGACGGGGGAGAGAGGCGGTGGCAGGACAAGATGGCAGGTGATGTTAAGATTCTGCTCTGTGTATTTACAGGTTGTTATTAATGTTCTTAAGGGATGGATGGTACTGGGCTTTGTATGTTTAAGTGGGCAATTATATCTTATCAATTGGATCTAAGATTATTGTGTTGTGTGTTCTTTTATGTGAGGGTTTGAGTGTAGGAAAGTGTGCGGCTGGGCTGTGTTTCCGCCAAGATATCTAGCAGGTATCTTGGGACACCGAGGTGTAGACCCAGCAGGTAAAAGACAACCATTACCTTTTTATTTTATTTTTTTTATTTTTACAACAACAGAACCTAGAATCTCACCAAGGATTTCCTGACATTCCTTAGGTAGGAGATTCCGGTCGGGTCCCCCACATCAGGCAGAGAAGAGGAAGCCCTGTTAAGAGAACATCCTCCATTTTGGGCAGAGCTAAGGAAAGCTGCCTTGACATGGCAGACTCCAGCTTTAGTAGCACGGGGCAGCAGGATCCTGAGATTGAACGCTGATTATCTGCCCTGGGAACAGGTGCCCTTTACCTGTGCAGCCTTCTCACCAGGCCAGAAACCTGGGAAAAAAAGTTGTTTTTGGTGTGTGTGTGTGTGTGTGTGTGTGTAAAAATGCACCTATGTGTATCTATGTGCTCAAGGAGGCCAGAAGAGGGAGTAGATCTCCTAAAGCTGGAGTTACAGGCAGTTCTGAGACACCTGACTGAGCACCTAACCCAGAAGGAAAGCAAATGCTCTAGACTGCTGTGTCATCTCTGCAGCCCCAAGGTTTTCAATGCAGTATTTTGCACACCTGCATGTCCAGGTGTGATTTTTTTTTTTTTTTTTTTTTTTTTTTTTTTTTTTTTGGTAACAGGATCTCATGTAGGCCAAGCTGGCCTTGAACTTGCTATGTAGTTGAGAATAACCTAGAACTGATGAACCCGTAGCCATTAACCTCCTGGAATTCAGAGATGATTGATATGTACCACCACACCGATTATTGTGTACGTGTGAAGATCAGAGGACAATTTGCCATCGTCGGTTCTGTTCTCCACAACTCAGCCTATCAGGCTTGGTAGCAAGTACTGTTTCCCACTAAGCCATCTTGCTGGCCCCAACACCCTATTTTCTGTGCTGATAGAGATGGAACTCTCAAGCATGATAGGTAGGTGAGCATTCTATCAATGAGGCTATAGGTTCAGTCTGTGTGTTTGGAGGGCAAGGTCTTGCTGTCTGGTCTCATGATGCCTCTTGAGTGCTGGCTTTAAAGATGCACACCCTTCCAGTTCCACTGAGGGCTGATGTAAACTAAGAAAACAAAAGCAAGTTCAAAATAGTAAATGAAACTTAAGAGACCAGGCTGGAGAGATGGCTCAGTGGTTAAGAGCACTTGCTGCTCTTTCCAGAGGACCTGAGTTCAATTCCCAGCACCCACATCAGTTCTAATTCGAGTTCCAAGGTTTCAATAATCCTCAACCATCTCTAATTCGAGTTCCAAGGCATCTGATACCTTCCTGTAACTTCTGTGAGTATATACACACATGTGCACATACCTGTACAGACACGTACATAAAAATAAAGGAAATCTTTAAAAAAAATCTAAACACTGGGTGAATATGTCTTTTAAAACTGTTTGAACTTTTTTGAAAGCAAGATATATGACTGTGCAATTGGGAGCAAATTTAGACACAATAAAAGTATTTATGATAATGGGAGAGAAAGCCATTAAGAATTTTTATTAGATAAGGTTGGCAAAATGAACTTTCCCTGTTTTCATTTTGGAATCACTGAGCACTTGTGATTCTATAATAAAAATAGCAATGAGAAGAAAATTGGACACAGGGCATTACTCTTCTCCCTCTGTGGGGTGGAAGAGGATGATTCCTTCTCCCTTGGAAGATGAGAGAGACCCACCGTGGGCTTAATTAAGGAGGGCAGCGCTCACTGAAACAGTAAAACTTGCAGCAACTGTCTGGCACTGAATTCCCCGTGCTGGGTAGCATTTAACATGGCTGGGCTCTGGTGTGCGCAGCACTGTGACTTTGAACACTACTTTTTTATCAGGGATATAGATGTTGTAGAAATTTTTAATCCCAAATCAGGGTTTCTACCCTCCCTTTGATCATTTAGTTCCTGGATAAAAGACATACAACTTTTATTATTTACAATATGCCTTAATCAGCACTCTACCTTCTATGCTATTAGAGTCTACTTTCCTATCAATAACCCTGAGTTATTACTTACTATATTTCATCTGGGCTGCTCTTAATTCCAGTTGGCCAGCCATCCGGACCATATTTTCTTGACTATTAACCCAATGCAATGTTCTCCTCACTGCACCTTCTTCTTCCTTTCCTCATGGCTCTCCTCTGACCTCCAGCAGGGATCCTAAACCCCGCCTACGTCTCTTCTGCCCAGCTATTGACTGCCGGCATTTCCATTTACCAGTCAGAAATAACTTGTGGACAAGGTCACACAGCATCACTTTGGTGTACGTGAGGACTCTCTCTGGGGCAACCAGGTCTTGAGGAACCAGTATTAGAATACAAGCAGCATCAGACCAGCCCACTATGTGTGCGGAAAGAGACCAAGGTAGGTGTGTGCGAGAGAAGAATGCCAGAGAAAGACTGGACACTGTTAGAACAGGGGCCTGATCATTCAGGATACTGGTCATGAGAGTACACTATAGTTCACAATCCATGCTTCTGCAGCTCTCTCCTGGAGACAGAGACAGGCTGTTCTGTGCTGTGGTTTTATGGCCTCTAATTTGCTCTTGTCCACCACTTGGATATTCCATACTCTTTGTCATGTAGGCTATCTCAAACTAAATGAGATGGTGTAAAGCTTCCTATGAACCTCCTAAACCTTAACATATATGCATATATTAGTATATATTATATACATGGTTATATAATGTATTATTCTCCTTTGTCAAGAAATTTCTCTGAAGACTCCTTTGGACCCACCTCTGTCCCTCTCCTTATAGTTCTATTTCTCTTGAAGATATTCCTTTTAGTAAAGTTCTTCAGATTTGAAGAGAAGCCTCCGTTTCTCTCATGGGTTCTGTGGTGCCGATTTTGAATATGCTGTATTTCTTTTTCCAATGCGCCTTCCAGTTAAGCCCCAATCGTAGTCTTGATGTCCCTTCTCCTAATAAACCTCACCCCTAAAGGGTAATCACATGTCAGTTCCTTTCCTGAACCAGCTACTCCCACTTCAATTTTACATTGAACAGAAAGTCCACTCCAACATGGCTCCGTGCAAGGGACAAAAGTAATCAAGAAAAGCTATACAAATGGGGGAGGAGACAGGTGCTATTAAATAGACCATAAAGGATCACAGGGGTCTGAGGTTTTTGAGGAGGTTACCAAATTCAGGTCTCTCTGGCTCTCCCTCCCGCCATCTCTCCCTCTGTGGCCAACTGGGCATTGGTCCTATAGCTTCATGCCCCTGACATGAGCACTCTGCTTCTGAGATACAGACCAACTTGTCTTTTTTTTCCTTAATAAATTTCCTCTAAGGCAGCAGTTCTCAACTTATGGGTCACAACTCCTTTGGGAATCAAATGACCCTTTCACAGGGCTCATATGTCAGATATCTTTCATATCAGATATTTACATGGTTCATGACAGTAGCGAAATTACAATTATGAAGGAGCAAGGAAATAATTGTGTGGTTGGGGGGTCAGCACAACACAAGAAACTGTATTATTAAGAAATAGCATTAGGAAGGTTGAAAACTGTTTCTCTAAGGGATAGAGAGATGTCTCAACCGTTGAGAGGACTTACTGCCCTTCCAAAAGGATTCAAGTTTAATTCTTAGCACTCATGTTGGGTGTTTCACAACCACCTGTCACTAATGCCAGCTCCTAGGGATTTGATGCCTTCTTCTGGCCTTGAGGAAGGGCCATGCATGTAAACACACACACATGCGCGCGCGCGCACACACACACACACACACACACACACACACCTAAAAATATATCTTTAGATATAAAACGGTCTCTGTGACTATTAACTTGTCCCTGGCTCTTTGTACTTCAGGAAAAAGGAACATGGAACCCAAGCAGTGTCCTGGTGGACTCCAATTCAACTGCTGATTGATGCCTTTGTTACTACTCTCAACATATTTTTAATGGGGAACAAACCTCCATTTTCTCTTCTTGGAGTGATTATACTATGAATACCTACCACTCAGAAGCTATAAAATGAGACACTCCAGTTTTTAGATTGACAAATGGCACATGCTGAGGAAACACTAAATTCTAGTCAATATTATCAGTCCTTGGCACAAAAACAACAAGAGTTCAGCCACACGTGGAAAAGTGCCTATGTTAGTTACAATTTTTCATTACTCAAAATGCTTGACAGAGGCAACTTAAGGAAGGAGCAATTTATCAGGGTGGACAGTCCTAGTCTGTCCTGGTATGGAAGGCATGGTGGGGTTCACTGTGGTGGGGGCATGTGAGGGAGGCACCACACATCTTAGTGGATCAGAAAACAGAGGGCTTGGGCACAAACTAGAAGTGGATATTATTACCCCCCAGGCTTTTCACGTCCCAGGGAGATATCCGCCTGCCCCCACCCCACACACACTTACTCATGTAAGATGGGGAACCTGAGACAGAACCAAGGCTCATCTTGGTCAAATATGAGTTTTTATTGAGTGTGAGTGAGAGGTAATTCACACGATCAGGGATGATTCAAATGCAGCTGCATCATCAAAAAGCTCACTCAGACATGAATGAGGATTATTGAAACCTATACCCTTAGAACTGTTGGTCTGACTTGCAGGCAGCCTAAGAGACCTGAGAATCCCCTCTCTATTGCTGGGCTGTCCAGAGTCTCCATCTGACCTCTAGCAGTTCACTGGTTCTTATGATCTGGGAAGAGGGGCTCTGTGAGTCTTTTGAGTTTTTCCTTTAACATATGGGCAGTCTGTTTGCTTCCAGACTCTTCTGACCCTTCTCTCTCTTTTCTGGAAGGAATATTTCAAATCAGAGGAACTTATTGTCCAATACCCAGTGACTCATTATTACTAGCTAGGCTAGAACCCTAAAGATTCCACAACCTCTCCAAGAAGCACCACCTGCTGGGAAAGAGATGCTAAAACATGTGAGCCTTTGGGGGACATTTCAGATTAGCATTCGCAGGAATGAGTCAAACATTAGAAAGGATCCTGTTTGCTCATCTCTTTGTTCTTTCAACTTGGCACCCAAAATTGATCACATCTGGTGGTAGGGCAGATTCCAGCCCCAGCCACCTGCCATAGACCTTTTACTTGCTACCACAGGGAGAGATCTTCTGATTGGGGTGACTATAATTTTGAAAAGATTCTGGGAGCCATCTGTTGGATGGAAAACAAACTAAAGCCCCAAATAAACAATATGTTCAGAGAGGAGAAATACAAAGAAAGAAAAAAACGATAATCACTGAATCGGTCAGGGCTCTCTAGAGAAACAGAATGATGCAATGACTATATTTTATAAAGAAAGATTCATTCAATTGACTTATACAGTGGGGCCTGAGTAGTCCCAACAATAGCTGTCTAAACACTAGAGAGGCTCAGAACCTGGTTGCTGTTTATCATTTTCTTTAAATTGAAATGTTCCACCTTAGAGAAAGCGGCTCTTAACTACCCAGGAAGTAAATGAAACTTTCTAAGACCCAAGAAGTAAACAACTCAGAAGTCTCAGTAAATTCCTGAAAATTACAAGTCTCCAGGTCCCATTCTAATGTTGTATAAACAATAACAACTCTACCTGTTGAACTGACTTCAAGTCCTGAAGGAAGCTTTGGGGATGGGGTTTTCAGGAGTCTTTAGCCAGGCTAGTGTAGGCCTTTGAGTAGCCTATGTTCTTATTAGGAAGCATTCTCACCCATAGTCTTGATAGTAACCCCAATAAACCCATTGGTTTGCAAGTTGCATTTTGCTAGAATCATTATTTTGGTCTATTTTTGGATCCTTGTCTGGAATGCACAGACATTTGCTTGCATCTTTTTGGAAAAAGTCACAAAATTCTGCTCAATCTATGAAGACAGATGCCTCAATAGTCCCAATCTTGTTCTGAAGGCCTAGAAAGATTCTTCAAGAGTTGGTGATGTTCAGTCCATGTTAAAAAACAAGAGTTACATTCTGATGCCAGTGAAGGTTAACAGCCTCCTCCTCCACCACAACAAAGTAGACACACTCACTAGTAAGAGGAGAAGGTGGGGGCTAGTTTCACTTGCTGGTTCCTTAGTTGTCTTTCTTTCTGGGCTCCCCACTGGAAGGTGCACTCATTCTAGCAGTCTTCCTCCTGCCCTTGTTTAATCTTTCCTGGAAATTCCCTCATAGGTCTACCTAGAATTACATTTCACAGATGTTTCCATATTCAATTAATTTACAATAGACATTGAAAAAAAACCAAAACTGAAAACAGTAAACCTTTTTGGGGCGGGGGGGGGATTGCCTTAGTATAGTTAAGAATATACGCTAAGGAGTCAGTTTGTAGAAAGCTAATCTCAGGTGACCCTAAGACAAAGCTGATTGGGGCTCCTGTCCCAAAGTTTGTTATTTATTATAATTGATAAACCAGGTAAATTGTTAGTTTGTTATTAATTTTGTGAGGCAGAAAGCAAGCAGTTCTCTGTACATGATTTCCTTAGGGAATGCTGGGGGTGGGTATGGAAACCCAGAAGTCATAAATATGCTAGTGTATCTACCTGCCCCCATAGACAGGTGCCCAAGAGAGGTCCTGGATGTGGTCAGAATCCAAAGTTTCAGCAATGGGAATTAAGGTGCAGCAAAGCTTTGGGAGCTAACTTCGCAATATGCACAGATATTCACTTCACCTCATACTTTGACACAGATCCAGGGGTATTTTTGCCCAATTAAGAAACAAGATTGAGTCTCGCATCCAGAACACTTTAAATTATAATCATTCCTAAAAATAATATTCACCAGTAGCATATCTGTGGGCTGAGGTGATATGGCTCAGCTGGGAAAGGTACTTACGGTCAAGCCTGGCGACCTGGGTTCTAACTTCAGGGTCTACATAGTGAAAGGAGAAAATAAACTCCTACAGGTTGTCCTCTAGCCTCCACATGCATCCTGTGGCGCACACACACACACACACACACACACACACACTCACACACACTCACACACACTCATACACACATACACACACAACATAATGAAAGGAGAAAATAAACTCCTTCAGGTTGTCCTCCAGCTTCCACATGCATCCTGTGGTACATGCGTGCACACACACACACACACACACACACACACACACACACACACACACACACATTAAAAAATTAAAATTTCCCCAGCTCCGAAAAAAAAGAACCAAAAAAAAAAATTAAAATTGCTCGACTATATGCCTGCCATTTGAGTCCATTTCTACATTCTTCTGTAGTTGTTGTCAGAAAAGAGCATAACTATTCTTCCCCCTGAAATAGTCAACAATAAGTTGATTACAAATGTGCTTATCTTCTGTATCAATGCTCAAGACTATGAACTAAGCAACTCTGGAGTCCTAGTAATATGAAAAGAGAATGTGAATCAGTGAGAATGGGAAGGAGGGAGGGAGTGAGAGAAGGAGGGAGGGAGGGAGGCAGGGAGAAAGAGAGAGAGAGAGAGAGAGAGAGAGAGAGAGAGAGAGAGAGAGAGAGAGAGAGAGAGAAGAACGAGCTAGGATCAAGTGTTTGCTAGCATCTTTTACACTAGACTCTCAGCTTCTAGACTTCCCCTTCCTCATTTGGACCATTTTCTTATGATTGCCCATTTTAGGGCCTGGAGAGATGGCTCAGAAATTAAGGGCTTGTGCTACTCTTGCAGATGATGGGAGTTGGTTCCCAGCACCCTTGTAGGGTGGATTCCAGTGGATACTGGAATCCTGCTCTGGGGGATCAGATGCCCTCTTCTGGCCTTTGCAAGCACAGCTCCTACACGGTATATACATACCCCACGTATGCTCATAAAGAAGACATGAACTAAATCTTTAAACTAAAGATGTTTTAAAATGCCTGTTTGTATTTTCAGAAAGGGTCTCAGTATGTTTCCCAGGCTGGCCTGGAATTCTTTTTGTGACAGTCTTCCTACTTCAGCCTTCCAAGGATTGGGATTACAGAAACGAAGAACTGTAACCAGGTGGTTAAAATGGCTTTTAAGAACACTCCCATTGGTCTGTAACAATCATGACGGTGACCAAGTAGCTTTGACAGAGCTTCACACTGCAAAGAAGTGCACACGCTAGGATTTGGGTTAAGACTCTGGCTGCAGGGTTTGCTTTAAGTGCTTGGGAATATATTCTAGCTCTCTCCTCTCTCAAACACAGCCATTTGTTGCTCGTTATTCGAGACTTATTCTATCCAATATCCTTAGCTTATTCTTTAAGTCAGAGTCTAAAGATGGTCTCCTAGGCAACCCAGCACAGCCTGGCTAGCTCTTTCTCCTAAGAACACTCTAGCTAATTATGTTAGTTCCTTTACAGGCAACCAAATTACCTGAGGAGAAGCAAGTCAAGGAAGGAAGGAAGGGTTTGCTTTGTTTGGCTCATGGTTTTAGGGGTCCCAGTCTATCCTGGAAGGAAGTCTTGGTGTCAGGAGAACAAGGTCACACTGCACCTTAATTCAGAAAACAGAGATGAATGCTTCCACTCAGTGACCTCCCTCTGCCCTCAGCTTTTACTCTTTGTGTTTTTAGTATGGGACCCCAGCCCAGGGAATGACATTACTCGGATTCAGGGTGGGTCTTCTATCTGCAATTAAACCTCCCTGGAAGCACTTTCACAGACACAACTCCTAAGTAGTTCTAAATCTGGACAACTTAACAGTGAAAGTTAACTGTTAGCAGTGTCACCCACCTCAAGGGTTTGCAACCAGGAAAACACAAATACCAACCACTGCTGCCTGGATACTTAGCCTTCAGCAGTCTAAGATAAATTAATTGCTTTTCTCTATATGCACCCAGCCTCAGGTATTTCATTACAGTAACAGAAAATGTTGCTCCCACACTACATTTTCCTAACATCTCCTTAGAAACTATTCCTGGCTCATACATTTTTTCCCCCTGAATTCCTGGAGTCTAGTATTTGCTTCCTTGTTGATATAGGTAAAATTATAGTTATAGATATACTATAGTTATAGATAGATCTGGGGCTATAGTTTTGAAAAAAAATTGTGTAACATTATATATATATATATATATATATATATATATATATATATATATATATATATATATATATATCTCCAGGTTAGGATAATTTGTCTTCAAATCTCAGCATAGTGTAATTACTAGACATTGAATGAACAGTTGATTCTCATGCAGCTAAATTGTAAAGCTATATATGTATGACCAAGAGACAAGATGTTAATCCACACGGTATAGGCGAATGACTCAGCAGCTCAGTTACTTTAGTTCCTGAGGAGTTCCCTTGGATATTGATGTGTGTGTGTGTGTGTGTGTGTGTGTGTGTGTGTGTGTGTGTGTGTGCGCGCGCGTGTGCAGCACTGCGCATGTGCAGCAGGGATATCCATGCGTATAGAGCCTGGAGATCAATTGCAGGTGCCGTTTCTCAGGTGTTATTCACCTCGTTTTGAGACAGGGTCTCTCATTGGCCTGGAGCTTGTTAACTAGGTAAACCCAGTTGGCCTACAAGCCTTAGGGACCTGTTTTTACCTCCTTTGCACTGGGTTTACTGGAGTGTGCCACCGCAGCTGGCTCGTGCTGGAGTTTTAGTGTGAGAATAAGGAGAATCTAGCATGAACCGCAATGAATTGATTGCTCTAGCCCAGGATAGGCCCGATTAGGGAGAGGTGCCGTCCCTGTGTGTTGCCTTCATCGGAGCAGGTTTTGTTTTGTTTTGGGGGAGCAGAGGTGACAATATGACTTACAGAAACCTCAGAGTCCCGAGGAGGTGATACGAAACCTCTGCTCCTTGTTAGTCATCCAAGACTGTCACTCCCTGTGAGTGGCTTTTGCAGTTACCGGCTCCAGCGCGGTTCCCTTCACTGAGCTGTAAATAATAGCCTTGAACTTCCAACACTGCTCAGACGGGCTGTGATTGGAGACGCAGCCTATGCCAACAGAACTTGTTTCTCTTCCAGTGACAGGCTGTTGAAGCAGGACATGTGGGGTGCAGGATGCATGATGACTACCAGGCCACTGACACAACAACTAAATCAGTGCCAGATTGGTTTCGAGCATCAATGGCCACAGCTGCCGAGATGCCTCAGCTGTTCCTGTCAAGTATGTCCCACAAGGGCTGAGTGGGAGACTGAAGGACCAGGACGAGGTAAGTTCAGAGACGAATAGAGCCAAGGCTTAAGCACAAATGCAGTCCCACATTTCATTAAGCCTTTGGGTATGAGCTGCCTTGCCCCAACCTGCGTATTGGCAAAGGAGGCTTGTGAGGCTTCACGGCAGAGTCAAGCTGCATTCCACGAGCTACGAAAGAGACTAGAAGTTTCTCATTTCCTAGAATGATTCCACCAGACTTTGGCCTGCCTGGGCCTTATTGGTTTTTGGATCCCATTTTGGCCATTTACCTCTCTGCTGTTTCTGAACAATGTTGAAATTGCTCCAGTAGCTGCCAAAGCAGCCAGCATTGACTCAGACTCTGTGAACCAGAAACAGAGGACAGAGGAAGTAGTAGGCTTGTCGTGGTGGGCCATTTGCAAGTCATGAAGCCGTGTAGACATCCACTGGTGACTACCTGTGTTGCCTCTGGGTAGCAGGAATTGCCCACACAGGATAGTAGCTTAAAACAGGGTAAATCCAGCATGCCATGGTTCTGCAGGTCAGGGATCCAATATTCACTACTCTAGTAGCAAGGTCATCAACAGGAGGCTGGGGGACAATCTGTTTCCACTTCCGCCGCTCCTGTCTCCCGTCTCAAAGTCTGTGACGTAACATCTCCCTGACCCTTCTTGTCTCATCACAGCTTCAGCTCTGATTTTGATCCACTGCCAGATTCTTAGGAGTTGATTTCTCATCACAAGCACTGACTCCTCCTTTGCGCCTCCAAGATGACCATGAACAGGGGTTGAGGGGAGCCTAGACCTGTATCTTCATCTCGCTTCTCTCTGTTACTTTACAGCTGGCGTCTGCAAGTAGGTATGCTCAAGGGTGTCTCAAAACTGTGCCACATGATAATCTTGTTTTTTACAGCTTAAATGGGTGTGGAATGAACAGAGGCATTCTGGGCATGCATGAGAGATTACCAAGATTAAGTGAGCGTCTGGGCATGCCTGTGAGGGGGTTTCTTGGTTAGGTTAATTGAAGTGGGAAGGCCCCACTCTAAATGTAGCAGGCACTTTCTTGCTGATTTTTGCCCGCTGGCCTTCACCTCTTAATAGGAAGTGTTGTAGCTTCTGCTGCTGGTGGCACCAGAGGACAACGTCAGATTCCAGCACTTTTGACTTTCTACCATAGACTGAAGACCCACGGCTCTCTAGTGATCTTCCAGGCCTTCAGCAGCAGATTGGGATGACTGAGGTACTCAGCCTCATGGTCTGAGAAACTAGTAGGTCCAAGCCTTTTGAGAGCACTGGCAGTCATTGTTGGACTACCTGGATAGCATTATATAAGCCAATCTAATAAATCTCCCTTCTAATTTCTATGCCTCCTATTGGTTTTGTGCCTCTGTAGAACCCTGATTGATCTATACTCTCTTAAGGCTGAGATCACAAATGTGAGAGAAACTGAGGCCTTTACCATATCCTCCTCCAAAGGTTCAGACTTCCTCCAAAGGTTCCTAAAGGTCTCCATTTATTATCCTAAACCTTTGGTCTTCTTGCATTCAAGGACATACTAGGCCACTCCCTACTTCCAAGGTAGGGCTGAGAGAGGTAAAAAAATATAAATGTCACTGCTAGTCTAGGAATACTAGTGTGACTACAAAACATGTTCATCGTGATGCACATGTATGCTTGTGTATACAAACATGTATAATGTATATAGATATGTGCATACATATATGCACATGTCTTGTGTATCTGTACATGGACAGCATCTGCTTGTCTTTCGCATAGCCTATCCTCTGTCTCTCATCTGCCTTTTCCTTTATTATCTATCAAGATACCATCGATTTATGATGCCTATTTTGTCTATCTTTCTACTATACATTATCTATGTATCAACCTTGTATCATCTCCTTCCATAATTTCTGTGTAATTACCTACAATACCTACGCATCTGTAAACTCTGTCTTCTATCTCTGTATTTCTCTATCATCTGTGATTTATGCCATTACCTGGTTTCTATCTAACATGTATTTACTCATGTACCCACCCACCATCTTTCTCGCTTATCTGTCCAGTAAGTTTTGTGCTATTTATGTTTTATTGCTCGCGACAACCCTCTGAGTGATGAACCTTTATTGCTTCAATTTTCCAAGGAAGCAAATATACAGAGAAACTAAGCAACCGAGTCGCTTTTTCCCCCCATTTTAGAATGAATCTTCTGGAAGTCTAGAGTCACGTCGCTTATCAGTCTATTCCACAGATGGCCTAACACAATGCCTGCTTATTATATGAATAAACACATGTTAGATGAATAACTGCCATTGGATGCTGTCGTCTGATCATCCTTTACATGCATTATTTGTTTTCTTTGGATAATGTCAGGGTTGAATTTCTTGGCTACCCACACGCATTTCACTGAGGAACCCTTTGAAAGCATGGCCATGCGATGGCACGTCGGCCTGACTCTAGGCTAGCCAGTGTTTCTAATTAAGCCCCAGTAAGCAGTGCTTACAACTAAATACCGAGTGGTTTCAGCGATAACTCAGCAAATAGGCTGTTGTCTCTATTATCTCATTCACTGGCATCTCCCTGATGAGTTTATAAATCCCTGTGGAATTGTGTCCTCGATCACTTTAATGAGGCCTTTAAGAACTGGGGGGGGGGGGGGGGAGAATTATAGCAGCAGATAAGATTGGCTTTACTGTACACCTACTTTGTAAATATTTCATCTCCTCTGCCTTCTGGGAAAGCAAATGTCATGTGACAGACCTGGGAGTTTAATTTGGCGTGAATAGGCTGAGGAACATGATTGAGCTGCTGAGTTTAAATAGCAAAGGCATATTAAAAGTAGCTGTCTCCTGTGATCAGATGGGCAAGAGACATGAAAATAATTCTATTTTTTTCCCTACAAAAAGTAGGGTAAATGCTAGAATCTAGTTTCTAAGAACATACAACCCAGTTGATAAACTCACCATGTCAAATGCTCACTAAGGTTCTACTGTAGGCCAGCTCATTATTGTATGATTTTCTTCCCTGGGGAAACATAAATAATGCCCACCCTTTCCTCGTAAGGTACCAATGACAAACAGAGATGCAATTCCACAACAGTTCACTGTGCAGAGCCAATGAGATTACTGGGCTACTTCACAGAGCATGGTGAGGAGTTACTGACAAGATTGGGGGTGACACTGAAGCAGCCGTGCTAGAAAGTTGTCATCCAGCATGGGTGAGGGTTTCCCCAAAGCTCCATAAATTGAGATATATTTAATTAACTTTCTCCAGTCTATATATTATATCACCTCATGACACCCCCATGGCCACTTGAAATTAGAATATAATTGCATATTGTGAGGAGTGGCTGGAGTCACAGGTGGTGACCCAATTATCCTTAGTTGTAAGACACTATTCTTGGGGAAACTTGGACAAATGACTATTCATCAGTTAGGAACCTGATGGCAGACTAAAGTACAGATGCTACCAAAGTCAACTTGGTTTTATTGGGGCTATGTATAGGAATATGGGTGAGGGGTTACTTGTAGGAGCAGAAATATCTCAAATACAGTTGCACCACTAAAATTCACCTTAGCATGTATGACAGCTCACAAATGCTGGGAACCTGAAGTACACTGCATAGCCTGCAGGTAGCTCAACATGTTGGAGCTCACTTGGTAGCTCACTTGGTCTGAGCTTCTTTCGGGCATCTTGGCAGATCTCTGCTTCCTCCCAGCATCTCAGACCTGAGAGCATCTCTTAGCAGTCCTTACTCTGTAGATGTTGTCAGGGAGGAAAGGATCTAGTGAATCTTCTCAGTTTCAGGAACTTCCTGAAACTATTTCGAATACTTTCTTTCGAGTTTCAGGAACTTCCCTGCAGGATGGAATGTTTTACCTTCTCTTAGGCTACCTTGTTTTACTTCCCCCTTTAAAATCCCATGTCTTAAGAAGCTTCTTCCTTTGAACATTTTAATGTTACACACACACACACAAACCCAACATCCTATGTTTTAATGAGCTTCCCTCTAAGATGCAAGGTTTTAATCTCAGAGGAAACCCCTATGTACAAAAGCAACTTAAGGGAGAAAGGATTTATTTTGACTTATAGTTTATTTTGACCATCATTGTAGGTCAGGTATGGTAACAGGAGTAGGAAGCTGGATTACAGTTTACCAACACACACATACAGAGAGAGAGAGGTGGGGGAGGGAGGGAGGGAGGGAGGGAGGGAGAGAGAGAGAGAGAGAGAGAGAGAGAGAGAGAGAGAGAGAGAGAGAGAGAGAGAGAGAAACCAAGCTACTCCCTCCAGCAAGATTCCAGAACCTTCCCAAACAGTAACCAACAACTGTGGACCAAGTTTCAAATACACAAAGCATGGGAGGCCATTGTCACTCAAAACATGATAGAGTATTTTTATCACAGCATAAGGGAAGGTTTGGGTTCTGGGTAGACTGTGGAAACCGTAGCTGTCTGACCTCTTTCAGGCACTGTTGGGACTAGATGTCCTTCTATTTAACAGAGAGAAAGCACTCCATGTTATACCGCAACGATCCACATCTTGTTAAATGACAGCGTGACATATCTTTCTTTTGTGAACAAAGCACTTTATGGGCTGAGCCATTTCTGCGGGCATTATATAATTTTTCAGGTCTCCTTAATATCACCAGAGTTGATATTTTAGACTTAGTTACTGATTTTTCATTTCCTATAAGAAGAAATCTATGTTTCAAGTCCAATCATGAGAGATTGCTCAGTGGTTAGGAACACATTCTGTCCTTTTAGAGGGTTTGGTTCTAGTATCCCCCCACCATAGTCTCTGACTAGAGAGGATTTTATGGCTTTCTGTCTGTCCTTCACAGCCCCTGAACTCACAGAGACATAGACATACACAGACACATTAATAAATAATAAATGAAATCTTGACATTTCTGCCCTTTAAATTAAGCATCTATCTGACAACAGTATACAGGGATATTTCTCCATGAATACATGAATTACACCAAAACTTGGGGAACTCTCTTGATTAGCAGAGCAAATTAAAGTTGTGAATAAATGTTTTGGATATTTGCTTGTAAACGGAATATATGCAAGATTAAGTGAGTAAGTAAGCAATTATGATGTAAAGTTGTAAGCGACATATTTACTAAGTTTAAAAAGAAATTACACATCAAAAGAATTAACAGGATAAGAATTTTAAAAATGCGTGAACAATCATTTTACTTCTTGAGTGCATAATTTCAGCTTTTGAAAAAACTTCAGTTTGAACTCAAGTGGTCATTAAGTATAGAAAACTGCATTTAAGTCTGCCAATCGAGTTAAATATTGTTAAATGGGAAGAACAGTAACAAAAAAATAACAAAACAAAAATTACGAACTCAATACAAGTGAAAACGATAGCAAACGGATTAATGGAATTAATTTATATTCTAAATTTCAAAGCGTCATTTCTGAAACAATTGTCATTTCCTTAAGTGATATAAACCATCTTGTTTTAATCTTCCTGAACTGGTGTGTGTGTGTGTGTGTGTGTGTGTGTGTGTGTGTGTGTGTGTGTGTATGTGTGTGTGTATGTGTGTGTGTGTATGTGTGTGTGTATGTGTGTGTGTGTGTGTGTGTGTGTGTTTCGTCATGCTACAGAAGTACACATGATCATATAGGAGTCAGAGCACAGTCTTGGTCATCAGTCTTTACTTTGCAGCTCTCTTTGTTGTTGTTTACTTGCTTTTATTTTGAGTATTTGATTTGAAACGGATTATATGCCAAATTAAATTGCCACACGGTCCAAGGTAGCTGGTCCACAAGCTCCTGAGGATTCTCCTGTCTCAATTTCCCATCTCACTGTAGGAGTACTAAGTAGAGCCACAGGCTTCTGCACTGAGTTTTACATGGGTTCTGGGGACCCAGACTTCAGTCCTTATGTTTCTGTGGCAAGCACTTTATCCACTGAGCCATCTCCCCAGAGCAACAAACCACATTAAAAGGCAAACAAACAAACAAACAAACAAACAAACAAACAGAAAGAAACTGCATTGAATTGGTGATTACAGAACGGACCACTTTCCGACTTAGGGAACCAGTTCGTGTAAGGAGCCCCATCATTTACTCGGACTCTAATTCGAGGCGAGAGCGAAAAATGAAGTGGAAGGCTTCTCTGCTGGATGTGCAGCAACTGAAAAGAAATTGCAGAAATCTTGTCAAATCTTCTACTCCGTGACTTTCTCCTCAAATACAGGGGTCCGCACGTCTCCAGGAGAAATACCAAGCCACCTTTCAAATGTATCTGTGGTAGAACTGCTATTGGTCCTGGTGGGCTATTGGCCATGGATGCTTAAAACAAGGTACATGAGAAGGCTAGGCATTTTGCACTCACACGCCAAGGCTTTTTACCAGCTATAGCATGTAGTCAATGCTTTATAGACGACTGTATCCATGAGAAAATGTGGCGGCATCTTATCCCACCTTCCAAGTGTATCAGACCTGCATGCACCCTAGGACAGCTGGGAAGGTGAGCAAATGCAGAACTGTGAACTTCCTTAAAACATGAGATTTTTGTTGTGGTAGCTAATGTTCCCCCTATAATTCAATTGCATGGCTCTTGAGTGGGACATGTTATTTACAAGGCCAAAAGGTTGGATGTTGGGGCTGGAGAAATGGATCAGTGTTTAAGAGTGCTTGCTGCCCTTGCAGAGGACCGAGACTGAGTTCTAGTACTCAGGATAAACAGCTCCCAAGCCTAACTCCAGCTCCAGTGGTTCTGATGCCCTCTGTTGGCCTCTGAGGGTACTGCATTCATGTGCGCTACCCCTTCAACATTAAAAAATACAAAACACCTTGCAACCATAACGGAACTTTCTAAAATTGAGCAGTTGCACTTACAAGGATGAATAAAGTTTAATTTGCGTCTCCATCTCATCCTGACCACTCCATGACTCCAGAAACTGGAGGCAAGAACTATAGACCAGAATCCCTGACACTGATCTAAAAGAGAACTTTCTCTTTTGAATTATGTATGCCAGGTGTTTTGTCATAGTGATAAGAAAATTAACTATGACAGAAGGTTCTGGAATAAATAACCCACAGGTTAGTATCAAAGACAACCAGAGAGGGAAGCAGGTACAGGGAGGAGGATTATCAGTTAGATGGCGTCCGAGGGCACGTGTCTTGGCGTGGGCTGTCATCAAGGGCTCTCCATGCCAGCACTTATTTCTTGATATAAGAATATCTAGTACGGCCTGTTACCAGAAGGAAAGGATTTATTATAAAGGTACAAGTGCAGCACCTCCACCAGACACTCAGTCTACTCCAGAGCTCCCCTGTAGAAGTTTCCAAGTGGCCACTTTCACAGACACTTCTTGTTGAAAAAAAAAATGAAGGTGAAGTTTCTTCCAGGAAATTGCCTTCTAAGTTCACTGTAAGGGTCTGAAAATGGGGCCTAGAAGAGCTGGCTCAGTAGCGAAAGTGATTGCCATGTAAGCACGAGGATCTGAGTTCAGATCTCAGACACCCATCGAAAAGCTATGTATGGAAGTGAACACCTGTGATCTCAGTGTTGGGGTGTCTGAGATAGGAGGCTCTCTGAAGGGGAGGATCCTTGGACTCACTGGACAGTGGCTTTGGTCTCATTGGAGAGTTCCATGGCCAGGGAAAGACTGTTTTAAAATTTCAGATGGAGAGTGATAGAGAAATACACTTGACCTTGACCTCTGATTTCCTGCACGCACGCACACACACACACACACACACACAGACACACACACACACCATACACACACACATACACCACACACCATACACACATACACCACACACCATACACACACACACACCACAGACACACGCACCACACACCATACACACACACACCACACTCACACCATACACATACCACACCACACCATACACACACATACCACACCATACACACACACCACACACCCATCACACACACACACACCACACATACACACATACACACCACACACACACATACACCACACACCACACACACACACACACACACACCACACACACACAACCCCCCCACACACACCATACACACACACCACACACACACACACCACACCATACACACACACACACCACACCATACACACACACCACACACCCATCACACACACACACACACACCACACATACACACATACACACCACACACACATACACCACACACCACACACACACACACACCACACACACACATACAACCCCCCACACACACCACACACACACACAACCCCCCCACCACACACACACACACCACACACACAACCCCCCCCACACCATACACACACACCACACACACACACACACAATCCCCCCACACCACACACACACACCACACACACACAACCCCCCCACACACCATACACACACACCACACACACACACAACCCCCCCACACCACACACACACACACACCACACACACATACAACCCCTCCCACACACCACACACACATACAACCCCTCCCACACACCACACACACACACCACACACACACACACAACCCCCCCCACACACACCACACACACACACACACACACACACACACACACACAAGGAGCAGGTGGGTGTCAGATATCTACCTTTGGAGGCCAGGAGAGGGTGTGTGAGCCACCCAACAGGGGTGCTAGGAACTAAACGTAGGTCCTTAGAGAGAGCAGGATGTGCTCTGAACTGTTGAGACATCCTCCAGCCCCAAAGCGAGGCTTCCTAAAACATTTGGAAGCTTCCCACTTTGGAACAGATGGTGTGGTACAGACAGGCATATATCTCTGCTACTCACCTGCTTTTCCACCCCCACTATTAATGTGACGCACACTGAATAATTAGTGGACCCGTGCTGATCTATTCCCTCAACTCAAGCGCATACTTTGTTTAGATGCTTGCAGATTTAAAAAGCCAGATTCCCTTCTCGGATCTAAGGCTCCCAGTGGTTATTAATTATCACCCTTCCTCTGGTTTCTCTCGTTCAAGACTGTGTCTCAGACTTGCTTTGTCATCGGCGACCTTGGCCGTTTTGCAGAGGACCTGTCAGATCTCTAACAGGGCTCTCCTCCATGGTAATCTGTCTGATGTTCTCGTGGCTACCCTGGAGTGATGCGCTGTTTTTGAAAGGGCCGGGGAGGTCGAGTGTCATGGCCCAGCATCATGATTGAAGGCACACGCTATTGATGACGAATGGCTGTTCACCTTGATTTTGACTACCCTCATGTATTTCTCCTCTATAAAGTTCCTTTCGTCTGGCCTTATGTTTGAAGAGACGAAGTCATGAGTGCTCCTCCTCACAGAGGACAGACTACCTCCTCCTGTGGTAGCTGTCTCTCCTCAGGTTTGGAGTGACAGTGAGGTTCGCAGTAAGGTAGCTGTCTCTCCTCAGGTTTGCAGTGAGGTAGCTGTCTCTCCTAAGGTTTGCAGTGAGTTAGCTGTCTCTCCTCAGGTTTGCAGTGAGGTAGCTGTCTCTCCTCAGGTTTGCAGTGAGGTAGCTGTCTCTCCTCAGGTTTGCAGTGAGGTAGCTGTCTCTCCTAAGGTTTGCAGTGAGGTAGCTGTCTCTCCTCAGGTTTGCAGTGAGGTAGCTGTCTCTCCTCAGGTTTGCAGTGAGGTAGCTGTCTCTCCTAAGGTTTGCAGTGAGGTAGCTGTCTCTCCTCAGGTTTGCAGTGAGGTAGCTGTCTCTCCTAAGGTTTGCAGTGAGGTAGCTGTCTCTCCTCAGGTTTGCAGTGAGGTAGCTGTCTCTCCTCAGGTTTGCAGTGAGGTAGCTGTCTCTCCTCAGGTTTGCAGTGAGGTAGCTGTCTCTCCTCAGGTTTGCAGTGAGGTAGCTGTCTCTCCTCAGGTTTGCAGTGAGGTAGCTGTCTCTCCTCAGGTTTGCAGTGAGGTAGCTGTCTCTCCTCAGGTTTGCAGTGAGGTAGCTGTCTCTCCTCAGGTTTGCAGTGAGGTAGCTGTCTCTCCTCAGGTTTGCAGTGAGGTAGCTGTCTCTCCTCAGGTTTGCAGTGAGGCAGCTGTCTCTCCTAAGGTTTGCAGTGAGGTAGCTGTCTCTCCTCAGGTTTGCAGTGAGGTAGCTGTCTCTCCTCAGGTTTGCAGTGAGGTAGCTGTTGTCTCTCCTCAGGTTTGCAGTGAGGTAGCTGTCTCTCCTCAGGTTTGCAGTGAGGTAGCTGTCTCTCCTCAGGTTTGCAGTGAGGTAGCTGTCTCTCCTAAGGTTTGCAGTGAGGTAGCTGTCTCTCCTCAGGTTTGCAGTGAGGTAGCTGTCTCTCCTCAGGTTTGCAGTGAGGTAGCTGTCTCTCCTCAGGTTTGCAGTGAGGTAGCTGTCTCTCCTCAGGTTTGCAGTGAGGTAGCTGTCTCTCCTCAGGTTTGCAGTGAGGTAGCTGTCTCTCCTCAGGTTCGGACTTTGGGGCAGCTTGGAATGCTGCTAAGAAGTGTTGAGGTCTGGCTCTATACAGCCTGTCCACCAAGTGAGGTTCCCACCCATTTCACAGATACATCCTCCTCCTTCATTAGGTTATTTAATTACTTATATTAATAGGTCCTGATGGATATCACATGTAAGAGTCTTATGTAGGCATATATAGTGAATATCTATATTATCAGAGTTTATCTATGATCATAATGTAGTTACATATATGAGTATGTGTGACTATATCAGTATTTATATTTTAAGTTATAATTGAATGTCACTATTTATTTGTCTGCTCAGATTGCTCAGTTCCAGCTCCGGGAGAGAAGTCTGTTCAATTGAATATTTCTTCTCTGGGTTTTTTTTTTTTACATACTCTGTCATACTCTGTGTGACTGGGGATGTATGTGCCATTGATGAGTGTAGAGGTCTGAGGGCAATTTTCAGGAATTGGCTCTTGCCAGGGTTCTGGGGATCTATTCAGGCTTGCTTGGTGGCCAATGCCTTTACTCCCTGAGTTACCTCTTTGAATATTCTGAAGGTAACTAAACAACTCTCAGTTGAATGGCCTGGCAATGGAAGCTGAGGCTCAAATCCAAAGCCAAAATTGGACTAAGTTCCTTAAGGAGGTCTCATAATAGTCATGTAGGTGGTAGATTGGAAATCAATAGTTTCTATCTAATGTGGTGCTTTCCTAGCCAGGGCAACATTTGAGTACTACATGTGCCAGGGACACATGTAGGGTGTGGAGACAAGAACCTCACTGAGCATTTTTTTTTTTTTATCTTGGGAGTCGGGTGTGGTACTTGGGGCAACAACCAACACTTTGTGGAAAATTTCTGTCAGATGCTTCTCAATCTAAAGTTGTAATTGCTACCCCTGACCTCCTGACTCTGAAAAAGCACAGGGTATAGGGCTGGAAGAGAAAGGGACCTAAGGAAACTTCCCAATATACAAACACACACACACATGCACACACACACACACACACACATACACACACACACACATGCACACACGCACATGCATGGACGCACAGGCATGCATGCACGCACACACACCACACCACAACCACACATGTGCACATAACTCCTCTGAAATAGCCTTTTACATGGGGTCTCAGGATATGGTATGGTGGGTGAGAGGGCTTGCCTGTCGTGCATGAAACTGAGGGTTTCATCCCCTGCATAAACCATGTATGGCAGTCCACACCCATCATCCCAGTATTTGAGAGGTAGAGGCAGGAAGTTCAGGAGTTCAAAGGTATCCTCAGCTACATTCAGGGCCAGCCTGGGCTACAGGAGACTCTGTCTCTAAACAATCAATGAATCAATCAAGCAAACAAACATAAATAGATAATGTGAAAATATTGCAAGAGGAGTATCCTCCCCCTGCCTGCCAGCTGCTTGCTCTCAAGTTACCCTACGTGGGATCTCCAGATTGACCAGTTTGTGTCTCGTAGGAGGTAATCATGACGACTATGACCGCTGCAGGTGAAGTGGGCATTGCACATTTGGGGGTATTTAGTATCACACTGATCTCGTTTCCTCTCACAGTGTTCTAAAGAAACAGTCTTAACAAAGTATCATGCAAAGATGTCTGTGTATTAGAAAATGTTACAGAACAGGAAAAGGGAGAGTAAAACAGATGGAGTGACCCACGGATGTCCTTTTCTTAGCAGCATCTCGGAGTTACACTTTAAGGAAACATACCGTTTAGTTTATATATCTGTATATATAAATATACATAACACACATTTGTATATATGTCTGTATTTTGTATATACTATTAATTCTTATGCAGTATATGTATCCTCTATATATGCATGTTATAGATGTAATATTCTTTATAAACCACTGACTGTATATTCAATACAATACATAATCTATGTTACATATGTATACCTTGTATATTGTGTATATAGTAGTCTTCTTTTTTTTTTTTTTTTTTTTTGGTTCTTTTTTTTCGGAGCTGGGGAATCGAACCCAGGGCCTTGCGCTTCCTAGGCAAGCGCTCTACCACTGAGCTAAATCCCCAACCCTATAGTAGTCTTCTTTACCCAGGAGGAGTAAGTTCCAAGACCCCAGTGGATTCCTGAACCTGCAGGTACTACAGAGCATGATATTCAAGCACAACCATTGAACTGATAACCAGATTGGCAGTGTGTGATGGTTTGCATGTTTGGCCCATAGGGAGGGGCGCTATTAGGAGGTGTGGCTCTGTTGGAGTAGGTGTAGCCTTGTTGGAGTAGGTGTAGCCTTGTTGGAGTAGGTGTAGCCTTGTTGGAGTAGGTGTAGCCTTGTTGGAGTAGGTGTAGCCTTGTTGGAGTAGGTGTGTCACTGTATGCATGGGTTTTAAGACTTCCTGGTAGGAGTCTTCTAGCAACCTATAGATGAAGATGTAGAACTCTCAGCTCCACCTGTACCATGCCTGCCTGGATGCTGCCATGTTTTTGCTTTGAACCTCTGAACCTCTAAGCCAGCCCCAATTAAATGTTGTCCTTATAAGACTTGCCTTGGTCATGGTGTCTGTTCACAGCAGTAAACCCTAACTAAGACAGAATGACACTTGCTAGTAGCACAGAACTAATGGCCACAGCGGGCAGAGATTCTTCACGGCATGAGCATAATGGAGCAGAACAGGAACTCAATCAGGGCAAGAACTTTGAGCCACAAACTAATGGAGAAGCCAAGGAGAGGTGCTGCTGAATGACTTGGTTGAATGTGGTTTGCTCAGCCTGCTTTTCTACAGAATCCAGGACCACCAGCTCAGGGAACGCACCACATTCAATGGGCTGGACCCTCCCCCATCTGTCACTAATTAAGAAAATGCCCCACAGCTGGATTTTCTGGTGTCACCACACTATTCAGAATGTCACTCAATATAAAAAGTATGATTACCTCTTCCTGAAGCTTCCTACTTACCATTTTCACCCCTTAGGTAATGACTAATGACTAAGCTTATGAAGAGTGAAACCTCAGGTGCCCAAGGAATATTGTATATATGTTCACACACACACACACACACACACACACACACACACACACACACACACACAAATGTGTGTACATAAAAACTGGGGGTGGCTTGGTCAATAAAGGCTGAGCAGGTAAAGCTCTTGCCACATAAACACGAGGACCTGAGTTTGACGTCTAAAAATCACACTTTAATGTGTGCCTATAATCAAAGCATCAATGTGTGCCTATAAGCAGAGCATTGGGAAGTGGAGATGGGAAAATCCCTGGGGCTCAGTGGCCAGCAGGCCTAGCCTTACTCATAAGCTCCAGTTTCTGGGAGACACCTGCCTCACGAGAAGTACTTGTCATTCCTGAGGGTGACATCTGCCTTGTTCTCGGGTCTGTGTATGTGCTTGCACATGCACACATACAAACATGCATAAAATTTAGTTAATTTAAGTATAAGTAGCCATAGTTGGCTAAGGAGATGCATATTGGATGTTGTGGTTCTGTGGGATGAAGTCTGGGTTCCCTGGTCTGGTGAATGAGTATTTAGTTAAATAGTAAGTGATTCAGGGCCTCTTCCTGATTCCCTTTTCAGACACCATCTTGTTTTTTTCCCTTTCCCTTGCTTCTCCGTCAACAATATCAAACTCCTTATAGTTCTCCTCTCACTCTCTATCAGGCCATGACGCCATGATGTCTTTGAAAAATCTTATTTCCCATGGGCCCCTGTGTCTCCTTCTGACCCTGTAAACCTCTGTTCTTGCTTTTTTGTTTGTTTTGCTTCTTTGAGACAAGGTCTTCCCACGTATCCCTGATTGGCCTTGAACTCACAGATGTCTACTTGCTTCTGTCTCCTGAGTGCTTACATCAAAGGCAAGCACTAGCACGCCCCAGGTGTAAAATGTCACACTCTTTAAGAACCTTCGAAACAGACTTGGGATGCTGGAGAGATGACTCAACATTAAGAGTACATTGTGCTCTCCTGGAGGATCCAACATCAGTTCCCAGCACTCACATCGGATAACTCACACCTGCCTGCCTCTCTGACTCCAGGGAATCCAAAACCTTTATTTTCTGGCTTACACAGGTCCCTGCACTCTTGTGTACCACCCCTCCTTTTCCCCTACCCGTACCCTGCTGCACACATAATTAAAAAATCTTTTAAAGAATAAGAATAAAACAGACTGGAGATGTATCCCTCCAGGGATTCTTCTCGGCATAGCTCAGAAAACCAGACAGTTCTTTTATCGGTTTATTTTTTACCTTCTGCACGTGGTCTCATCATTTGATGAATGGTATTAAGTCATAATTACTTATTGCACTATTAGTGACTTGAATGTGAATTTGTAATTATTTTTGCTTATTTCTCTCGCACCTGCCATATTACCTGGTGTAAAACGGTCACCGAACTACTTGTTCATTAATTTCATTTCTGCTGCTGTGATAAAACACCCTGACAAAAGGCAATTTAGGGAAGAAAGGGTTTATTTGGCTTATAACTCCAGGTTATAGTCCATCACTTTAGGGAAATCAAAGCAGGAACTTAAAGCAGCTAATTACATTACATCCGAGATCAAGAACAGACACAGAGAACAAATACATGGATCCCTGCTTGTTTTTCATCTCAGCTGGCTTTCTTCACTCCTATACACTCCAAAGTCCAGCCTAGGGAATGGTGTCTCCCACAGTGGGCTGGGTCTTCCTATGTCCATTATCTTAACGGGGACATCCAACCACTGACATACCACAGACCAACCCAATGTAGACAATCCCTTATTGAGATTTTCCTCCTAGGTGACCCTAGGTTGTGTCATGATTATACATACAGCTATTTATCACGTGTTGCACTGAATTAACTGGCATCATGTATTATAAATTTTGCTTCCCCATGATCAAAATCTCTAACAGAAACAGAGGAGAAAAAATTTATTCCTGCTCATGGTATCAGTGTGTTTTAAATCCATCCTAGCTGGCAGAGCATAGCAAAGTAGAAACCACTGTTCACATGTTAGTAGACCAGGAAGCAGAGAGGAAGAGTTTAGCTATAATGTTTGTAGGCTGGACCTGCCAGTGACTTATTCCCATTAGCCAGGCTCCTTCTCTCAGAGGTTCCTCAGTTTTCCAAATCAGCATCTCTAACTCAATACCAAACATTAAGACCTCATCTCTGTGGGATATTTCACATTCGAACATGAGTTAGGAAATAAAACTTATTAATTTCTTTTTTAAAAAATAGATTTATTTTTTATTCTTATGTGTGTCTCTCTCCGTGTGTGTGTACGTGTGTGTGAGTCCAGTGTGTGTAGTGTGTGTGTATGTGTGTGTGTGAGTCCAGTGTGTGTGGTGTGTGTGTATATGTGTGTGTGAGTCCAATATGTGTAGTGTGTGTGTATGCCTGTGTGTGAGTCCAGTGTGTGTATATGTGTGTGTGAGTCCAATGTGTGTAGTCTGTGTGTGTATGTGTGTGTGAGTCCAGTACGTGTAGTGTATGTGTGTATGTGTGTGTGAGTCCAGTATGTGTAGTGTGTGTGTGTATGTGTGTGTGAGTCCAGTGTGTGTAGTGTGTGTGTATGTGTGTGTGAGTCTAGTGTGTGTAGTGTGTGTGTATAGGTGTGTGTGTGTTCAGTGTGTGTAGTGTGTGTGTATGCCTGTGTGTGAGTCCAGTGTGTGTATATGTGTGTATGAGTCTAGTGTGTATAGTGTGTGTGTATATGTGTGTGTGAGTCCAGTGTGTAGTGTGTGTGTATATGTGTGTGTGAGTCCAATGTGTGTAGTGTGTGTGTGTGTATATGTGTGTAAGTCCAGTGCGTGTAGTGTATATGTATACCTGTGTGTGTTCAGTGTGTGTAGTTTGTGTGTATACCTGTGTGTGAGTCCAGTGTGTGTAGTGTGTGTGTATACCTGTATGTGTTCAGTATGTGTAGTGTGTGTAAGTCCAGTGTGTGTAGTATGTGTATTGGATCCTTTGGACCTGGACTTGGAGCTACAGATGATCATGAGCTGCCCAGTGTGGCTGCTGGAAACTGAACTGGAGTCTTCTGTGAGAGTAGCAAGTGCTTTTCCCTGCTGAGTCATTTCTCAGGCTCCCATTTAACTGAGCGTCCCCCTGATTCTATGAGAATTTTTGTATTCAGTGTTACCATGACATCTCATTTCCTTGGCCACAGGAAAAAGAGCAGAGAGACGGGGCTGAATGAATCCACTGCAAGTCTGTGATTCCCAGTTTCAGCTGTTCACGCCAGTAGACCGGCTGGGATTCAAAAGCCATTAGAAGCACATAGCCTCTTTCATTTGGTTATGAGAGTGCCTCTCCTGCAACCTTTTAGCTGCATTTTCAAAATTATATCTATATTTCTTGTGTTCTCAAAAATCACATGCACATTACATTTGTCTTTTGCACAGTTTAAAATGTTCCTCTCTGTGGAGGTGTGGAGGGAAATTGCTTTTAAATGGAGTTCATGGACTGGTCAAGAGGCTCAGCTGGGAAAGGTGCTTGCTACCAAGCCTGATGGCCTGTGATTGGTCCCTGGAACCTGCATGGTGGATGGAGATGATTGACTCTAGCAAGTTGTTTTCTGACTACACACACACACACACACACACACACACACACACACACACACACCCAAATAAATAAATAAATAAATAAATAAATAAATAAATAAATAAATAAATAAAAGAACAGTTCTAGCAAAAGGTGGGCTGATTTGTTTTACAGATGTTTGTACAATGTTCACACAACCCTCCCCATAGGTGGGCATCTCTGCCCTTTGACTGGGAAGCTCCATGAATTTCTCTCTCATTTTTCTCTGGCTGATCCTAAGTCTAACACACAGTGTCAGTCAGCTTGGTTTTGGAACACTCCTCAGTTTTATTTTCTGGTGCTAAAATAATATTGGGCGCCATAGTCCAAATGACCCAACAGCGCCCTGAGGGGAGGCAACTAAAAGTTGAGAAATGAAAACAGAGCCACCTACCTGTATAGGATTTCACAGTTTACCAAGCAGGCTTTCACCCAGTCGGTTCATTTGAGCATCAAGCGCATCTTTGCAGTAACCGAGCAAAGAGCTGGGGCTGCGCGAGAAAGGAATTGATGGCCCCACTACTCATCTGACATATCCAAGTCCTTGTGACACTCTCTGTCGTCTGGCCACAAGTCCAGCACAATTATCTTACTGACTCTGCTACTGAGAAGATTGGCCGCATCAGCCGTACTCTCCTGAGACCAGGGTCTTGTGTTCAACAGTAGATGTCTTTCCAGAAATTGCGGTTTCAACATGAGAGTGCGTTCTCGCCGTGGCATCCTGTTATTTCCTCTCTGGGTTGTTGCTTCTCTCAAATGAGCAGGAAAATTGCCCGTGACAGCTTGATAACTACCCCCAGCCATGGTCGACAGAGGTTACCTTCAGCCACAGGGTGGGAAGCTGTCGTCATGGAAACCCAGGAAGCAGCAAACCATTTCTCAAGCACAGCTCAACAGCGAGGGCTCAATTATAAACTTTACCAAGAGTCGGGATGGGCTAAAGGTTGATTGAGACTGGAGATACGCATGTGAACAGAGAAGAGAGGGTGGTAAATAATCAAAACTGTATTTGTAAATGTCTTCTGGTCAATGGGATGTGTGCGTACGTGTGCGCGCATGCGCACAAACTGGTCTAGGGTCTGTCACCCCCAAATCTCAAATTCTCAAATGTGCCCAAATGGGAAACTTAGCTTTTGAGTTTGACATGATGTTATTAAAATGGAGAGTTCTACTTCTGATCTCACAGGATGGGCTACAGACATGATGGGATACATGATACACTAGAAATATTGTGTAAAATTGCCTTCAGGCTGTGTGTAACAGGTAAGTGTGGAACACACAAATGAAACATGAAAATTACCATGTCCAGATCTGGGTCCCATACCTGAGATACCATATTATATAGATGTAAATATTCAAAAACTAAAAAAGGAAAGAAAAGAGGAATATAAAATACTTCTAGTACTTAGCAAGCATGTGAAATATGTGGCCTCATATATACACATATATACATGTATGTAAACATACTATATCTGTATGTATATAAATATATACATATAATATGTTTAGGAGTATATGTATGTGTATTATATACACACATATATTTTTATGTAGATATATGCATTATTATATATAGTTATATGTACACACGTAATATAAATTTAGGTGTCTGCATATGTACACATAAAAATATTTGTATGTGCACATAACTGTAAATATGATACATTATAGGTATATACATATACTCATAAACTATAAACCTATAGATATCTACACACATATGTAGATATTATGTATACATACATATGCACATATACAACTTAAATGTAGGTCTCTGCACAAACCCTTATATATTTGTAGCTATGCACATATATTTGTAATTATAATACATATATATACATAAACACTGTATAAATATGTGTGCATACACACATTTGTATGTGCATTCCAGGGATCAAACTCAGGTCTTCACTCTTGCAAGCAAGTTCCTCTGCCCACTGAACATTTCCTGCCAGCCCACAAACAAAGTTTTGTTAGAGAAATTTTCTAACAACATCATTACAGCACACATACATGTGCAAATACATATCTCTACATATTTATACATACCTATACATCCACATATACATATGCAGGCTCATCTTTTCATTCTCTTTCCTGCTAATGCTGTATTAGTCAGGTTTGTCTTGTACAACAGAACTGAGAGTATGAGTGTTTCTTTAGAGGGTTTATTAGATTGTCTTACATGTAGAAGCTGGACCCAACGGCGGCTGCTTTCACATTGAAGAGGTTGCTCAATTCAAGAGTGTTTCTTTAGAGGGTTTATTAGATTGTCTTACATGTAGAAGCTGGACCCAACGACAGCTGCTTTCACATTGAAGAGGTTGCTCAATTCAAGAGGTCGATGCTTCAGCAGTCCCAGACTGCTGCTGTAGGCTTGGAGGCCCTAGTGTACACTGGGAGGCAAGAAGCTGGGTCCCAATGCGAGTGTTGGATGGCAACAGAAGCAGTAGCTAAGTAGATGAACTCACCAGCAAGACAGGAAGGAAGAAAAGAAAAAAAAGTAAAGGTTTTCCCACTTATGTCTCTCTTATCTGGCTGCTACTGGAAGGTTCCATTTACATATAGGATGAGTCTTCCCATCTGAATGAACCAAATGAAAAAGATTTCTCACAGATGCGCCTAGCAGTATATCAACCCCACATCCGGTTAAGCTGACTGTCAAGATGAACCATCACAAATGCCTTTAGCTCTTCATCTCCCCCAATTCAGGATCCTAGCGAACCCTCAAAGTTGAAGGCTTGTTGTAATGAGGTTGTTAGAAAAATTCTCCAACAAAACCTTGTTGGTGAGCAATAGTGATAAAAACTGCATGGTATTGGTACAGAGACAGACAGATAGACCAATGGAACAGAACTGAAGACCCAGAAATGAACCCACACACCTATGGGCACTTGATTTTTGACAAAGGAGCCAAAACCATCAAATGGAAAAAAGATAGCATTTTCAGCAAATGGTGCTGGTTCAACTGGAGGTCAGCATGTAGAAGAATGCAGATCGATCCATGCTTATCACCCTGTACAAAGCTTAAGTCCAAGTGGATCAAGGACCTCCACATCAAACCAGATACACACAAACTAATAGAAGAAAAACTAGGGAAGCATCTGGAACACATGGGCACTGGAAAAAATTTCCTGAACAAAACACCAATGGCTTATGCTCTAAGATCAAGAATCGACAAATGGGATCTCATAAAACTGCAAAGCTTCTGTAAGGCAAAGGACACTGTGGTTAGGACAAAACGGCAACCAACAGATTGGGAAAAGATCTTTACCAATCCTACAACAGATAGAGGCCTTATATCCAAAATATACAAAGAACTCAAGAAGTTAGACCGCAGGGAGACAAATAACCCTATTAAAAAATGGGGTTCAGAGCTAAACAAAGAATTCACAGCTGAAATGCCGAATGGCTGAGAAACACCTGAAGAAATGTTCAACATCTTTAGTCATAAGGGAAATGCAAATCAAAACAACCCTGAGATTTCACCTCACACCAGTGAGAATGGCTAAGATCAAAAACTCAGGTGACAGCAGATGCTGGCGAGGATGTGGAGAAAGAGGGACACTCCTCCATTGTTGGTGGGATTGCAGACTGGTACAACCATTCTGGAACTCAGTCTGGAGGTTCCTCAGAAAATTGGACATTAAACTGCCTGAGGATCCAGCTATACCTCTCTTGGGCATATACCCAAAAGATGCCCCAACATATAAAAAAGACACGTGCTCCACTATGTTCATCGCAGCCTTATTTATAATAGCCAGAAGCTGGAAAGAACCCAGATGCCCTTCAACAGAGGAATGGATACAGAAAATGTGGTACATCTACACAATGGAATATTACTCAGCTATCAAAAACAATGACTTTATGAAATTCGTAGGCAAATGGTTGGAACTGGAAAATATCATCCTGAGTGAGGTAACCCAATCACAGAAAAACACACATGGTATGCACTCATTGATAAGTGGCTATTAGCCCAAATGCTTGAATTACCCTAGATGCCTAGAACAAATGAAACTCAAGACAGATGGTCAAAATATGAATGCTTCACTCCTTCTTTAAAAGGGGAACAAGAATACCCTTGGCAGGGAATAGAGAGGCAAAGATTAAAACAGACACAGAAGGAACACCCATTCAGAGCCTGCCCCACATGTGGCCCATACATATACAGCCATCCAATTAGACAAGATGGATGAAGCAAAGAAGTGCAGGCCGCCAGGAGCCGGATGTAGATTGCTCCTGAGAGACACAGCCAGAATACAGCAAATACAGAGGCGAATGCCAGCAGCAAACCACTGAACTGAGAATAGGACCCCATTGAAGGAATCAGAGAAAGAACTGGAAGAGCTCGAAGGAGCTTGAGACCCCATATGAACAACAATGCTAAGCAACCAGAGCTTCCAGGGACTAAGCCACTACCTAAAGACTATACATGGACTGACCCTGGACTCCAACCTCATAGGTAGCAATGAATATCCTAGTAAGAGCACCAGTGGAAGAGGAAGCCCTGGGTCCTGCTAAGACTGAACCCCCAGAGAACTAGACTGTTGGGGGGAGGGTGGCAATGGGGGGAGGATGGGGAGGGGAACACCCATAACGGAGGGGAAGGGGAGGGATTAGGGGGATGTTTGCCCGGAAACCGGGAAAGGGAATAACACTTGAAATGTAAATAAGAAATACTCAAGTTAATAAAAAACAGACAAACAAACAAACAAACAAACAAACAAAAAACCTTGTTCGTGGGCTGGCAAGAAGGCTCAGTGGGTAGAGGAGTCTTGTTGCCAAGAGTGAGGACCTGAGTTCGAGCCTCGGGATGCACACGGTGGAAGGAGTGAACTGACTCCCACAGATTGTTCTCAATTAGGTTGTGTTCAGTGTGAGATCTGGTATTCTCACTGATGGTTCAGTGATAGGACAATCTACCTCAGTGTACTCTTTTTGCCAGGCACCCTCCATAATGAAGAAACATATACTTTTTGACTAGTTCCAGACTCTAGAGAACACTCTTGATTGGCTGTGATTGTGGAGAATAAATGGTTGTTGAGTAGTCAGCCCTAAGCAGGACATTTGTAGCACCCCCTTTCAGGCTCATGGACCATTGCAGGAGTTGGGAGGAGAAAGATCATAGGAGCCGGAAGACAGGGAGAAGGACAGATATTGACTTCTGTGCATGGTACAGTCATGACCACAGCCCTCATGGCTGCCTGCAATGGGCCTGTACAAGACAGGACACCTCGGTTGTCAATCACGGATTGGGGAGGGGCCCATAGGCCCACTGATGGGCTTTGGGAGGGGCACAGTCACCAGTTTCCAAACCCATCATCTCATTCATACCTGTTCTTGGCTAAGCTCCGTGGGTCTCAAATCCAAGGGCCAAACAAGACAACTTGTTGGGAGGTGGGACGTGACCAGAGGTGTTGGTGTCAGGGATGAGAGGAAGAAAGAGGGAGAGGATGAGGGTGAGGATATTCAGGATGCATCATGTGTATAGAAAGTGCTGAAGAACAATTCAATATAAAAATTATATCGGGGCCTGGCTCTGGGGGAAAAAGGGATTGTGCTGGGGGGTTGGAGAGAGAGCTCAGAGGTTAAGAGGACTTGCTGTTGCAGGGGTCCTGAGTTTGGTTCCATTCACCATATCAGGAAGCTCCCTGTCAACTGTAACTCCTGTTCTGGCCTTCAGAACACACATGCACACACACACACACACACACACACACACACACACACACACACCTTCCACATATGCAGCAGTTAAATTCTCCCACACTCAGGCAAAACTTAGCACAACGACTACAATCATTTTGTGTCTCCCCCACCTTAAGAATAGCTGTTCCTCTGTCCTTCATGACAGCCATGACTCCGGGCTGGAGGCCATATCAGGTGTGGCTCAGAGAGACAAGGGCTGCCTAGCAAACAAAACAGGTTGCGAAGAGGGTGCAGTGCCACAAAATAAATTAGAATGAGCATCCCTTTGTTATCTCCGTGGCAGCCGGCCCATTCCATTCTCACAGGTTAGTTTACTATGCTTAACAGCAGTTGGAGAGCTGAATAGGTGGATACCAGGAATAATTTAATGGAACGAGAGGAGAAGGGAGGTAGAGAAACACGTTTTGACTGTTAATCCAGACCCAGTAAAACAGTCACGTCTATAGCAAGCAAATAGACCTAGGGTAGCTCAGAAGTTTACCACCAAGATGATGTCCCTGGGCTGGAGAAGTAGCTCAACCATTAAGAGTGCTTATTGCCCTTACAGAGGACCCAAGTTTTGTTTGTTCTCAGCACCTACATTGCCTATAAGCTCAGCTGTAGGGGATCTGACCCCCTCTTCTGACCCCCACAGACCTCTGCATGCACACACACACACACACAAACACACACACACACACACACACACACACACACCCACTCCCCACCCACCATGTATACATAATTTAAAATAATAAGTCTTTATCATGATTCTTTCTCCATTTCCAAACCCGCTTTGCCTGTATCTTCGATGTTCCCTAAACAGCCTCTGCCAGACTATTTCATTTTCATTTATTTGTGTGTGTGTGTGTGTGTGTGTGTGTGTGTGTGTCCCGTTTGGAGGACAGATTGGTGCGGGCTATCTTCCTCTCCCTGAACCTGGAGCTTCACTGATTGGCTAGTCTGGTTGGCTAATGAGTCCCAGACATCCTCTTTTCTCTGCTGTCTCAGTGCCAGGACTGCAAGTACAGACCACACCATACCTGGATTTTTATGATCCAAAATCAGGTCCCATGTATGTGAAGCAAGGACATTGTCCACACTGACCCATCTCCCCATTTCCTGTTGTATATTTACTGGAGTGATTCTCAGTTTAGGTTTAACTATTGAAGCAGGAGCCTCCTGCCTCAGCCTCTGAGTGCTGGGATTATAGGTATCTATACCTGTAGACACTGAGCCCCGCTCTGCAAGTGTCTGTGGAGGTCTTCGACATTCCCTTTGTTGCCTCTAGGGGACTGTCTGCTGGGAGCTGCAGAGTCCTGTGTATGGCTTGAGATTGCATGGTGTAGAGGGAACATAGTCTCTCTTCCCTCTGGCCTGAGCCTCCTCCTGTTCACAAATCCCTCTCATCTTATGCACTGGGTAGCTTCGTAGAGAAAGCAAAATGCCTCCTGACGGGCAGGGAGCCAAGCTCTGAGATTGTGGGAGAAAAATGGCCAGTTTCAATGGTAGATTCTGTCCATTAAAACCTATTACAGCTCCCCTCCCAGAACCCAGCTGGTTCCATTATAGAAAATTGGAGGGAAATGGTGTCAGCGTTAGTGCCATAAAAATGAATAGGAATCTCGCTTTCCATTATTCTAAATTACAGATTGTTGTGTTGATATGTATTTATTTTTGGCATTTCTCTCTGGCCTGGGTTGAGGGTCTGACCCCTGAATAATGTATAAACAGAAAGACACATGTCAGCGCTTGAGCCTTGCCTCTCTCACCTTTTTTCCCCCCATCTTGTTTGTGGTAAAAATTTTAAAACAAAACATTCTTAAGTGGATTGGTAATCTCAACTCTTTTACATTCAATTGCTGTCTGGGCAACCGGCCATTGGGGAGGAATAGGAGGAGATAGTTCATAGAGAGACAAAGTTGCAAACTTGCTCCCAGGCCTTGCACAGCTTGAAGAACAATTTTTCTTTCCATTTAATTATGTGTATTTGGGAGTCTCTCCCCCACCACCCCGTGTCTTTGTGTGTGTGTGTTGGCCTGTTGAATGTGTGTATGCAGTACGAACTGAGCCCAGAAGAGGATATCAAAACCTCCTGGACATGGAGTCTCAGGTGATTGTGAGCCACCTGCCCTGGTGGGGTTCTTACAACCAAACTTGGGTCCCCTTGAAGAATAGCAAGTGCTCTTAACCACTGAGCTATCTCTCCAGTCCTCCTCGGTAGCTTTGAAATGGGAATAAGAATTCAGAGAAATCAAGGGGCATGGCAATACAGGCAGTTGATTTTAGCATGTTCCAAACAGTGGCTTCTTTGTTTCAGGTTTAGATTTTTCTTTGTTTTAATGTTTCATTCAGACCGGGACATTTACCAGGAGGAATCTTAAAAGTGAACAGCTAAAGGACAAAGTGACAGTGACTGTAGCAGAAATGGCTGTGGGTGCATTGTCAAGCCATCCATTGTTCCAAACAGTTTGCATCTTGCTGGCCTACCACTTAAGTAGCTACCGAGACTATAAAGACCAAAATACAATAAATCCTGGAACTGCTAGAGATTTGAGAGGCTGTCGAATGACTATAGAGATAAAACAAGATATCCCAGAGCACCGGCTCCCTCTTCTTTACCCTCTTTCCCTCCCTCTATCCTTCCCCCTTTTCTTCTCTTTGTTTCTGTGTCTCATGTATCACAGACTGGCCTGTGCATCTGAAGATACCTTATGCTTCAGATCCTCCAGTTTCTACCTTTCCACTGGTGGGACTACTGACGTACACCACCACATCCGCTTTTGGCAGTGCTGTCAAAGGACCCCCCGGGCTTCATGAATTCTAGGCAAACGTTCTACTCACTGAACTACATCTCCATCCCTACCCCAGAGAAGCTTTGGATTCCAGGAACATGTATGGTTCCATTGGGATCCTCAAATGACAGGACAATATCGCTGAAGAGGAACGACAACAGTTTATTGACCATAGCCTTTAAAAATGTGCATGGCACGCGCTCTTGCCTATTCACAGTACTTGAGAGTCTGTGGGCAGAGGCATGACAAATTTGAGGACAGCCTCAACTACAAAGTAAGGTTGTAGCCACCCTGGACTACATACTAGTATCCTAGGTTTTTTTCTTTTTTTTTTAAAGGAAGCTGGGCATAGTGGCAGATGGCTGTCATTCTAGCATTCATGGTGCCAAAGTAAAAGGATTAAATTCAAGGCCAGTCTGCCTTATGCAGTAAGTTCAACATAATGTCACCTTGTCCCAAGGTAAGAGGAAGTGTTCCACATTTCCACTTCCTGACTGTGTTAGAGAAATACCCCAGGTTTTACAAAGGTTGGAACATTTATAAATACTTCCAAACGTTGGTATACGCATGCTGTCTTATAAAGAACTCTTATAAAGAAAACTGTTTAATTGGGTCTGGCTTACCGTTTCAGAGGCTTAATTAATGATTGACAATGCGGGAAGCATGGCAGCATACGGGTAGCTGCAGAAGGAACTGAGAGTTCTACATCTTGATCTGCAGGCAGCAGAAGGAGACTGTTAACCACTGGATCTGAAACCTTCTCCTAGTGATGCACTTCCTCCAGCAAAGTGACACTCCACCAAGGACATAGCTCCCGGACAGTGACACTCCCAGTGAGCCTGAGGGCCACTTTCTTTGATACTCGTCATCTTCTCCTTCCCTTCCCTCCCCTCTTTACTTTCTGCTGCTGTGAGAGACACTCTGACCAACATCAACTTAGGGGAGGAAGGGTTCATTTGGCTTACATTTTCAGGCGAGCTTCTTTCACTGAGAGAAGTCAGGGCAGGAACTTAAGCAAAAGAATGTGGAGGAATGCTTGTCAGTTCAAAGCCTCGTGCTTAGTTGGCTTCTTTATGCAGTCCAGTAACACTTGCCTAGGGAATGGTGCCACCCACAGTGGGATGGTCCCTTCTACATCAAAGAACAGTCAAGACAACCGCACTCTTCACAGGCTAATACAAATTCTTCAGCTGAGATGCCCTTCTTGGGTGATTCTAGGCTGTGTCAAGTTGACAGTTAAAGCTGATTAGGTCACCTGTTTTTAGTTTTGCTTTGATAGACACAGGTCTCACTCTATAGTTCAGGCTTGCCTGGAACTCATTGTATAACTCAGGCAGGCCTCCAACTCTCCCAACTTCTGCCGAGATGTTCTTGTGTCCACCTTCGTCAGAGCTGAGGTTGCACATATGTCATAGTTACTGTTCTATTGCTGTGAAGAGACACCATAACCAAGGCAACTCTTATAAAATGGAGCACTAAATTGGGCCTGGCTTACCGTTTCAGAGGGCCAATCTGTTATCTCCATGTTGAGAGGCAGACAGGCCTGGTACTGTAGCTGAGAGCTTTACATCCCAATCCACAGGCAGCTGGCAGCAGGCAGAATGAGAGGGGGTTGGGGGAGAGTGAGAGAGGAGAGACAGACTGGGCCTAGTGTGGACTTTTGAAACCTCAAAGCCCACTCCCGGCCACACAGCTCCTCTAACAAGGACACACCTCCTCTGACAGTCACATGTCTGAATCCTTCCCAAACACTTCTTCGAATAGTGATTTAGCATGTAAAGAGAGTGTATGGGGCCATTCTTATTTAAACTACCACACAGGGGAGGGTTGCCTTGTTACATGGGTGCTGGGAACTTAATTCTTATGATGACACAGTAAGCACTCTTTTAACAAGAGCTGTGTGTGTGTGTGTGTGTGTGTGTGTGTGTGTGTGTGTGTGTGTGTGTATTCACATACGTAAATGCAATGCCTCTAGAGACCAGAAGAGGGGTTGGGGATTTAGCTCAGTAGTAGAGCGCTTGCCTAGCAAGTGCAAGGCCCTGGGTTCGGTCCCCAGCTCCGAAAAAAAGAAGAAGAAGAAAAAAAAAAGAGAGACCAGAAGAGGGTTTTGGATCTCCTGAAGCTAGAGTTACAGGTAATTGTGAGTCACCAGACACAGGTGCTGGGAAGCAACCTTTGGTTCCCTGAAAGAAGATCAGCACTGGTAACAACAGCTCTATCTATCTGAGGAGAGAAATTATCACTCACAGGATATTTTTCTATTAAAATTGTTTTATAAGGTGGTTTAAATCAATTTAAAGCCCTACCAGTTGTGGATAACAGTCCACACACACACACACACACACACACCCCTACATGTGTATAAGTATATATACAAATGATACAAAAATTCCTCAAGGTTGAACAGTTTTAATGTCTGGTATCCTCTTAGTTTGGGTCTAATGTGCATATTCCATATGCACATAAACTTATGGGGGAATGTATTTGCCTTTAATTTCTTAGTATTTGTGTTTTGTACTTCCACAATTTAAAATAAACCTGAGAAGAAGGTATATGTGATAGTTAGTCTTGACTGTCAAATTACTGAGATTTAGAATCACCTAGGAGACTGACTGTGTCTATGAGAACATTTCCAGAGAGGTTCTGCTGAGGAGGGAAGACCCACCTGAATACAAGTGACACCATGTCACCCATGGATTGAATTTTAATTTTTTTTAAGTGCAAGCCAAGCACCAGCATTTATCTCTCCCTGCTTTCTGACTGTGGATACAATGTGACCAGCTGCCTCATGTTCTTGCCACCATGCCTTCCCTGACATGATGGAGTATGTCCTTGAACTGTGAGCTAAAATATACTCTTCCTTCTTATCTTGTTTAATCAGGTGTTTTGTCAAAACGATGAAAAGTAACCAATATAGCCTGTTCTGTGTTCATTCTATCAGAATTTGGTTTGTGTGAACGTGCAAATCCACAGGTCTTATCGATGTACTGTGGATAATGTACAAATAAAATTAGTGGCTATGCATAATAATTAAGGTTTTTAATGTTTAGATCAGTTATAACTACATCTTTAAGTGTAATAGCAGGTTAGAGACAGATTTTATGGTATTAGATCAATGAAAGTGTGGTGTGAACTTTTAATGCTCAGGTAGAATGTTCACATAGTATTATGGGGTATTTGATCACATTGTGAAGCCCCATATTATGTTATTTACTGAAAAAAGCCTGTTTCTAGTTGTAGTGTGGTTTACCCTTAGTACACATCTTTCATCCCTCTGGCTGGTATATAGACTCACCATTAGTACACATAATCTGCAGTACACCTCTAGTCTGTAGAAGGAAACAGCCATGTTTCAAAGTGATGTTTTATTGAGTGGCAGACAATCTGATGAATCAGAGAAAGATTTGACAGAAGAGGATATGCCCAATGCTCACAAGAAGAGAGAGGAAAGGGAAGCTATAAGAGAAGCAGTACAGAGAAAAAAAGGAGGCAGTTTTATCAGGAGAGTTTTAGAGAAAAGTGGAAGAGAGAACAAGCTAGACAAAGATAAAGACAGAATGAGCTGGAACATGAGAAAAAGCCAGATTAGAGCAGATTGCTAGAACTAGTTTGAGGCCAAGCAGATCAATCCAGTCAACGACTGAAAGAGGAGTCAGACAGAATCAGTCAGCTTGGAGAGGAATTTGAGCCAGGACTGCTGAGTTGAACAAGAGTTCAGAAAGACCTAGAAAGGGTGAACATATTCAGCAGCAAGTCTCAGAGGCTGAAAACATCCCAGGCCTAGATAAAATTGTACAGAAGCTAGAAGCTTCCAGGACTAGGCCTAGGTTAGCAGACAGTAAGCCTCCAAGAAGACAATTACTTCAGGCAAATAAAAGTTACTTTTACAACATAGCAAATTACCAGAGCAGATGGATTACTAAACTGTTGAGTTTATTTTTCTGAGTCTGCCTTATTTCACTTCACATAATGACTTTTAGTTCAGACACGTCCATTTTCCTGTAAATGACATATGTGATGGTTTAAATGGGAATGGCCCCATATGCTTGAATACTTGGTCCTCAGTGCATGGAGCAGTTTTGGGAGGATTAGGAAGAATGGCCTTGTTAGAGGAGATGTGTTAATGAGGTTGTGCTTGGGGATTCAAAAGCCTTCTGCATCCTTAGTGAGCTCTCTTTGCCTTCTGTTCGTGTATCAGAATATGAGCTTTCAGTGGTTACTCCAATGCCATGTCTGCCTACCTCCTGATGCTATGCTCATGGTGATAGACACCTATTGTCTAGAACCGTAAGCCCCCCAAAAAACCCTTTGTTCTGTAAGTTGCCTTAGCCACAGCAACAGAAAAGTAACTGGTACAGCATGATTTTATTTTTCTTCATGGCTGTGTAAAATTCAATTGTGTATAGGCACTACATATTCTTGTGTAGAACCTAGGTTTAAAATTAAATCTATCTATCATCTATCTATCTATCTATCTATCTATCTATCTATCTATCTATCTATCTATCTACGCAACTATCTATATTTTCTCTTTCTCTCTCTCTCTTTCTTTCTTTCTTTCTTTCTTCCTTTCTTCCTTTTGTTCTACCTCTCTGTCTATCTATAGGTATGCATTTATATATTTGTATGTATCAGCCACGAAATCAGAAAGGTTATCATGAGAGGGGAGAAAGATATTAAGGGAGTTGAACAAAGAGTAGTAGATTGCTTGTGATATGAAAGCAGGAGTCAGATATCAGAAAGCAGATATTCAGAGGAATGAGCAGGGGCATTGGAAAAAAGGATGCATTAGAACATTTAATGATGTGTATGTAGGAAATATCACCATAAACCCATTATTTTGTATACTGCTATGTCTTCATAGTTCCACGGAGAACTCTCTCAGTGCTAGATACTTTCCAAATTGCTTCCTTAGCCTTTGGAAGCCTTGAGGAGATGTTTGAAGAGAACACGTGTAGAATGCAGAGAACAGAAAAGTTTCGCACTTGACTGTGTAAATTAAATTTAGAATCAGAATACTGTACTGGCTGGTTTTCTGTCACTGTGGCAAAATTCTTGATCACATCAACCTAAGAGGAGATGGGCCTGGGGAGATGGTTAGGCCAGGAAACTGCGTGACTCCTAAGCATGAAGAACTGATTCAATTTCTGGTAACCCATAGCCATGGCTGATGTAGAGTTTCTAATCCCTCTGTCTCTGTTTCTTAAGTGCTGGATGAGGGGTGTGCACAAGATTGCCTTGTTTATGCAGTGCTAAGATTGGAACCCCTGGATTCATGCATCCTAGGAAGTGGTCTACCAACTGAGCTTCATCATCTCCCATTTTTATAACCAGAAGGGATCATAGATATCACTGGACTGGTTCAGAAGTCACTGGAAAGAGATAGAAAATAGGATCCATGTTGTGGAAGTTAACATTTCAGAACAGAATGTGCAGCTGTGAGATTAAAACCAGCCCTGCATTTATCTTGTGGCAGAGATGAAATTCTTTACTCAGACTTTCAGTGATCATGATTTTTATTATAAGAATAATGCACATTTTTTTCTATAGGAAATACAGCCAGTCATTACTCTTGATTTTTCTATATTTTTCCCTGCATCTCTTGGGAGTTGGATGCAGAAGAAAGGGTCTAGAATTAATGTCTGGTTAAAGTCAGATATGTTCTGTCCAGTGGGGTCTATAGAATGCCAAAGGTTAGACCAATGGTTCTTAACCTGTGGGTTGTGACTTCTTTAGGAGTTTAATGACCCTTTCACAAAGGTTGCATATCAGATATCCCTCATCTGAGACATTTACATTACAATTCATAACAATAGTAAAATTACAGTTATGAAGGAGCAACAAAGGTAATTTTATGGTTGAGGGGGGTTACCATAACATGAGGAACTGTATTAAAGGGTAGCAGCATTAAGAAGGTTGGGAACTACTAGATTAGACACACCTATTCTAGATCAAGTAGAATGTGGCAATTCTCACTGTTCTCTAAAAATATATATGTAGAAATATAGTCTTCTTTTATTTACCGTGTGTGTGTGTGTGTGTGTGTGTGTGTGTGTGTGTATGTGTGTGTGTGATGGGTGTGGGTGCACATGTGTTGCCACTGGTGAGAGATAAATTCTGGTGTGAGTTATCACCTACCTCTTCGTTTGAGATTTGAGACAGAGTAATCTGTTATTATTTGAAATGTAAACTGGACTAGCTGGCCCAGGAAGCTTCTGAGAATTATCTTGTCTCTGCTTCCCATGTCATTGTGTGTGATGGTTTGAATGAAAATGGCTCTTATAGGTCAGTATTAGGAGGTGTGGTCTTGTTGGAGTGGGTGTGGCTTTGTTGGAGGAAGTGTATCACTAGAGGTTGGAAGTGTATCACTAGAAGCTCAAGCCAGACATAGTGATTCACATCTATCTATCTATCTATCTATCTATCTATCTATCTATCTATCTATCTATCTATCTATCTATCTATCTATCCGTCTGGCTGTCTGTGCTTCAAAAATGTAGAACTCACTGGGCAATGTTGGTGCATGCCTTTAATTCCAGAATTTGGGAGACAGAGGCAGACAGATCTCTATGAGTTTGAAGTCAGCCAGGTCTACAGAGCAAGTTCCAGGACAGCCAGGGCTATAACAGAGAAATCCTATCTCAAAACAAAACAAAACAAAGCAAAACAACAACAAAAGATATAGACCTCTCGAAAAAACATGAAGAGAGGTATAGCCATATGATTATGAGAGAGAGCTGTTACAATTTTAATGGCAAGGTCTCCCTGACTGGTCAATGAACTGCCTTCCTACCAATAAAGGCTTCACTCCTGAAAAAACCAAAAAAGATATAGACCTCTCAGCAACTCTCCAGCACCACGTCTGTCTGCATGCTACCATACTTTCTGCCATGATGAATATGGACTAAACGTCTGAACTGTAAGCTTGCACCAGTTAGTGTTGTCCTTTATAAGAGTTGCAATGGTCATGGTATCTTTTCACAGCAATAAAACCCTAAGATGTTGTAGAAGCTCTGAGATTCTAGATGTGTGCTACCTTAGTCAGCTTTACTTGATTTCTAGAAATTCAAACTCAGGTCCCCAGGCTTGCACGGCATTCTACTCATAGCACTCTTGATAACACAGAAGGGCAAAGGGTATTTTTTCTTTTTGCAGATCTACAGGGAACATTCTATGGAAGCCTAGAGATAGTAGATGATTACATTCCATCACATAAATGTGAACTAGTGTTCCTTTCCCATTTCTTTTCAAATTGTCCCACGTAGCCCTGTTGAGTTTCTTATGGGCAAAGGATCCGAGGCTGTTTCTTGCCCCAATTCACTTATTTTGAGCTTGCAAATTGGGCACAGAGATGCTTCTGTATTGTCTGAGTGAAACTGTTCTCATCAATTAAGTCCCTTAAGTTGGTAATGTTATTTGAACAACAATTGCCTCTAAGTCCTACACACTATGAAAAGATGCCTGTTAACATACTATAGACCAAAGGCATTAAACTGCCTGGCAGGCATAAGTGTGTGCTAAGTTAATGGTGTTGTGAGCCCTTGTGATGTTCAAAGCAAACACATTTACTTAAAGTACCTCGTTTAACCCCCACACTAAGCCTCTTGAGCCAAGTACTATTGTCCTTTTGTACATGAGTAAATAGACTTCAGGGTATGAGCTCATTCTCTCCAAGTCTCCAGAAAAAGCCAGGAGAAGATCCAGCTCTCAAATGCAGCTCGACAGCTTTGTTCTTTACCATTTCTACATTATGTAGCTGTCCCAGATGCAGCCTGGAGCATGGTGTTAATTCTGTTGCAGGATTTTTATGTCATATATTATACCTTCTTCATGGGGGTGGTGGTGGTGGTGGTGGTGTGTGTTGTGTGTGTGTGTGTGTCTGTGTGTGCATGTGTGAGTGTTCTTGCCTGGGAGGATACCCATGGAGGTCAGAGACTGACATAAGGAAGTCTTCTTTAACCTATTTCCCACATTACTTTTTTGAGACAGGGTCTCTCACTGAACCCCAGATGGCTAGACTTGTTTGACAATGAGTCCCAGGGATCTTCCTATTTCTGTCTCCCAACACTGGTGTACACTTCTACAACTGGCTTTTTACATGAATGTTTGCATTTAAACTCAAGTCCTCTTGCTTACAAAATAAGTATTTTACCCACAGAACCATCTCATCAGCCCACGGCAGCCTATTTTAAACTTGAAGAACGAGTTATTCTTCCCCAAGGTATTGATGTTGTGACAAGTGCAGGTGTTGAAAGGAATGCATTGATAGCTGGAGTTACAGGCCTGGGCCACCATGCCTGACTGCTAACTTTGCTCCTTTCTGTCTCCTACTAGGTAATGTCATATGTATCAAACCTTCACCCCTGGACTACAGACCCAACCAAAACATTCTCACCAATGGCATAGGTAACAACTATCTTCACATTTACAATTGAACTTTAAAGCAAAGTCGGATTTTCTTATGTATTCATTGACAACTACAGATTGGGTAATTTAAAAAAAAAAAGAGGTTCATGCTTCTGGAAGCTGAGAGATCAAAGTGTATGGGATTGGTGTCTAGGCTGTGTCTTCCTGTGGCACGAAGTGACAAGACAGAGGAGGAAGTGAGCTGCTGGCTCAGTGTTCTGTTCTTCTTAGAAAAATCCCTGTCATCATCATCAACTATGCCACGAGGTCATCTAATGACCTCATGTAATCCCAATCACCATCTAAAAGCCTTGCCTCCAATTGCCATCAATATATAAATGTAAAGGTTGTTTTGGACATGTGTAATTTGGGAGCATACATTTTAAACTTTAGAAGTGTTTTAGTTAGGGTTTTAGTGCTGTGAAGGGACACCATGACCAAAGGCAACTGTTATAAAGGAAAACATTTAATTAAGGCTGGTTTACTATTTTAGAGGTTTAGTCCATTATCATTATGTCAGGAAGCATGCCAGCATGCAGGCAGACATGGTGCTGGAGAAGCCAAGACTTCTAAATCTTGATCCAAAGGCAGCCAGGAAGAGACTGTGTCACACTGGGCAGACTTGCACATATGTATGAGACCTCGAGTCCCCCGCCTCCACACTGTCACACTTCCTATAAAAAGGCTACACCTCCTCAAATAAGGCCATACCTCCTATCAGTGTCACTTCTCATGGGCCAAGCATCTTCAAACCACCACAAGAAGGAAATGATGTTTCCACAAGTAGGATAATGCTGTTGTTATCTCAGATCACAATTAAAGGCAAAGATAATAACCCAACTGGTGGCCAAGGTAAGACTCAACTCCCCATCATCAACCTCCTCATATCACACATTTAAACCAGTTTCTTATAGCACAGCAGAATGGATGGAAGAGATTAGCCTATCAAAACTTAAAGGGTGCCAGCAAGATGGCTCAGCAGGTGAAAGGTAGGATTGAAGGTTGTTGTCAGGTTTGAAGACTTGAGTTCATCCCTGGGATCCACATGGAGATGGAGGGAACCGGGTTTGGCCCCAGTTATCCTCGGTATTCCAAATGTATGAACACACATGTACATACGTGAAACATACGTGAACACATGATAAATGAATGTAAAAACTGCAGAAGGGTTAGGATGTGGATTATTTGGAAGACTATCTGCTCAGCATGAGTGAAGGCCTTAGGTCCTAAGCACTAGACAATGGTCCTAAACAGCCATGATGGTGCCTAGCTGCAATCTCAGCATCTGGGAGGTAGAGCAGGAAGATCACAAGTTCAAAGCCATCTTTAGCTATATAATGAATAGAGGCTAGCCTAGGCTACATGAGGCCTTGTCTTAAAACAACAAGACAAACAAAAGTAGAAGAAAATCCACAATTTGTTCATTTCTCCATATAAACCAAAGCAGTGGGTAGCAGACAAAATATTCTGTTGTAGGATTATATTATATCAGACCAAATTCCCAGATAGATATAGATAATTGAATTTATTTCACATTTTGCCCATTAATAACAATACCGTAAGGAACACTTTTGTGTAAAACCTCCTCTTCTGCCCTCTTTATTTTTAAGGTTATGTTTTCCAAAGTGTAATGTATAATGCTTATGCTTATTATCGTGACTATGATTATATGGTTTTCATGAGACAGTGTCTTGCTTCCCAGCCCAGACTTGCCTCCAACTCACAGTGACCTTTCCCATTTCAGCCAAACAAGTACTGAGATCCCAGGTACTCATCATCATATATAACTTGCTTTGTGTTTTAAACACCACTGATACTTCTGAAACGATTGAGCAAGTGGCTATCACTACTGAAAGAGATGCACCGTTGCACACTATTTTATATTTTTTTACCACAACTTCTATTATTCTTGTAACTATGCTAATTTCGTTGGCTAAAATATGTAGCGTCACCATTCTTATATTGTTTCTACTGCTCGTGTGGCTCTATGCTGTTTCCAGAGTTTACTAGTCTATTTCTGTGATTGATTTGCCCTGTAGGAGGCAATTAAATATTAAATATATTCATCACTTATTCTAGTTGTTTTAATATTATCGTGGTGCTGGAGATGGAACCTAAGGTTATACGTGGGCAACTCCTCTATCACAGAGCCACGTTCCCAGCCTCTCAGTGGAGAATTCTAGTCATGCCATTTACCGTTGAGCCATATTCCCAAATCTTCACTGGGGAATTCCAGGCAGGTGCTGTACATATGAGTCCCACCCCCAGCCCCTCACTGGGGGATTCTAGGCAGGGGCTCTACCACTGAGCCACGCCCCCAGTCCCTCACTGGGGGATTCTAGGCAGGGGCTCTACCACTGAGACACGCCTCCAGCCCCTCACTGGGGGATTCTAGGCAGGGGCTCTACCACTGAGCCATGCCCCCAGCTCCTCACTGAGGGATTCCAGGCAGGGGCTCTACCACTGAGCCATATCCCAAGTCATTGTTATAAAATTTTTAGCTGCAGTTTTTTATGCCAAGTTGAGACCGAGGTTAAAGAAACTTTGATATGTAAGTAAACAGACAGGTGGAAAGCTTGCCGGTACCTGTGAGAACAAACATCCTTCCTGCTGTTAGTTAAGCTCACCTGATCCTCTGGATTTGATCTGTGTTTATCTGGCTTCCTCCAAGTCCCAGCCCCGCCCTGCACTTTCAAGCTGTGACAACTTCTGCTCTAAGTAGGATTAGGAGCATAAACAAATGATAATTGTCTTTCATCTCATCCTCACCTCGCCTCTCTCCCCACCCAGGTCTCGTCTTACACATTAAGTATCATAACACTCCCAGGATGGGTCTATGAACCATCTGCCTTGATGGAAAGAGAGCTGTTGAGGAGAAATCACCCGCAGATTAAAGGCTGTCTCTTCCTGTCACTTAGGCAAGCACATCTTAGGCTTTGCTCTGCAATACACAGGAAGGGTTAGTTGACTGTCTGGTCCATTAGTTGCATGAAATTCCCCCCAAAGGAGCAAGCTTTGCATGGATAGTGCATTAGGATTTAAAACAACAACAACAACAGCAGCAGCAGCAGCAGCAGCAGCAGCAGCAGCAGCAGCAACAACAACAACAACCATGGGGTGGTGGAAAAGAAGCTTACAAAGGACATCAGACCTAGGCTAAAAACTAGAGGCAGTGAAATAAAGCATTTATTTAAGGATTGAAGAGGTGAATCAGCAGTTAAGAATACACAGTGCTCTTGCAGAGGTCCCAAGTCCAATTTCCTGCACCCAAGCTGTCACAGCCACCTGTAGGTCTGGCTCTAGGCATTCCAGTGCCCTCCTCCTCTACTCTCTATGGGCATCTATACTAACGAGCATATCTCTCCCTCACACATACACATTATTTAAAAACACGATACAGTCTATTGAAACGTTTTTTTTTTCTTGTCTTGTTGCTTCGACCCAACAAAGCAACTTAAGGGAGCGAGGGTTTGTTTTGCCTTGTAGTCCTTCATGGGGGTGGGGAGGGATACGGTGGCAGGAGCCTGAGGTAGATGATCATGTTGCATCCATAGTCAGGAAGCAGAAATGAACGCTAATGTTCAGTTCAGTTTTGCTTTCTTATTCTGTAGAAATTGTGCAGCCCACATTCAGAGTAAGGTCTTTTCCACTCCGAAGTAACTGTTTCAGGAAATTTCCTTACAACTCTCTGGAGCTTTGTCTCTTATGTGACTCTTAATCCCATCAATTTGACAATCAGGATTAAACATTCACAGCTCCATAGTGAGACTCTTCTTGAAAAAGAAAAAGGAATCGTTGGCATAGTAACACTGAGATGGTAAAAACGTGGCCTCACGTGGCCACAGACGCAAGGTCCCATTTTGTGTTAGTCCTTTGCGAAGCCACAGCGAGTTCTGGAGACATCATCACTGTGGATACTGGTGTTGTCGATTAAGCGAGCCAGTAATTGCTCTCCTTTAAAGATCATGCATCATTTAAAACAGTTTTTAAAAAATGGTAGGGGGAAAAGAGGCACGTCCAATGGGAGCGAGGCCCTCATGGCAGTCCAAATTGAGAGTGATTTATGGTCATGTGTAGTCAATACTAGTGGGTTCACATCAATTTTATATCTAATTTAAAATTTTGAGCTCTCAATGTGCTCATTAAAGAGTATAATGGATTTACATATTTTAATTATGTTTTATGGATTGTGAACATAATGTAATTAAGAGACTTTTCAGGGGTGTGATTAATGAGCAGGGTGGCCAGACATATGGCGGGAGACACCACATCAAGTGGACTCGGGTGAGCAGAGTCCAGACCCACAGCTGACAGCCCTGACCACAGCGTTAACGTCACTGTTCATTCACGGTGATAGAATTGCAGCCTAATGATGCTGTGTGGCAGGAATGAGTAACTCTGAGGAGCGGCCGAGTGCCAGAGTGGTCATGCATGGTTCAGGAGCACCATTTCTCTGCCTGTCTAAGGTCTTTCCATTCCGTTCCTCACGCTCTTCTCAGAACTCACACCATAGCTTGCAGGGACGTTGACTGCATTTTACTTTTTATTTGTCGGTCTCTTTGATTTTGAAACAGGGTCTCATGTAATCCAGGCTGACTTTAAACTTGCTATGTAGCTGAGAATGACTTCAGACTTGAAGAAAAAAAGATTTATTTTATCTTTAATTATGTATGTCTCTGTGGGAATGTGCTCTTGTGAGCTACCCCAGGAAGGCTCCTCATATAGGCCCTTATCCTCTGGGTGAGCTTCAAGTGCTCTTGACAACCAAGCCACCATTCTAGCCCTGACCTTTAGCTTCTCATCCTCCTGCCTCTGTTTCCCAGGTGCTGGGATTACAGGCATGTGCTACCATTGACTGCTTTATTTTTTTTTATTTCCCTGTTCATTCTTTCACAAATTCATTCATTCATTCAATCACTCACTCATTCAAAGGCAGGATGAATGAAGATTGAACATAGGCTCCTGTGCTAAGTAAGCAATCTATTACTGCATTACATCTCCAGCCTTTTTTATTTATTTTTTATTTTTTAGAATAAGTCTAGAGTCCGTTGGACAGGAACTCAAGATCCTCTTCTGTGAGCCACCATGCCCAGTGACTGCTGTTTTTTATAAATGAAGTATGTTGGGAGAAGCCATACCTGTGTATTTACATACTGTCTATGGTTGCTTTTGCATTGCGAGTCAAAGCTCTTTAAAGACACTAGGCACTGAGCCTGCTCTTGGCCATCTGTTCTACTCAAATTCACTTCGGCTGACTTGCTAGCAGTGCCTTGGATAGGAGCTCAGCATCCTCACATCTCATTTAAAAGGGGGGGGGGAGGATAGTGGTAAAAACCCATAGAGAATGCTTGACCTCCTAGGTCATCCACCCATCTCTAAACACCTAATCATCTATATGATGATATGTGTGTCTCATTCGAATGCTTCTGTGGAGAGCACATGTACAAAGAGGAGTCGCAAGAAAGATTCCATTAATGATCACACCTATTTGGTTTTAGTGCTTGGGCTGAACCCAAGACTTTGGAAGTTTAGGGTACCGCTGAGCTATATACCTAACCCTTAGTTATTTTGTGATAGGGTCTCACTATGTGGACTACCCAGGCTCAGACTTTCTAGATAATCCAAGTTGGCTTCAGATTCATGACTCACTTGTGTCAGCCTCCCAAGTGCTGGTATCACGGGCATCCAGCATTATGATGCAGGTATTACTAATTTGTGTGTGTGTGTGTGTGTGTGTGTGTGTGTGTGCATATGTGTTTTCACGTGTAAACAGATGTGCATATATCTGTGTGGCGGATCACCTTGGCTATAGTTCTTCAAACATTATTCATCTGATTTTGTGAGTCAGGTTTTTCATTGGCCTCGCCCTATAGATTCTGCTGGTTAGTCTGTGAGCCCCAGGATCCACTGTCTCTGTCTCCCCAGCTCAGGGAGTATATTAAATACCACCCCATACCTGACTTTTTACATGGATTCTCGGGATCAAATTCAGATCCTTATGTTTTCCTAGTAAATACTTTAGCAACTGAGCTATCTCTCCAGTGCTGCCCCCATGCCCGTCTATCCCAATTTTATCCCAATTGAGCCTTTGATTTTTCTCAGGTATGGAATATGCCTTAGAGTGTATTGCAGGAATTAAAAACAGCACGACTTTTAATGATGATTTATGGATTAAAAACACCATGCACACAGCAACAGAAGGTGAACACACAGGAACTCTCTCGACTTCCCTTCCTCCCCCCTCCTCCCTTTCCTCTCCAGTATCTTCTAAAGAAGAGACACATCACTCACAGCTGTCACCTCTCTTTGTGTAGATATCTTTGCAATAGTCTCTTGTCTGCAGTAGGAGAAGGGACTGGACTTCCTGGGCCAACTACTCCCTTTTCTTTATCCTAGGCCTTGTTCCCTACTGCTGTCTCTGGCCTCAGCCAATTAAGACCCTGCAGTCTCTTGGAGTTTCCTTCCTTAGATTTACTGTTGGCCTCAAGGGGGAGCCCAAGACTTCCTCATATTATCAGCTAGGCTCAAAGGCAGACAGAAAAACTGGAGCTCCTCACCTAGTGTTCTGGGTGAAAGAGTCAGATAATTCAAGAGTTGAGTGTCAGAGAGGAGGGTCAAACCCGGTTTTTTGAAGGCTCTTTTCCTCAATTAAAGCATTACATTTTGATGGATGTGATGGAGGCAGGAGAATTGCTACAAGCTGGGGCCAATCCAGACTACATAGAGAGATCCTATCTCAAATAATCAACGAACAAGCAAAATAAACAACAAACAACAAAACCAAACTGAACCAAAATGAAAGTCTTATAGAACATTACTCTTTGGAGTGATCGCTTCTCTCAGTATGTTTCATACATGAGACACTAAAACCAACATTTGCTGGCATGGAAGTCATGTACCCTGTCACCATTTCACCATTTGTCCTTTAGAAAGCTTGGTGACAGTCATTGGACAATGAGCAGCCTGGTCCTGATGAAGTAGAAACTTAAGGGTTCTTTGGGAAGTCATTTGTATTGGACGGTGTTTTGCTGGGACAAACGTGTGAAGGGACATTTTGTTGAAGTAGACACAGGTGAAAGGATGTTTTGCTAATGAAAGCATGTGAAAGGCCATGTGATGAAGGATTTTTTGTTAATGGCATGTATGTATTGGTCTGCTTTATAGTGTATGTTGAGACTCCATTTGTTGGGACTCTGTAGAGAGAAAAGTACCAAAAAAGTCTGGGGGGGGGTGTGATGGCTTCTCCCTGGTATCCTTTCCTTTCCATTACCTCTGGTGAGTAGTGGGCTAGAAGGGAGGTTAAAGTGTTTAAGAACAATCATTAAAAATAGACATTTGAAAACATGAAAGTTACCCCTGAGTGTTTGGATGAGTTCCTCCAGACCCTATAGGGAATCATTCCCTACCCCTAAAAGTATCTCTGGCTTCCTCTGGGATTATCCTCAGGGTTGAGAAGGCATTGAAAGGCAAAAATGGAAATCTAAAGAAAACAAAAGAAATCAGAAAACAGATGCTGGGGTGGGGGGACCCTCTAGGCTCAGACTCTTTTCACTTTGGGCTACAATATCTTTGTGATACATATGGTGGCATGGTTTATCAGATGGCTAGACTGACCTTTCAGAATAGAGGTTCCAAATAGAAATAAAAGGTTTAAGAGCATGGTTCAGTGGTAGAGCTCCTGCCTAGAATCCCCCAGTGAGGGGTTGGGGGCTTGGCTCAGTGGTAGAGCCCCTGCCTAGAATCCCCCAGTGAGGGGCTGGGGGTGTGGCTCAGTGGTAGAGCCCCTGCCTAGAATCCCCCAGTGAGGGGTTGGGGGCTTGGCTCAGTGGTAGAGCCCCTGCCTAGAATCCCCCAGTGAGGGGATGGGGGCGTGGCTCAGTGGTAGAGCCCCTGCCTAGAATCCCCCAGTGAGGGGCTGGGGTGTGGCTCAGTGGTAGAGCACCTGCCTAGAATCCCCCAGGGAGGGGCTGGGGGCGTGGCTCATTGGTAGAGCCCCTGCCTAGAATCCCCCAGTGAGGGGCTGGGGGCGTGGCTCATTGGTAGAGCCCCTGCCTAGAATCCCCCAGTGAGGGGCTGGGGGTGTGGCTCATTGGTAGAGCCCCTGCCTAGAATCCCCCAGTGAGGGGCTGGGGGCGTGGCTCAGTGGGAGAGCCCCTGCCTAGAATCCCCCAGTGAGGGGCTGGGGGCGTGGCTCATTGGTAGAGCACCTGCGCTTAATCCCCTAATGAGGGGCTGGAGGGATGGTTTAGTAGTAGATTGCTTGTCTACCATGCACAAGTCCCTGCACTTGATCTCCAGCACTGCAACAACAACAACAGCAACAACAACAACAACAACAACAACACAAGTGAAGCATATTGGAAGATACTGACAATATGTTGAATGATCAAAGTGACTAACGGATGAAGGTCTAAGGAGAACAGGTAAATGACTACCATCAATGCAGGTAGTATAAAATGTAAGCTAGGTTCTCACGGGAGGGAGAAAGAGGGCTTGGGAATTTTTCTTTCGCTATGTTTGCATGGATGGCTTCTACCACCATTCAAGTTATGTCTCTGTGTGTAGACTTGAGTGCAGGACCCCTCAGTCAGAGGCCAGAAGAGGGAGTCAAAAACTAGATCTACAGGTGTTTGTGAAATGTGTGACGTTAGTGCTGGAAGCAGAAATGGCTCTTAAGTGTTCAATCAACTCTCTGACCTGTGTTACTGTGCCTGTTTTACTTATACATGCCTGGAAAACAGCTGGGTGGGTTTAAACGCTCAAGACTCACTCTCTCAGGCAGTCATTAGAAGTACAGATTTTAATTATGAGGATAAAGCAGAAGAGACTAGAAAGGGCAACATAGGAGACAGTTCTCAGAATGGGAAGAACAAGAGGACATATGGTAGGGGTGATGCTATGATTTTATATGGGCTGTTTCCCAAAAGTCTGGGTGTTGAAGGCTTGGCCCCAAGGCTATGGTATCATTGAGAAATAGTGGGGAGAAGTCAGGTCTGGGGGATGTTCTGGTTTCATCCAGTTGCTGTAATAAAACTCTGAAAACAACTTAGGGGTAGAAAGGGTTTATTTTGGCCTACTTTTCGTAACTCATCATTGAGGAAAGTCAAGTTAGGAACTCCAGGAGAAACCCTAAGAAATGTTGCTTGCAGACTTATGCTTATCTAAGCTTCCATAGATAGCCCAAGATTCCATCTGCCTAGGGAATGGATCTACCTACATTGGTTTAGGCCCTCCTACTTCAATTAATAATCAAGACAATCTTCCACAGACATGCCCATAGGCCAGTCTGTTCTAGACAACTCCTCAACTCAGGCTTTTCCTCTCAGATGACCTTGGGTTGTGACAAGATGGCAATCAAGGCTAAGCAAGGCAGTTGGTATGTGCTAGTTTTTTTTCCTGCCTCTGTCTTGGCTTCCTGCCTGCCATGAGGCAGTGTAACTACCTTTATTACAGGCTCTTGCCATGTGTTTCTGCCTCATACTCAAAAGCAATAGAACCAACTGACCATGTGGATCTGAAGCCAGGAGCTAAAACCTACCCTTTCCTCTCTAAGTTGTCTTGGATACTTCATTTCAGAGACAGAGGAAGCAAGTTTTATAGAGATGTAACCTAAAGACTGAAAGGAATTGGTGGCTGAGGCAGACCAGGCCATGGTCTATGGGAAGGTAAAGCCCGTTTTAAGAGATAAAGGTGGAATTTTGTACCTATCTTAACCAGTATCCTACCGCTGTGAAGAGACACCATGACCACAGCAACTCTTATGAAAGAAATCATTTAACTGGAGGTGTTTCAGAGTTTTAGAGGTTTACTCATGGTAGAGAGCCTGGTGGTGTGCCGACAGACATAGAGCTAGAGAAGTAACTGAGAGTTCTACATCTGGATCTATAGGCAGCAGAAAAGAGAGCTGCCGAGACTGGTTTGGGTTTTTGAAACCCCAAGGCCCATCCCCGGTGACTTACTTCCTCCAACAAGGACACATCTTTTTCAATAAGGTCACAGCTTCTAGTTCTTCTCAAGTAGTGCCATTCCCCAATGAATAAGTGTTCGAATATATGGACCTATGAGAGCCATTCTTATTTGAATAGCCATTCTTATTTGAATACACACACACACACACACACACACACACACACACACACACATATATATATATCTGCATATCCATGAACATGTACATGTGCATGGATGTATGTGAGATGTCTTGTGAAGACCAGAGGACAACCTCAGGTATCATTCCTCAGGCACATTGTTTAGAGATAGTGTCTTTCATTGACCTGGAGCACACCAAGTAGGCTAGGATGGTTGGCCAGTGAGCCCCAAGGCCTTTCCAGTCTCTATACTCCCTGTCCCTCCACTTCCAACTGTTTTATATAGGTTTGGGAAATTAAATTTATGTACTCACGTTTACACAGCAAGAGCTTTGCCCCAGTCAGAACTGGGAAACTTTGATGGAGTTATGTTTTCCTTAGGCAGACCTGCACAAATGCTAACATCTAGCATAGCAGAATTCTCAATGAGTATCTTCCACTCTTCCCTGTCAACAAGAATATCTATGAACAAGGAAATATCTGGAATTTCAAGGACTTCCTCCTCTACGTTAATTACAAGTAGCAATGGCCTTCCTTGACTAATAAGAAGTCAGAGCAGTGGGAAAGGCTGCTTCCAGACTTTTCTAAGCATCTGTGACTGTGCTCTCTTATGAGGGCCAGCTACATATTCTCTCTGAGTTTCAATTTCCTTATTTGTAAAACAGCCACAATAATCACATTAAGGGGATGTTTTTGGAGACTTCTATTCTGCACCATTAATTTTCCTGGAGCCTGGCATGGTTAGGCACTCAATAAATGTTAGCTCTCTCTTCCCCCACCCCCTACCAGCATTTGATTACCATGAATTTGATTACTTTGGCCTGAGCCAACTCCCTTAACAAATGTTTCCACCTTAGATTAAAATTAATTCAAAGACAGGGACCAGCCACACATCCTGTACGGGACTAAGAAAATGGCATTAATTTTGTAAATTAATAAATATGCAAATGGAAGCTTTGTATGGAATCAGCTATATAAGCAGGAAGTAAATTGTGTTGTAAATTATTCACCACCATATGGAACAGATACCCTTGACTTAGCATGCAAGACAGAGAAAGCTGCCACAGACCCTGCTGTAATGGCTTCTGAGAGTGAATGACATGTTGGTCCCACAGCAACCCCAGGGTTGTGACCGCTGAGTCAGAGGGCTGATTCTAGAGTAGCAGCAGAAGCCCCATGGTGAGCAGGTTGCTCTCTAGTCACTGCCCTGCTGAGAACAATCGGAGTCAGAATGCCTTGAGGCTACCAGTGGCTTGATCTCCTGTGAATAGCCCAATGGCTTTCTTTGGTCAGCTCAGACAGGTTGCAGGCCAAGAGGCCTCTCCAGGGCTTCCAGCACTTGGACTGGCGTTAGGGGCAATTCCAGCTTCAAGGCAGGTGTGACTGGTCTGGAGAGATATGCGTTACTGCTAGATTGATTCATCAATCATTAAAAAACAAATAGTCTAAGAAGGGTGCAGGGGTTCCATATGGCACTAAATAGATGCTGAAGGCCGAGCTTTCCTGTTAGGATCATTCAGGCTTAGCATCCAGGGTGGTTAAAAAAAGTAGATCTCTGAGCTCCCACTTCGGAGCTCCCACTTGTGGAATTCTGATGCCGAATGGTTGATCAGGGACCTAAGAGCCTGTTTTCCAATATTTTCCTTCTCCTTATGAGGTTCCAATGACAAACCAAAGTATAAGTCCATCAAAGTGGAGGGAGCCAATGGGCAGATTGAGATGACTTCTAGAGCATAGGTGAGAGGAAATTGGCAGGAATATCAATGAACCCCAAAGTAACTGCACTGGGAATCTTGTCACCTAGAATGGTTGATGGCTACTCCATTGTCCCGTAGGTCATGTGCCCTCTTTGGGTGAAGCTCTCCCCAGCTTATATGCTCTAGTGTCTCTCAGACCAAGAAGCCACATGTAATGGGGGCAGAATTGCATAGGAATGGCTGGGAGGAGCAGCTGGCATCTTGGGGAGAGGCCTATTGACCTTCCCTACCCCTTCCCTCTCTGAGAGCATGTCAACAGTCTACAGGAATGACCTGGATGTTCTCCTGCACATAGGGAGAACTGATCTTGTGAGGATGTCTACTCTCTTGCTCAGAGAGTAGCGCTCCATAATACTGCATCATGGTTAAGGAAATACTTTTCTTTTGGGTTCTGGTATTCCGGGGTCTTAACAAAGAAGCCAAGTGTCTAAGTTATTTTTGTCACTGCTGTGATCAAACAACAGAACTAAGCAACTTAAGGGAAGAAGGCTTTCTTTTGTCTTATGGTTTAAGGAGGGGGCCATTCTGCCATGGTGAGGAAGACATGGGAACTGTGTTAGAAACAGCTCACATTCCAGAACCAGGTGTTCCCCTGCAGGCTGCCTTCGGTGACTCAGCAGCCGTCGTCATCACCAGATGCCAAATATGACACATTTTCACTGTCCCCGCAAGTTGCATATCCTTTATAAAAGCTTGTGCCTTCCTTCTGCCTTTCTGTCCTTCTGTCGGTTTGTCTGTCTCTCTGCCTCTCTCTCATCCCCACTCAGAAGTCCGCCCCCCACCACCCCCATAAATCTCTTGCATGATTTCTGTTGCATAGTGTGATCTTTGAGGCATTTTTGGACCCCATGCTCCAAGGCTTTGTTGTACTATGAAACCCTCACAAGCTGGCATGAAAGGCATGGTGGCAGAAATAGGAGGCCACCCGGCCATTTTTTTTTTCTCTGCATTCAAGAAGCAAAGTAGGAGCAGGAAATGGATCTGTGCTCTAACGGCTCAAGGCCTGCCTCCAGTGGCCCACTTCCTCCAGAAAGGCTCCATTTCCTGTGGGTTCTACGACTTTCTCAAACACCGCTAACAGTGGGCCTGTTGAGGGTAATTTCTCATTGAAACTACACCACCAGATATGATGGTACACGTCTGTCTTTCTAACAACTGGGAAGTAGGGGCAGGAAGTTCATGAGTTTGGGGCCATCTTGGGCTTCTTAGCGAGAACTTGCATTCAAAGTAAAGAAAGGGTGCAGGTAAGAAGCCATAGTTAAAATCCTGGACCAAATTATGACTCTCATTCTTCATTGCCTATGAACTTAGTGGCGGAGCAGGGAGTGAGCCCAGGAACTAAATGAAGAGTGAAAATCAGCTCAGTTGATTGCAGAGGTTTCTGGTCAGAGACACAGTTAAGGCCAACTCAGAATAACACATACAGATTAGATACAAAGACAGAACAAGAAGATTTTCAAAGTTGGAGGGTCCACTTGCCTTAGGTGGTTGGATTCAGAGGTGCCCTCAGGTTGAAGGGTCAAGGATATGAATTGGGCCTATTCTGGTATGACAGTTGAAAATGAACTTCTGGGGGCTGAGAAGACAGCTCAATAAAGTGCTGCTGCATAAGCATGAGACCCAAGTTCGATCCTCAGAACCCACATAAAAAGTGTTGGGCATGGTGGCACACTTCTAATCCCAATGCTGGGGAAATGGAGACAGGTAGATCACTGGGGCTCACTGACCAGTCAACCTAGTTTACTAAATGAGTTCTGGCCCAATGAGAGACCATCACTGGATCTAGACAACCATTCTACCACTGGCCATACCTCTAGCTCCTCACTGGGTTATTCTAGGCAGATGCTCTACCACTGAGCCACGCCCCCAGCCCCTCCCTGGGGGATTCTAGGCAGGTGCTCTATCACTGAACCACGCCTCCAGCCCCTCACTGGGGGATTCTAGGCAGGGGCTCTACCACTGAGCCACGCCCACACCTCCTCCCTGGTGGATTCTAGGCAGGGGCTCTACCACTGAGCCACACCCCTAGCCCCTCACTGGGGGATTCTAGGCAGGGGCTCTACCACTGAGCCACGCCCCCAGCCCCTCACTGGGAGATTCTAGGCAAGTCTCTACCACTGAGCCACGCCCCGGCTCTACCATTGAGCCACGCCCCCAGCCCCTCACTGGGGATTCTAGGCAGGGGCTCTACCACTGAGCCACACCCCCAGCCCCTCACTGGGGGATTCTAGGCAGGGCTCTACCACTGAGCCACGCCCCCATCCCCCTCACTGGGGGATTCTAGGCAGGTGCTCTATCACTGAGCCACACCCCCAGCCCCTCACTGGGGATTCTAGGCAGGGCTCTACCACTGAGCCACGCCCCCAGCCCCCTCACTGGGGGATTCTAGGCAGGTGCTCTACCACTGAGCCACACCCCCAGCCCCTCACTGGGCGATTCTAGGCAGGGGCTCTACTGCTGAGCCACGCCCCCAGCCCCTCACTGGGGGATTCTAGGCAGGGCTCTACCACTGAGCCACGCCCCCAGCCCCCTCACTGGGGGATTCTAGGCAGGGGCTCTACCACTGAGCCACACCCCCAGCCCCTCACTGGGGGATTCTAGGCAGGGGCTCTACCACTGAGCCACACCCCCAGCCCCTCACTGGTGGATTCTAGGCAGGGGCTCTACCACTGAGCCACACCCCCAGCCCCTCACTGGTGGATTCTAGGCAGGGCTCTACCGCTGAGCCACGCCCCCAGCCCCTCACTGGGGGATTCTAGGCAGGCACTCTGCCACTAAGATACCTCTTCAGCATTCTTTATTTTTGTATGTGATTCTAGTATTGTTGAAATCATAATCTTCCTACCGCAGCCTTCCTTGTAGCTAAGATTACAGGAGTGAATGCAGAACCACAATTGGTGGCAGCTAGTGTTTTAATTAGGTAAATAATTGATGCCCTAGGCCAAAGCTACCTTCATAGCATGTCCACTGATTCCAGCTGCTGCTTCTGTCCTCTGAAATAAGGCTTGTTGTTCCACCTGCCATCTGTTCACTCATCCTTTCTAAAGCCTCTGATCCTGCCCCCTCCACCTCTCATCGCCAAGATAAACATCCCCATGGACTTACAGGGGCTGGCTGTGTTTGCCATCCCTGGAGATATCTCATTTTACAGCTGGGCAAACACCAGCATGCAAAGTTCATGTCTTAGCAAAGTCATGCCGTTACAGAAATGTCTAGGCAGCAGGTGGCAAAATGGTGTTGTTGTCAGAACCATATAGATAATCATGCCTTGCTGCTAATCATTTTCCTTCTAGTTCAAGTTCACGTTCATGGTTTATTATGTACAAGGGATGTCCACATGCATTCACTCATGAGGTCTTTGCCATAACCCTGTGTGTTGCAATTTCATATGGCTGTTCTGTGGTCACAGAGTTAGACCAAATGAAGCCGTTCTACTTCAGGGCATGACTTCGACACAGAGTACATTCTACCCTTTTCTCTTCTTAAAATGTCATTTTTATATGCCTTTAGACTTATAGTCAAAAATAGCATACTGAAACGTGACACGCCAAAATGAAGCGACCCAGTGAATACACATCTCAATAAATTTCTCTATAGTTAGAGTTACCTTTTTGAATGGGAGTTGTAGAACCTTGCGTTGGGTTTTATTTTTTCCACCATCAAATATGTTTTGTTTACTTATACACTAAAAACAAAAAGCCCACGACGGAGGCAGAACTAGAAAAACAACCAGATTTATCTCCTCTTTTGTAACTCATTTCCTCGTTGTCTGAGTGAGAAAGTTGGGAAACAGAAGACTGAGAATCAGCATTCTAAAATGTCAGACTTCCCTCTCCCATCCTCAGCCAGCACACTTTATGGGATGCCTTCGCTCTGGTTCTGTGTCTGTGATAAAACACTTGGACAAAGAGCAACTTAAGGGAGAGAAGGATTTATTTCAGGTCGCAATTCCATGCTGCTGTCCATCACTGCAGGGAAGTCAAGGCAGGAGCTTGAAGTAATGAATCAGACCAGAGGAGAGCGAAAGAGAGAGAATGAGAGAGAGGGGGGAGGGAGAGAGAGAGAGAACGATTTCAGGGATCAAACCCAGGGAATATTACACCGCCTGCAGTGGGCTGGCTCTTCTCATATCAACTAATGGAATCCAGACAATCTCCCTTGCTGTCCAATGGTCAATCTGATCTAGACAATCCCTCACTGAGACTCTCTTCCCGGGCAATATTAGGTTGTATTAAGTTGACAGTTAAAACTAACCCTTGCCTACGGAATCCAAATGAAAGCAGTTAGTCAAAACGAACTTGAATCTTGTCCCTTGGTCAGGTGGCTAGCCTTGTCTCAGAGATTCTTAGAGTTCGTGCATCTTTCCTCGTTGACTCCCATGTTGTTCACCTCCTCCTCCTCCTCATCTCTCTATACAATGGGGTTTCTAAACTCCTAAGGACTGAGTCATGCCTTCCATTGTTGATGAGGTTACACGTGAGTTTGAATTTAACAGCAGCTGGCAGCGTTCATATTCTGGGCTACTCTAAGTGCGCAGACTGCATCTTGCAATCTGAAGTTGGAATGTGTCATTTTAAAATACAATGCAAAAGTGTCATTCTCCATCCCTTCCCATCTCCCTAGTCCCTATCACTGCTACACTATAAAGGTTATAATATCACCAGGCAGCAAGGCTTTCCAGGGCCCTTTTATAATTTGATGGAACCACTAGTGGTTTGTGAGCCACAATAATGACGAAATGTGGGGCATGGCACATAACCTCTAACCATGTTCTGCAGTGGATATACATACATATGTATGCCATTAGATGTCGAGCAATTAGTTTATCATATTCATGTATGCAGGGGGTGGGCGTCTCTGTGTGCTTATGTATAGAGGACATGGGATGACCCTAGGTGTCATTCCTCAAGCACCTTCCACTTTTAATTTAAGACAGGATCTCTCACTGGTCTAGAACTTCACCAAGTAGAGTAGGCTAGTAGAATAGGTTGACGAGGTTTAATATGGGTTCCAATGCATGTCAGACTCAGGTCCTTACACTTACGAGGGAAGCGTTTTACCAACATAGCCATGTCCCATCTCAACTTATATAGCTCCAGGACCAAGCGTCTTCCTTTCTCATGAAGTCACCAGTTCCACTGGACTGAAAACGAACTGCTCCACATGGATTAATGTCCTGTTTACTCTCCAGCCTCACAGCTGATGTTCTCTGAGTTTCTTTGTCTTTTTCCAGAGAGTGAAGAAAAGGAAGAAAGAGAAGGGAAGGGAAGGGAAGGGAAGGGAGGAGAGGAGAGGAGAAGAGAAGAGAAGAGAAGAGAAGAGAAGAGAAGAGAAGAGAAGAGAAGAGGGTTTTCTCGTGTGACCTAACAGGTCCTGCTTTCTGACCATGTTCCTGTCACATTTTGGAATCCCTTTTCCAAGGTGCTCCCATATGGACCCACTTCTTGACTTTCTACAACATCGCTGTCCTCTGAATCCTTCTTTCCTTGCCCTTCTGGCCAGAACATAGCCTCTTCCTGCTCTTAGAGTCCATGGGTTCATGTCCCACTCTTTTTTTTCTTTTTTCTTTTCTTTTTTTTGGAGCTGGGGACCAAACCCAGGGCCTTGCGCTTGCTAGGCAAGCGCTCTACCACTGAGCTAAATCCCCAACCCCCACGTCCCACTCTTGTCTCTTTCATACTGTTGTTTGCATATATATTCTTGGTGAATGGGCCTGAAAAGTGTGTGGGGGGAAGCAGGGGGGGATCATCTTGTTTTAAAACTTTAGGTATCTGGTATTTCCTCAACATTTCCCTTAAAATATGCACGCACACATGGGCACCAGCTCAGCCGAGAACTTCCGACACAGAAGCTCTTCTTGGGTTCTCCATTCCTACCTCTGGCTTGCGTTATAGGTGTGTCATTTGGAAGTTATGTCACTAGCTTGAGTAGTGACCTTTTATTTGGGAACTGTTTTCCCATGCCCCACACCCTTTTGGTTAGTATACCTGTTTACTCACCCACAAGTTGAAATGCTTCCTGCCATGTTTTACAAATAACCAGCAAATCCTTGAGATTTACTTAAATGGTTGACTATAAAAGTCAGTGTTGTACAAGGAGGATTAGAAAGCAGAAATGCAATACTTGGAATCCACTTAAGAATCTCAAAGCCTGTCTCGTCTTTTTCAATTTATCCTTGCACAGTCGAAAAGGGGAAGAAAATTCGTATTTGCATCCTGCACAGTCCCTATTATGATGGAAAGAACAGGTGGGAGCTGGACATGTGGAGTATACCTATAATCCCAGAATTCAGGAGGATTAGGACTTCAAAGCCAGCCTGTGCCACATGAGGCTTTGATTAAAAAACAAAACACTAAAGAAAAACTCTTCCCCCTCACTGATGGAGGGAAGCAAGAGAAGAAAGAGAAAAGAAAGGAAGGGAGGAAAAATGGTAGAAGAGAAAGGGAAAAGGAAAGAAGAAAGGATGGGTAGGTGGGCAGGTGAGTAGATAAATGGATCTATCTGTATATAACAATTAGAATATATTTGTGTTATATGTGCATCACACATGGCACATGGAGGCCATAGAGGATGCCAGAGCCCCAGAAACTGGAGTTACAGGTGGTTGTGAGCCACCTAACATTGGTACTAGGACTCAAACCCAGGTCATTTAGTAGAGAAGCAGGGAGTCTTAACCACCGAACTGTCTCTTCTGAGAAACAGTTTAGGTTCCCTAGGAGTTTGTAGTCCATTGACCATAGCCAACTCTTAACTCTCAGTCACAATTTCAGAGCCTTTGCATTGGGCATCACTATATATGGTATAATAAGTGCCTTTCTCCTTGCCAGGCCAAAATGTATGGGAAATGAATCTTCAAGGCGGAAGGATTTATTTTAGATCGAAGTTCTGGACTAAAGTCCACCATGGCAGAGAAAGCATCCATCAAAGTGATCAAGGCATGGTGGTAGGAGTTTCTAGTAACAGGTTCCATTTTGTGTACAGTCAAGAAGCAGAGAGAAATGAATGCTGGTCCTCTGTTCAGTGTTTTCCTTTTCATTTAGACTAGGACTCTATCCCATAAAAAAGATTTCACCCAAGTTTAGGGTGTGTCTTTCTCTCTCAATGAACCTTTCATGTATATACCCGGTGACTTGACTCCTGGTGACTCAAGATCCTATCAAGTTTATTAGTAATATCAACCATAACAAAGGCAGGACACCGGATGGCTATTATAACCATGTAGCCTCTGTCACACATGGAGCAGGTAAACACATGGCACAGGTGTGGTACAGTTTCGCTGGCTGGGGTGATGTTTGCTTATTCATGTATAAGACAAACAACAGGTGTCTTTCAGAGCCCGCAGAAGTTAGCAGCACATCCCAGAAATAGGCCTTGCACTCGGAGAGGTCTAGGGCTCAGGGGCACTTGTAGATAAACATCCCTTCAAGAGAAGCAACTGAGCACATCTCTCAGAAAACAGCTTCTCTTATGATTTTGTTTTCACAGCCTTGATTTACTGTTTTCTTGCCAGCGCCTCTTTTCCCTTATAGATCCTAGTAGGGCAGTAAGCATATCTAATGTTCTTGTTTTGTTGTTGCGTTTTTCTTCCCTCTCAAAAGATACAAGTCTGTTACCAATTCTGTAGGACTTGTTAGAATGTGGTGATGGTGGATGGTTAGAATATTGTATGTAGAGAGACAAAATAATCTTGGTTTATCTTTGGCCATATCCGTCTGTCTGTCTGTCTGTCTGTCTGTCTGTCTGTCTGTCTGTCTGTCTGTATCTATCTATCTATCTATCTATCTATCTATCTATCTATCTATCTATCATCTATTATCTATCTCTATCTATCTATCTATCTATCATCTATTATCTATCTCTATCTATCTATCTATCTATCTATCATCTATTATCTATCTCTATCTATCTATCTATCTATCTATCTATCTATCTATCTATCTATCTATCTATCTATCATCTATTATCTATATCTATCTATCTATCTATCTATCTATCTATCTATCTATCTATCTATCTATCTATCATCTATTATCTATATCTATCTATCTATCTATCTATCTATCTATCTATCTATCTATCTATCTACCTATCTATCTATCATCTATTATCTATCTCTATCTATCTATCTATCTATCTATCTATCTATCTATCTATCTATCTAAAATCTTTGCTTATTTGTGTCAACCATGGTATTTGCGTGGAGCTCAGGGGACAACTTGTGCGAGACAGTTTTCTCCTATCAAACCCAGGTCACTGGGATTGGCACCAAGTACCTTTATCTGCTGAGCATCTATCCTCCCTCTTTAGGTCCTTAATAGCCACCTGTCTGTTGGACCCCTGACATCAGGTAAAACCTGCGGAATTGATTAAGTTAACAGAATGCTAGTTCCCCCCAAACACGAGCTTAGAATGAGATAGCATCTGAAACTTTTGAGCGGAATTTCTTCCCGTTTGCGAAACCACTTTTCTGAGGTCCCTGCTGATGTACCTGGTTGATTGGGAACTTGCTTCCTTCTACTCTGTCACTGTAACGGGTTGTGTAACTGTTTCTGTGGTGGAAAACATCACTCAAGAAAGCCCGGAGAATCCTTACTCCCAGACTGTGGCCCCTCATATCTGGCTTAGGATAATTCGTCCTTAATAAATTCCCAGGTGCTGCAGCTGTAGGTGGTCCAAGACACACCTTTGTGAGCCCAGAGAAGAGATCAAACATCACTGCCTTGGAGCTACTGTGGGACAGCATCCTAGGGGCAGCAGTATCTGTACTGGACACAAGCTTGTACACGGACCCCAACTGATAATTCCCTCTATCATTTGCAAGAGAAGAAAGGAACATGTTGTAGAAACAGGGCAAGCTCAGGGATGCTGTGGGTTCAGTAGACCGGTTTAGTTGGCTAGGGGAGCTCCATGGAGTAGGATCCAGCAGGAGAGGGGACTGGCAGATGATCCCGGGTCCAGATGGGAAGCCACACTAAAGAATTCAGACCCGATCCTTTGGGTACCAGGCTTTTAATCAGGAGAGTAAATGCAATTCCCTCTGCCTAATTGTGTTGTAATTGTTCATTCATTAGAGATAAAAAGGTATTAATCACAAAGGATGCCAAGAAACATCCGGGAAGAGGGAGTACAATGTAAAATAATATCGACAACAGCCTACCGCCTATCAGCAGGCCCCGCCCCATGGATGCTGGCTTCACTTGCTCTTGGGACATTTTAGACCTGAAAAGCGAGAGGTTTAAGGAGATGAGAACGACCGACCTTGTCGGCGCCAGCACCGACACGGTACCGAGAATCGGGCGAAAGCACGACCTCTCTTAAACTCAGTCTCCATCTAAAGCCTAAGGATCTCATTCATGTCTTAAAACACGCCCTTCCTCTCTTCATCCGTCCCGTTTTCCTCCTTTTCTCCTCATCACTTCCCTTCCTTCTTTTATCTTCCCTCACGACCTCCCTTCATTCATTCTTCCTTCTCTCTTCCATCCCTTCCTCTCTTCCTTTCCCCTCCCTTCTTTTCGACACCCCCCTTTGTCCCTCTCTACCTTCTTTTCTGATATTTTGAGGCAAAGTATCACTATATAGTTCAGGCTGGGCTAGAACTCAATGTGTATGAATCCTAGGTTGACCTCAAACTCCCGATCCTCCTGCTTCAGCCTCCTGGGTACTAAGATTATATATAGGCCTTTCCCACCAAGCTCAATTAAACTTCCCTTTCCATTATAATGTCTTAAGTTACAAGACATTTCTCCAAATCCCCCTTTTCACCCCAAGCTTGTTGTATGTAGCACGGGGCGGGGTTGGGGGGAGCATTCTCTACCACATTTGAGGAAGTCCTCACCCCCACAAATGCTGGCTCACAAAGGTATTGAAGCTGGCTGGAGACACCTTTTCTTAGTCTTCAGTGAGGGAATGGGATCACCAGGGGGCCCGTGGGATCATTCACTGTCAAACCAGAAGGCTCTTTTTGCTACTGCTGCTGCTGCTGCTGCTGTTGTTGCCTTTTTATCCATTCTTGCAAACTCAGGGCTTTTCAGATCTTTAAAGCTGATCGCAGATAGCACGCTACAGATAGCCGACTTAAATCTCAGCGAGACGGGAAGCAAGGCGATGCAAGGTACCACGCATAAAATAAACCAGGCTGGCTCTTTTTGGGGGGAGATAAAACATAACTCTCGGTAGGCACCGCGCCATGAAAGCCCTTGGAGAGAGAGGCGGTCTTGTCAGGAATTGTATCTCATTTAGCACCATTGTTTCGCGGGCGCTGCTTTAGAATGAAAGTCATTCGTCTTGCTTTTGTTTCCAGTTGCCTTTTATTTTTTTCCCCCTGCACAGAGATTTCTCTTCCATTAGCAAGAAGTACTTTTTTCCCCTTTCCTCTTGCCTCACGAATGGGACTTTCATCTTCCCTGTGTTTATGCCTGGCTCTCGGGGCCTCAGTTCAATGGCTTCTTTTTTCCTTTTGCCAAGTGGCAATTTAGATAATACAGAGAATACCGCTGTGAAATGGATGGAAATATTCTAATGATCCCAGGCCTTGCAAATGTGTGCGCATGCGGGAGAATACGTGCCCACATGAATACCTATGCTTGCATGAGAACGCGTGGTGTGTGTGTGTGTGTGTGTGTGTGTGTGTGTGTGTGTGTGTGTTACACACATGCACTGTGCATTAGGGCTATAGACATCATTATAATTTACATATTGAGGAACTATTTTCTGTTAAGACTATTTTTTTTAATGAGGTGTATTTTTGTGTGCCAACATGCATATGAGTGCCACAGAGGCTGGAAGAGGGCGTTGGAGCTGAAGTTACAGGGAGTTAAGTTGTGGGGTGGTGGGTGCTGAGAACCAACCTCCAGTCTCCTGCCAGAGCTTCAAGTACTCTTAACTGCTGAGTCATCCCTCAAGCCTAAGGAAATTCTTTTTAGTGTGTGTATGTACTCTCTCTCTCTCTCCCTCTCCCTCTCCCTCCCCCCCCCTCTCTCTCTGTGTGTGCACGCATGTATGTGTTTGGGCCAGAGGACGACCTCTGGTGTCATTTCTTGGGCAAGGTCTACCTTGACATTTTGAGACAGGTTCTTTTGCTGTTTTCGAGCTAACCAAGGAGGCAAGGCCAGCTGAGCCCCAGGGATTCAGCTGTCTCTGCTTTCCCAGTGTTGCAGTTACATGCCTGCACCAATATGTCTGGCCTGGAAAATAATAATCGTGAGGCTCAGCACAGTGCTGCTGAGTATGTAAAACCAGCTGCTGGGCTCTTCCTGCTGCAGGAGAGCAGAGCGTGCAACTAAAGAGAAGGCAGTACAAAACGCCTTTAATTATGGCATGCGAGTTACTGAGCAAGATGAGAGATAAAAGATGCCCTGGGGCAAAGATCCAGGCTCTGTTCTCTGTATTTGGAGAGAGAAAGGGATTCATAATGGAAATTCATAATTCATTACGAGTTTTATCAGAAGGCTTTCTGCAAAGACAGAGATGAAGTAGCTAATCACTTCTTGTCACCAGGTCCTGTTCTCTTTATTACAGGATCTCCTTTTGGCTTCAAGCACCTCTAGTAAAATATGAAAGCTCTGGTTTTGTAGCCATGGAATAGCTTTTTTTAAAAAATGTTGTACTGAGCCAGTGTTATGCAGAAATTTTCTCTGAGGGGGAAACATTCCATCCTGCATGGCGGCTCACTGGGTCTTGAGAAATGAACAATGCACAAACTTCAGGAAGTCCCTGAAACTGATCAGATGAACATTGATAATACTGCTGAGGAGAAGGGACAAGCTGAGTTGTCTGGAAGAGGTCAACCAGCAGAGCTGCCTAGGATACACACTTTAACCTGTTAAGCTGCCTGCAGGTCATGCAGAGCTCCAATTACAGCTTTTACAGGGTCATCATCCAGACTGGGATGGGCTTTCAGGGATGTAACCGCCTTTCAGCCATTTCTTCTCCTGTACGTAACCCTGGTAAAAACTCATTGGCTCAATTATTCTTGTCTGTTGCCTATTACCTATCTGAGGTGATAGATATCTGTGTCATGTCTCTTTAGAAAGTGACATACAACAACTGGGACCAGTGGTACAAGTTTTTAGGTTCAGCACTGGGGACCAGGACAGGGAAATTCCTGTTTTTTTTTCCTTGTTTTTTTTTTTTTTTTTTTGTTGTTGTTTTGTTTTGTTTTTTTCCTTTGTTTGTTTTTCTGACCAGTCAGCCTAGACTAGCAAGAGATCCTGTTTTAAAAGAAAATAAATTAGAATGAAGTGAATGGTGACTGAGGGCATGCTATGACTCTCAAGGGCACGTGCACACATGAACATGTAGTTTGATGTACCAGCACACATATAAACATTTATACACATATACTATGTACTCACATTTGGCAGGCCTTTTCGTTTGCTTTGATTTTGTAAGTTAATTGAATAGGTCTCAAGGATAAACTTCATAGATGACTAAAAGGTCTGACATGTCTGGTCCTTTCTTCACTGAGGAGTGTCTCATCAGCGCATTGCATCATGGGAGATGGCATCATGGCTCCAGAATGTGAAAGGAAGAGATCACATGGTGAGTTTGGAAGCCAGAGAGAGGATTCTTCTTGCATTGCGTTCTTGTTTTTTTATGTCAATATCCCCTAGAGCAGTGGTTCTCAACCTTCCCAGTTCTGTAACCTTTAACACAGTTCCTCATGCTGTGGTGACCCCAAATCATAAAATTGTCCCTGTTGCTACTCCATAACAGTAACTTTGCTACTGTTATGAGTTGTAAAATAAATGTGTTTTCTGATGGTTTTAGGCGGCCCCTAAAGGAGTCAAAACCCACAGGTTGAAAACTGCTACTCCAGAGTGTATCTAAATTCTTGGTCTCTTATTTAAAGAACTGAAAATCAGGGCTCACTCAGATTTGACAATACGAGGTAACTTTATTCAGAGCAAAATGAGAGTGCAGATTAGAGAGGGTTAAATTGTCAAGATTGTAAGTGGTCCACATGGCTGGGAGTATCTAAGGGCCTCCTTTATTGCTTGGGACTTCCTTTGATGGGGTCTAAGGGAAGAGAGCGTTTGGGTGGTTCTCTAATTTGATTGATAGATATGGTCATGTAATTGGTAAGCTACCATGCATGCTTCCTTTCCGTAATGCACTTGATTTTAATCATATGCATGCCCAATTATGCATAGACATCAGATGATAAATAAGGGATTTCTCCTTAAAGCTCATAGGAGGACACAATATACTCTTACTGCTTACACATCCCAAACCAGTTTAGGGTACAGTAAAACTTCTTCGTAAGTGACTCCATCGTGAAAAGAGTTGAATAGAAACTGTCTGAATTTGAATCTAACCGTGGATGGGAAAACATGTCCCATTACTTAGAGATGGGAGTGTGTGAGGCCCAGTGTGGTAGGTGGTCCAATGGTTCTGTTGTTGCTAGTTGCGTTGTCTGGAGAGAGCTGTGTGTTGATAGCATGTGCAGGTGGAGGGATAAGGCTGTTCAAGTGGATTATTACAAGAGGTTGTGGTTGTATGAACCAAAGCAGATGGGGTCCCAGGGCAGTAAACTTCCCCCATGCTTTCTTGCCCCTGTGCTGTAATAGAAACCAGTCTTCCAAGTCCAGCCAGTCATGGTCATGGTATCCTACTTAAAATTGCATGAAACTATGCTCAAAGATTTTGTTTCTCAAATCCTTGATCTATTCTGTTAGTTCTCACACCTGCCTTCAGAACTCATCTCCTATCACCAACAGAAGGCAAGTTCCTCAGAAATTCTTGGGAAGACTGGAGTGGCTCACCCAGCATTCCATATGTAGCCCAGATCCAGTCATAGCATGTGGCTCAATTTGCTTCCATTTATGATGGCGTGTGATTTTTTTCCTGGGGAGATGTGTATAGATGTCTATATAGTCAAGATAGGGCTCAGAGGACAGACTAAAGAAACTGTCCACTCAGGTCTAGCTTAGGTAGCCAGTGAATTTAGTGAGGTTACTTATAGGTGTATGTGGGTAAAAGGCTACTTATGGGACTCTGACTCAAAAGGTGGCTGAATTATTGAAGAGCCCAGCTTATCGTAGGTGACTCATGAGAGCTGCATCCATGAAGCTCCCTACCTATCATTGCAGGCAGTTGGACTGATTGGGAGAGTCTTCCCATGTAAGTGTTGACCTATATGACCTTAGGGAGGGCTTGTAAATCCTGTAAGTTTTGCTTTCTTCCTGAGACTTACACAGTTCTTTGCATCAGGTCTTAGAGATTCTCTCTACAGGAGGGAATGTTTCTGTTTATAGGAAATAGCTACAAGACAGGTGTGCTGGCTGGTCTGGTTTCTAAGTCTTCCTTAGGTAGCCCAGATGAAATTTCCTGCACAGTTCTGCTCAGCAGTGGGCAGTACACTGTCTCACCTTCCTTTCTTCAGCTTCAGAGGGGCTCTGCCTCCCTCCCTCTGCAGAGATCAGTGTCTGATACATTGTTACACTGACCTTGTCTGGCTTCATTTTGCCTCTAGTTATAATTGGTACTTAAGCTTCCAGCATGCTCTGTCTGCTATTCCTTCTTCAGTGACCCTCAAGGACCCCTTTACCTGATTTTAGAGTTTCCCTGCTGAACTTGAACCCAAGAACCTCACGTTCCCATGAGAACAAAGGAAAGCCAAGCCAGCTCTGTTTTAGACTCTCGCCAGTCAACACGCAGGGGCCAGCCAGTGCTTTCCTGTGTTTCTGCATCCAGTCTCATAAATAAAGCCTCGGTAATGGCAGGAAGGGAACTTAGAGGGCAGGAACACAGCATTACATCACCACATTACCTCCTCAGATGCATTTCCAAGGCCAGCAAACTCAATTAGCTTGTTGGTAATAGCTGTACCAGCAGTGGGAAGCTTGCAGCAGAGTTTATAGTCCTGGGAAAGGACATGGGAAGCAAATGACAGTGTTATTGACTACGCAGAGCCACCAGAAAACACCGCACCCAGATATGCAGCCCAGTACCAAGCAATACCTCTCTTTCTCTAAGCTTGAGCTAGATCTCTTTTTCTTCTTCTTTTTTGAAGCAGTCTCTCATGTAGCTGCCCTCAAACTTGTTAGATATCTGAGGCTGCCTTCAAACTTGTCATCCTCCTGAGGCCACCTCCTAAGAGCTGGGACGATACCATGTCCATTTTGGTCTGCTACTTTGATACATTTAAGTCTTGAGACATTTTATGTTACTAACTGTGGTCATTACCTGCTCTGTCATTTATGCTTCAACAACTTTGCTTTCTTTTCTGTGTTAACCATCCTTGACATTTAGTGAGATTAGAAAAGTCACCAGTGGGTCTGGGAGTGTGAGTACGTGAGAGAAGATTTGTATAGAATCTGCCAGTGAGGGGCTAGGAGTGTGGCTCAGTGGTAGAGCCCCTGCCTAGAATTCCCCAGTGAGGGGCTGGGGGAGTGGCTCGGTGGTAGAGACTTACCTAGAATCCCCCAGTGAGAGGCTAGGGGCATGGCTCAATGGTAGAGCACCTGCCTAGAATCCCCCAGTGAGGGGCTGGGGGCGTGGCTCAGTGGTAGAGCCTCTGCCTAGAATCCTCCATGGAGGGGCTGGGGGCGTGGCTCAGTGGTAGAGCCCCTGCCTAGAATCCCCCAGGGAGGGGCTGGGGGCATGGCTCAGTGGTAGAGCCCCTGCCTAGAATCCCCCAGTGAGGGGCTGTGGGCGTGGCTCAGTGGTAGAGCCCCTGCCTAGAATCCCCCAGTGAGGGGCTGGGGGCATGGCTCAGTGGTAGAGCACCTGCCTAGAATCCCCCAGTGAGGGGCTGGGGGTGTGGCTCAGTGGTAGAGCACCTGCCTAGAATCCTCTAGGGAGGGGCTGGGGTAGGATTTAGTGGTAGAGCCCCTGCCTAGAATCCCCCAGTGAGGGGCTGGGGTAGGGTTTAGTGGTAGAGTATTTGCCTAGAATTCTCTAGTAAAGAATGGAGTATGGTTCAGTGGTAGAGCACTTGTCTATCACGTGCAATATTTTGAGTTCCATTCCCAACTATATCAGAGAAGTTGCCTATTGTCACTCATCGGGAGATCTTGTCTTGCTCAGAATTCCTACATTCATTCGTCTTAGGCCCATCAAACCATCAAACAATGCAATGAGAATGTAGAAGATTCTCATTCAGATTGAGTGGTGAAATTAGTGGGCATGGTACTATGTGACTGTATTCTCAGCACTAGGGAGACCAAGGCAGGGAGATCATTAGGAGTCTGAGGTCAGTTTGGGTTACAGAGTCAATTACCAGGCCAGCCTGTGCTCCATAGTAAGGCCTTATGTCAAAAGTCAGTCTGTACAAAAATCTAAGAGCCTGGCTGATGAAGAAAAGTTTGGATTCCTATCACCTTAATGGTTGAGTCATGGAAATGCCAGATACTTGAGAATCTGTCTTAACTTGTCTAAACCTACAATTTTACAGATGAGGAATAACAAGGGCTATAGAAATGTAAATGGGGCCTTCTGATCTGAGTAGCCAGTAAGCTGACATTCAGAGTTGTGAATAATTTTCAGTTCAGATTGGGGAGAAAACTCAGAAGGAAAAGTTGTTGTTGCTCAAGATACAGGGACCTTAGTTTGATTTCCCGAACCCAGATGCAAGCCAGACTCAGCGATGTGTATCCATGATCCCAGCTCTGCTGCAGCAAGATGGGAAGCAGCGATGGGAACAATTCAGAGCCTGTGGATTGGCTAACCTGACAGACCTAGCAATGCACCAAGGCTCTGCCTTGAACAGGGACAAGGAGAGGACTAACATTTGAGGTTGTTCTTTGATTTTCACTTATGCACCATGGCACTTCTGTGCCTGCAGTCACATGCACTAACACATACACACACAAATACATACACATGTATACACACACACACACACACACACACACACACACACACACACACACTTCACCCTCAGAATGCAAAGAGGAATCTCACAGAAGTTTCTTTGGAGTACCATGGGTCACCCAGCAGCATCGGATATCAAAGTGGCACACAGTAGGCCTTCATGTCCAATCTGTGCAAGCACTGACAGGGGTTTGAATTTATCTATAAGCTAAAAGAATCTTTCCTTCTCTGTGATGGCTTTAATTTTTCAGTAGCGCGTCCCTCATTCACACCACTGAGAGAAGCTTCCTCAAACATGAAACCATTCCATCACGGGAAGGACAAATCACACTTTTCTCAACATAAGCTCAATGTCCTCACCATTCGTTCTTGCTAAAACTCACCTGGTACTTCTCTGTTGCTAACAAGAATAGATTCTACAGGGTCCCACGCTGGCTGTGACAACACCAGTGTGGCATTCATTAGAGCCATGTGGATCAGAACTGTGTTCCAAATAACTCATATATCATGCATTTCCTGAAGACTGATCCTAAGCGGGGCTCACTTTCCAGGTACCAATTTCTTCTCCTCAGGCACTGTTTTTCACTTATTGATGGCTAAGGGAAGTCTGCAGAGTGACGGGGAAAGTAAAGTCTGATTCCCCATGAGAACTGACTCCGATTCCTGAAAATCGACTCCTCTGGTCGACTTGGGCATCCACATATCCTTCGAGTTGGCGAGATGCCCAGGTCTGTAGAGGGCCTGTGTAAGTGTGAGAGCTTGGTGTTCTAGCTCTAGACCCCATAGAAAAGAGGGTACAGTGGTGTGTGCTTCTAATCCCACCACTGGAGGAGTGGACGGGAACATCCCTGAGTCCTTAGCCAATGTACCCAAGTCAGGGACCTCAGGCTCAGAGTATGACTTTGTCACAAAAAGCAAGGTAGAGAATCACTGAGGAAAACATGTGATGTGAACTTCTGGCCTTCATGGGCATGTTTATATATGTGCATGTGTACCTGCATACACGCATACACCATATATACACACATACATGTATATCCACATGTAGGCATTTTTGCATGAACATACCTACTCACACACACAAAGAGGGGATGCATTTCTAGCCATGGTCTCTTCATCATCTACATTCCCAGGATTGAGGAGGAGGAGGAAGAGGAGGAGGAGGAGGAGGAGGAGGAGGAGGAGGAGGAGGAGGAGGGGTTACAGTTGTATTCTCCTTCTTTCCCTACTTTCTTTTTGTTTGCAAGGAAGCCAGGAAGCTTACTGGGGAATGCAGTAAACTTGGAGCAGGTGTGAGTTTTTTCTAAGGTCTGTCACTCAAATTGGGTGGCTGCTCTGGGTTCTCAGTAAATGAAGGATAGCAACAGGGTCGGGGGGGGGGGAAGTGAATGAGATGAGGTGGGTAGGTTGAAAGTTAGACAGACAGAAAGACAGGTAGACAGACAGATGATAGATAGATAGATAGATAGATAGATAGATAGATAGATGATAAACAGACATTGAGATGTATAGTGATTTGAATGAGATGCCCCCCATAGTCTTGGGCATTTAAATACTTGGTCCCCCATTGGTGGTTGTGTTTAGGGGTGTTGTTGGAGGAAATATGTCAATGGGAATGTAAAGACTCAAACCATTTCTAGAGCTGATTTGACTCCTTCTGCCCCATTGGACCTGGACCTACAGTGAGCACTCAGCTGCTAACTTGCAGTTCAACTACCAGAAAACCTCTTACCGAGCGAGACTCAGCTCCCTCCCCACCAGTTCAGGCAGCCAGACCCAAGGCTTCTCTCTCTCTAACCCCACAGAAGAGCAGCCAATGCTTCTTGCAAAGGATTATGGAGGACTTTCTCCCCTGCTGGGGTGGATTATGTCTGCTGCAAAACTTATTAACTTGTGAATCCTTTGTGTGTGTGTGTGTTAGGGGGGAACAGGTGCATCTGAAACTGTTTTCAAGTAGCAAGAATGCACTTGATTTGTAGAGAGGCATTTTCCATTTGAGAGAGAGAGAGAAAAAAAAATAAAATCCCCTTTCTACATATCAGTAAGTGAAAAGACTGTTCTCTCTCTCTCTCTCTCTCTCTCTCTCTCTCTCTCTCTCTCTCTCTCTCTGTGTGTGTGTGTGTGTGTGCGCGCGCGTGCGCGCATGCTCATGTGCATGCAAACACACACACACACACACACACACACACACACACCTCTTGGGTGTATGTTTGTGTGAATACTTTGAAATGGTACTAATGTCAGAGATACAAGACACACTCATGATTTTAGGGAATAAGATGCCCAGAGGAGGCTAATAGGAAATCTATTACTGTTTTGTTAGAGATTGGATGTCAAGAGCTCCCCACCACAGAATCATCTGTTAAAGGCTGGGTCCCCTGATGCTGGAGCTCTTGAGGGGTGATGGGATCACGAGGGCTTAATTTCATCAATGGCTTAATCCATTGATGAGTTTCTAGCTGAAAGGGCTCTGAAGATGAATTCATGTATGAGAGATTAGTACTCTCAAGACCCAATTGCCTCTCAATGGCACCACCAACTGGGGAAGCAGCCTTCAACACACCAGCCTCTGTGGGTATTTTATATCCAATCTGGAATAGGCTATGGGATGAGCACATCTGTTGTTTTAATTACAATACCCTCACCACAGGGTACTTGGTTGATGCTCTGTCTATTAATTCTCTCTTTCTCCCCCCTCTCTGTGGTGTGTGTGTGTGTGTGTGTGTGTGTGTGTGTGCGCGCACCCTTGCACTTGTGTGTCTAAGCATGCTTACACATGTGCATGTGAATGCTAGAACCCTAGCTGCTGTTTTCTGAGTTCTACTCATCTCGTCCTTTTTGTTGTTTGTTTAGATTTTGAGGCTGGGTTTCTTACTGGCCTGGAGCTTACCAATAGAGCCAAGATGACTGGCCCATGAGCTCCAAGGAGTCACCAATCTGTCCTTCTCCAACACTGGAAGTATAAGCATGTACCACCATACCTAGTACTTTCTGCCTGGATACCGGGGATCAAACTCAGGTCCCATTCTTGGACAGTAAATATTTTACCAACTGCAGCACTCTCTCAGTTCTATGTGAAAAAGTTCTCTGTTTTTTTTCACCCCCATGTAGCACTTTGTGCACTTCCCTGCAGTTACCTTGCAAAAGTTAGTAGCCCCCCTTGCTTGAAGATTCGGGATCTCTTAAGTCAAAGAACATTTCTTTCTTTTTTTAAAAAATGGTTTATTTTACTTTTAAATGTGTGCATGTGTGTGTTTGAGCATATGTATATGTGTGCTCATGTGTGTGTACATGTGTATGTGTGCGTGTGTATCCTCATTTGTGGGTATGTTTATATGAGTGCAGGTGTCCACAAAGGTCAGAAGGGAATACTAGATCTTGGAACTCAAGTCCCAGGCTGTTCTGAGTCTCCTGATGTGGGTTCTGGGAACTGAGGGAGGCTGAGGCAGTAGGATTACCATTAGTTTTAAATCCAGCTTGGGCTATGCAGTGACTTCCAGACCAGCATAGGCTACAGAGTAAGATCATGATTAAAAAAAGAAATCAAAATTAAGGGCTGAGTGCATTGGCATATGCCTATTATCCTGGTCATGGGGAGGGGCTGAAGGCAGGCACATCCTTAAAGGTCACTGGCTAGTCAAATTAGCAAATTCTAGAGTGTCAGACATTAAAGTGGAAAGGGATAGAGGAAGATACCCAACTTTCAGTCTCTGACCCCTCCCCCACACACAGACACACACACACAGACACACACAGACAGACACACACACAGACACACACAGATACACACACACAGATACACACACAGATACACACACAGACACACACACAGACACACACACACAGACACACACACAGACACACACAGATACACACACAGATACACACACAGACACACACACAGACACATACACACAGACACACACACAGACACACACAGACAGACACACACACAGACACACACAGATACACACACACACAGATACACACACAGATACACACACAGACACACACACACATACACACAGACACACACACAGACATACACACACATACATACACACATACACACACAGACACACACAGACAGACACACACACAGACACATACAGACAGACACACACACAGACACACACAGATACACACACACAGATACACACACAGACACACACAGACAGACACACACACAGACACACACAGATACACACACACAGATACACACACAGATACACACACAGACACACACACAGATACACACACAGACACACACACAGACACATACACACAGACACACACACAGACATACACACACATACATACACACATACACACACAGAGACACACACACACACGCACAGACACATACACACACATACACACACATACACACACAGAGACACACACACAGACACACACACACACACAAAAGGAAATTCAATACAAGAAAAAAGTTTTCAGCTTGACTTAATTCGTGTTTCAAATATCCTAACGTAAATGGTCAATTACATGAAAATTACCCAAGGTGCTTTCCGGTGACAAGGAGTACCATTGAATTTATTGCTGAAGCACATATTTATGGAACATCTATTATGTGCAATAAAGTCATCTAATACACCTCAGGGAGTGGATCAAATATGAAATTACTACATCAAGTTCTGGCCCAGTCCTACAGTCCTGAGTATAGGGATATAGACCCTGTTTCTGTTTAGAGAAACAGGGATTAGTGTATTTTTGGATTAGTGATCCGTCTGGGGGATTTCTAGCAAGTAATGAGCCTTCTCACATCAGATATGTGCAAGTAGATTATTGGCACCTGCCAATTTCAGGAAAAGAATCCAATGTTGTCATAATGATGAGAAACAATAGCTGACTATTTTTAATTTAAAACTTTAATGTTATGTGTATGGGGGTTTTTCCTGGGTATATAGATGTGCAGTGCCATGTGACTAGTACCCTCAGAGGCCGAAAAGGATGTTGGAGCCCCTGGAACTGCAGATACAGACAGTTGTGAGCTATCTTGTGGGTGACGGGAATTGAACTCGGTTCCTTGTGGAAGAGCGGCCAGTGCTTTTAACCACCGGGCCATCTTTCCCTCCCCGGTAGTTGATTCTTAAACTGCATTCTATTCTTCTTGGGCTGACACCTTCGCTCAGCGGAGTGCTCACCTAACATGCAGAAAGCCCCGCCTTCCATCTCTAGCTTCGTATCAATCCAATGAGATGCCACACACTTGCAATACCAGCACCTGAGAGGTAGAAACAGGAGGACCAGAAGTTCAAGGTCTTCCTGGGCTACAGAGAGAGTTTGAGACCAGTTCGGGCCTACAGGAGACTCTTGTTTAAAAAAGGCAAAAATTCAAAGATGACTCCCCAAATATTAAAACACAGGATTCACTTTGACTCATGATTCTTTCTTTTCTTCCCTGCCTCCCTCTCTTCCTTCCTCCCTTTATCCTTTCCCTTCTCTCTCTCTCCTCTCTTCTCTCTGTCCCTTCCCCCTCTTTCCCACCTCCTTCCCTCCTTCCTCCTTTCTCCTCCCCCCTTCTCTATTTCCAACAGGGAATTTTCATTCTGATATTTCAGAGGTGAAAAAACTTGCCTTGTTCTTCATGGTCCAAATTAGTTCAGCTCTGATTTTTGCATTTTAGAATTATGGGTAGTCTATAGACTGGACAGGGGATTGATAAATGGCAGAGGAAATTCACCTAGAAAGTGTCTTCTAAAGTGTGTCAAATGGCATTGAATCGCATGGATCAGGGGTTAAGATTGCTTACTGCTTTTGACAGAGGACCTGAGTTGGGGTGTGTATGTGTGTATGTATGAGTATGTGTGTGTGTGTGTGTGTGTGTGTGTAAGAGTGGTATAATTGTGTACAGGTAGCATGTATATGTGTAGGGTATGTGTGTGAAGAAATGGTATGTATATGTGTGTTGTGTGTAGGAGTGATGTCTGTGTGTGTGTGTGTGTGTGTGTGTGTGTAGGGTAGTGTGGGGGAATGATATGTGTGGAGTAGTATATATGTGTGTAAAGATGGTTTGTATGTGTAGGAATGGTGTGTGTATAGGGGTTGTGGGGTATCCTGATCTATAATTCTCCAAATTATTTCTTCCAGACTGAGTCTCTCACTGAACCCAGAATTAGGCTCTCAGCCAGCACGCTCCAAGGATCCTCTTGTCTCTGCGTCACACAGCCGCAGGGTTATAGGTTACAGCCGCAGGGTTACAGGTGCACACTGCCACGCTCAGCTTTTCACACAGGTGCTGGGATCAAAACGCACGTCCTGGTGCTTGTACAACGGAAGCTCTTCCCCACTGAACCATCCCTCTAGCCCTTTGCAGTTTTTCACATTTTGTGCTAGAGAGATGCTACCACGGGATAATTTTAATGTTTAAAGAATGGCTTTGAAAGTTTAGGGTGGCCAGAGGGTGATGGTGAATGAGAGGTCACAGGAGGCACAAAGAGCTCATAAAGGTGACCATCCATTTGGTTGCCTCTGTTCCCGACAAAACAGTCTTGGTTATTTCCCTGTGCATCTTCCAGTCGGGCATGTGACCCCACGATAGCTCCCTTGTGAGGCAAGACTTTTCTTATTTCCTGGCTCCTAATCTAATAGAAATGGCTAAACTAGTTGGCTGGCTCTGTTTGCAAGAGGAGGAAAATAGTCTAAGATCAATCATTGCCTCTGAACCCTCCTTTCTCCGAAGAGATGTTCCGGGTGGGTGGGTCGAGAGGGGCTGGTGCTCTGTTGACCCTGACACGTTTCCTAGCAACTGTTGGCCCCTCTCTTGGCTCTTGGTTGAAATCCAATAAAGGTGTAGCACTTTTCAGTGCTGGGCCAGGATGGTGTACCCACACCATGTAAGCCGCTTGTCTTTCTTTCATATTAGCAGTTGTTTTACAACTTGATTCACTGCCTGCCTGCCTGTTGCCAACCTTAGGATTGGACCTGAGTTTCCAGATTGCAGTCTCCAAATATCTCCTTATTAGAGGCATTTAAAAAATGATATCTTCTCGGAGAGCTGCCCGGAGGGCTTTCAATTTTTTTTTTTTTTTTGACTTTCCACTTAGCCCCATGGGATGCTCAATGCAAGTTTCCCCCTTGTTAGAATTCATTTGGCAGGAGAGGAGAATCTCAGATATGGACTTGAAAAGTAATTTAACATTTACAGCGAAGGAGACCGCTACAGTAGCTCAGCTGTGGGGCAGACTGAAGAGGAAAGGCCTGTGCTTTACCTACACTATTTGATTGCTCAAAGTGCTAGATGCTGGGGGCTTGCATTGTGCCTTACCAAGAGCTGATACTGTCTCTAGATGATTAAGGTAAACCCAGAAAATGGTTTGCCTGGGACTTGAAACAAATAAGGGTGCTTTGCTAATATACCTACACTAATGGGTATGCAGTAATGTTTAAATGTGTATGCACGCATGAATATGTGGTAACCAGAGGTCACCTTCAGGTGTCTCCCTTGGGTGCCATCTGCCTTGATTTTTTAAGACAAGCTTTCTGTTGAATACTCGGCTCTAAATTGGCTATCATTATCACTCCCATCTACTCACCAAGGCCCAAGGCATGTCCCAGAAGAGGAAGTGGAACGAATGTAAGAGTCGGGTGGGAAGTATGTTGTGAAATGCCCTCTGTGCATGAAGTGGTGGCTGCCCTATGAACTCCTAGCAGGTATGGTTACCTGGTTGATCGAGGAGGTCAAAATTCCAGCATAAATGAGGTAGGTACTCTCCAGGCTTCACCCTTTACTGAAGAGTTACTGGAAGGAGAATTGTTCTTGAAGGTATGACTGTTGATAGGTTTCCCATACTCCAGCGGATAGCTCCATGCTCGTGTGTATATGGGCAGCATTGATCATATTTAGTGAGCTATTCGAAAGAAAAAGGCAAGGCACTGGGAAGGAGGTGTAATGAGTTGGACAGGATATGGGGAAAGATATGACAGTTCATTGCAGATATGTCTGAAATTCCCAAGAATAGAGAAAAATTAATAGTGAAAAAAAGATACTGTGTAGCCCAGAGGTCGTACCCTCAAGCTAGAGTGGCTACACCATTGAGCCCCATGGATCCTCTTATCTCTCTCTCCCCAGTACTAGGGTTGCAGGTGAATGCCATTGCATGCAAGTCTTTGTGTTTAGATTCTGGGGATCAAACTCAGGTCAGGTTTGTATGCAAAGTCCATCTAGACTGAGCCATCTTCCCCAACCAATCTCTGCATTAAGGGAGCTTGTCAATACTCCACTGATGCTATCTTCTTTCCCTTGCTTCCTAAATAGTATTTCCACCAAAATAAAGCTTTAAAGAAAAGAAAGTGTGTATATGTCAGTATAATTCAGCATTTGCCACTCAGAGTTTTGGAAAAGGCCACAAAGACAGGATGAGTGAGATGTGCTAGGAATACAAAATGGGTCTGTGTTTGTACATGTATGTTCCTGCATATACAGGGCAGAAGTCAATCTCAAGTGTCGCTCTTCTTCAGGAAACACAGTGGTTTAAGTTAAAATAGACTGATCAGCTCATGGGGGCTGGCACTCTTGGGAGGTGTGGCCTTGGAGGAGGTGTGGCGTTACTGGAGGAGGTGTGGCCTTGGAGGAGGTGTGGCGTTACTGGAGGAGGTGTGGCCTCGGAGGAGGTGTGGCCTCGGAGGAGGTGTGGCCTTGGAGGAGGTGTGGCGTTACTGGAGGAAGTGTAGACGCTATCTGTTCTGGAGACAGGGTCTCTCAAGGTCTGGAACTCTCCAGAAGTACAGGCAGGCTGTCCAGCAGGCACCAAAGATCTGCCTCTCTCCACCTTCCCAGCTCTGGGATCACCACGCCATACTCTCTGCTACAAATCAGGTCCTTGTGCTTGCACGGCAAGCACTTTGCTCACTAAGCTCTCCCCAGAACACGAACCTTTAACATTAAGATCTGAGACCATAGTTAGGAATGTGAAGGGAAAGCTGCCATGGATTAAGAGTCATAGGAAAGGGGCTTCTGGGAAACAGTTGTCAGCATACCAATGTACTTCCCAGTGGGTAAGGTCAGGAGGGAGATATAAGATAGGTACAAGATAGTCACCTAGAGTTGTCCCATGTGTCTCTGGATAATGTGGGAGGTAGGCATCTACCTCACTTATGCCTGAGTTGTGGAGACAGACTTGGTTCTCACAGCCACAATCAACAGAAATGGACCCATACTCTTAACTGCTGAACTATCCCACCCACCACTGTTTTTATTCTTGCTTTATTGAGGCAGGCTATCCTATAGGCCAGGCCGATCTCCAAGAAGCTTGCCCACAAACTCCTGCTTCCACCTCCCCATTGATGGGATTACAGTCAGGTACCAACACCCTCTATTTATGCAGTGGTGGGGCTGGGACTAGGGTTTCTTATAGGCTAGACAAACACTCTAGCCTGGGAAGAAAAGAGAGAGAGAGAGAATGGTAATTGGAGTTTGGGTATGATGTCAGACTGGATTATTTAAACAACCTGGCACAAAGGCATTCTTTATTATCCCTTGTTTCTTTTGTTTGACCTTTAAAATGATTGGGGAACATTTTCTTGCCTTAGACTGACCTGAAAGGATATAATTGGAATTTCAAATAACAGGAGAGGAGTTGGAGAACAAGAGAAATATCTTTAAAATCATAGCAGCAGGTGGAATAGTCATGATTTCTATCCATATCGAGCTCGTTAATATGTAAACTTGATGTATACAATTGCTTTTTAAAAGCAAATAGCTATAGTACAAACAAAAATTAGAACATAAACATTATTGGAGGCTGGAGGGATAGTTTGGAGGCTGTAATTCTTTCAAAGGACTTGGATTTGATTCTCAACACTAGCATGGGTGTCTCACAGTTATTTGTAACTCTGGTTCCAGGGGATCCAGCAAACTCGTTGAGCATTTTAGGCAGGTGGCCTACAGTTGGTCCATACCTCAATGTCTTACTGGATGGTTACTAGGCGAGTGCTCTACCACTGAGCTTCATCCTCAGTCCCACGGTTTCTACATATAGGAAAACCATTTATTACGAAACCACTCCCCTTTCCTGCTACCTACAGACACACTCATCAATCATCAAGTAGACGGAGTATTCTAACTGAACAGGAGAACTCCTAATTATCAGTCTGCCTGTGTCCCCATGGAGCCCCTATAATGTTAAACTACATTGGCAATGTTCTGTTCACAGTGTAACATTCATCGATCTCATTGATTTCCCTAAGAAATATAACTAGGTCTTGCATAATTTATGTGCAGGAAAATATCCATATTCATGTTTTCCCCCTCATATAGCCTGAGAGTGCTGGAGAAACAAGGTTACCTAGTTAACCAGAAATGGAGAAGTCACTCCACTAGTTGAGGGAAACCAGTGTATTTTGGTTCACAGTTCCCAAATTGCAGAGCCCATCATGATGGAGAAAGTGTGGCAGCATGAGCCTGTGGTCATCAGGCCAGATTTCATCCATGCACAGGAAACAAGGGGAACAGGAAGTGGGATCAAGCTGTAAAACCTAAAAGCCTGCTCAAAGGGTCGCACTTCCTCCAACAAGGCTCCACCTCTTAAAGGTTCTATAATCTCCCCGAAACAGACCCACCATCTAAGTATTGAAAGACAGGAACCCATAGGAGACATTCATTTTCAAATACAATACCCAACAAGCCTTCTCCTGTACCTGACAATGTATGTGTCACTTTTTCTTCTCTCGTATAGCAAGATGGCCACTGACAACTCTAACATCTCCAATGACAGGTGTCTCCCATATGTGATGAGATACTTCTTTTTCATATATATATATATATATATATATATATATATATATGTACATGTATATATATATATATATATATATATATATAAATTTGTTGACATTTCATCTATCAAGTCTAATCCCCCTCCCCCTGTAATGTGGAATAATTTTAAAATGACTCTTAAGTTTTGTTTGCTTTATTTTGAAATGATATCTCATGTAATCATGCTGGCTATGGACTCACACTATGCAACCAAAGATGACCTTGAAACTTCTGATCCTCTTTCCTCCATCTCCTGAGTTCTGGGATTCCAGGCATGTACCACTCTGCTCAGCTTGGAGCGATTTCTTTAACACGAAACAAAATGGCAGAAATGAAGCAGTGTGACATCCAGAAAGTGATCATACAAGGCAACACAGTACCAGCTTGGACACTTGGAACCTTCTTTCTGTGTCTAGGCACTGTGCGGGATCCCAGGTCATATGGAGAAAACCTACTATGCTGTCGGATCTTCATTGACGTCATGAATTTTGAAATCGCCTAGGAGACACACTCTGTCTGGGTATATTTGAGGGAGTTTCCAGAGAGGTTTAACTTAGAGGAAAGAATTTTAAATGCTGGCATCACTAACCCCTGGGCTGGGTCTTGAATTGGACAAAAATGAGAAATTAAGCTGAGCATTAGCATTCCTCTCTCTCTGCTTCTTGATTGAGGATGCCATGTGAGTAGCCGCCCCACACTCCTGCCGCCATGCCTTCCCAACTGTGATGGACTGTCCCCATGATAACGAGCAAAACAGATTCTTCATTCCTTAAGTTGATTTCGACAAGTATTTGCCATAGCAATGGGAAAAGAACTACCTATGTTCTGGCTGCCTGTGCAACTGGGGTTCCCAACTCACAACAAAGAGTCAACAGTCCCAAGTGAGAGATGGACTGTTGATCTGAATATCTCATGAGATTATTCATGATCGCTACTTAATGTTACGAGTGTGTAGGGTGGTTATGGTGGGACTACAGACAACTAAGACACTATTAAATTATACTACCAGGGATCCCTCAACTGACTCTTTGAAACACTGATTGTGGGCTTGGTGAATACTTTCATCAACAAAGTGCTTTCCTTGCAAGCACAAGGATCTGCAATCATTCCCCAGAAGTTCCAGAAAAGCCTACATCATGGCGTGTTGTGTGATTGTAATCACAGTCCCTAGGAGGAATCGGAGGATCTCTGGGGCTCTCTGGCCAGCCATTCTAGCCTACTCCTGAGAGCTCCTGGGCAGTGAGAAATTCCATCTCAGCAGAGGTAGTCATCACTCCCAAGAATAACACCAGTGTTGATTGGCTTTCACTGTCCAACTTGATCTTGAATTAGCTAGGAAGAGAGTCTTAAGTAGGAATTATCTAGATCAATTGAGCCTGTGGGCTGTTGAGGGAGTTCGTCTTACTTGCTAATTGATGTATGAAGACCCTGCCTATTGTGAGCGACACCATTTCCAAGGCTGGGCCTTAAGAATAGAGAAAGTGGTCTGAATACCCAACAAATGAGGATCCATGTGTTTATTCTCTGTGCTCTTGGCTCTGATCATGATGCTTTAAGTCTCTGCCTTCGTTTGTCCACAATATCAGACTGGAACATGGAATTGTGAGACAAATGAAACTTTTCTTATCTAAGGGGCTTTTCATCAGGATATTTGTTAACAGCAACAAGATTAAAACTAATGCATACATGCTCACTCACTTGACCACACACACACACACACACACACACACACACACACGAACATACAAACAACAACACACACACATGAACACATGAATATTCAAACAACACACACACATAACACACACACACACACGAACATACAAACAACACACACACATAACACACACACACACGAACATACAAACAACACACACACATAACACACACACACACACACACACACACATGAACGCATACACATACTAAGTAAGTTAATGAGCAAATGAGTAATTAAATGAATGAACGAACACTTTCCATTCTGGAAATGTGCCCGGTTAGTTTGAGTCTACCTGTCCCTAGAATTGGCAGCAGATCAAAAATCATGTACTTTCCTCTTGCTTCTGGATGTTTCCAATGCTCCTTGGTAGGTGTCTTTCCTATCTCTATTCATCTGATAATGTATTTCAGGCTCTCCCTGAAATGATCCAGCCAGAAAGACACAGACCCTCCAGTCAGCCTGTCTAATTCCTGATACACAGATTCCTCTACAGCAGAAAAAGATTTCTCTGGGGAAATTTTTGAAGTGGAGATGCTGGGGGAGCTTGGACACAATTGTTTTCTGCAGAGATGGTCCTGGGCACATTTAAGTTGCCCTTAGAACTGGATGTTTTAGAACAGATTTTGAGGGGGTGGGAGGTGGCTCTCCATAATACAAAGGATAACATGTTATTTATGAACGGAGGAAAGCAATCACTAAGTTATAGAATAAGGGGAACAGCAATGGGTGTCACACAAATTTGAATGGACCAGTTCATTGTTGTATGTACACAGCTCCTACAGTGAATCCAGTGAATCTACAGAAGCCAGTATTCGCCAGTATTACCACCACCACCTCCACATTCCTTCCCCACCACACAAAGGCAGTTGCAATTCATTGTTGTTTTGCTTATTTTTACAAAAAAAATAAATAAATAAAGGAAACTGAGAATCAGAGTAGGAAAAATTGTTCAAAAGTCACTATGATTAACTATATCATGGCTGGGTATCAGAACATAGCTGCAATCCTATCGCTTGAGCGATTAAGGCAGGACAATTGTGAATTAGAGGCCAGCCTGGAATGTATAGTGAGACCTAACTCTCACACACAAATTTTGACCTTCAGATTCTTACATTGTAGGATGACATCCTTCTGTCTCTACAATATTTCCTGAAAGAAATGCCTATTTCTATTTTTGAAAAGTTTGATACCTCTCTGTCTCTCCATCTCTCTCCCCCTCTCTCCCTTCTTCCTTTTCTCCCTCCCTCCCTCCTTCCCACCTTCCTTCCCTCCCTCCCTCCCTCCCTCCCTCCCTCCCTCCCTCTCTCCCACGATTTGCATCCTGGAATTCCAAATGTGAGCAACAGCCTCATACACAGCTGTATCCAGTTCCCTCTGACATGCTTTTCCTACCACGAAAGAACTAAATCCCCAAACTCCGAATCAAAGTAAGTCTTTCCTCTCTCAAGTTGCTTCTTGTCAGTCAGAGTGGTAAGGAAGGCAACTCCAGCTCCGGAACTTTGACTCCTTCTTCTGCCTTCCTTGGGACCTGCATACACAGCCACACACTTTCCCACACATGTCTACACAGAAATTAAAATAAACTTTAAAAATAAAGAAAAGCTATAGCACAACCATAAAGGTCTTATCATGCCAACTTAATAGTACTTTTGTGTGCATTCTATCATGCATGTATGTACATCCATGCTGTGTATGTGCTGGTGTGTGCATATGTATACATGTGTGTACATGTGTAGAGGTCAGAGGTTAATAACAGATACCTTCCTCAATCACCACATCTTTTCTTCTTCTTCTTCTTCTTCTTCTTCTTCTTCTTCTTCTTCTTCTTCTTCTTCTTCTTCTTCTTCTTCTTCTTCTTCTTCTTCTTCTTCTCCTCCTCCTCCTCCTCCTCCTCCTCCTCCTCCTCCTCCTCCTCCTCCTCCTCCTCCTCCTCTCTCTCTCTCTCTCTCTCTCTCTCTCTCTCTCTCTGTCTCTCTCTGTCTCTCCTTCTCTGTGTGTGTTGTGGTGTGTTTTAAGATTTATTTATCCTTATTTATACGTATGAGTGTTTTGCCTCTGCAATATCTGTTCACCATATGTGCACACATGTACAATGTTCACAGAAGCCAGAAGAGGTGAAAGATCTCCCAGAACCAGAACCATAGAGAGTTGTTAGCATCTGTATGAAAGCTGAGAATCCCAATCCAACCCAAATCCGCTGGAAGTGCAGCCAGTGCTCTAAACCGCTGAGCCATCTCTCTAGCTCCAACACACCTTGGTTTTTCTGTGGGTGCCAGGCCAGGGATTCAAATTAAGGTCCTCGTGCTTGCTTGCTAAGCACTTTACTGGCTAAACCTTCTCCCTTGCACTTATTATGCCCACTTAACAGATGAGTTGGCATACCCAGAGCAGTCATTTCTACTGGAGTCAGAAGAAAACTCAAATAACCTGAGCTTGCAGCCTGTAGACATGGCTTCCTGCCAACATAGATGTGAAATAAATGGGTATCTGTCTGAGTGAATAGATTGCTTGAATAAGCACTCGAGCCCAGTTCATTGGAGGAAAGACCACAGACAGTGCCCTATAGCATGTAGTTCTAGACACAAATGAATTCCTCTTGGGCACTGATAGACATTTGTGTCAAGACCTTAAGAGTGTCCGACAGTCTTATAGATTCTCAGAAGCACTGAAACATATTCTGTGTTGGAAGGGGGCTGGTATATGTAATAATGGGAGAAGAAGAATGGGGTGGGGGGTGAAAGAGGGGGAAGGAGGACAGAGTTTCAAAAAGGATCCCAATTCTACCACAGATGCAGTCATCCATTTGTTTTTGACTACTATGGTTTGGACCTGGAAAGTTCTACTGGTGAAAGGTAGAGTAACCTGTCATTGGGGAGTTTTGGTTGGCTTATCAGGCATTATGGTGAGATAAGGAAACTAACCTCTCTTATATTTTGTTTCTCCCTTTTTGATACTGTATCTGTGAGGTAGTTTAAACCTGCTTAGCCCAGGGAGTCAAATAGAAGGCGTGGCCTTGTTGGAGGAAGTGTGTCATTGTGGGGGTGGGCTTTGAGGCTCTCACCCCAGCTGCCTGAGAATGCCGGGTCTTTTCCTGACTGTCTTAGGATCAAGATGTAGAACTCTTGGATCTTTCTCCAGCATTGTGTCTGCCATGCTTCCTGCCATGACGATAAGGGACTGAACCTATAAGCCAGCCTCAATTAAATGTTGTCTTTTATAAGGGTTGCCTTGTTTATGATGTCTCATCTCAGCAATGGAAACTCTAAATAAGATCATCTGCTACATGAAATTTTCTAAGGAGACACGAATAAAATTGTACTCATTTCAGAGAGGGCACTGGTATCAGAATGGTGTAGTGATTCCCCTAAATGCCAAATGGGGAGATGATTCGGTGAATGAAGGTTCTTCGAGAAGACACAACTTTAGTTTCTATCACCTATGTTGATGGCTTACAACATCTTCTAATGCCAGCTTACAGAGATCAAACACACACACACACACACACACACACACACACACACACACACACACACAGGGGTGGGAGGGAGAAAGATATATAGAAGATATATAGAGAGATATCTTATAAGAGGCTTAACTTTTTGAAGAATTAGTTTACATGTCTTAACTTACAATATTACAGATAAGAATTATTTACAGGAGTATTGGTGACCTCCAAGTGGCTGCGTCACCACAAAGCCCCACCCCATTATGGATGATGACTTTATGGAAGGGTCACCATGGGTGCCCCATTTCAGTTCACTTTTCACTTTCTAGACACCCAAGCATTTCCCCAGATAATTTTCAACTAGAAGAAATCATACCGAAGTGATGGCTGGAATCTTAGGTGGGGCTCCTGTGACCCTTCTCCCTTCTGCTAGTGAGTGTTCATCACCATTATCATGGACTTAGTGTCTTAGTTAGGGTTTTATTGCTGTGAAGAGACACCATGACCAAGGCAACTTTTATACAGGTAAACAGTTAGTTGTGCTTGGATTACAGTTTTGGAGGTTCAGTCCCTTATCATCATGGTGGGCATGGCAGCACCCAGGTATACCTGGTGCTAGAGGAGCCAAGAGTCCTACATCTTGACCCAAAGGCAGCCAGGAGCAGACTGCCTTTAGTAGGCAGCCAGGAAGGGGGTTTCATTCCACACTGGGCTGAGCTTGAGCATAGAGAGCTCAAAGCCCACCCCAACAGTGACACATTTTCTCCAACAAGGCCAAGCCTATTCCCACAAGGCCACACCTCCTAGCAGTGCCACTTCCCTTGGGCCAAGCACATTCAAACCACCACATTTAGCTACCTCTGTATTGTGGTTGCCATCGTTACCTACTTACAGTCTTCTTTATTCCAAGATGATAGTGTTATGCCATGAGGGGCTAAATGTCACCCCATAAGAATATCAAACACAGGGCTTTCTGGATGCTAAGAGAGTTATGTACCGATGAGTGACACCTATAACCTCTATCCTGTCTTGTGTCTAAGCCTGGAGAGGGACATCTTTTACAGTGGGTAAGGGGCTTGGTTTGTAGGACCTTCAGAGTACAGTGCATCAGGCTCGCCAGCTCATCCATCTCTTAAGAATAGAAGGAGACACATAGCCTACAACTGTGGCAGAAGGGTAGGGTCTCAGAAAACAACATCAAGAGTAAGAGATAGGTTCCGTCTTGTAGGGTGGACTCCAAATCCAATCAGCAACAACACTCGTGCCACTACTGCATGAATGCACCACTGTCCATACCGCACAGCATATCTCTCTAGGCCATTCAAGGGATAAATCTGGGTGCAAGGAATGGGGGGGGTTGGTTCAAAACATATTATATGCATGTGTGAGGTGCTCACTACCAAACTACACATTTTCCAAAAAGATTAATGTGAGAAAGAAGCCAGTTGATAGGAAAACTTTGGAAGAGCATCCCTTTTGGGGTTTCATACCGCATGAGGGTATGCTCAGGAAAAGCAAGCATGATACAAACATGGGAGAGGCAGGTATTATATAGATGTCCTATCAAGGCCTAGAACCTGTGAGTGCGTGACTTTCCCAGAACCCTGTGAATACATCCCTTTCCCTCATCTTCCGTTTTAAGGAGTGCCTTTTCTTTTAAAATAAACGGTACCTGTACAATTATTAATTGATGGTGTTATTAATTTTATTAATTTATTAATTTTAAAAATTAAGATTCACTATTCTCTCTGACTCCTCCATATCACCCCCACATCTTCCTCAATGTCGTGTCCTCTTTTACTTAAAAATTAAAGCCTACTGAGTCTAATTAGTGTTGCCAAAATTTATGTGTGTACAGACCCATACACTACAGATAGTCAACCTAGGAGAGAGACTGCACACCCCTAAAGAAAACTAACGCCATCTCTTCTAGCAGCCATCAACTGTCAATAACTCCTCAGCTATGGCTGGTAATGGTTTGTACAACTATGGCTTGTAAGCTGTTACACCTGCCCTCCACGCTGGAATGCTGATTGGCTTGACGTTGTACAGTTTTTGTGGTGGCAACTACAGCTGCTGCGGGTTCATGAATACAAGGGTCTTGTCCTGTTCAGTCTCCATTTTGGTTTGTAACAATGCATCCCTGATACAAGTCTTTGCCCTTTAGCAAGAGAGGCCAGAGACTTCAACTGGTAAATCCACGATGCTTCAGCAGGTGTCCCCAGATTCATATCCAGATCCATTATATCCCACACAGAAGAGAATCCTCCTCTAGTATCCTCACAGCATCAATAGAGTTTTCCTATCCAATAACCTACAGAGATTTTAGTAGGAAGTAAAAAGTCTCATTGTTTAAGTGTAAATCCCTTTAAATGTTCAGATCAAAAGGAAAGTTTCCACCAAAAACCACGTAATTAAACACATAGACATGCCTCCCTTTGATTCACGATTGCTTCTGCACTTCTAAATTATTGCCACAGAGATCAGGGCCTGAGAAAATGAAAAACCATTATGCCTCAAAAGGATACATGATTTTTCACAGCTTTCTACATGGGATTTCCTGTTGTGCAGAATTTTATGTTGTCCTGCTTCCTCCTCGACTTTGTAGCGATATTCGGGGTGGTGGGGATGGGAGCTGATTTGCAAACAGCCTCAGGTTGAGAATTCCTGCAGGCTGAGCATGTTGGGAGCACAGAATTGCTCAGCAAGATCCATGTTTTCCTACTGCTCCACAGTTAACTAGAGGGCAGCTGATGTGGCTTGTGCTTGGGTTGCTTCTCAAAGATAAATAATGCTTGGTTAAACTGATGATGTCATTTTTCTTCCCACTTTGAGTGTGTGTAGGTATGCATGTGTGTGCATGTATGTTCCCATGTGAATGTAGGTGCTCATACCATGTGCATGTGGAAACCTGAGGTAAATGTCAGGAATCATCCTTTACTGCTTTTTCTTCATCTTTGAGGTAGCCTTTCAATCAAACCCAAAGTTTACATACAGACACAGCTATTCTTCTTAGCCACCTTGTATTGGGGGCTGTCCTATCTCCATCTTCTGACTAGGTGGGTCAACACGTCCCCCTGGCCTTTACATGGGTTCTTGAGATCTGAACTCTGGTCTTCATGTTTGTGCAGCAAATGTTTTATCAATGAGCCATCTACCCAGCCCAAAGCTAGATGAAAAATCTAACATTTCTTTTGTTATTTTTGAGAAAGTGTCTTCTAAAACCAAGGTGGGCCTGGAATTGGTAGCCTGAGGTAGAGGATGAATTGAAATTCTGATCTTACAGCTTCTACCTCTAGGCTAGGATTCTGTTTATTTTAGGCAGGGCTGGAATATATAATGCCAGGGCCTCTGGCCTTCTAGGCCAGCTCTCTACCCATTGAACTAAATCTCCAGCTGTTAGCCTCGATTTGGATGCTTGTAGAACCTCCAGGAGTTGGGCCCTGGCTGGAGGAAGCAGGTTGCTTCCTGAAGTATTTCTCAGTCTACCTTGTCCTGAACAGCTCTTACCATGATGATCTAAACTGCTCTATCAGGTCTTTCATGCCTCTGTGAACTAAAACCATCTAAAGCAGGAGCATCCAACTTTTTGGCTTCATTGGGCCACGTTGGATAAAGAAGAATCTTACTTTAGGTTGGGCCATACATTAAATGGTTTGAAGACATCTCCTCCTCTACTGGTGGGTTACAAGAATATGTATCCATTTATTTTGTGTGACATTGTGGTAAGGCCAATGTTAGGCCACAAAATGGGCTTCAATACTGACGTCAGTGAATTAAGATAATGTGGCTCCAGTTCCATCAGAGCTGAGTATTTTCTTGGGAAACAGAAACCTAAAGCTTCTAACATCTCTCAGAAGTCCTTCACAGCTGCCCAAATGTTTCTGTCAGCACCTGTTCTGTCACAAGTTCCCCCAAGCTGTTCCAGACCCCAAGCCACCTTTCCCTTGCCATCGGCCCTTAGAAAAACCCAGCAATCTTTTGCAGCTGGCCCTGTCCCCTTCTTCTGAGACAGCCTGAGAGTTTGCTCCTAGTAAACTGCTTTCTTTCCAGAGTGGTTTTGCTTGGTGGTTTCCTGCTACACATGCTTATACTCTTGTCAACCACAAAGTTCACACTTGAGAAACCACACAACTGACTGTAACTCCAGCTCCAGGAGATCCTGCATCCTCTTCTGGTTACCACCGGGAACTGCACTCCCATGTACCTATTTTCCCATATATATGCACAGCCCACATAAGAATAACAATGAAACAAAAGTGAAATGTAATATTTAAAATAGATCTCAAGAACCCACATAAATGCCAGGTAGACATGTTGGCCCACCTCTATTATCAGGGGTGGGGTGGTACCGTGGTAAAGCACGTGCATTGCAGGCTTGAATACTTGAGTTTGAACTGGTGAAAAAGCCAAGTATGGTGGTTACCCACTTGTAATTCTGGCACTATAGAGGTAGATTCAGGTAGATCCTTAAGAATTACTGGCCAAACTACAGGAGCATTCACCAAGTCAATGAAAGACTGAAAAAATAAAGTGGATAGCACCTTGGGATGGCAGCTGAGTTTGTCCCCTGGCCTCCACATGAACACCTATGAACTTATGTGCACCTATGAACACATGTATACTTATGAACACATGAACACCTATGAACATATGAATACCTATGAACACATGTATATTCATGAACACATGAATACCTATGAACATATGAATACCTATGAACACATGTATATCTATGGACACATATACACCTATGAACATATGCACACCTATGAACACATGTATACTTATGAACACATGAACACCTATGAACATATGAATACCTATGAACACATGTATACTCATGAACACATGAATACCTATGAACATATGTATATCTATGAATACATGTGTATCTATGAATACATGTATACCTATTAACACATGTATACCTATGAACACATGAACACCTATGAACACATGTACGCCTATGAACACATGTATGCCTATGAACACATGTACACCTATGAACACATATACACCTATGAATCTCTGCCCCATCTCTGAATCCTCAGCATTCTCATGTTGCTTTAAGTCCATTTATAGTTTTGCATTGGATCGCTTCTCGGCCTTTTGGCTAAGATCAAGTGTATAGTTTTGCATTGGGTAAAGCCAGCTGAGAATCGGCATTCATCTTTCTCTGCTCTGCGACTGTGAACGCAATGTGACCAGTGGCTTCAGGCTGCTGTAATGGAACTAACAGAGCACACGATTTACTGTTTCACCCTGTCCATGAACAGCTGCTGATTTATGGAAATCAACAATTCCATCAAATTCAGTTATGACCTAGTAGTAGGTGTCTCTAATGAAGAGATAGTCAGTGTTCACAGTTGTCATCGGTAGGGAGGAAACATGATGCAGTTTCTTAGAGGAAATCGTGAGACTGAGCAGGGCAGACCATATCAAATAGGTTGCAATCCAGGATTAGCATATATTCTTGGATGGCAGAAAAGCAAAGTTGGAAAACTAGCTGTATAGAGTAGTCAGTTCAGATTTGTGAATATAGGATTAAAAGGGGCTCACGCTAGTATGGACAGTTGGTGGTTAATCTTGGTTAACCTTGAGTAATTGGTAGAAATATTTGTCTTACTCAGTATCTCTCCTGGTTAACATTAAATATCAACTTGACACAGTCAAGATTCACCTGAGAGTAGTTATAATTGAGGAACTGCCCACATCAAACTGGTCTGTGGGATGTCTAGTGTGGGTCATTTCAATTGCTAATTGATATAGAAGAGCTCAGTCCCTTGTAGAAGACATCATCACTAGACAGGTCGTCTTGGATGTCTAAGAATGCTGGCTAAGCATGAGGGAGAGGGTGAGACATTTTAGACGCATCTTCCATGGTTTCTGCTTCAAGTCTACCTAATTTTCTGCTCTGGCTTCCCTCAGTGATTGAGTGTGACCTGGAAGTGTAAGCCAAAGGAACTCTTCACCCTCCATGTCAATTGCTTTAAGTCAGAAACTTTCATAACAGCGACAGAATGAAACTGGTGCAGACCAATAGCACGCTCCATTGAACACCAAGACTCAAAGGGAGGCATCTTTCCAAAGGGGCGGGCTCAGGAATATGCAATTATATAGAAGTCTAAGAAAACAGCGCCATCCTCCAAACACGCAGAATAAAGCCAATGGCATCAACATAAGCCTGGTGTCAGCAGGGCAACCATAACCACACCCCTTCCTGGACCTCTGGGAAGGAGTTTTAAATGAATGCATTACCAAGTAATGATTTTGTTGCAGCATTTTATCGATAACAAGAAAAGACTAGTTCAAAGATGCCGCATGTCAATGAAGCAGACAGCCCAGTTCCCCACTTCCCACAGGTCATTACCTGCTCCTAATTGGGTCTGAAAGCAGTGGGCTTGTATTTAAAGGTAGGCAGACAGAATACATTGTATTTTTTTCTCCCAGGAATCCTATGAAGGGGAGCTGAGTATCCATTCATAACTGTGGTATAAGGATCCAGATGACGTCTCCATGAAACCTGTGTCCATCACTCCAAGTTATGTGCGCTCATTCGAGGTGCATCACATCCCTGATTGCTTATTTATAACTAGAAAAGGGAGATTGAAAAGATGGCCTTAGTGGTTAAAAGCAGTTACTCTTCTTGCAGAAGACTCAGATTAGGATTCTACCACTCATGCTGTGAGCTCACAACTGCCTATAACTCCATAACTCCAACTACAGGCATCCAATGCCCTCTCTTGGCTCCCACAAGAACTGAACTCAAATATACATACACAGACATACATGCACAGACATAATAAAAAAATGATATTTTAATCAGAAGAAATGCTGCGATTACATGAGGGATACATAAGTGACCCTTCTACTACTTGGACTTGAATCTTCCTCCTCCATGTGCAGGGTGATGGTTCTTAAACCCACCTCCCATTGCTTGGAAGCATGTTGAAAGTGTTCTCATTATTATTTTGGTCGCTGCACATAACACTTTACAACATTACAATACGCAGCGTCTCATAGATTTTTTCAATGCAAGCAAAATTGGCTTTGGTTCGTAGATGAGGGTGCTGAGATTGATAGAGCAGAAAAGACTCATTCAAGGCCGTCTAAGTCAGCTTTCTCTCACTGTATCAAAATGCTCGAGAAAATCAACTTAAAGTGAAAAGTGGTTTGTGTTGGCTCATAGCTTTAGTTTTAGTCTATGGCTATTTGACTCTGTTGCTTTGAAATTCATGGAGAGGTAGGGATGTGTGGTGGAAAAGGCTGCTCATCCCATGGTAGCCCGTTAGCAAAGCACAGAAAGGAGGAGCCTTAAGCGCCATTGTACCTACCAATGGGCAAGCCCTCCAAGGGCATACCCTCCAGAGACCTATCTTCTCTCTCTAGTCCCTACCTGCTGAAGTTCCCATCACTTCCTAGTAGTGCCACATGCAGGCTACCAAACCTTTAACAGATAAGCCATTGGGGAGAACATTTCAGATCTAAACTATAAGAAAGGCCATGCCTTTCTCTAGATGTATTCAGGGCTCAGGAAGTAAGTGATGTTCATAAGTACCAGGAACTACCTGAAACCTTTAAGGTCCACCAAGCCCCTCCTCAAGAAAACAGAAGTACTAATGTTGGCCAAAGAAAGAAGATTTGTCAACCAATGAGTTGAGCTTCTTATACATTATTCAGGGAACTCCCGGGATGTTGGTTTCATGCATGCTCTCTCATGTAAGGGTGGGCTTTTCAGTGATGTGTCTGCTTTGTGCCATCCATGCTCCTGGAGGTAACTCTTAACCCACACTCCTATAAGTAACCTCAGTAAGCTCACTGGTCACTAAGCTAGACTTGGGTGGAATTGTTTCCTTCGTCTCTTGTCTGTGCCCTAGCTGGTTGAATAGGTGCTTGCTCATGTCTCCCATGGAATGTAATACAACACAACAAAAGTCTAAATAGCTTGACACAAGCTCTGGTCTCTTAAACACACCACCTCATAGCAGTAGCACTGTAATTATGGGAGGGTATATGTGTCACATGTTGATAAGGAGACAGTGAGGGGAGATTCCAGGCCCAGGCGCTTTTCTCTAATTAATAATTAATTAATTAATTAATTTTACATCCTGATTGCTACACCCACCTCCTACTGGTCCCCCCTATAGTCCCTCCCTGGGGCTCTTAAAGTCTGTGCTTCCTTAAAAACTACTATACTGGTATCTCCCTGTGGGAGCTATGCTCAAACACATGCAAATCATAAAGAGAGAGAGAGAAATTCGAAGAAAGCTGGTATGTATGGATGCTATCAAACTATAGATGTAAAGGGCCAGCCAGTAGGCTCAGTTCTCAGACAGCACTTGAGAGAAACAGGAGCAGAATTAGACTTCTGGAATGAAGGTATCAAGGCCAGCTGTATGCAACACATAGGTCCCTTCTCCGTAAGACTATTGCTTAGGTGGAAGCAAAAAGCTGACAGCGTCAAGCCCCACCAAGAAGTGGTACAGGCACAGACAGTAGGCACTCTAGCATTAGCTTGGGAACCTGGATTTGTCAATGAGCTGCAGAGAAAAAGCAGACTACCCTGGCTTAGGGCTGTATGTTCTTTGAAACAGCAAAGTTAGGATTGAGATGAGCCAAAGCTCCTATGAGTGTGCCCAATCATTCATCTGCCATAGCCTGAAAGTTTGAATGACATGACAAGCTCCTAGGGATGGAACTGGCTGCCCTTCACTCAGAAAATCCTACCAGGATGTCTCCATTACTCCTCCACAGCTCCCCACGACCCCTATTCCATGTTGGCACTAGATTTCAATTCCAGCACTCCAGTGAGTTCTTACGTAATGCTGGGGATTGAATAAGAATAACCGTGGCTTCCATTGCAAGCTCAGAATGGAAATATGTTTTTATATACCTTGCTTTCCTGCTGAATTTTTAGTACTTCCAGAACTGATCTTTTCTTTCTCGTTTGCATGAGTTCCCAGAACCTGCTGCTTTATCTGAAACATGATAAATATTCATTGAACAAACAAGTAAACATAAATATGAATGAATGAATGAATGAGCAAGCAAGCAAGTGTTGGAATGAAAGAGTAAAGCAATGAATGAATGAGCTAGTAGCTGAGTGAATGACCAAGGGACTGAATGAATAGATAGACAAATCACATCTGAATCACGATATTTTAAGCTTACAAGGATGACGCTGGTCATCTATTACATTTATGGCTGAATTTTCTAGCTGTCCTTAATGAGCCTTCAATAAATATTGCAGAGTGAATGAAAGTTCAATGACTGTCTTAGCAGCCCCAACCTTTACATTCCCCCACCCCCCATATTTTAACTGGGAAATACTTTCAGTAGAATTGGTCTAGATTGATCAGCATAGAGTGAATAAAGTACAGCCTTGTGAAAGGCAAGACCTTGCAGAAGCACCCATTATGGTGTGGGCTCCCAGTCTAAGGCTTATTACAAGGCCCATCTTCACAGGGCTTGTAGAGAACATGAACGGGTCGTGTTATGTGGCCTTTCTAGCCAGGTGCAAGTAAACATCCGTTTCCTCTTAGGACAGTGATGGCAACCCAAATGTAGCTTAGTGAACCAATGGACTTATTGACCCTACCCACAAGGCTGTGACACAAAGGCAGCTTTATCAGTGAAAAGTCCACCTCACCATGGATACATATAGATAAAGGCCTCACCCCTGGAGTTCCTGGCCAATTTTCAGCCTGTTTGCTTTTGGAGTCTTTTCTCCATAGCAATTATTACCACCTATGTAATCTTGTACAGAGGACTTGTAAATCAGGAACTTCCTGTGACCTTCATGTTGTTTGTTACCTGAATCTTCTTCCAGGAAGAAATGTGTCAATTCAGAAAAAAAACTGCTACATAACAAAACCTCACTTTGATTGCTCCAGAACAGTGAAAGTACAGAAAACTCAGATCCAAGTCCTCTCTTTTTCAGCCCATAGAATACGCACTCACTCACTCTGCTGGAGACTCTGTGAGCCTCTGGGTCCTTTGTCTTCCCCTGAGAGCTGACAAGTTCTCTGGATATGATGGCGTGTATTGTTTATGTTTTCCATTAACTCAGGTCCTCACACTCATGGGGTAAACACTTCATCTATTCTCCTGATCTCTCCAGCTGTCTCCAGACCTCTTTAGTATGTAGTTTTAAAGATTAACTAGGGGCCAGAGAGATGGCTCAGTGGTTAAAGGTTTGTACTGCACTTAGAGAGGGCCTGAAATAAATTATCAGAGCCCACGACCAGTGGATCATAACTGCCTGTACATCCAACTCCAGGGGCTCTGAGTACCTGTACTCATATGTTCATTCTCTTCTCTCCCACCCCATGCACAATTAAATAATAAAAGTCTTTAAAGATGACTTCAGTGGCATTAGAGACATTCTCCTGGAAGCCATTGCACTGCAGAGGTGCTCGTGCACTAGTATGTTGGTACCAATGCCAAGCTCACTGGCTAGCAATCTCATTTCTTCCTCCCTGCCGTCTTCAGCATTCCCTGTAACTAGCTGAGTAGTGTGCGTCTTAGAGGTTCTTGAGCCGAGCTTGCCTGGTAGCCATTTCTTCACTGTGAGTTCTAAATGCTTTCCAGCGGTCAAATCACATTTGTATTGATCTTTAGAACATTTTATTGATCAAACACAGGGAGAGAAACATTTGAAATATAAAACTATTATCTTAACAATTTGTTGCCAGGAATAGGAACATGATGTTCTTACATATTCCTGGTTTTGGTGAGTGGGCTATCCAAGTATGTCTTGTGAATCACAGGTGCGAGAGAATACATGTTTGTTTTGTGTGACTTTATGGGGCCTCATCATCTATAAAGTTCACAGTGAAGTACTGTGTGATAGAATTATAAAATGTCACAAAAGAACTCTTATTTTAAGTCAGTTGGGATGCACTCCTGGCTATTCTGGGCTGTGTACAGCCTACGGCTATGAATGGAACACCCACGAACGCAGCCTCTAACCAGACTTTTAAAGATTGTTTATCTATCTCAAACTTCAGGACTTTTGGCTTTCTCCTCTATGTTTCTGTCCCCAGAGGCTCTATGTAGGGGGCCCACCCCTTGTGGACCATGCCAACAGACAGAAGAACTGGTAAGGTTGAACAGAATCAGACCCAGGGAATCTTAGAATTGAGAACAGCAGGAGTAGAGACAGCTCCCTGCCAAGTTCTACTTGATCTGGAACATGTAACCATGATACCCCACTGAGCAGGCCATGACGATCAGTCACATAGGGACAACTCCCTAAGGTTTTCCTCATGCAATAGAACATCCCTAACATCTCAGACTAAATTGTTTATAAGGTCCCTATCCACATGAAATAAAGCACACAAGTTATTCACCAAGAATTGTCTGAGAGTGGCTGTTTTATTGAGCTCTAACATTCTGGGGAACAGTTTTCTCTCCTGAAGTATTCATCACTGAATGAGCACCCCTATTGCTGCTGCCGCCACTTGCTGCAGCCTTCCACTGGGCATTGGCACTGCTAGGGTAGTTCCCTTCAGAGAGCTGTAATACATTGGTCATTCTGGCTAGCGCAGAGCTCCTCAGCACCTTTCCAGGGATCCAGAGATCCTCAGAACCATGAGCTGAAAGGAAACCCTCTCCCCTTAAATTTCTGATAGTAAAGTAAAATGGAGTAGCCACTTTAGAACATGGTTTGACAGTTTCTAGAAGCACTGAATTTGGAGTGTCCATATAACACAGCAAGTTCATCCTGTTATATACTCAAGAGAAATGGGACACATTTATTCAATTAAACTTTCCAATGGGCCAGAGAAGTGTCTCAGCAGGTAAAGGTAACTGGCATGGAAAAATGGCTCCTGCAAGTTGTCTTCTGACCTCTATGCATCCCTCACAATTAAAAAATCAATTTAATAGAAAACATATACAAAAATGTTCATCTTAGCCTTACTCACACCTAAGGTGAAAAACATCCAAATTTCATCAAGTTATTTGAGTGATTATATAAAAGAGAGTATATTCATATAGTATAATAGTACTTTGTCCTAAAAAGGAATAAAGTAAAACAGGCAAAGTGGGGAACTCTTGTGATTCTGGCACTAAAGAATCCAAAGCCAGTTTGAGGACAGTATGACTTACTATTGTTCCATAATTCATTCCAAATTGAAACATTCTCTCTAGTGGCAGGAGAGGGCTCAGTTAACACTTATAAAATAAAATTCACAAATCTTAGGAAGTTCCTGAAACCTAGAAGATTCAGAAGACACCTGCATGAGGTTGTATAAATGGTAACAATTGCTGTGGTTAGGAGACTCCACCTAGTACAAGTTGTACAGAAAGCGCCACAGACAGATTTGTCATAGGTTGTCACACACACTGGGGTAGGTGTCTGCTCATACAGTTTCCTGAGTCATTCCTGCTTCCATAAGTAACTCCAAACTTACATTCCTATAAATAATTCCAGTCAACCTAATGGTTCAGAGCTCAGAGGTTGATTTTAATGAAATTGTCCCTTTGGGTCTGTTGTTAAAGCCTTATCTAGGGTGAGTAGATACACCTGCAGGAAATATGTACAGTAGCTACATTGAACTCCATCTCAAAAAAAGTAACGAATGAAAGAATGAAGTTTTGATACTTACTCTGATATATACTATACACTGTATTAGCAGTATCCTCTGATACTAAAACTGCCTATTTTTGAGGGAAGCTCATTACAACACAAGGAGGCAAAACAACATGATATTCTAAGGAGAGGGGAAACATCCCTTCCCTTAAGCTCAGGGAGTAAACAACTCGAAGATCTCAGGAAGTCCCTGAAACTGACAAGATTCATTAGGACCCTCCCTCTCCAAATGTATATAAGCTGTAAGAAATACTTTCAGACAAGTCGAGATGCCTATAATATAAGCCAATGCTTGTATGATTTGACATGTAGAGTCCAGTCATGGTGCCTGTAAGAGGCTCAGATCAACTGAACTACCTGGGAAAGACACCCTCCAACAGGCTGAGCTGCCTGCAGGCTGCTTATGTCTCCATGTCTCCAGCTTTTGTGAGCTTCATGATGAGTAGACTTTGGAAACATAGCTGTCCTAGATTCTTTTTGGCTTCTAGATGAAACATTGCACCCACACTCCTGTAACTGGTTTACCAAGTTGGACTTTGGAATTATCTGTACCCTGGTATGTCATCAGCTCCCTATCTGGGGTGAGTAGACATTTGTTCACATCTCCCTCCAAATGGAAGCACACAGTAGATATGACAACATTATGCTCAACAGGCCATATACTATGTGATTTCAAGTGCTTAAGCAATCAGAAGTAAAATCCCAAGAGACAACATGGACACATGGTTGCTGGGGATGGAAAGAAGAGAAAGGGGCGAATGACTGGTAAGGGGACTGGGATTTGCTTGGAGCAGTTAAGCAGTTTTGTCATTACATAGTGGCAATGGTTATGTGTCTGGGTATATATGCTAGAAATAGCTGAACTGAGTATTGGATGTCACACTGTATAGCTTACGTTTCAGTTGTATGTGTGGTATATATATGTTGTCATGTGAATGTGTGAGTATGTGTATTAAACAAGTCAGAGGCCCATGTTCAGCCTTTTCCTCAGCCATTCTGCACTGCAGTTTTTGAGATTGGTCTTTCACTAAATTTGCAAATTGGCTACACTGGTAGGCCAGTAACCTCCAGCAACTCTTGTCTTATGCTGGAATATTATATATATATATATATATATATATATATATATATATATATATATATATATATGCTGTTGAAACTAGTTTTTTTTTGCTTTGTTTTGTTTTAATTGGGGTTCTGAATATGCAAACTCAGGTCACCATGCTTGCAAGGTGAACGCTTGGCTGACTGACTTAATCCATCCCTCGACCTGCACACCATTTAAAGATGTGGTGTGTGTACAAAGAGCATTCTGAATGGTCACTTGAAGGTGGAGAAGCAACGTGAGGATGTTGCTGGAGTCACACTGGAGGGAAACATTCATTCCATGCCCTGCCATTTTCCTACATGGACAACAAGCCCTTAGATGACCCCTGTGACTGAGAGCGTGTTGCTTTCGTGGTTTATGGCAAATAGAATCCCCTCAGTCTAAGCTGCTTGATACCCACCCCTCCGTGCAGTAATAAAGGGGGCCTACCTTTTTGTTTAGGAGTTTTTAATTTCCTCTTGGAGAAGAGAAAGAAACTGTTGACAAGTGTGAAAATTGGAAATGTAAATGAAAAACTGAGTCCCTGGGGAAAGCGTGGCTGTGGAACCCCAGCTCTGTCACCTTGGGTAACAGAGGCTCCTGCTTTAGGAGCAAAAAGCAGCAAAAAGCAAATGAAAGACTTCGCCATTCCATTCGTCTCTCAAATGTGATCGAGCCTGGTGTTACACCAGAGGAATGCAAAGGAGCCTGTTTCTTCACCATCTTTGCCAAGCATCCTGTCCTATCCCTCTTGGAAATAGGTCTTCCAGGTCCCAAAGCCCCAAAAGGCAAGGTAGGAACACACCCTGGCTCTCTGCTTCCTGAAGACGTACATCATCTGTCCACGGGGTCCATTGTTATGCAGAATGGTTTTATTTATTTATTTTTAATCAGCTTATAAAACTTTAGGCTGTCATTATGACATTTTCAAACAGTGTGTTTTGTGGTTCTCCCTCCCCTATTGCCCCACCCCTGCTTCCTCCTTGTACCCACCCCCTAACTTCTTTTCCTCTTGTATGTCCTCTGTGTCATTTTGCCCTCCCCTCTCAGCCTCCCCCCCCCCAACACATAGAAAAGTTTTTCCATTTTTCTAACTTCCAACTGAGGGCTAGATCCTCACCCTGAGGAATGACTCTTGCCTCTTGTACTCTGAGTTCTTCCAAGAGCTGAGTAGAGATGTCTGGTGGCTCCAAACGGTGGTACCTTCATGCTCTGGTGGACTCATAAAACACAGTTTATTTCCCTGCTCCCATTTAACCATTCAGCAACATGGAAGAAAACCTGTGCTCCCTGCTGGTTAGCCATGGGTCATTAATTGCCACTGTTGAATGAGTTTTATTCTGATTTCCCTGACCTCATCCAGCCCGGTGTTCAACTAAACATCAGGACATAGGGTTCTGGCTTTGCTAATGAAGTACCTAATGGAGTTGCATTCATGACTATTACAGGTGGGATACCTAGAAGGTAAGGGCCAATCACAGGGCTCCGCTGTTACCACTTGCTCAGGGCTCCTTTAAGAGGGGAAAGCACAGCCTATGTACTCCTTCTCAGAATTGGAGTGTCCTGGAGACCTGAACAGGAAGAAGGGTGTTGGGGAAGCATTTAATTTTCTCCTCCTCTTTCCTTTTCTCCTCCTGATCCTCCTTTCTTGCCTCTTTTCTTCCCTCCTCTTCCTGTCTCTATCCCTTGTATGCAAGGCATGAATTCAGCTTTTACATGGGTTCTGAATTCAGTGCCTCATGCTTTCACAGCAAATGCTTTGCCCCCTGGCCAGTTCCCAGTGCCTCATTTCTATCAACCTCTTTAGGTCTTTTTTTTTTTTTAAATATTTATTCTGGCTCTATTACTGAGCATTCGTCCACATTTGAAGGTGAAAAAAATGCTTTCTTTAATCTCCCGTGTGCTCCTTAAACTTCGTCATTTGGAGTGCCTGCTTGGGCCAGTTCTTCTTGGGCATTTGACAGTTTTATATACCAGTTAATGTTGCTCACATAACCCCGGGGTTTTTTCATGGTCAGAAGAAAGTGCCCTTAAATTTAAGAGGTCAAGATTGTAGAGTGAGGGATCTGGGACTACAGTGAAAAAAAGTGATGACTCCCTTTAGGACGCCACCATACATTTTCTGTGCCTGATTTGTGTGGCTCTGATGGTACATAGCATTGGCATGCTGGGTATGGAAAAAGAAATACTTTATTTTATTGTGAGGTGTGTGTGTGTGTGTGTGTGTGTGTGTGTGTGTGTGTGTGTGCGCGCGCGTGCGTGTGTGTGTGGCATTTGTTTGTGTATATGTGTGCACATAGCACATAGGTGTTCAGGATGTGTAGAAAGATCAATGTTGGGTGTCTTCTTCAATTGTCCTCTGCCTTTTTCCCTTCCTTCCTTCCTTCCTTCCTTCCTTCCTTCCTTCCTTCCTTCCTTCCTTCTTTCTTTCTTTCTTTCTTTCTTTCTTTCTTTCTTTCTTTCTTTCTTTCTTTCTTTCTTTCTTTCTGAGACAGAGTCTCCCACTGAATTTTGGAGTTCATTGATTTGTTTTGTCTGGCTGATCAACCAATAAGTTCCAGTGATCTGCCTGTTTCTGTTCTCTAACTCTACTATTGGGATTCCAGATATGTGCCTCTGTCTTTTGTCCTGAGGATATGAACTTAGATCCTGGTGTTTGTGTGGCTAGTGGTTTCCTGACTTGAACTATTATTCCTCCAGTGCCAGATGAATACATTTCAAATGTCCTTCCTATGCAAAAGAAGGGAGAAGAAAGACTACTATCAAAATTGGTTTCTAAGTCTCCAGACAGAAGTAGAAGTACAATAGATGGTCAAATCAGAGTTTGGTATTGTGACCTTAAGCCATTCTATGGAAGGAAATTGGTTACTTGAAATTTGTGACAAAGCTTAGCCTCTCTAAATGTCCCTTTATCTTTCTATTGTACATCCCAGTTCTAAGGCAGAAGAACAGGCACTATAGAACACAAGCTGTTATTGAGTTCAAGCACTGGAAGGCAAGGATGGCTCACGCCATGTGTCAGTAAGGTTGCCATGGTGAGTATCATAGTTTTTTTTTTTTAGGAGAGTTGGACCCAATTATGGAGTAATTTAAGCCGTCTCCAAGCATTCAGCCAAGTCAAATAGCAACAAAGACTGGGAAAGCCAGGGGTACAAGGCAGGCTTAAGTACTTCCTGGAGGAGAGCTAGAGGGAAGGACACATATCCCATTCCTTCATACCTCACAGTATGCCATTAGCTGCACAATGCATGGGCCAGTGTAGTAGGCAGATGTAGAGATGTGCTGTGAAATCACCCTGTTCTAGTTTCCTTGTTATTGTGACTGTAGCCATTGACAGTCATCTCTGGAGAACATTCAGGAGTGGCACAGCTGGGTCATATGGTAGTTCTATTTTCAATTTCTTGAGAAACCTCATACATATTGCTATGTCTGCATGAGTTCCTATGAAATGATGGAATTTGCAGGAGAAAGGATAGTTCTCAAAAGTATTACATTAAGTGAGGTACCTCAAATGTACAAACAGAAATATGGTTTGTTTTCTCCCATACATAAACCTTAGCCTCTAAAGTTTATATACATGTGTGTAATATTTATATGCTTACATGTATAAATATACATCTAATGCTTATCAATGGAAGTGGGTGTAGTTGTGGGCATAGGCTACAGAATTAGGAAGGGAGATACAGGTGGGTAGGTATAGATAAAGGGATACAAGTATCTTCACAGCATTGAGGAGACTCGAGGTAGGCAGAAAGTTACAAGGTACTGTAGATAGAGACAGCAATGAGGAGATGCAACGAAAACAGATTTGGTTTGAAAATGCCACCTAATAATTCATATGTTGACATTAAAAATAATTAATCAATTACAAATTTGACATAACCAAGATGCATCCGTGAGTAAAGGCACTCGCTGTTGAGTCTGATCCCTGGAGCTCACATGATATAAGGAGAGTACTGACTCCCTAAAATTGTCATCCGCCCTCTACACTTTAGAAGTGGCATGTGCATTCCTTCCCACCTACATTAAATGAATAAATATAATTTAAAAAATTTTAACCAACTTAATTCAGTTTATTTTTCTTGTAAAAAAATCCTTATGTGGTAGCCATAGCTGGAGCCTGGGGCCTCTGAACACAGACTCAGATGTGAGCTTTCACAAGATGATCAGTGAATTCTGTCAGGAGACTTGGTGGGCGCAGTCTCTGCTGGTCTTGGGGTGACATCAAAGGTTGCCTTGGCAAAGTTGCCCAGGATGACAGTGCAGCCTCTGGTTGAAGTGTAGCAGTCATCCATACTGGCCATCATCAGGAGCTTTTGGACACAGAAGCAGAGACAATGCCAGTACTTCTGGGGGTAGGGATGAAATTCACCAAAACTGAGCCCCAACGGCCTGGCACGTTACATGGCCCAGTGTGGGGCTGGCCAGTCTTGTTTCCCCAGCTGCCTTTCCACACAGGGACGATGGAAAACTTGGCCAGGATGATAGCCTCTCAGATGCCAGTGGCTACCTCCTTAGAGCACTTAACACCAAGACCAATGTGACCATTGTAGTCCCCAGTAGTGACAAAAGCCTTGAATCTGGTCCACTTTCCAGCCCACTAGCACTAGCATGGTCTTCAGACCCTCATCCTTTAGGGATATGCCCAGGAAAAAAAATCAATAATCTCAGATTTCTTAATGGGAAGGGACAAAATATCAAGCACATCTGTTTTTTTTTTTCCATCCAAATATATATATGCTCTACCCAGCGGATGGCTCTGACATTTTATGTCCATGCCACATCTATAAAATGGGCAACATACTAAGATTCTCAGCCCCCGAAACTGAAGGGAAGAACAGCTAATTAGACATTGCATTTATATGACATGCCAGGAAGACCGCTAAGCCCAGGGCAGAGAGAGCAGACAAATATTGTTTTGTACAACTTATGGACTGGTGGGAGGGGAACAAGATCACCTAAGGCTGACACATACCGCATGATGAAGATGCGAGAAGGGATTTCTGGTCCTCTGCTGGTGGGCGTGGAAACTAGCACAGCCAATATGGAAATCAGCATGGAGAGACTTTCAAAGCTAGAACTACCACAGGACCCTATGGCCCACTCCTGGGAATATATACCCAAAGGAGCCTAAGTCAGCCTGCCACAGATGTACGTGTTCATCCGTGTTTATTGTGACATTCTTCACAATGGACAGATTGTTAAGTCAGCCCAAGTGAGTGTCTATTACAGATGAATGGATGGAGAAAATGTAGTTTATATAGACACATAATGGAATTTTCACCATACAGAAGAACAAAATGATGTCGCTTGCAGGAAAATGGGTAAAGTTGGAGATTATTATACCAAATGAGACAAGCCAGACCCAGGGAAAACAAAATAAAATAGTGTCATATGTCACTTTTATCTCACATTTCATGTGTCTGTTTGTGTGCATGTGGGTATGTGTGCATGCATGTGTGTACATGCATTCCTATGTGTGTGCATGCATGTGTATGTGCATGCATGTGTGTATGTGCATGCATGTGTGCACATGCATGTGTTTGCATGCACTCATGTATGTGCATACAGGTGTGTGCAATATACATGTATGTGTTACAGAAAATTAGAAGGAAGACTTCATAGGAAGAGGAAGGGGTCCAGCTGAAGGGAAGAAGGACAATGAGATTAAATTTGTTCAAAGAGCATGATACACTCAAACAAACATGTCATGAAACCCATTGCTCTATACAATGAATATATGCTAATAAATTTGTTTAATTAAAAGTAAATGGAATAAAAATTCTTGATGTATATAATAATTGGCATATAACAATTCTTGATGTGGCAACAGATGACTAATTCCAGGAAAGGCTTTGATTGATGAGTGGTGCCTGTATGCCAAAGGTGATTCTATCAGAAGATGCTTTGGTGAAAGTAGAAGGAAGTGAGGCACACAAGAACTTAGTATGTTCTGGGCAACAGAGAGAACCTGTGTTCCTCCAACCCCCGTATGGTTAGTGAGCAGTAGAATGAGGAGAGCCACTTGAAGGGTCAGGGAGGTAGGGATGTTGTTGTGCACACATCTTTAGGACCTGAGGATATGTCGTATGGTAGAGTACTTGCTTTGAATTCTCTAGTAAAGGGCTATGGTTTGTCTCAGTGGTAGAACACCTACTTAGAACACCTCCAGTGAGGGGCTGGAGGTGTGGCTCAGTGGTAGAACACCTACTTAGAATACCTCCAGTGAGGGGCTGGAGGTGTGGCTCAGTGGTAGAACACCTACTTAGAATACCTCCAGTGAGGGGCTGGAGGTGTGGCTCAGTGGTAGAACACCTACTTAGAATACCTCCAGTGAGGGGCTGGAGGTGTGGCTCAGTGGTAGAACACCTGCTGAAAAACCTTAAATGAGGGCTGAGGAGTGTCTCAAGAGTAAGGAACTTGCCCAGAAACCCTAAGTGAAGGCCCTGAGACTATGGCTCAATGATGGAGAACCTGCTTGGCATCCTCCAGTGAGGGGCTAAGGACATTTCTCTGTGCTAGAACATTTGCAGAGGATGCACAGGACCTGGCTTTGATGCCCAATAAGAGAGGAACACTGTTTTTTCAAGCTCACTTTAGATATACAACAGCTTATACTATATGTTAGGTGTATATATTTTTCATGGGGATCAAGAAAATATTTTGAGGTGCATTTAGCAGCCTCGGACACATAGTGTAAGTGTTATAAGATATTTTTATACTCTGTGTAATGTGAGGGCACCTGCTCCCTAAAGACAGTGATCCACAGAAAATTAAGATAGAGCTCTGTCTTTCATAGTTCCATCTAGAAGGGACACACCATAGATGATTATGATATTCAGTGATAAGTGCTAGGATAAGTGTATACAGTTGGATGACAGGAGCTAAATTGTGGAGCAAAATGAGAAAAGGGAAAACAGAGGAGCAGTGCCAGTTAGAAGCGAGTGAGATTATGCTTATGCATGTAGCGTGGTGCTATTTCATAGAAATTTCAAGTATTATGCTGTTGTCTTAATTAGCATAAACTGTCGATGTGGCCATCCTAGAACAACCTGAAAGAGATGTCGCAAGAGATGTCCCGATTAGACTAGCTTGTGCATGTATATGAGGGACTGTCTTTATTGTTAGCTGATTGAAGAGGACCCAGCCCACCATGGGTGGTACCATTCCCTGGGCTGGTGGTCTTGGGATGTATAACAAACCTACTTGGGGACTCAGTAGTTAATAGCACCGACTGCTTTTCCAGAGGACTCAGGTTCAATTCCCAACCCAAACACATGGCTGCTTACAGCTCTCTGTAACTCTAGTGCTAGGCTAGAGGCTCTCCTCTGACATCCTTGTGTTCCAGGAATCCAAGTGGTGCAGACAAAACACACACACACACACACACACACACACACACACACACACACACACACGCCCCAGCAAGAGAAGAACATTGTCTTTTAAGCTCATTTTAAATATACAGCAGCTCATGCTATATGTTAGGAATATATTCTTTCATAAGGATCAAGGAATATTTTATATAATATATTTATATAATTTTATATAATATATAAATAATTTATACAATTTTATATAATATATAAATAATACATATATAATATATTTATATAGTATATAGTATATAAATATAAATAATCATGAGTCCACAAGCAAGCCAGCAGTTAAAGAGTTCCTCCATAGCTTTGTCCTCCAGGTTTCTGCCTCGAATCTCTGCTCTAGTGTCCCTTTAAAGATGGACTATGCTATGGACATATTAGCTAGATAAACCCTTTTCTCCCCAGGCTGCATTCAGTCAGAGTGTATCATCATAGCAACAGAAAGGAAACTAGAAAAGTCGTCCTGGGGGACACTGCATATCCAGGTTAAAGACTACATCGTACATTTATGAGCCACAACCATGTGCAGAACTGCTTCTTCATTGATGTTGGATAGCTGAGAGGTTCTGGAGTTCCAGTGCTTGCCAAAGACCATGGTTTTGAATGTTTTTTCAGCGGGAGGGTCATTTGGAGATGTTGGAGAAGCAGAAGAATGCTTCTATGAGTTGGGAGGTCCTGACTATTATTGTTCAGAAGACAGAGACAGAGATGGTAAGAGAACTGGACCAGGTTGAAATATATATATTTATTAGGGGAAACAAATTGACAGGGCTTGACTTTTACTGAGCAAACAGTCAATAGCTGTTTTTAATGAAATTGACTGGATGGTAGTACAAGAGTTAGAGGTCAGGCACTAATCAAACACTCAATAAATGCCTGCAATGGTTGTGATGGTTATCAGAGGCTGAATCATAGAGTACTTGGGAAATCTCAAGGAGGCCAAGAAAACTCGTGGGTTAAGTGGCTCTGGGATGAAGGAATGAGGGGAAGGCTTGCAGATTGGGACCAAGGCATTGCTCCAGGCCAAGTGAGGGAGGGTCGATACCTATGGGCCACACACTCATAGGAAGAAGGTATTGACACCATTCCCTGTGTGTGGCTGTCCGTTTCCATGCATGGGTGAGCAGCATCTTCATTCATAGCAATAAGATGATGAATCTTACTTTATTTCTGGGGGTCCTACTGCCAATGAAACCCATTGATGTTACCCATTTTCTCTTGGTGTTTGGAAAGGATGCTGTGTGTGTGTGTGTGTGTGTGTGCATTTGAGTATATGTTCATGTATATGAAGGTACATGTGTGTATTGGCCTGTGGAGGCCAGAGGACATGCCCAGTCTTCATTTCTCAAATGTTGTCCACCCTATTTTTTTGAGAAACAATCTCCCACTGGCTTGAACTCACTAATAGGCTAGGTCAGCTGGCCAGCAATCCTCAGTGATCTTTCTGTCCCTGCGTTCTGATAACTGTGCTTAGAGGTGTTTCTTCACACATGACTTAAATAAAAAACCAACACAGGTTCTGGGACTTTTACTCAAGTTTTCATGTTTCAGTTGCTCAACAATGCAATCATTTCTTGGCTCATTCATTCATTCTATCTTTCTTTACATCTGACTCCTAGAACCAATTTAAGTATTACATCTTCCAATTAGTTATCATATATGTATGTATGTCTACATGCCTGCCTCCTGTCTCTCTCTCTCTCTCTCTCTCTCTCTCTCTCTCTCTCTCTCTCTCTCTCTCTGTCTCTCTCTCTCTCTCTCTCTCTCTCTCTCTCTCTCTCTCTGACATAAAGTCTCATATAACCCAGGCTGGTCCTGAACTTCCTAAGTGACCAAAAATGACCTTGAGTTTTGCATTCTCCTGTCTGTACCTCCCGACTGCGGGGATAATAACCACACACCATTGTGCCTGGTTTATGCAGTGTCGGGATTGATCCAAGGGCTCCATACTTGCTAGTCAAGTACTCTACCCACTCAGTCACATCCCCAGCTCTAGTTGTCAAGTAACTAGAACTTTCTTTTATCTTTTGGACTCCTCCCGATATTTTCCTGCTATTGTTATGATTTTCTAAAACCATAGTAATGTTAGTATGACCCTTCTTCTTAAGTATTTATCCTCCATTACTAAGTAGACTTGAGTTTTTTTCTTTAACTTCTTTCTTGTTTTCATACTCTGTGCATTGGATCTGTCTTGCCATTTAGCTACTTAGTAATTAAAGAGCTTTTTGCTGGCCAATGAAAAAAGTTTATCTCACCTTGGTCAAAGCCTCGGGGGACCATGTTTCTGACGGATCTCAGCATTCTAGAATTTGAACATGAACGCATTAAGGAACTGCATACATATATTCAGAAATGTGTCAGAAGAGCAGCATACAGATGAACAGCTAAGCCAAGCTTAGTTCCAGGTGACTGCCTGTGTCTCACCCAAAGAAAGGGAGAGGTTGGACCATGAAATGGGGCAGAGGTGAGGAACCTGGAGGTGGAAATATATGGGCTCCAGGCAAGCTTCTGTCCACAGCAGTTGTCTCCTGGCTCCAAGCTTCACTTGCCCCATAGGGCACTATTTTCTCATTATCACAAAGACACAAGTGCCAGACCTGCTAAGTCTGGTGGCTTTATCTTAGATGGACAGATTATAAAGCCAGCATCATTCCCCAGCAGGGGAGGAGAGATGGACATAGTTTCCTTCCTGCCAACCCCTCTACGTGTTATATACCATTCTCACTTGAATGCTTTATTTAGTGCCTTAATTAAATTTCCATTTTCACGGTAAGCAGTGTGGCATAGTCTTTGTCATGGTGTGACAACAGAATGATACAGATTGGATCTTTTATAAAGAAAAGGTGTCCTGGGGGTGGAGAGATGGTTCAATGGTTAAGAGTTATTGTTGCTCTTCAGAACACCCAAGGATTCACATTAGGTGATGCAGAACTGTAATTCTAGCTCTAGGAAATATGACATCCTCTTCTATTCCTCAAGCCTGCAAACACAACACATACACATGCATACCTATTAAAATAAAATAAATAATAGAAAGGATATTATTTGGCCAAGAGTGTGGAATGCTGAGAAGTCTAAATTTAGTACGTCATGGTTTGTATGAGAAATGCCCCTCATAGGCTCATGTATTCGAATCCTTGTTCGCCAGTTGGTGGCGCTGTTGGTATGGCTATGGAATGTTCAGGAGGGAAAGCCTTGTTGAGAAGCACCTCACTGGCGATGGGCTCTAAGGGTTTACAGCCTTGCTCCACTTCCTGTTCCTTCTCTGCCCGCGTGCGCACATGAAATAATCATCCAGCTCTATATCCGCTGCCACGCCATGCCTTTTCAGCCAGGATGGATTCAATCTCCCCAGAACTGTAATCCCAACTAATCCCTTTCTTCATAAAATTGCTTTTGGGCCATGGTGTTTTATCATAGCAACAGGAGAATAACTAATATAGAGAGAATGCTTGTGGTAGGGGCCTTCTTTTATCATCCTTTCTGGACACTTCTATAATCGAAGAAAAGACACGTTGCTTAATGGACTCTTGGGATTTTGAAGGCAGCATTTATATTGCTTGTTTTGGTTTGTTCTGCTGGTCCATTTACTGAGTAGTCCCAAAAGGTGTTAATTTGAGTGGGGCACGCAGCAGGAGAAGGCTCGGCAGCAGGTCGTGACTGCTGCGAGAGCTGATTCTCCACTTACTGTGATTCAGCACATCCAGCCATGCCTGAAGTGATGGTGGCAGATGGTGAAGTTTGCTTGAGACTTTTCAAGATTGCTGTAGGTGAACGGTAGTACAGGCCTTTAGGAATTGTCTCGCAAAGGCTTGCTGTTTTCCGACAGTAAATGCTCTCCTTTTAAAGAGACAGCTCTCTGTGCTGGGGAGCCAGCCCAACTGATACATGTTTGCCACACGAACGTGGCGACTTGGGTTCTGTCATTAGCACTCCATGTAAAAAGCCAGACACAGTGGCTTTTATGATTGTCATCTCAGGACTTGGGAGGTACAGACTGGAGGACTATTGGAGCTTGCTGGCCAGCCAGCATAGTAAGATCTGTGAATTTAGTGTTGGTTATGGAATTCCCCTGGTCTAATCATTCCCCTGTTTTTCTACACTGCAGTTGACTTGTTACAGTGCTGGGATGGCCCTTTGAAGACACAGTTGCAATGCCAGCTGTGTGTCAATACCTCACTGGACTAGAGCATGGCTCACTAGAAGGCTAAATCTGCACCTGGTGATACATGATGCTCCCTCTTTAATAGGAGGGTTCTGGATGCAGCAATGAAGGGGTTATGCGATACTATTCCTGGGGAGACATGACCAAGTATCTACTCAACCCTGATATGAACTTGACAACAGACTGAGACACCACCAAAATCCATTTTGGTGAAACAACGCATTTTATTGGGGTTACATAGAGGAATAAGATTAAAGGTTATATGAGAACAGAAACGCCTTAAAGATAGCTACATCATCAACAGTCCACTCTAGCATGGGTGGTCGCTCATGAAAGCTAGAAACCCAGAGCTTATTGGACAAATTCTAAGAAGCTTGAGGGTTTGGGGTGGAGAGAGGTTCTCTTCCAGGCAGCTCAGTTGGTCTGAGCCTTTTCTAGGTAGCATAGATGGTCTCCGCTTCAGTTTGATAAATGAATCGCCTCCTCTTCCAGGAAGCTTGGTTTGGATCTCGTTCCTTTAGCTCAGCTGTCTGGGAGTCTTCTAGGAAGCTTTGCATGTCTGAATGTGTCTCTCAGGCTGAGGGCTGGCTCAGTGGTAGAGCACTTGCCTTGTATGAATGAGGCTCCAGGTTAAGTCTCTAGCATTTGTCAAAGAAATGAGCCAAGAAACACAAATAAATGAACATAATGGGCATTTTAAACCATTTTTGAAGGGACAGTTGAATCTCAAGGGAAAACTGCTTTTATTCCACCTTTCTCACCATGCGGTGCCCATTGTCAGGGTTTAATAACTCACCATTTAAAGCAGGGAAGCCAGGAACCATTTGGAATGTGTCACGTGTGTGTGTGTGTGTGTGTGTGTGTGTGTGTGAGAGAGAGAGAGTGTGTGTGTCTGTGTGTGTGTGAGAGTGTGTGTGTGAGTGTGTGTGTGTCTGTGTGTGTGTGTGAGAGTGTGTGTGTGTCTGTGTGTGTGTGTGAGTGTGTGTGTGTCTCTGTGTGTGTGTGTGTGTGTGTGTGTGATGACTCCACTGTGGAGGTTTCCATTCTCCATCAGTGATGTCCTCGACTTCAAATCACAACATCAGAAATTACTTTCTGAGCTTACTTCACTATCTGTAGCTCATTCCTCACCCCCACTCCCCTTTGAGCCCCCTTTGAGGGGATGCTCAGGGTCCTGCCTGCATTTGGAAGGGCTCCCTGCAGCAGCTGCAGGCTGGGATATGCACATAACTGTGCTGATTTCTGTAGTATGTAGTCAGCGGGAAGCCAGCCCCTGCCTGATGTGGAGCTCCCAGGTTCACATCTTTCATTCATAGCAAGGGCCCTGGCATCTTTTAAAGGATGATTTATTGAAATGGGAGGTGCAGAGTTGATGTGTATAGGCCAGAGATCTTTGTACTGAATTCTACTTCTCCTCCCTCCCTCCCTCTCTCTCTCTCTCTCTCTCTCTCTCCCACACACACACAAGCTTGTGTATATATACACACATGTGGAGGTATGTGTGTAGGACAGAAGTGGACGCTGGGGTAGGGGGTGTCTTCTTCAGTCTTTTTAATTGTTTGAGACAGTTTCTCACTGAATCTGGAGTTCACCAGTTCAGGTAGACTGGTCAGCCACCAAGTTTCAGGAATCCCCCCCCTCCCGCCCGTCTCCATTCACTCACTCGGTGCCAGGATCACAGGTGTGCATCACGACTCCTGTCTTTTATACGGGTGTTGGGGATCAGAACTCAGGTCCTCACGTTTGCATAGTAAGCCCTTACTAAAGAAACAGCATCCCCTGCCATTTCTGGAAATTTCTGTGCCTATCTCCCAACTCATTCAAGGAAAACTCAGCTAACACCCCTTTCCCTCCTGCCCCCTTCTACCTACCACTTCTTTTTTTTAAAAGTTCATTTATTTTTATGTATATGAATACTCTACCTGCACATACATCTGCAGCCCAGAAGAAGGCGTCAGAACTCATCGTAGATGGTTGTGAGCCACCATGTGGTTGCTGGGATTTGAACTCAGGACCTCTGGAAGAGCAGCCAGTGCTCTTAACCACTGAGCCATCTCTCCAGCCTCTGCCTACCATTCTATGCTTGACTTTCCTTTTTCATGGTTATTTGCCTTGTGGGGAAAAACAAGCTCCACGCTGCACCATCCATTTATAGTACCATTTAGCTAACTACCAGATGCTCAAGGTAAGCATTTTTATTTTATAGGGTTCGCGCATGTCTTCCGTGGCCAAGAAATTAGTAACTAGACCCTTCATTGACCCTCCAGGCCTCGTGTTAATGGTTGGTTCACTTAACTAACCAGCAGTTGCCAGCTGTATTCAAGGAGGCTAATAAATAAAAAACAATATCAGAGAGCAATAATTAACCTTGAGTATAAAGGTATTAACCAGAGGCAATCAATCACTTTGCCAGGCTTAGTAAACACTTAAAATGTATTAAAGGTCCCGGAAGGATTAATTAAGGATCTGAGATCTTCTGTTACAAATAGAAGCAGTAAAGGGTCAAACACAACTTGCAGACTGATGATGGTTCAATATGAGCCAAATGGTAGGTAGATATGCTCTCCGCTGCCAGAGCATAGCGCCTTCTCAGTGAGGAGTCTGTCATCTGTGTATATGGAGATGGTGTGTATGCATGTTTTCTATGTTCACGTGTGAGGCAGAGGGCAATCCCAGATGTTGTTCCTCAGTTTGTTGTCTACCGTATTGTTTTTGAGACAGGCTCTCTCAGTGGCTTGGGGCCTCTCAATTCATCTAGGCTGGCTAGCTACAGAGCCCCAGGGATCCACTTGGCTTCTCTTCCCCAGCACTGAGATTCCAAGTGTGTACCATCACGCCAGGCTTTTTACATATGTGTTCTGAGAGCAAACTTGGATCATTAGGCTTGTATGGCAAGCACTTTCCTGACATGGGCATGTCTCAGACCTGGGTTTCTAATGTTCCTAAACTAGCATTTCTCTATGAGGCGTATCAGAGAATGATCTCGTCCCCACGCACAGCCTTGGCGCTCTTGGCTTTGACTGATTTGTTCTATGATTTGAGTAACAGTAACGGTGAAAAGTCATGGTCTCCTTTGCAGAATCGCTCCCTGTACAGGGGATAAATGTTTGCATAGTACTGAAAAGTGTGAGACTGTACAAGCTTCACTACCATGTATGGGATTGTTCTCAACAGATATGTTGAAGGATCACTGACAGAGTACCCATGTGGCATACGTTTACTATGAACAATGTGACTGGTTTTGGCATGCATCATCATGAAGCCATCTCCAGTCACAATGGGGAGCGCTCCACCATCCCAGGGGTTCTTGTCCCCTTTGTAACATCTTAACCTCTTTCTAGGCATTCATTGACATTCCAGCCTCTATAACTTAATTGGTATATTTAGAATGTTAAGCAAGTGAAATTATGTAACACTCGTCACCTATAATACAATAATAACAACAACAACAATAATAGTAGTGTGTGTGTGTGTGTGTGTGTGTGTGTGTGTGTGTGTGTGTTTGTGTGGCTTCAGTGCTTGACATGAAACCCAGAGTCGCACACACAAGGCAAGTCACCTCTAAGCCAGGCCTCCAGTATATTTTGAATCTTGAGTTTTGTAAAAGAATCTGTAGTTGATTCTTATTTATGACTGAGGAATATCCCAATTATTGTATTATCACAGTTCCTTATCCATTAATCTGTTGTTAAACATTTAGTTTGATTCCAAGTTTTGGTTCTTTTGTATATAAAAAAAACTGACACGGGGTTAGAGATGTCTTAGTGGCGAAGAGCTCTCGTGCTTGCTTAGGATGAGAAAATTTGGTTAAATTTGGTTATCTGAACTTACCAATTTTCACGATGATCAAAGCCACCTATAATTTCAGCTCATCTTCTGGTCTCTGCAGCCACATGAAAACACACACACACACACACACACACACACACACACACACACACTTAAAAACAACAATTACATAACACAATATTTTTTAAAAAATAAATAAGACTGTCGTAAACATTTGCACGCATGTACTTGAATGAACATGAATTTATTTCTTTTGCTAAGTGGCTCATTTGGCATGAATAGTTTTGACTCTTTGTTTACCTGTTTGCTTGTTTTGATACAGGCATTCATGTATTTTAGGATATCTAAAGTTCTTTATGTGGCTGATGTAGAACTTGAACTCCTGATCATACATACACAGACACACACAGACACACACAGACAGACATACACACTCTCTCTCACACCCACACTCTACCCTGGTCTAAATTACAGGTTTCTATCATCATGTCTGGCTATTTTTAACTCTTTTTTTTTAACATTAATTGATTTTGTATATATGTCTGGGGGTTCGTCACAGTGGAATGTGGAAGTCAGAACACAACGTGCTGGAGTCTTTTTTCTTTCTACAGGTGAGCTTCCGGGATTGAAAGAAGGTAACCTTTACCCACTGAGCTATCTTACTGGCCCCATTTTCTTTTTTAACTCTTGAAGATTAAACTGTCAGCCTGCGAAAATAGCTCTTCATAGGGTCAGTTTTAGCATTCACAATGGTGTCTGAGAGTCAGTCTGAGTAGTGAAAAGAAAAGAGGAGAGTTGGAGGAGGATGGGGAGGGGAAAGAGGAGGAGGAAGAGGAGGAGAAGGAAGAGGAGGAGGAGAAGGAAGAGGAGGAGGAGAAGGAGGAAGAAGAAGATGAGGAGGAAGAGGAGGAGGAAGAAGAGGAGGAGAGTTTTTAAAAATTAGGAGAGGGAGGGGAGAAATGAGGAGTGAGGAGAAAAGGAGAGAGAAGGAGGCTCTTTTAGCATCTAATATTTCAAGCACCCATATATGATGGTTCCAGAGTCTCCTAAAATTCAATATAAAATATTGTATTTATTTATAATTGCCCTTTCTCTTGGGAGAGGGCCTAAAATGTAAACATTTATCGATGATGGATTTCCAATATGGCATTTTCACTTTCTGTTTAAGTTTGGCCTTTAAATAAGCTCCTCTTTTTGCCATTTGGTCTCAATTTAAGAGAAAACGCAGTTATTCACTACAGTTGTTTGCTGCTTCAGGAAATAAATCAATTTAGCTGGGACTCTTTGCCCCACTTCTCAAATCTTTCCAACTCCAAATCTTATTCCATAGGCACCATTCAAGTTTTTCTGTGTGCCTGTTCTGTGATTTGTCATTGTTGTCTTCTTTTTCCTTCGCTTCCTCCTCTTCCTTTTCTTCATCTTCTTCCTCCTTCTCCTCCTCCCTTCTTCTCCTCCTCCCTCGTACACCTTCTTCTTGCTCTTTTTTTGAGACAGAATTTCTCTGTGTCGCCCTGGCTGTCCTGGAACTCTCTCTGTAGACCAGGCTGGCCTAGAACTCATAGAGTTCCCCCTGCCTCTGCCTCCTGAGTGCTGGGATTGAAGTTATGTATCACTACCTGACCTTCTGTTTGTGTTCCCCCTATACTTTCCATGGCTGTTTTGAAATCCTCACTTTGTTACCTGAACTTCTTACACCTGACCATCCTTGGCTCGGGCTGAGGAGAAACCTGCCCAGGAGCTCACTCTAAGCCCCTGAGCTTTTGATCTGGTTTGTGGAATGTGTTTATATTACTTTGCTCATTGTTGTGACAAAAATATCTTAAAAGAAGAAATGTTAAGGGCAGAAGGGCTTCTTTTGGCTCACAGTTTTAGGGGCTACAGTTCATGCTGGGAAAGGCATGGACATGGGAATATAAGGCTGCAAGTTACACAGTATCTGCATTCTGGAGAGAACAGACAGGAAATGAGGCAGGGTGCCTAACCTCAAGCCCTCCTGCCCAGTGACTTACTTCCTCCAGTGAGGCTCCATCTCTTAAAGGTTTTGTAACTTTCCAAATCTGCACTGCCAACTGGAGTTCATGTGTTCAAACACAAAACTTACAGGGGACATTTTCCATTCAAACCACAGCAGCATTCTGCTTAGACCAGGTAAATTACCACATGTGCTACAGAGCTGAAGAGAAACACTTCCTGTCGGGACTGGTAACAAGCTTTCCAACCTGCTGCTTAATATTTGTGTTGTTCTATAATCTCCTCATTATAATGAAACAGTGCCCAGCACACTATCTATTCCTCTTGTCTCTCTGTTTCTCAGCAACACCTCCCCCAACTCTGTTGTTAATGGTAGAGCTATACTAGTAAATACAAGAATGCCTACCATAGAGAATCATAGAATTTCAGCAAAACATTCACTATGTATCTCTCTCGTGCTTCTCTTGGGGGAAGTACAGCCTAGCTCACAGCACAGCTAAGTGGATTTGTAGCTTCTTGTAAAACTAGACCTAGTGAATGTTGACTAATGAATCCATGGTGACCTTGCACGAAGCAGGGGTTGAGAGAGAAAGAACTTAAATTCATATTCCGTGAGACTTTCTTCCTTATTTTCTTATAATGAAATGGTGAGGAGGACCTCAACTGATAGATAGTACTATATGTAAAAATCTCTTCATATAATTCAGAAATTTAATTTAAAAATTATTACTACCATTGGGAATACACACAAACCTACCATAGTGCTGATTACAGATAAAGAAGTAAAGAAGTTTGGCCGTGTGTGTGTGTGTGTGTGTGTGTGTGTGTGTGTGTGTGTGTGTGTGCATGCGCATATATATGCATGTGTCTGTGGGTGCATGTACCCATGCATGCATGTGTGCAGGTCCTAGAAGGACGTTGGATGTCCTCTTGTATCATTCTCTGCCTCATCCCCTTGAGACAGGTTCTGTCCATCAACCTGGAGCCCAGTGTTTTTTGGCCCCACCCCCAGCAACACCAGGACTGCAAGTGTGTACAGCACATCTGGCTTTTTAAAAATGCATTTTCTGGGCATCAAACTTAGGTTCTCATGTTTACAAGATAAGCATTTTAATCAACCGGGCTATTTTTACCAACTTTCATTTATATCATTTTCTAATCTCTCTCTTTTAGATGCCCTAGGGGCATAGGACATGGTCACTGGGCAGAAGGAGGAAACCCACAGGAAAAGATTAATTGGCTTTAAATTAAAAACAACAAATTACTGTCCTGGAACTGAGCTTCGTAGACAAGTCTTAGAAACATGTTTGGCTTCTTAGAATTATTTTCTCGGAGGACAACTCAATTAAAAGTGACTTGAGGATAAGACAGAGACAAGCATTTACTGATTCCTACTATGTCCTAGATATTGTATTGAGTTTTGTTGTATTTCCACTCCATACACTATATGGTATCTCCCCCACCCCAGTCTCTGTCTCCCTGTCTTCCTTTCTCCTGTTCTCCCTCCCTTCTGTCCCCTTCCTTCCCTCCCTTACTCCCTTCCATTTTCCCTCCTTTTCTCCCCTGCCCCTCTCTCTGTGCATGCAAATAAGTATGGCATGGCGGCAAGATGTTGATGCCTTTCTCAATCACTTTGCATTGCCCCTTCCTCCCTGTTTAAGTCAGGGTCTCTCACTGAACCTGAGGCTTGCCAATTTGGCTAGGCTAGCCAATGAACTCCAGGAATCCTTCTGTCTATGAGCCCTAGCTTTGGATGTGCTGGCTAGTCAACTGTCAACTTGACACAGCTAGGGTGATCTTGGAATGAAAATGCCTCCTTATGATAGGGCAAGTCTGTGGAGACATTCTCTTGATTCATGTTTCATGTGAGAGATACCAACCGACTGAGGATGGTGTCCCTCCTGGACAAGCAGGTCTCAGTTGTATAATAAAGCAAGGTGACACACCCTGGGGAGCAAGCCGACAAGTAGCGATTTTCCATTACCCCTGCTTAACTCCTGCTTCCTGGTCCCGGGCATGAGCTCCTGCCCTGATTTCCCTCAATGGTTAAGGCTATGGATATATACACCAAATAAACCTTTTCCTTCCCAGATCGCTTTTGATCATAATACTTATCACAGCAGCAGAACATGAACGAATAAAGATCCATATGGCCACACCGAACTTTTCCCATGGGTGCTGGAGATCCGAATTCAAATCCTTGTGTTTGTACAACAAATGCTTTATCTACTGAGCCATCTCTCCAGTTTCTAATTTACAGACAAGGAAACTGAGGCCCAGAGAAGGCCTATGACTTAGATACTCACCGATAAAGAGAGAAGTAACTCAAGGCTTAGCCTAAACAGACTCATGACAAATGAATTTGTTCCAGGTATCAACCCCAATGCAATAGAGTTGAACAGCCCCCCCATACATTATATGTATATGTATATGTATATGTATATGTATGTGTATGTGTATGTGTATGTGTATGTGTATGTGTATGTGTATGTGTATGTGTATGTGTATGTGTATGTGTATGTGTATGTGTATGTGTATGTGTATATGCATATGTATATGTATATGTATATGTTTATACATACATGTATATCCTGAGCAATGGAAATCATGTATATCCTGAGAAATGGAGATATTTGAGGCAAAGAAAGTAGCTGCTTAAATCCGGTCACACTGCTCAAATTGTCCCCAACCCTTGTAGCTTCCACATCTTAGTCCCACAACCATTTTATGTCTCACAGGTCATAAATTATTTGCTCACTGTTCTCAATGTTAATGTCTTTTCTATTCCCTGAACTTAAGGCATTTGAAGAGACAATTGAGATAAATTCCTTGTGGGGTTTAGTACTATGGAAACGTTTTATCTCCAAAATATATAGACATAGGTATGTATTCGTCACATAAGCTCAACAGCCAAGTTCAATGTATCTCTCTCTTTTTCTTTTTTTGCTTGTAAGACGGCTCAGAGCCCAATTTTGTACACAAGAGCAAAGCTCTACAAGGCCTCATTTCCTCATAAAATTATAAACCACATTAGTCAAGGTTCTTTAGAGAACCACTAAGCTACATGCGGGCATGTCAGAGGAATGCTGCATTTTAATGCAAACAATACTGTTATTGTGAAATCTGCTCATGTGACTATCCAGGAAGTCTCATAATCTCCACTCCAGAAAAGAATGCAGGAGATGTGGAAGCCTGTCAGTTTGAGGTCAGGGGTCTGAGAACTGGGGTTAGAATGAGGAGGCTTCTGGGATAAGTTCAATAACTCCAAGAGCTGAAAACTAGAAATTCTTGTGTCTGATATCAGGAGACGAAGGATGATTCAACTAATAAAAAAGGGGAGGGATGTAACCTTTTCTGTTCCTTCACTTTCTGTCTGAGCCTTTGGTGTATCAGTTGTTGGTTGCCTGAAATAAGGGAGGTTTGAGCTAGTCTGTTTTCATCACTGTGACAAGATACTTGAGAAAAATAACAGAAACAGGGAAAGTTTATTTTAGCATCTAACACCAGAGGTCTCAGTCTAGCATCATTTGACTCTGATGATGTGGTGCTGAGAATGAGATAGAACCAAGATGCTCAGTACATGGGAGACAGAAGGGAGTGAAGTGGGGAGAATGGAAAAGGGTAGAAGAAGAAGCAGGAGGGTGGAGGAAAGAAGGGGAAGGAGAGGGAGGGGGGAAGGAGTGAGGGGGAAGGGAAAGGGGGGGAAGTGGAGGGGGAATGGGGAGGAGAAGGGAAGGGGAAGGGGAGGGAGAAGGGAAGAAAGAAAAAGAGAAAGGAAAGGATTAGGAGGTAGAGATTAGATATACCCTTTCTTTTAAGTTTTCTCTTTCTGTCACTGTGATAAAATACTCTGACAAAGCAAATTAAGGGAGAAAGGGTTTCTTCAGTCTTCTAGTCCAAGTTCATCATGGTGGAAAAGCTGAGGCAAATGGGATCTTGGAGCAGTCAGTCACATGACTTTCTCAATCAGTGAGAGAGAACAATGAACGCTTGAAGGTTGGTACCTCATTTTCTCCATCTCACATACCACAATTCCCTGCCTGGAGACTTGTCTCACCTACAACTAAAATGGGTCCTCAAGCAAGATAATCCCTCACAGGTACGTTGGAGGCCTATCTCCCAGAGAATTCTGGATTCTGTGACTCTAACAATTAACTAATCACACACTTGTCAAAGGCGTGAGCTCATTTTTTACTTCCTGTAAATGAGATTCACTCCTCATCGTCCATTCAGTGAATTGCTGGTGCCAAGTCTAAATGCTGAGATTATAAACACACGTAGCCATTCCTAACTTGGCTTCTGCTCCTCCTCCTCCTCCTCCTCCTCCTCCTCCTCCTCCTCCTCCTCCTCCTCCTCCTCTTCCTCCTCCTCCTCCTCATCCTCCTCCTCCTTCTCCTCCTCCTCTTCCTCCTCCTCCTCCTCATCCTCCTCCTCCTTCTCCTCTTCCTCTTCCTCCTCCTCCTCTTCCTCTTCCTCCTCCTCTTCCTCTTCTTTCCCCTCCTCTTCCTCTTCTTTCTCCTCCTCTTCCTCTTCCTCCTCCTCTTCCTCTTCCTCTTCTTTTTCCTCCTCTTCCTCTTCTTTTTCCTCCTCTTCCTCTTCTTTTTCCTCCTCTTCCTCTTCTTCCTCCTCCTCTTCCTCTTCTTTCTCCTCCTCCTCCTCCTCCTCTTCCTCTTCCTCTTCTTTCTCCTCCTCCTCCTCCTCCTCCTCCTCTTCCTCATCCTCCTTCTCCTCTTCCTCCTACTCCTTCCTTTTTGTTGAGTGAGGGCGGCTCAAATTCAGATACTTCTTACAACACTTCTCTTTTTTCCACATTCATGTGTGCTTGTGAGTGGTATACATGTATGGGTACATGCACTTGTAATGACTGTGGGCACGCATGTAGAGGTCTGAGGTTTATGCTAAGAATCATCTTGAATCACTCTCCTACTTTATTTGCCAAGGCAAGGTCTTTAAATTAAACTCAGATCTTAATGATAGGGTTGGAATTGTGTTTTGAATGAGAAATATCCTGCCTAGGTTCATATATTTGAACAGATGGTCCCCAACTGGTAGTGCATTTGGGGGCATTATGGCACTTTTAGGAGGTACAGACTTGCTGGAGAAAGTCTGCCACCGGGGTGAACTTTGATGGCTTATAGCCTTACACTACTTCTGGCTTGCTCTCTCTGATTTCCTGTGTGTGGATGAAATGAGTTCACGTCTCTGAGCTGGCCCAACAATTTAAGAGTATGCATCTTACATGCCATGAGATGGTCTATCTAATGATGCCTTTCTGTGAGCAGATCTGCCTCATGCAATCTGGGTACGAATGTCACCGGATGCCATTTTGTTCTCAGTGTCAAATGCTCAGTGCCCACCCAGACCATAACACTCTATGAGGTTATGTTTGCTTCCTTCACTTGGTCCTGGTGGCATCTCCAGGTTTCTCCACCATAAAGACATTGTTTCTCCTTTGTGCCACTATTTGTTGCAACATATTTGGAGACGTCAATTAATTTATGCTGTATCCCATGCATCACCCACCAGCTACCATCTGCTTTGGAGTGTTTGTGTATGTGTGTGTGTGTGTGTGTGTGTGTGTGTGTGTGTGTGTGTGTGTGTGTGTGTAAAATATATATCATATGCCATATACCACATACCATAGATCATACTTTATACATATTGTATATAATACAATTGTACTGTAATACATTGTATATTATATGTTGTTATTTCAGTAAGTGGTAGCACCTATTTTCCTGCATACAACATGACTTCTTTATGGCCATAATGTCATGTCATATGCAGGAAAATAGGTGCTACTGCCTACTGAAATTACTCTCAGCAAGCCTATCTCAGACAGACATGTTTTCTTCTCTTTTTGTTCCTGGATATTTCTAAAATAGCATCTGTGATGGAAGCCAAATGGGGGATTTTCAAATTTTTTAAATTGCCATTCACACTTGTTGTTTCATTAGTGGAACTTAATAGAAACAAGTTAAAGCAGGAAGAACTCACCTTGCCTCACAGTTTCAAAGGACCAGCCCATGACTGCTTGACCCCATGTACTTGGGAAGAGCACCATGACAATGGCAATCTATGTCAGAGTTTCTTCACTGCATGATGGACAGGAAGTAAAGAAGGTTGGTGAGAAAGAGGAAATGGCCAATACCTTAGAGGTTCACTTCCTTCAATTAGATCCCACCTCCCAAAGATTCCAGAGCTGTCCAAAACAGTACTGTTATATTTTTTTAAAATATTAATTTTACTTGGATGTGCGTTTGTCTCTCTGTGTGTATGTGTACATGAGTGCAGGTGCTTGTGTTAGCCAGAAGAGGGCATTGGATACCCGGGAGCTGGAGTTACACGATGCTCATCTCCTGATGTGGGCACTGAGGACCAAATGAAGGCCCCCCTGGAAGAGCAGGAAGCTCTCTTAACCACTGAGGTGGTGATTCTTCTCCAACCCTGGTTATTCTCTGTTCATGCATTTATGTATTCATATGGACCCAGAAGGGTTCATCTTACTTATTGCATTATCATCTACAGGAAAGAATACATACATACTGCTGTGAAATTGTATTTGTTTCAGCCTAGTCCCACAGTGGCATGGATTCAGTGTTTATAGCCTGTCTGTTTACCATAGTAATACTGTTCATTTCTTGGTTGGCTGAAGTTTATCAGCCAGTATTTCTTTAACAAGACCCTATGGGATTTAGAGTCTCTAAATTCATACATGCTTTAAAATACTTTCCCTCTTTCCCTATAACCACTTCATTGAGTTACAATTCACACACCATACAATTCAGCCATTTGAGTTTTCCAATCCAATGCACTTTAATGAATCTGGAGTTAGACAGTTCTCACCAGAATCAATTTTAGGACATTTTTGTCAATCCACAGAAGAACTGAGTACCCGTTCAAGACTTCCTATTCTCTCAAATGCCACAGATCTAGTAAAAACAAACAACAATAAAACAACTAATGATTATGTGAATTTCCCTATTCTAGATCATCCTTCCTTCCTTCGTCCCACTCTATAGACCACGCTGTCCTCAAACTCACAAAGATTTGCCTGCTTCTGCCTATCAAATGCTGGGACTAAAGTGTGTACCACTGCCACTCAGTTTAGATTTTTCTTATAAGTGGACTAAGACAATGTGTAGTAATTTTCGACTGGCTTCTTTTACTCATCATGTTTCCACGTGTCCTAGCTTCCTTTCAGATTCCTTTATCAAAATACGGGAGAAAGTGTTTACTTAGACTTACAATTCCATCCCTGTGTGAAAGTCAAGGCAGGAATTTCAAACATTACATCCACATTAATAGAGAACCATGAAGGAATGTATGATCACTTGCTTGTTTGTTTTTAAGCAGCTTGATTTTTTTTCCCTATTCTTACATAATTTATAACCCGTGCCTAGGGAATGGTGCCACTCATAGTGGGTTGGGTCTTCCCACATCAATGAACTTAATTGAGGCAATCTCCCCACCCCCCAACACACATATATACTCACAGACCAAACCAATGTCAGCAATCTCTTATGGATACGCTCTTCCTAGGTGATTATGATTGTACCAAGTGGATAATGAAAGTTAACCATCACATCAAGATTCATTAGTGTGATAGTGTATCTTCATTTATTGCCTTTTCATATTGAATAGTATTGTTTTGTTTGTTATTTCTTATTTTATTGATTAATGAGTATACACTTGGGATGTATGTGTATACTCATACACAATGGGATATATATATATATATGTGTGTATATATATATATAATGTGCATGTGTGTTTTTTTTTGTGTGTTTGTGTTCTGTGAATACATGTCTATTAGCTTTTCTGTGGTGTGTTTTAATTTTTCTAGAACATACACATTTGGGTTATATTTAGGTAAACTAGCCTAGTATTTATCATTTTGAGAGCTACCAAAGTGTCCTATGCTATATGTCTATCAGTTTACATTCTACCAACAACATAAAGGTGTTCTATCTCTACCCCAGTTCTTATTGTGATGACTAATCTCAGTTGTCAACTTGATGAAATCTAGAATCACCTAGGAGATGGGTCTCTAGCCAGGACTGTGGGAGATAGTCTTGATGAAGTTAATTAAAATGGGAAGACTTGCTCACAGGCACCATTCGTTGTACTGGGTCCTAGGAATACAGGAGAAAGTGAGCTGAGCACCAGCATCTATCTCTGTCTGCTTCCTGAGTTGGATACAATGTATAATGTCACTGGCTCCTTTATGCCTCCGCCATTATGCCTTCTCAGTTATGATGAATTTTACCCTAGAACTGTGCACTAAGAAAAAGCTATCCTCCCTTAAGTTGCTTTTGAGAGTATTTTATTAGAACAACAGACAAATTAACTACGATGGTTTATTATAAACAATCGTATTGGATATAGACTATTATCATATTGTAGTATTGATGTATAGTTATAGTTACTTTTTGGCCCCTGACTTTAAGTATGTCTTCACCTTTTCCTTGCCCTGGAGTCTAAATCTGGAAAATGGCTTGATTTTCTTTAAAAAGCTTTGCTTGTTTTTAATTGTTTGTATAGAAATGTGTATCTCTGTGTGGGTATGTACACATAAGTACAGGTGTCCATGGAGTCCAGAAAGGGAGACACACCATGGAGTTGGAGTTCCAGGGCATTAGGAGTCACCAATGCGGGAGCTGAGAACTGAACTCAGGTCCTCTTCAAGAGCAGCAGATGCTTATAACAACTGAGCCGTCTTTCCATCTCCAATGGTCTACTTTAGACTTATTCAACTCTGACTCCTGGATTCTAACCTATTTTTACAGATTCTGGATAAATTTCCTTTGTTAGACACATGACTTGCAATTGCTTTCTTTTAACACATGGGCTGCTCTCCCCCACTAGCCTGACGATGTCCTTGTAGGCACATATCTTTGAAGTTTTCAAGGAGATCAGTTATCTGTTTTTCCTTTTGCTACACATGCTTTTGATGCCAAGTCTAAGAAACCATTGCCTGGCCCAAGAGTATCCGATGATTCTCTAATGTCTATTTCAGCCACAATGAATGTCATGTATTTTTGTATTACACATTATAATCTGTAACTCACCTTTCCTCCTTATACAGTCCAGGATCACAGCTCAAAGGATGGTAACATCCACAGTAGATCTCCCCATCTCGATTAACCAAATCAAAATAATCCCCCACAAGCATGCCTAGAGGTCCGTCTCCCAGATGCTTCTGTCGTCAAGTTGACAATTGAAATTAGCTATTACAGCAAGGATGATCTTTAATCCCCCTGCCTCCACCTCCCAGGTAGTGGGTTTGCAGTAGGGCACCAATGCACTGCAATCCAGCTTGTATTTCACCTCACCATTGTCTCACAAGATCTTTAGTATTGCTCCTATTTCTGCCTTCAGTTCTAGTTCTTTATAATGCCCCATTAAACATCCTTTTGAATGAAGGCCTGGTAACTCCATATCTGTGCTCAAAGACCGTATTTTCCTGTATGACTTTTTGATGTGCAATCTCCCTTTCTCTATTCCCTCATACATCCTTGCGCAGCTCCTGTTTATGTGCTGTCTTGGTCCTTTTGATATACAGGTTGTATTTGGTTGAAATGAGTTTTTCCTGGGCATATCATTTATGGATGCATTCTGGGCTGGGAGGAATAGCAGTCTGTCTGTTCTTCATTTCTGCTTTTCTGTTCAGAAGTACTCCCTGCTTTAAGGTGGAACTTCTGTGAACTCTTTAGTGGCAGTGTGAACACACATTAACATGCCTGTGCCAACAGAAGTGAGCTCACACTTCAGGATTTCTTGTTCATTTTATATCTCATACTCTTTCTTTTTTTTTAAAAGATTTATTTATTCATTATATATAAGTACACTGTAGCTGTCTTCAGACACACCAGAAGAGGGCATCAGATCTCATTACAGATGGTTGTGAGCCACCATGTGGTTGCTGGGATTTGAACTCAGGACCTCTGGAAGAGCAGTCAGTGCTCTTAACCACTGAGCCATCTCTCCAGCCCCCTCTCATACTCTTTCAAGTTCAGACATGCATTTCCTCCCAACTCTCTTCCTTTTCTCTGTTTCCTCCCTCCCTCCCTCCTTCCCTCCCTTCCTCTCTTCCTTTCTTCCTCCCTTCCTTCCTTCCTTTCTTTCTCTCTTTCTCTCTTTCTTTCTTTCTTTCTTTCTTTCCTTCTTTCTTTCTCCCTTCCTCCTTCCTTCTTCCTTCCTCCCTCCCTCTCTCTCTCCTTTCCCCTTCTCCCTTCTCTCTTCCTTCCTTCCTTCCTTCCTTCCTTCCTTCCTCCCCCTGCTTTCTTGGTTTCTTGGTTTCTTGGTTTCTTGGTTTCTTGGTTTCTTGGTTTCTTGGTTTCTTGGTTTCTTTCTTTCTTTCTTTCTTTCTTTCTTTCTTTCTTTCTTTCTTTCTTTCCTTCTCCCTTCCTCCTTCCTTCTTCCTTCCTCCCTCCCTCTCTCCCTCCTTTCCCCTTCTCCCTTCTCTCTTCCTTCCTTCCTTCCTTCCTTCCTTCCTTCCTTCCTTCCTTCCTTCCTCCCCCTGCTTTCTTGGTTTCTTGGTTGTTTCTTGGTTTCTTGGTTTCTTGGTTTCTTGGTTTCTTGGTTTCTTGGTTTCTTGGTTTCTTGGTTTCTTGGTTTCTTGGTTTCTTGGTTTCTTGGTTTCTTGGTTTCTTGGTTTCTTGGTTTCTTGGTTTCTTGGTTTCTGTTTCTTGGTTTCTTGGTTTCTTTCTTTCTTTCTTTCAACTTCTATGTTTCTATGCTATGGGGAGCTTTAATTGTCAATCTGCTATAACCTAGAATAACCAACAAGAGCCTCAATGTAAGGTAGTTTACATTAGGTTGGCCTTTGTACATGTTGGTGGGGGATTGCCTTAGGTTGACTTACAGCAAAAGACACGGTCCACTGTGGATGAACCATTCACGAGACAGGAAAACCTGAGCTATATAAACGAAGAGAGCAAGATGAACCTAAGCAAGCAAGCAAGCAAAAGGCGTGCATTTGTCTCTTCTGATCTTGACCAGAGAGGTAGTGCCTAGCTGTTTGAAGTCCCTGCCTTGAGTTCCCACAATGATAGATTTGTAACTACTTGCAACCTGGAATTGTAAGAGGAAAATAAACCCCCTTTCTCCTAGAAGTTTCATTTTTCTAGAGTATTTTTATCACAACAGCAGGAAAGAAATTAGGACATTGTAGTACTGTGGATTAAGCTCAGAGCCACACGCCCTTCAGGCAGGTGCTCTACCACTGAGCTATGCTTCTAGCTCTTTTTATTTTTTTATTTTGAGTCAGGGACTCACTAAGTTGTCCAGGCTAGCCTTTAACTTAACAATTGTCCTGCTTCCTAAATAGTTGGAATTGTAGATTAATACCACCAGGTCTGAGAGACTATTTATTTTAGTATTCTTAAGCATGTGAAGGAAGAAAGTCGACATTTCTGGTTATTTGGGAGACATGAACTCTATAAGGCTTTTATTCTGTTCTTTATTCTACTCTGTATGTCCATCTTTACAAAAAAAGCATAGTACTCTGTACTCAGGAATAGACGAGAGAGAGAGAGAGAGAGAGAGAGAGAGAGAGAGAGAGAGAGAGAGAGAGGGTTTGAAGAGTGTTTGAGTTTGCATGTCTGTGGATGTGCATACCAGGGACATTGGGTTTCCCATTCAGTTATTCTCCACATTATTCCCTATAGACAGGATTTCTCCTTCAAACTGCAGGTGGAGTCAGCCAGCAAGCCCCAGCGATAATGCTGCCTTCATACAATGAGGTGCTGGGACTAACCTCCTAGCTTTTCACATGATCTGTGGCGATTTGAACTCTGGTTGCCATGTACGACAAGTGTTCTAACCCACAGAAGCAAATCTTACCTCACCAGAACTGAATGTCTTGTAGTAAAATCAGAAAGTCCACAAGGATGCTGCAGAGGTAGGAATAAACCTGAGGAGGAAGCTGGGTTTACAAGGCACCTCCTCTAAAAGACATGGCAGTGATGGGCAATGACAAGGCAATTGAAGAAGGGCAGAGAGCTCAGACCTAGCAAGGCCGGACAAAACACTGTTGTTAAAGAGGTCACCAGGTCAGGCAGAAAAAAAAATCTTGGAAGCAGCGCTGGGCAGGGAAACTCCTGTACACTGTGGTTATTATGATAATGTGATAATTCTTATGGGAGAGGAATATGAGAAGCAGAGAGGTTAGGGAAACAGCCTGGGTCTCTTGATTGTGGAGATGGTGAGTAAATTTCTCCTTTCCCTTTTCCAATCATCCAGTCCCTTCCTAGCTCCAAGCCAAGGGGTCTCAGTGTACTGTAACAGTATAAGCCAAGAGAAGACAGAGAATGGACAAAGAGAGAAAGATACAGAGCTCTGTTTGAGATACGATAAGTTGTTGTTCCCAGAGCCTGTTCAGTTCCACCACTGGAGTCACATAGAGAAAGAGAAATCATTTTCTGTGAAAGCCCACTGAGCCTGTCACCTCACTTTTATCAGTCAAATGAGGAAAGAAAATAATATTTCGAGAACCCTGCTGGTGGCTGTCTCTCTCCTAGGATGAAGCCGCTCAGTGAAGATGACACTAGGCTCTCAGAGCTGGGGTTCTGACAGACGAGAGGCTGGTGTAGATGAGCAAAAGAAGCCTTACAGAATTATCTCAGAACCTAACATTCCCCCGTCCCCGCCCCGCTCCTTGTGGCCATGAACAACTAGTCTCCCGGATTTTACCGAGTCCTTGGTATTCCCTTACACTTAAAAAACTGGGGCTGGCTATATTAGTTGGAAAAGGTTCTTGTTGCCACACCTCATGATTTGCATTGGATCCCTGGGATCCACATGTTGAAAGAGAGAGCCGACACCTGCAGATTTTTTCCTGACCTCTACATACACACACATGAACACACATACTCACATACATGTACACACACAAACATGCAAGCACACACATGCACATACACTGAATAAAGTGTAAAACCATTCTTTTACAATCGTGTTGGTTTGAATGAGAATGTTGTGCCCCATGGGGTCATATGCTTGAATATTTTGTGCCTAGTTAATGTAACTATTTGGGAAGGATGAAGAGATGTGGCCGGATTAGAAGTGGAATATTCCTGGGAATGGGCTTTGGGGTCTCAAAAATCTCTTAATTACTCCTAGTTTGCTTTTCTGTTTCCAATTTGCAGTTTAATCCATCATCCCCTCAGCTAGTGCTCCAGCCAACTTGTCTGCTGAATGCTCAACCCAGTGCCCCTCTGTGTTGGACTCTAACCCTCTGAAACCATAAGCCTAATTAAATGCTTTATTTATAAGGTGCCTTGGTCATGGCGTTTTATCACTGCAGTAATGTACTGGCTAGTATTACTTCAGTTTGACACAACTAGCATCCTCAGAGAGCAAAGAGGCTCAATTAAGGAAATGCTACCCTAAGATCCAGCTGCAAGGTATTTCCTTAATTAGTGATCAGTAGAGGAAAGCCCAGTCTATTGTGGGTGGTGCCATCCCTGGACTGGTGGTTCTGGCTAAGCAGGCCAAGCAAGCCCTAGAAAGCAAGCCAGTAAGCAGCACCCCTCCATGGCCTCTGCATCAGCTCCTGCCTCCAGGTTCCTGCCCTGTGTGAGTTCCTGTTGCAGCAGTAGAAACCCCAACTAAGACAAATAGAAGAGTAACCAGTATAAAAATGTAAGTACCTAAGAGTTAAGGAGAAAGATTAAGCAGTCAAGTACTTGCTGTGCCAAGGTGAGTCCTAAGTTTCATTCCTAAAACCCAAGGGAAAAAGCCAGACATGGTAGTGTGATTTTAATCCCAGCATTGGGGAGGTGGGGACAGGTAGAGCCATGGGATTTACTGACCGAAAGGACTTGGGCCAGTCCACCCTGATAAACACAACTCTGGTAGGCTTTGCTAAACCCTATTAGATTATATTCCTAAAGCTAGCCACCAAGGCGTATTCCCTTATTTGGGCACTTCCTCCTCTTCAGGCTGACTATTAAGGTCTGGTTATCAAAATATCAATCAAAAGCCCCCCCTTGTCAAAACTACACACCTCATCCTCACACAGGGTTTTCCCCATTACTTATATAAACCACCATTTGCCTATGGGGCATTCTGTATTCCTCTATCCAGAGGGAGTTCCCTTCCCTGTCTCCCTCATCCTCTATTTCCTGCCTTTGTCTCTTATCCCCTGCCCTCTGAGACAAATAAATCTCCCTTGTGGTGAGAATTTAGTCTTGGGGTTCCTGAGCCAATACTGTTTTTATTATATTGACCATCTGGTCTTCCCTACACGATGGATCCCAGCCCTTTGAGAGACCCTGTCTCAAAGTACAAGGTGCATGGATTCTAAAGAATGAGGCTTAGGTTGACCTCTGTCCTCCTTGTGTGCATAGAAACACTTGCACCCCACCCCCCACCCCCCCAGCAATGTGCATGTATCATGTGGATTCTAGGAACTGAATTCAGGAGGTCAGGTTTGGTAGCAAGTACCTTTTCCCATTCAGCTCTTTCATTTGGTTTCATCCCGGCTCCCCTTGGTCTCCTCAGTGTGAGGAAGATCTCATTAAGTTACTCCAGGCTTGCTTTGAACCAACTTTATAACCTTGGCAGGTCTTGAACTTTGGCTCTTTCCACATCAGTCTCCTGGGTAGCTTCATTACAGGTCTGCAACTCCAGTTTGGGTCTGTCTTTACGTACCAGGTCTGACTTCACATCCACGAGTTGTCACTTATGACTGGTTTCTAAACCTTAGTTTTTCTTACATAAGAAATGAGATCCTAATCCTAGAGAATTAGCACAGTCGTTGTGAGCAATTGCTGCTTTTGCAGAACACCTAAGTTCAATTCCCAGTACCCTCATTAGGTGGTCACACCCACCTGTATATCATGAGTTCTGACGCCATCTTCGGGTCTTTATAGGTATCTCCCACACAGTAGGGAGGCTAAGAAGATACCAACATTGTCTGTGTACCTACATTTTTTTGGTTGTTGTTCTTGTTGCAAATATAGCCTGCTACCCATGTATGGAAAAAAATAGCATTTACCAAACAGAAATCAACTCCAGATAGTCAGCAGTAGAGAGCAGAAACTTGTGTTTTATGTAGTAATATGTTCTGAGCTTCCAATATATAGTAGAATCTTATTAAAGATTAAAGAAATTAATCACCTTTTATGTGCTAAATACTGTGCTGAGTGGCTTTTTTGGCTTTAATTATTTTCTACATGCTGGAAATATATCAGTCAGGGCAGGACCAGTTTTGCTGCTATAACAAATAGCTCTCCAATCTCAGCCGTTTATGCAAGTATTTCTTACTCATTTATACTATATGCGCAATTACCCTCTAGCTGACAGCCCAGTCTCTCAGTTTTCTCACTCCAAAACTCAGGAGTCAGAGCAGCCATTGTTGCCAGTCACAGGGGGATAGATAGCTAAAGATAGAGATGGTATGTAGAATAGAAATAGGAAGAAGTAGAGAGATAAGAAATAGAGACAGAAGTAGATACAGATGAGAGAGAGAGAGAGAGAGAGAGAGAGAGAGAGAGAGAGAACAAGATAGAGAAACAGATGGAGATAGAGAGGTCAGAAGAAAAGGAAAGGAGGAGGGGTCTAGCTAAGGAGAGCATGAGATAAAGATAGAGGTAGAGGGAGATAGATAGATAGATAGATAGATAGATAGATAGATAGATAGATATAGAGAAACAAGGAAGTGGAGAGAAAGAGGTAGAGTGAGAAAGAAGGAACAGAAAGAAGGAAAAAGAGACAGACATAAGAATGATAAGAAGGGAAAGAGAGAGCTGGACAGATAAAGCTATAGATGGGGTAAAAGGAAGGGAAGAAGAGAAAGCTAGAGAGAGAACTAGGAAAAGGAAAGTAGAGAGCTTGAGAAAAGAGCTGGAGCACTAGGGAGCACCAGAGATGGAGGTAAAGAGAAACAGATACACATGAAGGAAAGGGGGGGGGGAAGGGGGAAAGCGATAGATAGATAGATAGATAGATAGATAGATAGATAGATAGATAGATAGATAGATAGAACTGTTAGCTTCCATCTCCAAGTAACATGGGTTAAAAGCAGTTTGTATTTATTGGCCAAATATGTCAGCTGGTCATGTTTAAAGCCAAAAGGCACAAGATGAGGTATGTGTTCCTGTCTGAAGGCCGGAAGAGTAGTTGGATTTCTCTGAACAGTCCTTTCTTTCTCCCAAGAGTACTGACCCTCTCCTACCTCAGCTAGGTGTGAAGGATTATAAACTTTGTCTATGTGACTCCTTGGGCTGCCTGTTTCTACCATCTTCATGGGATCAAAATGTTTGGTTTCTGAAGGAGATCTGATTTTCTCTGTGTTTGGATAAAACCGATTGCTGGTTCTTATAAACATCAAACTCCAGCATGAGCTGAGTCGTGGGCCAGAAAGATCTCTGCGGAGCCACAGGATTTCCTGCCTGGTGAGAGTCAGAGTAACACTAAGACACTGGCTTTGCTATTGTGAAGTGGCACAGATGCTCATGCTGCCTGAATCCTGGTGCCAAGTGATGTCTGGATTCATTGCGGTCACGATGTTTCATAATCCAAGCGGGCACTCTTGTTGGTGATTCAAATCCCAGGCTGCCTTTCCAAACATGCCCCACTGACCTAGCTTCCCAAGCAACCATGGCCCCACATAAATGAAATGCAATCCAGTAATGGGGGGGTCCAATTTTAGACTCATTATAAATATTTGGCTGAAGAGGTAACTCAGTTGGTAAAGTCCTTGCCAGCCTATCCGAATTGGTGAATTCCGAGGTAGTAAGACATTTTGTCTCAAATACACAAGATGGATGGCACCTGAGGAACAATGCCCATGGGCGTTCCTCACAAGGTTGGCTTCAATATGTTTGCACACACACAGGCATATACACAAATACACACATGCATATACACACTTTCTAGACACATATGAACATGCATGTATACATTCATAAATAGCCCTTAAAATATATATGTATGCTTACCCCTAAACAGCAGTATTGTATAATCAACTCTACATTAAAGTTTTGTTTCTGATTTCATTTAATCCTCAAAGCAGGAGTTGGTTAGCAAATAATTTCTGGAAATGACCACCTAGTAACACATTTAGCCTCTGCAGACCACATGGTTTGCCACAACCACAGAAGGTTTACGTTTGTATCATTATAACCATATACAGAGCTGAAGAGATGGCTTAGTGGTTAAGAGCACTTCCTGTTCTTCCAGCGGATCCAAGTTCAATTCTCAACACCTATGTCAGGGGGTTCAAAAAGACTGGGGGGCTGGAGAGATGGCTCAGAGGTTAAGAGCTCTGGCTGCTCTTCCAGAGGTCCCGAGTTTAATTCCTAGCAACCACATGGTGGCTCACGACCATCTGTAATGGGATCTGATGCCCTCTTCTGGTGTGTCTGAAGACAGCTACAGTGTATTCATATAAAATAAATAAATAAATAAATAAATAAATAAATAAATAAATAAACTCTTTTAAAAATCACCTATATTTCTAGCTGCATGGATACACCATCCTTTTCTGGCCTCCATGGGCATTGCGCGCACACACACACACACACACACACACACACACACACCAATATGCTTTGTTATTCAGAGTTCTCAAGAGAAACAGACCATATGGCATGAGAGAGAACACATATATGTATATGTATATATATACTATTATATATATATATATTATTAAATCAGTTCACCTTAAAATAGTAGCAATAGTCATCTCACACCAGAAAGATTAGAAACTTGGAAATTGGTCACCCATGAAGCTGGTGCCTCATCAGCCCCAATTCGGGACAGAAGACTTGGAAGTTTTCTGCAGAGCCACCAGTCCTCACTTCACAAGAGGGTGAACTTGCCCACAGGTTATAGTTTATTAACTCCTGCTCCATAGACCTCCGTGAAGGAAGCAGGTTGTTCTCAACTACAGATGAGAGAGCAAAGTAGAGAAAAGAGGCTTCACAACTTTGGGGCAACAGCAAATAGATGTTATAAAGGGACCTTGGGGTCCATCTGATTCCAGTGCTGTCCTGTAGCAATTTCCAAAAATGGAAACATTCTATCTGCAGGGCTGCTGTTAAGTCTAAAGAAGTAAAACAATGTATAAGTTTCAGGAAGTCCCTGAAACTGACAAGAGTCTCAAGGTTATATAAATTCCCTCTCCAAGGTTATATAATCAGTAAGGGTTGCTGGGGAGAGGAGACCCTTGTACTTTTGTACCCTTGTACAAAGTTGTGGAGCTTTGTGAAAGTCAGGCAGAGAGCTCCTGGGTTCCAGCTTTCATGAGCTGTCACCCAAGATGTGGTGGGCTTTGGAACATACATTTACTGCTGCCTTTGAGATGCCTTTGCTCTTATAAGTTACCCTTCCCTCATATTCCAGTAAGTAACCCCAATAAATTCATTGGGTCATGAAGTTGAACATTGGTGTTCCTGTCACTTTAGCCTGTTGTTGGTTCCCTGTTTGGGGTGAGTAGAGGTTTGTTGGTTGTTTCCACAGATAAAGTATCACACAGCAAGGCTCTATGCGTGCATTTGGGTAATGCTTGTACATGAGGACTTGGGCCTTGGTAAGTCTAAAGGAGTAGAGAAGAGATTTACCCAGAAGACCTTCTAATAGTTACAACTAAGGAGTTCTCCTAGAGAGTCAACTATCTCCATGATCATGAGGATTTACTAATATCAGGCAGAGGAGTAATTGTATTGTTTGTTTTACTATATTAGAACATGATATTGCTTGAATCCCAGCTGCTGACATTATTGGTGAAGGTCATGAAACTCTTATGAGATGTGCTTTCCTGGAAGAAGTTGGTGACTAGGTGGCATTTTACAGAGCAGAACATCTCTTCCCAAGGAGCCCAAGGAGGTCAGAAGACAGCCTCTGGAGTAGCTTCTCCCATTTTGTTGATTCAGTTCTTGCCTTCTGTCCTTTGAAACTGTGTACACAGGCTAGCTAGCCATGAAATTCCAGAGGTTCTCCGCTGCTCACTGTAGGAACTCTGCATCACATCCCTACACCTGACTTTACAGGACTGCTGGGTATTCAAATGCAGATTCTCATACTTCTGTGGAAAGCCCTTCAACCGCTTAGCCCTCTCCCCAGTCCCTTCCCTACCTCTGACCCATGGTTTTCAGATCTTCCCTCGAACTTGAGGTGAGCATTATTCATCCGACTGGAAAGGTGAATTCTCAGGCTGGAAGCTTTGCAGAGTTAGAGAAGGTCTCTCAGTGACAACCTCTGTGGCCTTGCTGCCCTTGTCTCACTACCCCTGCCCCCTTGGTTCCATTCATCTTCCTGCAGTACCTTGCTGATCTGTCATTCCAGAGCCATCTCCTGTGCCCTTTTCCGTCATCACCTCTAGCTAACAGCCTCTTCCCCTGAACTTTATATAAGCTGGCTCCTTCCCAAGGCCCCCTGGCAGCTTTCCCAGTTGCTATTTCCTATCTGCCCAGCATCTCCAAGGTTCTCTTCTTTAAGCTCTTATCTCTTTTTTTGGCAGCCAAACGCCCTCTGTTTTATTTTCTCCCTTGGGCACACTCATACGGTGGAACAAAGCCGAGAGATTGTTCACTTTCTTAACAGAAGCTGTTTTGAATTCAGCCCCAGCTGCTACACCTTTCAGAAGTGAGATGGTTCCCAGAGCAGATGGCTCAGCAGTGGCTATTTTAAGCCCCAGAGTCACAAGAACACTCCCGAAAATAACTCAGTCCAGCAGGGGTCAAACGCAGAGCAGAACTGCTAGCTTCAGAGAAAGCACGACCTCTAGCTCTCTGGAGTCATTGGTTAAGTCAGTACTTGGGGTTTCTGGTTAACGTGACTTTGCAGTTGCAGTTTGTCAGCTGAGGTTTCCCAGACGACTTGACCACATGCTCAGCTTCACTTGGGGGGAAAAGGTCCTCTGGCTATGATGATCCCAGAGCTTACATTCCAGTCTCTGTAGCTGCTACCAGCCTGGCCTCGAGAGGATTCCTCTTTGCCCCTCTGTATCACTCGTCTTATTGTAGCTCTGAGGTAAGAAAATGCTTTAGCGTTGGGAAGATGGCTCAGTTAGTTGAGTGCCCGAGTTTGACCCCCGGAACACCATGTAAAGAACCAGTCTCTTATTTATATTTCCATTGCTGTGATAAAACACTCTGACATAAAGCAACTTAGGAAAGGAAAGGGTTCATTTGGTTTATACTTCCAGGTCCAGCATTGAGGGAAGTCGGAGCAGGGAGTAAACCAGGAACTTGAAGCAGAAACCATGGAGGAATGGCGCTTACTAGCTCATTCAAAAGCTTATGTTTAGGTAGTGATTTTTTTTTTTTTTGTATAGTCCAGGACCATTTGCCCAGGGAATGGTGCCACCCATAGTGGCTTAGGCCATCTTACATCACATTTAACAATCAAGTTAATCTCTGATAGACTTGTCAGATTTGGTCAGTCCCTCAGTTGACACTCCTATTTCAGAAATCTCTAAGCTGTATCCAGTTACAGCTAACTAGACCAGTCAAGTATGGTGGCATATGCTTGTAGGCTCAGCTCTTGGGGGGGGGCAAAGACAAGTGGATTCCTATGGCTCAGTCATCAGACAACTCAGCTGAGTCAATAAACTCTAGCCCAGTAGAGAACCCATCTCAAAAAGGAAGGTGGATGACTCTTACAGAAAAAAACACCCATAGTGGACTGTATATACACATTCTCTCTGTCTCTCTGTCTCTCTGTCTTTCTGTCGCTCTGTCTCTCTGTCTGTCTGTCTCTCTGTCTGTTTGTCTGTCTGTCTGTCTGTCTCTCTCTCTCACTCTCTCTCTCTCTTGTGTGTGTGTGTGTGTGTGTGTGTGTGTGTGTGTGTGTGTGTGATATCTCCATTTCTCAGAGAAAGAAAGAAAGGGGAACAACTACCTTGAAATTCAGTGGACTGAATAATCAGTTATCTATTTCATTTCATGACCCTGAACTTGGCTAAAGAACAGATAACCTGAGCTTAGTCTGGTTGATCTTGGCTCCAAGTTTCACATTTGTTTCTCCTGCTTGAGTAGCTCTCATCTCATTGGGCCAAGGGTATCTCTTAAGATCATGGGCTATCAGCAGCCACGGGGATGCAATAGCAAACATTTGATCACATCTGCACAGGCAGACTTGATTTGTAGAATTCTACTAAACTGTCAGTAGACAGAACAGTTTATGAAGAAAGCCTGTCATCAATGGGGAGGAGAATCACACCACACAGATTATGGTAGGATTGTGCGCAGAGTTGGGATTAGCGTTACTAATCTCATCTGGGCTGCAGAGGACTGGTCATGGAAGCTAAGTGGAGGAGGAGTGGTCAAAATGACACCTTTTTTTCCCTTTTTGGAATGAACATAGATTATCCTTCATGTATTTGTATATGGATTCCCACTTCAGTTCATGGACTGAGCTGTTTAGTGTTGTTGAATTATTCAAATGTATTTCTAAGACTTTTGTATTATTCTGTTCTGTTCTATTCTGTTCTATTCTGTTCTATTCTATTCTATTCTATTCTATTCTATTCTATTCTATTCTATTCTATTCTATTCTATTCTATCCATGATTTTATATTTGGGAATCTGCAAGTGAAAACAGGACAAATGGAGCCCATTTAAATAAAATGAAACTTTTTATTTGCCCGTCTCCATCCCTGCATGTAGGGGTATCTCTGGTTTCAACAAGACCAAACAAATATGTTTCTTTCATTTTCAAGAAGACAACAGCAAGTAAGATGAATGTGGTTCTATTTGAGAGCCAAACAATGGCTCTGTGTGCTTGCGATAGGGATAGGGGGTGTGTGAACTACATATGAGATTTTGTGTATAAAGACTGTGTCACAATAGCCATGTGGCTGTTATATCTCTTTAAGTCGCATCCTGAGTCTTGGGGATAGGGGGTTCTTCTTCAAGTTTACAGTAAAGATACAACTGCTTCTGCCTCTCAGCACTCTCTATCCTGCCTCCATCACTGACTTCCATAATTTATTCAGTGCACTGGTCATCATATGGAATACTTTTTGTGTGTTCTTAAATCAGTTACAGACAGCATTATCTGGATAGATCTGAATGTTGAAAAAATATGTCTTTGGCTAGAGAGATGGCTCAACAGTTTAGAGTACATCCTACCATTCCAAAGGAGTGGCTTTGGTTTCCAGCATCCATACTGGTGGCTCCATGATGTCCCAATATCTTGCAACTCTAACTGCAGGGGATCTAATGCTCTCCTCTTAAACCTCTTCACCTGTTACAATTCAACAAGTCTCAGTGGTGTAAACTCTCTTCTTTGTCGAAGTACCAGAAATAGATTATTGTTTCTTTTAATTTTCATTAATTCTTTGAGAATTTTGTACATGGAGTTTTGGTCATATTTACTCTTCCCAGATCTAACTCCCTTCTCTATTTATCCTACTTTGTGTCCTATTTCTTTAAAAACATTTGAAGTCAAGTCCACTTAATGTTGTCTATATATTCTTGAATGGGAGGCCTTCCTCTGGACCCTGGTTATATTACTGGGGGAGGCTGCACTCTTAAAGAACATGGATTACTCATGTCCTAGCAGCTATTAGTTGGCAGGGGTGAGACTTAAAGATCACTTCCCCTTTCTATGACAGAATTTGGTCTAGCTTAAGTTTGAATAGATCTTCTGCATGCTGCTTTCTATGACAGAATTTGGTCTATCTTAAGCTTGCATAGATCTTTTGCATGCTGTTGGGACCCAATAGGACCACTACACATATGAACACACAGAAATAGACTTCTAAGGTTGAGCTGTCTCAACTAAGTCTACATAGTATTAAACCATTAATTTGTACACGACTGTAATCTAAGCATTTATATAGCTGAAGCAGGAGGATCTTGACTTAAGGTGAAGCTGGGTTCCATAGTGACTTGGGGGCTAGTCTGGGCTACATATAGAAATCCTGTTCCACTCAAGAACAAGCACATTAACCCCAGCCTACTTTGGATTCCACAATGTAAAATTGGCCACAAAACACTATGGTATGTTATGGTATGTTATGTTATGGTATGGTATGCTATGCTATGGTATGCTATGCTATGCTATGGTATTGGTATAATATGGTGTAGTATGATATTGCATAGTATGTTGAGATTTGGTCTGTTGCTATGTATTGTAATGTGAAATACTGACTGTGGTTGCCCTCATGGATGAGAGAACCCTCTCTCTCTCACACACACACACACCAAGTAAAGCGATATGACCTTGCTTCTTAATTTAATACTACTGGTTGAATAAAGATGCCAATGACCTATAGTTGGGAAGATGAGAGTTAGGCAGAGTTTCAGTTCCCGAACTTGGGATCTGAGGAGGACCATGAGGAGAGGAGAAAGAGAGAAATGGGGATACTATGGGCTAGATTATGGAAACATGACCATGAGGGCTGGCCAATTGGAGTAAGAATGGTCTGGGTGGAGCATGAATAGTGACCTCTCAGGGTTATTGGCAGGGAAGTAGACATAATAGCATAGAGTATAGATTCTGCCCAGCTCTAGTGAATAAGGCTTATTATAAACATAAATGTTTGTTTCTTTTTATCTGGGTACTGAATGATCAAAGTTAAATATTTGCTACAACAAAAGTATAGTATAGAATATGTAGTATAGAATGGGGTTGAGTCCAATTCTCCCACTTTGGTCCTGAGGTAACCTGTTGGCTACGATCCTCACATTCCAGTGTTATACTCCAAGAGCTTCTTCTCCTTATGCTCCCCGGAGTCCTGTTACATCCATCCAAAGACCAGCTGATGGCAGCCTTCTGAGAGGTAAGGAGTACTTCTCAGTAGTTGTTGGCTGGCTAAGTACCAGCTCTATGAGTAGACCCATTGCTTGCCTACTGACCACATAGAAGTAGCCTCTAGCTGAACTCAAGCCCTGATTGTCCCTTCACATTCATTGTGTGTGATGTTGTGTGTGTGATCATGTGATTCTGTGATGCTGCCTGTGTGCGTGTGTACTGGCATGGATGCGTCACAGAGGCCATATGAGGTCAGAGAAGAACCTCAAATGTTGGCCTTTCTCTCCCATCTTGTTTGAGACAGGGTTCCTTATTCTCTACTGCAGATCGTTTGCTAACTGGCTTTTGAGCTTCCAAGGATTCACCTGTCTCCACCTCCCATCTCTCAGTTGAAGCACCGGGATCACATACGTGTGCTACCACACCCAGCCTTTCGGGGATTTGGGAGATCCGAGCTCAGTTACACATGCTTAGGCAGCGAGCACTTTACTTACTGAGCCTGGTCAATTAGCTATGAAGCATCAGCTGACTTACACATCCTGTCCCAGACTCAAGGACCCGGAAGACCCTGGACTGTGCTCAGTGAGATATTCTGAAAGGTGATAACTGGTTAATTTAAGTCCCACCTGGGTTCTTAGGGAGTAGTGCCATACCCAGGGCAAGGAGCATGTTGTGGAGGATGACTACAGTATAGCTCAGGTGGAAAAAGATTTGCAATTCAAATTTGCTTTATTTCACTAACAGACACTAACAACGCTGGCATTCAGGAACTTGTCTGTTTATACCAGCGTGGTAGTTGCCATGCTTGGAAAATCAACATGGCCTCAAATGTTGTCTTTCCTAATTGTTCCATGCTGGAAGGGATGTTTGACGTCTTGAAACACACGGACTGGATATCCTACTTGTAATTTTTTTTGTCAACATAAATAAATGCCACACACACCTTCCTATCCTCAGCCAGCACTCTTTAAGCAAGGAGACTGATGGCTCCCCATGGTGGATATTACTGGCAAATGAACAGGGGTGAGGTGGGGAGATTTTCTGAGATAGAGACCCCGGCTCTGTTCCTCTCTGTAGCTTCTACTGTTGTGGTTTCGTTTTTTTGGAAATAGAACTCCCACTGACATCAAAAAGAATCTCTCTCAAAGTGCCTGGGAACCGCAGGGCGGGCAGTGTTGTCTCCCAGCAGCAGACAATCAGTCCCAGATGCATTCATTGGCGATCAAATTGGGTTAAATGCCCCCCCTTCCAAGCTGGCCTGAAAAAAAATTGCCCAAACACAAGGTCTTTCATGCATTAGACCTCGAACGAAGGGCAAGCCTCAAAGCCTGGCCTAGTTCTAAATTTAGATAAGTAATTTTATCCGAGAGTGGAGCAGCGGACTGAGGGTTGCTGCTGTTCCCTCTCTGAGCCCCTGTGGAGGAGTATTAGGTCTACATTTCTGTCTTGACAAGGTTTTTTTTCCCTCACTCTTCTGAGGTGTCATGTGGATATTTCACTTCGAAAAGAGCAAAGGAATAGGAGGCCCGCTTAAAATGTCAAGTCACATGACTGGCAGGCGCCTGAAGTGATCTTTGTAACTCCCTTAGCTCCTAATTCCAGCAATAGTATATATGCTGTGACAACAGATTGGAGCAGACTGCTTGATGGCTAGGAGCTGGCTGAATGGCCCCATGGGCATGTCCTCATCTCAAAGGGGACTTGTTCTCTGGTGTCAGTTTTTATATGCTTAGGAACTATCAAAACAGATAGGGTGAAGTACTGTTGGTGTGCTCTCTCTCTCCCTCTCCCTCTCCCTCTCCCTCCCTCTCTCTGTCTCTCTCTCTCTCTGTCTCTCTGTTTCTCTCTCTCTCTGTCTCTCTGTTTCTCTCTCTCTCTCTCTCGTGTGTGTGTGTGTGGTGTGTGTGTGTGTGTGTGTGTGTGTGTGTGTTTGTGTAAGCTGGGGGTGCCTCTAGTGTCATTCCTCAGGGGACTGCTACCATGTGCTTTGAGACAGGGGTTCTCACTGGGTTTCTCCAAGTAGACTAGGTTGATTGGCCAACAAGTCCCAGGCATCCCCCTGTGTCAATCACCACAGCACTTGGTTACTTCTTTTTTAGCATGGCAACTGGTGATCCTAGCTTGTGTTGAGTCAACAGGAAAACTAGCCAGCACACCGACCAATAGCACCGTGGTCTGGCAAGAACTGAACACTTGGACATCGAACTCCAATCCTGATGCTTATGAAGTGATTGCTTTACTTTATATCTTAGTTTCTATCAAACACTTGGACAAGTTGCATGAATGGATGAATATCTCATAGGTGCTTTAATTTGAATCATCAACCCATGTGTTCATGAGTTGTTGCCAGATCACGGTGCTATTGTGTGCTTGGCTAGTTGTATGCCAACTTGATACAAACCAGGGTCATCAAAGAGGAGAAAACATCAGCGACATCAATTGAGAATGCCTCCACCAGATTGGGCTGTATGTCGGCAAGCCTGCAGGGCATTGTGTTAACTAGGGATTGAAGGGGGAGGGCCCAGCCCATTGTGGGTGGGGCTAGTAGGCTGGTAGTCATGTGTTCTATAAGAATGCAGGCTGAGCAAGTCACAAGGAGAAAGCCATGTAGCACCTCTCCATGGCCTTGAATCAGCACCTGTTTCCAGTTTCCTGCTCTGTTTAGTTCCTGCCATGACTTCCTTTGACAGTGAACTAGTATATGGAATTGTGAGTAAAATAAACCTTTTCCTCCCCAAGTTGCATTTTGTCCTAGTGTTTCATCACATCAATAGTAACTCTAAGACTGTAGGTGACAGAACCTTATTTAAGATCTGGGGGCACAGTGATGGGAAGTCAGATTATTAGGAGGGTCTCCATGACGCTCATGGTGGAACTCTAGTACCTGTCCTCTTTCTTAACATCTTCTGTCCTCCCCACCTCTTTTTTTCCTTTGTTCCCAGCCACCAAGTGGCAAGCAGCTTTCTTTATCTCATACTATCCCCTACATGGTATACTGTTCTATCACAGGCCAAAATCAAGTGGACATTCATTGAGACCCTAAATTCATGAACTGAGACATAATATTTTCCCCCCCATTTTAAAATCACAGACTCAGGCATTTTTCTTAGTGATGTAAAGCTGATGTAAACACACACACACACACACACACACACACACACACACACACACACACACAAATGCATGCATGTATATATGGACACACCCAGATACACATAGCAGATCAACATATACCCAAACACATATCCCATATCCGGCACATCTACAAAAACATACACATACAATGAGGTCAAACTTCTAAGTAAATATCTAGTATCTCTTGACTTATTGCTGCTGTAAGAAAGAAATGATTGGCATGTGTCCATGTATTTGCCTAAGTTAAAAAATACAACAAAGGTAATATCAGGGATACAAACTCAGTGTAATTTAGTACTCATTTCCTCCTGCCTTTCCCATGTTCCCCCGACTCCTTCAAATTTATGGCCCCTTTCTTTGAATATTTCAGTACAATCTGATGAGTCCGTTTAGTGTTGTTTGTGTGTATACGGTTTCAGTGCTGGTCACTTGGTGTGGATGACTATTTAGGATATCTATGTATATAGGTATATATATCCTAATTCTCGCTCTCCAGTTGTCTGTAGTTTTTTTGTCTAGGTGTTGGATCCTGTAAGATCCTCCCTTCACACTAGCATATCTATCATTTTTGCCTTGTTTAGGTCTTCTTTAGGCAGCCACGTTGTTGAGGTATCATGGGTGTAGTTTCTTTCTCTTTTTCTAGGAGACACAATCTTTAAGCAGGCTCCCTGGTCCTCTAGATCTTACAATCTTTGCCCTCCCCCTTCCACCCATGTTCCTGGAGCCTTGGATGCAGGAGTCGTGTTATATGTGTGTCTGTCGGAGCCGTGCACACCGTGATGAGTTGATCTCTGCGTTTTGACCAGTTGCGGTTTTCTATAATGGCCTCTGTCATAGCAAGCACTTTTGACCACTGATTCATCATCTCTCCAGCACCCTGAGTCACAGTTTTAGAGAGTACAAGCTATCACTGTTGGAAAAGGACTGGCAGCTGTAAAAGCTTGGTCTCTAGCAGCAGGAGCAGGTAGCAAGGCTCACTCAGATCTCGATGGATCAAGAGGCAGAGCAAACCTACTCCCTTGTATTCTGTCTCCCAAGTCCTGAAACCTCCCAGAATCATGATGCCAGCTGGAGAAGACGTGGTGGTCAAATGTTGGAGCCCACAGTGATATTTCAGTTTCAAACCATCACACCCGGCTTGTCTGAGAAATAGTGAGTTAGTTATCTGTATCTTTCCCCACCTGTTTCTTTAGCCCTGCAATCTGGGTATCTCAGTTCACCGTAACCATGGAAGATGTATGTGCATGTTTACATGACGACGTTTTAGAGCCAGTCCTGTGTTCTTGAGGTAGATCTCAGACTCATCTGTCTTTCCTCTGACCCAAAGAGCAAGGCACAGAGTTTTGATTGAACCGCCTAGTAATTCTGCTGTAAGTGGCGCGGCTTTTTTCCCCTCCCTTGCACGCATTACAGATGGTAACAAGGGAGTTATTTTCAATCAAGGCATGCTACGACGGCAAAAATTTCTCCTAACACTGTGATCCCTTCCTCTGAAATCCATTTCAGATTGGCGGATAAAATGTGATTATATTTACACCTTCCTGACACAATTCAGGCAGCAAAATAACAGCCTGCCGGAGACATTTTTCTCTTCATATTTAGATATGTCAATGTTGCCGTGAGAGGGAACGGGGAGGAGGGGAGCGAGGCAGCTGGGATTGGTGATATGTTACAGGCTCACAAATAGAGATGTTCTGTGTGCCTGGTGTCTGTCTCTCTCTCTGTCTCTGAGTTCCTTGAATGGTGTGCGGAATGGCTTTTAGAACAGTGACGCAGCACAGTAATCGATAGTGCTGTGTGCAAATCGAATTTCTCATTTTTGCAGTGACACAGCCCATACATTATTTCAATATGAACCTTTAATTGGTCTGTGCTCATTATGGGATAGACAAGATTTGACTCATCATTACCTGCCTGAGACACGGTGGCTGTTTTGTATTAAAAATGGAAGTGTCAGAATGACAAGGCAAATGTTTGACAATGACAAACCGTGGGGCCGGGATGGTCATGGGTCTGATGTTGAAAGGAGAGAGAACTGGTTTTTCTCTGGTTCTGTATTTTATTAGCACAGAGTGTATTAATAGTTCTAACTATTCTCCAGCTCTACCTTCTTTGGGGAGATATGACAAAAACATCTATTCTGCCCAGGTAGGACAACGAGGACAGATTAAATAAATGAATCTACCCAAGTCTAGTTTAGTGAATCAAGGAAGGTTTGGGATTACTTACAGGAGTATGGGGGGGGCACTTTTCTTGAGAAACATGGCTGACCAAAAAAGTAGTTGTATCACTGATAATACTCCTCCCCTGAGCATGGGTAATGACTCAGAAAAGATACATCGTTGGAGTCCCACCCCCACTCCTACATCCCATGTGCAGGCCCCTCCACTGAGGACAGTATCTTCCCCCCAGCAACTGCTCACTACTTTTACAAGCTGGGGCTGGGGGCTGTAAATCTTGGAACGCTCTCAGTTTCCTGAGCCCTGATCATTAACTTCTTGAGTCTCATAAGCCTCCTTCCTCGCGTCGGGGGAAATGGTTTCAGCTTGAAATAATCAACCACAGCACAGCCTACTTAGAATCATCTGTGTGCTAGTAGATAGTTCATCTCGCTTTGAGTTCATGTCGTCATTTATAAAATGAGTGGGTTAGTTGAGGCATAATCCGGGTTCTGTGTAGGGGACAACTCTGCCTGTTCTCCCAAGAGTGACAGGATCAAACTCTCATGTAGTCTGTGCACAGTTGTAGCCAACACCCAGGAAAGGATAGATGTGCTACCCTAGTAACACTAGAAAGATCCAGAACCATAAGCAAATGCAAAACTGTCTTGTAAAAGTCACTTTTATTTGCCCGATATAATTGTGATCTCAGAGGCTTACTGCATCTGTCTGCTAACTTAGGACTAGTCTTGGAAGCTTCTAGACTCTGTGCAATCTAATTTAGGCATAGCTGCCCTTTCTAGTCCCTTCTGAACTCTTGACAGCTGGTTCAAATCACCTATTCTGGCTTAAATTCCTCTTCAAGCTGACTGATTCTATCTGGCTTCTCTCAGTTTCTCCAGAATTGCTTGGCCTCAAAGTAACTCTGGCAATCTGTTCCAACCTTCTGCATCCTTCTCATTCTCAGGCTTATTCTGTCTTCACCTGTGTCTAGCTTGTTCATTCTTTACCCTGTCTCTGTAAAACTCTCCTAGTAAAACTGGCTCTTCTGTCTGTCTGCACTGTTCCTCAAGTAGCTTCCCTTTCTTCTCTCTTCTCTTGAGAGTTGGACATAGCTTATTTCATCAAATCTTTCTCTAATTCATCACTTTGTCTGCCACTCAATTAGATATCACTTTCAAACATGGCTGCTTCCTTGTACTTTACCTTCATTGTCTGGGATTGAAGGTGTGTACTAAGGATATGTCTGTATTCCATTCAGGGGGATGAAAGGTGTTTACTAAGGGCTGAGAAACACAATAACTAGAAACAGTTTTTTTGTTTGTTTTTAGAAATGACACAACCTCAGGCTTCTGAGTGTAGTCAAACATCTGCCAACACTTTGACTCCAAAGGAGAAAGGATCTCCTACTTTTCAAGTCTCTCCTCGAGCTCTTGATACATAGAGAATGTTGTGAGTAAGCCAGAAGCAAATGACTTACCGTCCCAGCTGCTGGGAGCAGTGCCAGCAGGCAGTCAGTGTCATCTTTCTATACTTGTAACAAAATAACTGAGGGAGCTAACATAAAAGATAAAAGGTTGGCTTTGGCTCAGAGTTCCAGGCATTCTTTTTAGGCTACTTGTTGCTGACGGCTAAGACAGGGAGCTTTTGGTGTAACAAATTGCTTACCTCATGGTGAAAAAGAAAAGGATAGAGAGAGGGGGGGAGAAAGAGAGAGAGAGAGAGAGAGAGAGAGAGAGAGAGAGAGAGAGAGAGAGAGTAAATGACTTGAGTTGTATAATCAGCTTCAAGGACATGACCCAAAATGATTCTTTTATTATGCCCCACTTTCTGAAATTCCTACCATGGCCTAATAGCAACAGACTGAAAAGCAAGTCTTTGAGCTATGAGGACTTTGAGGGACATTCGAGAACCAAACATTCTGGGAATGGTGGCACAGGCCTGGATTTAAGTCTGTCTGGCTTGGGGCTGGGGATTTAGCTCAGTGGTAGAGCGCTTACCTAGGAAGCGCAAGGCCCTGGGTTCGGTCCCCAGCTCCGAAAAAAAGAACCAAAAAAAAAAAAAAAGTCTGTCTGGCTTTATTGTAAGACTGTATCAAAAGTAAAACATGTAAACTACAATATAGTCAGTTGAGGGACAACAGAGAACCACCTTACTCCAGAATGTATAAGCCACAGTTGTTGAATGGGGAGGTGTGAAAGTTTTGGTCTTCTTGCTCTGACTTAGGATGTCTCAAGTTTCATCCTGTAATGAGAGCGCTCTATTGGTTGTGCTGAGACATACATCAAATCTATATCATGGTTCCATTGGCAGGTTTGATGAGGACCTTCACAGCTAATCTTAGAGCCTGCTTCCTAGGCATGTCAATTAGCATCGTGACAAAAACCTCTCTCTTCTAGGAGGGGGGTTTAGTGTCTCTACTTCAGTCATGTGCTAGAGACGTCTGATGTGCGTTCAATAGTCAGCCCGAGAAAAGCAGTCCATATTGCAGTAGGTCTCCTTCTAGATGGATTAAATCTAATGTATAAATTTGAAAGAATATAGCTTTAGCACGTTAGCTTAAAATATTACCTAAATCCCTCAGACCTCCATTAAAACGTTAAAACTTAAATTAAGAAAAGAAAAATGGAGATGGAAATTATTACAGACATTCAACCTAGAAGCTTGTGGGGCTTTCTGAACAAAATAATGTGTTCCAATACTGAGACAAATATAATTAGCCGGTTCTCAATAGCTCTATGCCCTTGAGGCAGGACCCATTGGTCCTCTTGTGATTACCATGCTTTCCTTAATTACTTTTTTTAAACACTTTATTTCAGACAGGGTATTGTACAATTCAGGCTGGCCTTGAACTTCCTGTACAGCTAAGGATGACCTTAGAATTCTGACCCTTCAGATTTCTGAGTCCTGCCTACTAGGATTCTTACACTCTCATGTAAACCCAGTTCCGAAGAAATGTCACTGTATTTATAGAATTTGACTTATTTTGTACACTTGAGAGTTTGTTCATGGTTGGATTGGAGAAAAGTGGGCTTTTTAGAGAGGAGGACTAGGCAAGTGTCTGACTTCATTCTGCCTGTGTGGTCCTTCATGGAACCGAGTTTCAACATGTGTTCAGGAGGCTACAACCAACAGCCAACAACATTTAGCTCCTGTTCTTCATGCTACAAATACATGTCATTGCCCCAAGAGTAGGTAGAGGGAGCAGAAATAAAGGAGAGGAAAAAGAACGTGAGAAGATAAAAGAAAGCTAGGAGTTGGAAGAAGCACACATTCATAACATTATGACGCTTAAAATATACTGCTCTTTTCATTTTGATTGATGTTAAGATGGAACCCAGAACTTTTCATGTTAGATAAATGGACAGCACCTCGGTGGAAGATTCTAAGAAAGCATTTTACCACTAGGGGATTCTAGGCAGGGGCTCTACCACTGAGCCACGCCCCCAGCCTCTCATTGGGGATTCTAGGCAGGGGCTCTACCACTGAGCCACGCCCCCAGCCTCTCATTGGGGATTTTAGGCAGGGGCTCTACCACTGAGCCACGCCCCCAGCCCCTCACTGGGGGATTCTAGGCAGGTGCTCTACCACTGAGCCACACCCCCAGCCCCTCATTGGGGATTTTAGGCAGGATCCTTTGCCAAGGATGCTGTGCTCTTGAGTATCTAGGACTGTGAGCTGCTGACCTCTTTTATTTATGAAGTGTCAGCCTCAGGTTTTGTCCTAGTTTTCTCTCTTTTGCTCTGATAAAGGTAACGGCCAAAAGGAACTCAACGTAGGTAAAAGAGGGTTTATTTGGATTACGGGTCAGAGTCCATCTGTTGTGTGACACTATTATTGGGGAGACAAGAACACACATCTAATCACTCCTGGTATGCAACTGATGAGAGGGTGAAGTGCAGATTGAATCAAAGTCCAGCTTAGTGGATCAATGTGTTTTATTGGGGTTGCTTATGGAAATATGGGTGAGCAATTACAGAGGCAGAAATGACTCAGAGTCAGCTGCATCATCTAAGCCCACCCCAACATTTGGGGCAGCTCACAAAATCTACAAACCTGGAGCACCATTGCACAGCCCGCAGACAGCTCAACAGGTTGAAGCTACTTTTATAGTAGCTCAGTGTAGCGGAATTTTCCCCCAGTCAATTGATTGGATAATAAAGATGACAAGAAGCCAATCCCTGGGTGAGGAGGAGGTGGACCTTTTAGGTCTAAGAGAGGAAGAGGGAACGCATGTATGGGGATGCGGGAGCAAAAACAGCAAAATATAGACCGGGTACTGTTCGATCTGGTAGATTCCGCCACCAGAAGATTTCTAACATAGAATAGTTGATGATTTGGGATGATAGATTCTGTGCCCAGTGGTTGTGTGGGCTGAAGGGAAAGAATTTAGCCGGGGTGGAATTCGGCTAGGCTTTGGAACTGGAAGAGAGTGGTTTGGGAGCAGTTGGCCGCAGAGACAGATGAAGAGATCGTGGAGCTCTGGAGGGCAGAGCCAGTGTTTGTGGTAGAGGCATTGGTGAGGAGAAACATGCGGTCTCAGTCTCTCACCATATACCGGGAACAGACCAAGACTGTTGGTGTCTAGCTGGCATTAGCATGGTGGATTGCTTTTAAACCTCTTGCAATCTTTCTTATGTTTGTTTTTTATTTAATATGTGTGTGCTCTGCTGCATGTGCACCTGCATGCCAGAAGTGGGCATCAGATCCCTTTAGAGATGGTCATGAGTCACCCATGTGGGTGCTGGGATTTGAACTCAGGACCTCTGGAAGAATAACCAGTGCTCTTAACCACTGAGCCATCTCCCCAACGCCCTGGATTGCTTTTTTATAGTTACCTGCTACTTCTCAGTTGGCCTGAGCCTCTTCCAGGAAGCCAGTCTAGCCTTTGTTCATTCTAGGTAGTTTAGCCAGTCCCTGCTTCTTTCAGGGAGCTGGTCTATTCTGAGCCTCTTTTAAACATCTCAGTTTAACTAAAAGTAGCACTTCACTGCTTATATACTCTTGGGCAGGAGGGGTTCTAGTGAATCTGATCAGTTTCAGGGACTTCCTAAAGCTAATTTGAGTTGTACTGTCTTAATAATGAGCTTCCATAGGGCGGATTGTTTCACCTTCCCTTAAAATATTCTGTTGATTCATCTCTTTATAAACTTCCTAAAATATATTATTGATGTCTTATTTTCCTTTTATATACTGTTTCTGAAGAGGTTTCTCTCAAGATGGAAGGTTTTAATCTCAGACGAAACTGCTACTCAACACCATTATTGCATGAATTGAAGGCCATAGCATGAAGGCAGGAACTAAAGCTGAGATCACAGAGAAATGCTACTTACTGGCTTGTTCCCCATGGCTCGCACAGCCTGCTTTCTTATAAAATGTGAATCATCTTCCCACTCAAGTGTGGCACTGCTCACAGTAGGCTGGATCCTCCCCACCAATCATTAATGAAAAAATGCCCTACAGACTTGCCTGTAGGTAATCTGATATAGGCATTGGGATTCCACTTCCAAGAGAACTCTAGCTTGTGTCAAGTTGTTGTTGTCAGTGGTGGTAGTGGTGGTGATGATGATGATGATGATGATGATGATATAGTGGTGGTAGTGGTGGTAGTGGTGGGTGGTAGTGGATGGTGGTGGTGGTGGTGATGATGATGATGATGATGATGATGATGATATAGTGGTGGTAGTGGTGATGGTGATAATGATGATAATAGTGGTGATGACAGTGATAAGATAATAACTATTATAATAAATGTATCATTTATTATTATTATTAATGCAAACAGGATAAGAATTATTATAGAGCACAGCACGGACTATTATTATTTCCTTTTATAAGGCCTTAATAGTCCCATCCAGGCCCTTAAATGGTCTCTCAGATCAGAAATTCCCACCACACCCAAACTTGGCCATCCACATCAGGTTACATGACACTGCTCCTAAGATTCTGTGTTTTTATGATCTGATTTAATTCATACATAATGTTTATTTGTTTTTTATGTTCATGTCTATATAGGTGTACCTATGTGTGTGTGGTGTGCATAATGTATATGTGTGCATGTGTGCCAGAGGTCAACTTCAAGTGTCTTTTTAAATCACTTTCCACCTTATATTTTGAGATGGGACCTTATAGGACTTGGCCAGTCTGGGTAGTGAGTCCCAGGGACCCTCCTTTCTCACCCTTTGAACTGTGTTCCCCAACTCCCACCAGCAGTGGGATTGCAGGCATACACTACCACTTGTGGTTTCTGAATATGGGCTCTGGTGTTTGAATTTGAGTCTTCATGCTGTGTGGTAAGCAGTTTATCAACTCAGCTATCTTTCCAACACTCTGAGTCTCTTGCTCTATCCTCATCCTCTTCTTCCTCTTGCTCCTCCTATCTTCCTCCCCCTCTTCCTCCTGATCCTCCTATCTTCCTCCCCCTCTTCCTCCTGATCCTCCTCCTCTTCTTCTTCCTCATCTTCTGTGTGTCTGTACCATGGCACGCACAGGCAGAAGTCAAAGGACAACTGTGTGGAGTTGAGTGACTTCTTTCACCTTGATAACCAGGATAGAACTTGGGCTACTGGGCTTCTGTTGCAAGTACCTTTACCTGCAGAGCCAGCACACAGGCCCGTAGCCTTTTCTTTATAGGATATTTCTAGCAATCCAATATGACTCATGAAGAGAGAGAGAGAGTGAGAGTGCTTGAGTGGCAGTGGGGGTAGGAGGAAGCAAGCCAGCTGTTGGAATTCATGTGTGCTTGTCTGGAGGAAATTTAAGATTTCAGAGGTGTGAGGGGAAATCGTGTCCATGTGCGATGCTTACGATAATAGATTTACGGCACTTCTATTCAGTGCCACACGTCTTGCTTATTAGATCTGTAAATTGTTACTTAAAGGTAAATGTTTCAGATGGATTTAGTTTACACACTCCCTCTGAGAATCACACACAATCCTAGAGGCCACAAAGCAGTCAGTATGACCTGAGTAAATTAAACTTGTTTAAAGTTATAAGTAAATGCATAGGTCTCTATCCACTCATGAACAAGTCAAACCCTGAAAGAAGCCATAGAGATGCATTGCTAGCATGCATTAAGGAGTATCTTTGTAGGGACAGGGTGCAGAGCAACCAGAGTATGCCTTGGAAATGATGAATTTACTGCCTACCAAAGGTTCAGGGCATGGCTTATGTGGGAAGGGATGGAGAGTTAGAATACAATGTTCAGGCTCATTTGTGTGAATTTATGCACACAGTTGATTATGTATGTGATTGATTATTCTATATAAGTTCAAACAAAAAGGGGTTAAACCCTTTGTTGACTACATTTTTGCAATCTCTACAATAATTAGATAGATGATAGAGATGGATAGATAGATAGATAGATAGATAGATAGATAGATAGATAGATAGGATGGACAGATGATTGACAGATAGATAGATAGATAGATAGATAGATAGATAGATAGATAGATAGGATGGACAGATGATTGACAGATAGATAGATAGATAGATAGATAGATAGATAGATAGATAGGATGGACAGATGATTGACAGATAGATAGATAGATAGATAGATAGATAGATAGATAGATAGATAGATACATAGATAGATACATAGATAGATACATAGATACATAGATACATAGATGAAGAAAAGGGAATGGAGAAGGTTGTGTTTGTGGGCAGGCTATCTGGATAGCTATCTAGAGAAAATGATAATGCCAACTTGAGAGTATCTAGACTCTTCATAGAAATAAGCCTCTGGCCATGTATTTGATTAGGTAGATTGAGGTAGGAAGATTCACCCATCAACGTGGGTAGCCCATTCCCTGAGTTGAGACCTGAGACTGAATAAAAAGGGGAAAGAGGGCCAGTAAGACAGATCAGCAGCATTTGCCATCAAACCTGGCACCCAAATTCAGTTCCTGAACTTTACATGGTCTGAAAGAATCAACGTGCACAGGATATCCTCTGGCCTCCATAAATACGTTATGGCAAACTTCCCCACACATGCATAACATACAAATCATCATATTTGTGGCTTTGAAAATAAAGAGGAAAAATATTCCTTTTCATTGAAATACCATTTTATTGAAAATGAAGACAGGAATATAAAATGCTAGAGGGAAAGGGGGAACTAGGAATGTATCTGGTAGAACGCTTGCCTAGAATGCACAAAGCTCTAGGTTTAAATCCCCAGTATAAGGGGGGGAATGCAGTTTTTAAAGAAGATTGTGATATTATTCATCAGTTCAGAGTGTGCACTGTTCCTGCAGAGGACCCATGTTTGGTTCCCAGTCCCCACTTCAGGCGTGTCACAGCAACCTGTAACTCCATCTCCAGAGGATTCCACATCCTCTTCAGGCCTCTGCATGTATCTGTAATCACGCGTGCATATGCACAGAGGGAGAGAGACTTGTATGTTACATAATGAAAAAATGTAAGCTTCAGAGTGAAAAGAGAGGGTGAAAACATTTAATGTTCCCTCACACTAAGCCAAAAAAATCTGAAGTGTATTGCTTTCTTAATATGTGTTTAATTAATCCATCACTTATTTGACATAAAGACTAAGCTGCCTGGAGTTTAATTAGAGCAAAGGGCACATTAACACAAAGTATCTAAAATGTTTAGATGTAAGAAAGTGAAAGAAAACTAAATACTGAATAACTTAGTGAGATTTAGATTAATGGGTGGGTAGAGAATGTCCCTTGCTTTTCCTACATGAGCTTATTTAATTTACACATGGATAAAGGTATAGATACACACACATAAATAATGTACACACAAATACACTTTCAATAGTTATGTTTCTCTAGGCAACTCTAACTAGAGTATTGGGATTCTCTTCTTATGTTCAAAAGCATATGCAATTCAAAATTCTAGCAGATTATTTAAGCATTTCACTATTGCTTAAAGCTAATTTTAATATTCTGGATCATTTGGAAAAATGTGTCCATTCCAAGAGCTGCAAATGGATACTTTCAGTATTAAATTCATAATTGCCTAAAAGTGTAAGGAATCAGGTACTCTTCTATACGTAAGTAGATTACATTTTTTTTGGGGGGGGTATACTATCCAAATAAAATACATTAAATATTAAAAGGAACACGCTTTCAATCCACAAAAAGGTACTTAGGAACCCTAAATGCATGCTGCACCCAAATGCAGTGAAATTCCATCTGGACACGTGCATGCCGTAAGACTTCACTGACAGATTTTTTCCATAAAAAAGATCAAACCTATAGTGATTGTTAGACTGGTGGTTGGTAGTTACTTGGGGGGATTCCAATGTCTTCCTTTTTATCTTTTATAAACAGGCTGTGAGGTGAACAGATATACTTCTTTCTGAACTTCGACCGTATATTCTGCCTTCAAACACCAGATGCTCCAAAAGTAACAGATCAGTTGTCTACGGACTGAAGTCTTCAAACAGTAAACCAACGTAAAGCCTTTGTGGTATTTGTTATAGTGATAGATGGTGGTGTTTCCTTTTTCTTTAGGGGGTGTGTGTGTGTGTGTGTGTGTGTGTGTGTGTGTGTGTGTGTGTGTGCGCGCGCGCGCGTGTGCGCATGTGCACGCATGCGCGTGCTTATGGAGACTTTTAAGTCAATGTCACGGGTCTTCATGAATCATACCTCCACCCGATTTTTGGTCAGCATCACTCACTGAACCTTGAGCTCAGGAGTTCACTTATTTGCCTATATAGGCTGGCTCACTCCTTTTATCTTTGCCTTTCTAACTCTGGGATTACACATGGCACCACTCCTGACTTTTTATGTAGGATCTGGCAAATCTGTACTGAGTTCCTCGTGTTTGCGCACCAAACAGCTTGCCCACGAAGCCATTTCTCTAGCCTCCACCCCTTTTTCCTATCGAAATTGAAAAAATTGGGGGCAGTAGTAAAGAGGAAGTGAGAAGGGAAAAGAAGCACTGACTTCCACAAATGTCTATCCCAAAGCCTCCTTTGTCAAAGTCTTGCTCCCTAGATGATGGCATTCTTGAGAAGTGATGGATTACAAGAATAATAATTCCAGCCACTGATGAAGTCATAGCTGAATGAGCTACGAAAACACGAGACTTGATGACCTTGTGAGAGAAATTAAGGCCCTCAGTTTCTGTGTCTCATACAGGCTTTCTGTATCTCCCCCTTCTCTTTCTCTCCCACATATATGTGTGTGTATGTATATACATATACATATACATATACATATACATATACATATACATATACATATACATATACATATACATATACATATACATATACATATACACATACACATACACATACACATACACATACACATACACATACACATATACATATACATATGTCTTCATCTTAATGTATACATGCACACACATATGTGTATATACATGTACATCATAAACATCATATAATCTCCATCTACATCATCTACACCTGTACCTACATTACACGTGCATTTGCATATACATATAATTATATACATGTATATGTACATATACACATAAATGTATACATATCCTTCTTTCTTTGGATCCATAAAGTGAGTAGCTTCCTCCATAGTGCCTAATTTTTTTTTTCATTTCATCACAAGCCCACAGCAATGGAGCTGGCTAAAACGTGTAAAATCCTGAATTTATGTAAATCTTTTCTTCTTTAAGTTATTTACCTAAGGGATTTTGTCACAGGGATGAAAGCTGACACATGGATTGGGTAAATTTTTGCTAACTGTTTTCATCTACCTAAATTGTGCCTCATCAAAAAGGTGACTTTTCTAATTAATTAAACTTTAGGGTCCTGCCAGTCTCTAGAAGGGGGTATCTGGATGCTTTTAAACATCCCTGGAATTGGGGTGGGATGGGAAGCCAATACGAATAGAAGGTAGACAGCAGCTCGACAGGCTGACTTTTAACTCTTATTCCCTCTGCTAGCTGATGAAACACACAGTTAATTTCCAGGATCGTGGCTACTGGGGTGGCAGCTGAGGGAAATCAAAGGCTCAGCAGGTCCCCATAATTCATACTCATTTTGTGTAGCCAGAGTGGATGATGGGATGGCAGGGTATAAAAAGTCCCCAGTTCTTGTGAGCACACCGCTGTGTTGAGGCCCATCCCACAGCTCTGTCTCCATCTGCATGCATGCCCAGGGCCAGCCAAAATCTGGATTCGTGCAGGGAAAGTAAATGGAAATACCCACTCTTCACTTGTTCAGGCTGCTGAGGCAGCTGGCGTAGACAAGTGACCCAGTTCTAGCATCTAATCGGTATTGTCTGCACTTCGGGGGCATCCTTCTCTGAGGGACGTTCATTGTGATCCGTTCTATTTACCCACAAATGCCAGAATTTACTTCCGAGGAGCTACACATGATAACACTCTCCCTGTGTCAAAGACTTTTATTTGAGATGAAAGACCCAACAGTGCCTGGCTTGTCTGATTAGAGCTGTAAGTTCTGTGATTATCCTCGGAATACAGACAGGGCTTCAATTGTGGCTTTGTTCTTTCCCTCCCCTCAAGGCTGGTAAGCTGAGAACTAAGCTTATTCCCAAAGACAGCCTTGTGCTGGCTAGTTGCTCAATTACTCAGTGTCACACAGGTTCACAAATATGTATTTCTTCCTGTTTGCGTGTGTGTGTGTGTGTGTGTGTGTGTGTGTGTGTGTGTTGTGTCTGCATATGTGGTGGGTGTGTATGTATACACACATGCATAGTTGGATAGATGAATAGATAAGCAGATAGATTTAGTATTGGCTATTCTTCTCACTGTAGGGTCTGATATATCAGCCATCTATGAAAACTACTATCTTCCTTAACCTTTGTGGGTAGGAGTGTAAACAATTCTTATAACTGTGACTTTGAAACTGAATAGAGAGTAGGGTACCAATTCAACTTCCCCCTTGGAGGAGGAATAGATATATATAGATCATATATATATATGTATATATATACATATATATAATAGATCATATTAGATATGATATTAGAGGATTAGGGATATTAGAAATGAGCTGGGGGGGTTGGGGATTTAGCTCAGTGGTAGAGCGCTTGCCTAGGAAGCACAAGGCCCTGGGTTCGGTCCCCAGCTCCAAAAAAAAGAACCAAAAAAAAAAAAAAAGAAATGAGCTGGGGAGGGAGATGGGTCAGTCACTACAGTGCTTACTGTATACATGTGTGTTACAGTAAAAAAATAAAAAATTGTCAAGACTGGTTCCCGCACTTACCCTGGTAGTTGCTAGTTCTGGCTCCAACCAGCCATTGGAACTAGCACTAATTTATCTCAGATTAGTATCTCTCTCAGCAGCTCTCTGCTAGCTGCAGACTCTCTGGTTCCAGCTACCCAGTAAAATCATGGCTCTAGAAGTCCAGCAGCAGCTGGACTATCATGGCTTTCCGCCATGAACTCTACCCACATTCCCAGCAACCGCCCCTGGTCGTTAAAGTATAAACTCCTAACTCTCCAGGAAAATCAAGACTCAACAAACTGTAACCCAACAATCAGATGTGTATGTTAAATTCGCAATCTACGATACATCCACACAACAAATTAACTGTCCACCTAGAAAGATAAAATTGACCCAGTCACCTCAATCTGGATCTTCCTGCTCTGTCATCTATCTCCATCTTGATTCCCTTGCTTCTCCTCCTTCTCTCTCCTTGCTAGACTTTTTCCTCTGCCTACACTTCCTTCTCATCCAATGATAGGCTTCGCCTTATCCTGGACCTGCCTTGCTGCATAATGACATCATCCTACGCATGTGAAAGCCTGAATTTGAATCCTAGAACCTATAACCTATGCTTAAAAAAAAACATAGTGGCGGTGTTGGGGATTTAGCTCAGTGGTAGAGCGCTTGCCTAGCAAGCGCAAGACCCTGGGTTCAGTCCCTTGCTCAAAAAAAAAAAAAAAAAAAAAAAAAAGAAAAGAAAAGAAAAAAGAAAAAAAAGAAAAAACATAGTGGCACATGCTTACTATTCCAGTGCTAGAGGGATAGAGAGAAACAGACCTCTGAGGCTCACTGGCTTGTGCTGGCTAGCCACAGGGCAGTTGCCAAGTACAATAAGAGGTGATATCTCAAAAAAAAATTAGATGACTTGTGAGGAATTAGTTGGCCTCTAACCTTCTTCACATACACATAGATCAGCACATATAACCACATAGAGATACATGCACACACCCCGCCCCACCCAGTATTAGTTACTTTTCAGTTGCTGTAATAAAATATTGTGACAAAATCAAGTCAAAGAAGAGAAGGTTTATTTGGCTCATGGTTCCAGGGTAGGGAGTCCATCATGGTGAAGAAAGCACAGACACCATTAGGGAGGGTATGGCAGCAGGATCTGGAAGCCAATCATAGTCTCATTCACATGTGATGGGGACGGGGAGAGAGGGGGGGAGGGAGGGAGGGGGAGAGGGAGAGAAGGGAGGGAGGGAGGGAGGGAGAAGGGGAGAGAGAGAGGAGAGAGAAGAGAGAGAGAAGGGAGGGAGGGAGGGAGGGAGAGAAGGGAGGGAGGGAGGGAAGGAGAGAGAAGGGAGGGAGGGAGGGAGAGAGAGAGGAGAGAGAAGAGAGAGAGGGAAGGGAGGGAGGGAGAGAGAGAGAAGGGAGGGAGGGAGAGAGAAGGGAGGGAGAGAGAGGAGAGAGAAGAGAGAGAGGGAAGAGAGGGAGGGAGAGAGAAAGAGAGAAAGGAGGGAAGGAGGGAGGGAGAGAGAGACAGAGAGGAGAGAGAAGAGAGAGAGGGAAGGGAGGGAGGGAGGGAGAGAGAGAAAGGAGGGAGGGAGAGAGAGAGACAGAGAGGAGAGAGAAGAGAGAGAGGGAAGGGAGGGAGGGAGAGAGAAAGAGGAGAGAGAGGGAAGGGAGGGAGGGAGAAAGAAAGAGAGAGAGGGAAGGGAGGGAGGGAGGGAGGGAGGGAGGGAGAGAGAGAGAGAGAGAGAGAGAGAGAGAGAGAGAGAACGAACACAGGATATGGAGTGAGACTACAAACATTTAAACCTTACCTTCAGTGAAGTACTTTTTCCAGCAAAGTTCTACCTCCTAAAGTTTTCATAACTTTCTCAAAAAAACCAACTGAGGATTGGATATTCAAATACATGAGCCTACAAGGGACATTTCTCATATAAACAACCACACAAAGATACCAAACGGGACACTTAGATTTGAGATGAGGTTTGATTTTTTTTTTTTTAGCAAGGCAGAACCATGTCTAGGTGGCTGTCATATTGCTCATCTTGGAATCACTTCCTGGGGTGGTTGGCCCAAATTCCTAAAATAAATGACTGTAAGATACTGAAAAGTTCCTCGTGCTTTAAGAAACCATGTGAGGGCTGGAGAGGTGGTGCAGTGAGTCATATTACTTAGTGTATAAAACACAAAGACCTGACTTTAAATGTCCAGCACCCATAAAAAGATGAATGTGGACACACACACACACACACACACACACACACACACACACACACACACCTTCAAACCCAGTGTCTTAGGAGTTAGAGTGGGAATTAGAGACAGCAAGATCACAGGGGCTTGCTGGCTGCCAGGATAACTGGTTCAATGTTTCAGTGAGGGATACTGTCTCAAGAGAATGAGGTAGATAGTGGCAGAACAGGACATCTGGTTTCCTCCTCTGGGGTGTATCCATCTGTGCACATACACATGGTCATACACCACACATATCTACCCCCAAAACCCCTCACAGAAAGAAGCTGTGCGAGTAGAGCCACCCAACGAAGGAAATAAGCACAGTGGCTACTGAGTGGACCCTCTCTGACCCAGTGGCATCCCTCGTGGCAGGCCCAAGGTAACTATCCATTGACAGGAATGGGAGGAGAAAGGAAAGGGCATCATGGCCAGTCCCAAACTCTAGAACAGATGAAGAGGTAGGAGTGACTGTGGGCAGGCAGTGGGGTGGAGCACAGGAGAAGGGGAAGCAGCATCTGGAGATCGTCATGACCTCTGAGAGGAAGTGTGAGGTACTTCATGAAGATAGTAGCAGCTGGGAGTCAGGGGAAGTTTGGGAGATCAGAGGCTTTTCCTCTATGTGGTAACATCCTACTTAACCTTTAAAACCCAGTTCCAAGGATACTTCTCAAAAGGTTCTGTTTTTAGAAGTGGGTCATTCTCTTCCCAACTCCCCAAGCTCCCACAGCTCTTAACCTTATTGCGCGTATTATCTTCTATGTTATACTTTAGTTGCCTGTGGTCCGTTCAACTCAATTAGATTTTTTTTTTAGACCACCATTACTGCAGTCCCATCTCTTCTTTATATTTGGTATCTTCTGGAATGTATAGGCATTGAAGGAAGAGTCCCTGTCTCTGAATCTTACCTATGACACAGCCAGGATGACTCTCTAATAACGAACATGGCAATCTTATAGGTATGTGAGTACATGCACATGCATGCACTAGCACATAGAGACATGTAGTTAATAACGGATGTTTCCGTCTAATATTTTGAATCTCTCACTCATCCTAGAGCTTATTGGTTCAGCTGGACCAGAGCTTCTCAACCTGTGGGTCACAAAATATGTGTTTTTTGATAGTCTCAGGAACACCTCTCTGTAGCAAAATTACAGTTATGAAGTAGCACTGAAACTAATTTTATGGTTGAGGGTCACCACAACATGAGGAACTGTATTAAGAGGTCACAGCGTTAAGAAAGTTGAGAACCACTGAGCTACAGGGCCCGCCCAAAGATCCCTGAGATTTAATTGCTTTCATCTCCAGGGCATTGGAATTATAAGCATTCATTGGCACATCCAGGATTTTTAATGTGAGCGCTGGGGGATTGAACTCTGATCCTCACACTTGTCTGTGTGAGACATGAACTTTATAAACTCTATCTCCGCAGCTCTGATTTCGTCTCTTTTTTTTTTTTTTTTCCCCCGGAGCTGAGGACCGAACCCAGGGCCTTGCACTTGCTAGGCAAGCGCTCTACCACTGAGCTAAATCCCCAACCCCTTCTGATTTCGTCTCTTAAGGAATGGCTATCTGCTTAATGATAAAGGCGAGGATCAGACAGAGTGGAGGGGGAGGTAATGTTCCTTGAGGGGGAAAAAAATCATGGCTTTGGAGTTCAACACACTGATTCTGCCGTGAGAGGTCAAGCCTTGCTCATAATGTGTGAGCTAATGCTGGAGGGAGGAAGATGGTCAGTGGATGTGAATCACTTCAGGCAATACCCTTGTCAGGATCAGCTGTGTCCTCTGTCTGCTTTGCCTTACCTGCCTTCCTGGGAGCCAGAAGCCAGCAGATAAGACAAGAGGCAAGAGGCCCCGCTGAGAGGCTAGTAGGTGAAGGGGAGGGGATGAGGCCTCTAGGGGAGGAAACAGCACCTCCCCAGACTAATTAAACACTTTGGTCGATGGACCCCGCCAGCCCCAGAGTATTAGCATTGCTGAATCAGCTCCCCGCCAAGGCCAAGCTGCTGCTCTCTTTTTCCTGCTTGATTTGCCTAATGGAAGCTGACAGTGAAGTTCAACCCTGATTGTCAGATTTCAGTAGGAACCATAACGGGGGAGGGGGCCGGGGGGGGGGGGGGAGACAGACATTTGATGAATAAAAATAGCTCACATAATGAGATCCTGTATTTAGCTGAACCATTTCTTTAATGACTCCACCCCCCCACACACATGTTGGGCAGACAAACATCTGATTTTCTAGAGTCCTTGACAATGTCCTGTGAAAAAGGTAGGAAGTCATTTACTCCTGGGGGCGGGAAATTCTCCCAACATTCCTCTATCTAGTCCTCCACGTTCCCTATGCCTTTCAATATGTCCAAGCACAATGATTGAGATCAGGAAGAGTTACATAACTTGCTTCATGTTATCATAGCCATTCATAATAAGATATTTATATTTTTATTTTTCAAGAATTTTATCAATATACCTATTTATATGTATGTAAGGGCCTGAGTGCGACATTACATATAGGAACATGTCCACTTTACCAAGCAACGTGCCACTGAAGAGAAGAGTTCTTCCTCCTTCGTCAGCCATTAACTAACTATAGATTCCTGGGGAACTGGGGAAGCTCTCCCGAGCCCTTTCCTAGTAGTTGTTACCAATTGCCCAGAATTCTTCCTGGAACCTTCTGATCTCCCCACTGTTTCCCTCTGAAATAGAATGTCGATGAGGTCAGTCTTGTTCAGGTCCCATAAAGGCAATCCCAGCTGCTGTGAGTTCAAGAGAGCAAGCCCTGCACATTAAATTAGACATCTAATTAAGAAGAACTTGGCAGTGTGCATGTGTATGTGCATGTGCATGTGCGTGCGTGCGTGCGTGCGTGCGTGCGTGCGTGCGTGTGCCTGGTGTATGTGTGTGTGAAGAACTTAGCAGAAGCTCCAAGAAGTATTCCATTTAGCCTTTCCATAAATTTTGGACCTTATAGAGTAGAAATCCAAGAACTTTCAGGATAGAACCTAGGTGACAACTGACTGGAGACTAAAATAAGAATTTTGGGGAGTTCCAAGAAGTTTGTTTTCACTAAATAAATGAATAAATAGATAAAAAGTAAAATGTAGGTAAGTAGAGGAAATCTTTAACAGATCGGGAACTTCTGAGACTATCACCAATATATGTAAGCATTAATTAAAGAGGGAGAGAGATGAAGGGAGGGATTGAGGAGGAGAGGAGAAAGGAGAAATGAAGAGAGAAAGGAAGGAGGGAGAGAGGAAAGGGAGTAATGAAGAAGAGAAGGATGAGAAGGGGGAATGAAGGGAGAGAAGAGAAATGGGGTAAAGACGGAATAGTGGAGTGAAGAAAGGAAGGATAAAAGAAAGAGGGAAGGAGGAATAGATGGGTAGAAGAGATAGGAAGGAAAGAGGAACAGAGTCCAGAAGAGTAGAAGAAAAGAAAGAGAAGGAATGGAAGGGAGAACAGAGGTATAGAGGGAGAGAGAAAACAGGGCGGGAGCAAGAAAGAGAAGGAAGATAGGAGGCATAAAGAGAGAGGAATATCCGGGAAAGGAGGATGAGACATAACAGCCAAGGTCCAGCTATGAAGCAACACCACACGGGAGTGTTTCTGAGCCAGGAGTTATGTTCCCTGTAACGCAGAGAGAAATCTCTTTGGTCTCCATGCTAAAGAATTATTCTCTTGATAGGCATTACTTCCAAGGATGAACTGTGATCCCAGAATACCATCCCGATCTACACATTTAGAAATGTATGCAGCCGCAATGAATGAATGAATGCTTTTCATTTTTTTTTCTTTTTGCTGGTTGACTCACGTTCCAGTCTGAGAATGGGACCTATAGATAAAGCGAGGACATCCTCATTCAGGTTTTGAGAAAGAATGTTTACACTTCAATCTCGTTCATGGAAAAGCATTGCTATAGTTTACAGAAGGTGGGTAGAGAAGAGGGCATTGTGGGATAGGGAAGATGTCTCTATGGTAAGGAATCAGAATATCTGCCATAGTGTGTCCCCGCCAGCGGGGACCCAGTTATTCAGGGTCCCGAAGAGGCTTTCTACCTGTGGGCCAAAATGGGGGTGAAGAGAAGAAGGAGACCAAGCAAAAGTTCTGTTGCCAAGGTCTCGTTTATTGGGGTGAATGTTACAGCTTTTAAGGCTTTCAGGTAGGGGGAGTGTCCTTTGTGAAACACAGAGGAGGGGGAGGTGCGGATATAGGTAGTGATAGCTGGAGGCAAAGAGGTCAGGCGGTGGAGACACTGGGTGTTGAGTCAGGAGGTAACAGGTATCTGTTAAGGGAGCTGAGACATCCCTTGAATGTTATCTTCCTGTGCTGTAAATTCATGGGAGAGGCTTTCATTCAACAATCTTAAGACTTAATGTAGTCATCTTAGGGGTGAGTCTCTGTGGCCAAACAGCCCAGAGTTACCTAGTCACTTTGAACCATGCAGTTCCAAAAGCGGCTAGGCCCAAATCCAATATGGCTCCGTGCAATAGTGCACAGAGGAAAAGCAGATTTAAATGTATCATTTAAAATCATATGCATACATAGGAAAGACCCTACAAAATTTAATATAAACAACACTGGTAATAATGATGTTGGGGAATACTTGTAATCATAGGCCCTGAACAGCAAAGGCAGAAAGAGGACTACAAGCTCTACAAGGTCCCAAGAAAAAAGAGTAATGATATTAGGGCTCAGGCTAGAACTCAATTGGTAGACTGCTTGACTAGCATGCAGGAGGTCATGGGCTTCATACTTGACTATACACGTAAGGTCATGCATTCCATATCCAGCAACACACGAAATGGAAAGGTGACATACACCTATAATCCCAGAACTCAGGAGGAGGAGTCAGGAGGATCAGGAGCTCAAGATCATTCTTGGATATGTAACATGTGTGAGTCAAGTCTGGGGTACGTGAGACACTCTTAAAGAGCTACCATGCTAAAATAATATGGAAGAAAAACCTAGCACATTAGTTTCTCATCACTGCTTGGAAAGTTGGTCTTATTTTATTCTGTATGGAGTAAACTTTGGGACCCTGGAAGGAGTTGATGAAGAAAAACCAAGTGACCAGCATTGCATCTTTGTTATCAACCATGCAAAAGCTTTGTAGCTGATAAGCCATGGAATATTGTTACAAGCGTGTTATGTAAAATAGAAAGTGATGCCATCTATGATTTGAGATAAAATTCAGAGGAAGTGGTGATTAGCTTCAGTTGTCAACTTGTAATTACCTGAAAAGAGTCTCTCAACGAGATATTGTCAGTATCCGTTTGGCCTGTGGCCATGTCTATGAGGGAGTGTCTTGATTGTGTTAATTGAGGTAGGATGACCCACTCATTTAGGGCAGCCCTGTTTCCTGGGACTGAGTGCTGGGATTTTCTATAAGTATAGAGGGAAGGTTGAACATGAGTGTAGGCATTTACCCTCTGTCTTAACTGGCAATGGGATGCGATGAGTTGCTTCAGATTCACCAAATAAACCCATCCCCCCATATTGCTTTTGTTGGCATATTTTATCAGTAAGATTGAGAGGATGTCTCATCCTGGGTTGCTAAAGACTTTGTCAAGCTATTTGATTTTATTGACATGCACATCACACCCAATATTTTGATTAAAATTTAAAGGATCATTCTAGCAAATAGAAAAACAACTTGATTTGAGAGTTGCAACCTCTCTGTGGAAATTGTGGTTGAAATTAAGTGAATATATATGTATTTGCTTAGGACCAAATATGAGAATCTTACCTTGTATACTCATAACCTGAATCTTCATACATTATTAAGAATGTGGTGATGCATGCACATTATTTTTAACATATGTCTCTTACTATACAGAATCTTTACCTTAATGAAATGATCTCAGGAACCAGGTTGTTGACCTACATTATTCTTCTCAATCTTGTTCCCCTCACAAATAAGACCCAAAGTCTCATGAGTAAGAAATTTATACTTTTGCTTTTCTTTTTCTGTGTATGCTGCTGACTTTAGTAGCACATGGTCTCACCTCATACATTAACTTCCCATCCAACTTTTACTAAATTTTATTTTTTAAAATTTATCAATTTTAGTATTTGAAACCAAGTTTCATGTAGACTAGACTGGCTTCAAGCTCAGGATGTAATTGAAGATGTTTTAAAACTTAATTTTTATTTTAGTTCTACATGCTGAATTCTTAGATTACAAGCATGTATGATCATGTACTATTTAGACAATGCTGGGATTCAGTCTAGGGCTAGATTCATGCTAGACAAGCATTTGAATAACTTAGCCATATCCCAAGCACTTTCATCTGCTTTCTAACCTTTTTGCCCTTCTCCTCTATGCATTTATCCCCTGCTGCCAAATCTACCTGCTGGAGCAGATACATCTCCCATTCTCTGGTCCTGCTTTCTGTCCCAATTCATGGCTGATCATGAGCATCTTTCAAAGCTGTGCTGGTCACATCAAAAGAAAGAGAGAAAAGCTGAGAAATCAGGTGACCATTTTTCTCGGCCAGTGATTGGTACTGGGAAAGATGAGGCATCAGAGCTACTGACTTTTACTGAACATTCCAGACATCACTTCACATGCTTCACCGGAATGATTATCTCAACTCCATAGCAGCCCAAAGTGCAGGTTTTATTCTTGTTGTGTAGGACTTGCCTACAAATTAAAACATTCTCTCTTGGAGGGAAACCCATTAAAACTCAGAAGGTCTAAAAGAATGATCATTAAGGTTAAATAAATAAACAACTCATAGGTCATAGGAAGTACCTGAAACTTACCAGATAGATTCACAGGGCTTCTCCATCGTTGGCTGTTATATGAGCAGTCTTTACTTCTGACAAGAAGATACTATTTGACCTGTTGTGTGGAGAGATAAATTTTCCTGTGTTGAGGAGCTGTTATCCATAGTGGGTTGGGCTTTCGGTAATTCAGCATCCTTTGGGTTGCCTCTATTCTTGTAAGTAGCCCTTCCTCATATTCCTGTAAATAACCTTTCCCCATATTCTTGCAAGTAACCCCTACTCAAACCTATAACCAACCCCAGTAAATCCATTGAGTCAGCAAGATTTTTACTTCATCTTACATCTGTTCTTGGTCTCTTTCTTGAGTGAGTGGACCTTTGTTCATGCTACAAAGAATAGTAAAACACAATAGCCTACTTTTGTTATAGTCAAGAAACTGAAATTAATAAATTATATTCCTACCTGAACATGTCACTATGGTGGGGCTGCTAAATTAGCCGGTCCAAAATTTAAATTTGCAGTGGGTGCTATGGCATATGTGTATAGTTTTAATATATAAGATATATAGTGGTAGGAGGATGAAGAGTTCAAAGCTATCCTCAACTACATAGTGAGTTACATTGCAGCCTGATCTATATAAGTTCCTATCTCGAAAATCAAAAACTGGTCAAACAAAAATTATTTTATTTCTACTAAATTGTGTGTGTGTGTGTGTGTGTGTGTGTGTGTGTGTGTGAGAGAGAGAGAGAGAGAGAGAGAGAGAGTATAGAGAAGAGAGAGGAGAGAGAGGAGAGAGAGGAGAGAGAGGAGAGAGAGAGAGGAGAGAGAGAGGAGAGAGAGAGGAGAGAGAGAATTATGTAAGTAGGCTAGCCTCAAATTCATGTATCTGAGGATGACATTGAACTCCTGATCCCTTCTGCTTCTCCTACCCAAGTGCTGGAATTTCAGGCCCACACCACCATGCGTAGCTCTCTCTTTCAGTTCTTTAAAAGGCATCAATTACAGTGCAATTACTTAGTGGATGGCGTACATTGGATGGCAGCATACACTGCATAACAAAACAGAGATGACTAAAGCTGTATGCTAATGAGAAGGATAGAGAGGAATCAGAGAATATGCAGAAATAAACATAAAACTGGCCTTGAACAACCCATGGTAGGATGCCCATGCATCTGGACTTCAATCTTGATAGTATAATAAATTTTCTCTTGTGTTGACTCTGTAGAATAAAATGGCTTAGCAAATGATCATCACATTCTCTCCCAACCCCGAAGAATCTATATACTATAAAGAAACAAAGCACATTAAGTCTGTTTTCCAATTTTGATGTTTTTCAAATTACTGAGGTGAATGAGGCAGAAGTATAGATTTCATGCTAAATAGTACGACAATAATTGAACTAAAAATAAAGAGTTCACATATCAAAACTTAGCCTGTTACTGTCCAGCTTAGGATGTGTTTGTCTGTGCTATTGTAATGCTCTATCACAGACTGGGTGGCTTAAACAGCAAAAATTCATTTCTACTAGTTCTAAAGGTTGAAGAAATTCAAATTCAAGGTCTTTCTGGATTTTTTTCTCTTGGCTTATCCTCAGCTTTCTGTTCACAGACCTTGTCTTTTATGTCTGTATGAGAGGGAAAAGTACAATCTTTGATGTATTTTCTTATAAGGGCACTAAACCTGAAAGATCACAGCATTGCTCTTGTGAGTTCTCTTAACTGTTATGAACAGTTAAGGCCTAGTTTTCAGTCACTGACCCCACTGCCTTCTAGGGTACTTAGGGCTTGTTGTGTAACTATTTCCTCCAAACAAAACTCACAAGTCTCAGGAAGTTCCTGAAACTTACAAGACTTAGAAGGGCCCTCTACAAAGATACATATACAGCAATGATTGTTCAGAAGTGGAGACTGTAGTTAGATGAACCACTGCAAGTTGTGTTGGGGGTTTTAGGGATGGCCCTTGAGAGCTACTACCCATACAAGGTTGGGCATTTTAGTCATCCATGCTCCTGTAAACTTGTAAACAATTTCTATAAACTTGCTGCTTTATGAAACAATACTTGTGTGCAATTTTTGATTTGATATGTTGTTCCTATATTAGTTAAACATATTTTTCATGTTTCATGAGGAAAAAAATCATACAAAAAGGTTTTATCATGAATTTTGAGACACAGAAATACTTAGCCTATTTTTTCTTAGCATCCATTGGATGAGAACATGAGATCTGAACTGACAAATCTCTCCTATGAAAAGAGAAGAAAATGCCCTAGTAACATTGGAAAGTCAAAGAATAGAGCAACTTCAGTACTCCCAGGAATCACCTGGTGAGACTCATTAAACATAGAATTGAAGAATAAAATTAGCTCCCAGATCACTTGTGACCAGAGCTAAAAAAGAGAACATTCTGGTCATATACTTTCCACTGCCCATAAAGTTCTATAGAAATCCCTTAAGGGAACTATTTTTTTCATCAATTACTCTGAAATAAATTTATCATTTCAGTGACAAGGAGACACAAGTGGTTGGTGTTCTCAGCTGAATCCTGTCTGCAAGCAAGAGGCTCTTCCTCCAATCTCTCTCAAGACAAATTGATGCTATGATGTTAAAAAAAATTAGTAAAATTGTTATTTGAGGATTATGGATTATAGAGCATTTCAAAATAAAGATATGTTTGTTTCTTTTGAGATGTGCTGAGGAATTAAAACTGGGTCAACAAAACATAGCCCAACCTGGATCCTTAGGGGATCTGCTTTGATAGGGATTAGACATTTGTGATAAGTATGTCTTATCCTTCTTAAAGAAAGGGCACTTCTCCAAAGCTTGGAAATGAGATGTTTTTGTCTTAAGTAGTTTAATCATTCTCCCAGGGCTTGTGTTTAGACAATTAATGTGCTCAAAAACTCTATTAGTTTTTGTAGGCCAATAGGTTTTATCTAAAAATAGGGATATAATGAGAGCAGAAGGGCTGGATCTGATTTGAAAATTCTGAGTTGGTGAGGTATCTCAGTGGTTAGAGGTGCTCCCTGCCAACCCTGGCCATTCTCAGGACCCACATGGTAGGGGGAGGGACTCAGATATGACTTCCACATATGTGCCATGATTTGCACACACATACTCTAAATAGATGTAGAAAACATGATTTGGATAAGGGCAAAACTATACTGTATTTTGTTTCTAGATTCATGTTACATAGAGAATCTTAAAGAAGCTCTTTCTGTTAAGTCCCTAACTGCTCAGGCAATAAGCAACCATGATAGGGAATCTATACTGTGATAGTTAAAATTGACTGTCATCTTGTCAATTACTTACCTTGTCAAGGATTTAGAATTACTTGGGAAACACATTTTTGGGCATTTCCAGAGATGTCTATCTAAGGGGGAAAGCCTCATCTTGAACAAGGACAGCACCGTTCCATGGAATGGGGTCCTAGACTGGATATGAACCAGAAAGCAACTGAGTACCAGTATCCATCTCTCTTATCTTCCAACTACAGTTGCCTCAGACCCCTTCAGCCATGTCTTTCCCGATATGGTGGGCTATACCTTTAAACTCTGAGTCAAGTAAACCTTTCATTTCTTAAAGTTTTCTTTGTCAGATATTTTGTCATAGCAATGAAAAAAGTAACTAATACAGGTGGTGAGCTTAGGTATTTTTTTTGAAGGAAACTAATGGTGTTTTTGTGTGCTGTCCCGGTGTGTTAGCTTCATAGACTCTAGATTCACTCCCTCCTGTAGTAAATTCCTTCATGCTGTCATTGGAATTGAGCCTATCAGCTAAGGGCTCCATCCCATTGGGAGGTAATGGGACCTGTAAAGAGCAGACTTAGTGGAAGGGAGAGGTTAGACTACTGGGGATGAGCCCTTAATGGGTAGAATGAGACCATGGTCCCTTTGATTGTCAATACCCATTAGTCGAAGTCTTTTTTGATGCTCCAACCTGACCCCTGACTCAGTGTTACAGAGTCAACTGACGATCGCCTGAAACCTCTGAAACATCAGCCAACACAAACCTTTCCCCCCTTTAAGTTAATTATTGTGGGCATTTTGTTACGGTGATCAAAAGTGTCATTAACACATTTATGTACTAAGAGCTAAGATGGAGGGCCAGCAAAATGAATTGGAATAATGATTGTGCTTAGAAATTATGTGAGCGCATCATATTTCTTACTTTTAGTCAGTCAAGCAAGGTATATGCTGCTGCTACCTTCCCAGGAGGGACACTTGTATTCCTAAAGTTCTATTATTGGACTGAATGGAATCATTGAAACTAAAATATGTTCATTGTTTATGCTTGTCTCCCATTAATGGAGATTGGCCACCCAGACTGGTGATGTTTTACAGAAGCCTACACTGAACCCCGTTGTCTATTGTTACATCCGAACTGTCATATTAGATCACATCAATGGAAATACAGCTCGGAATCCAGAACATGTCAATCACCTCTAATGCTATCCGGCATCCCACAGACACATTCATATATTTGATTTGGGCTACAATATTTCCCATGCAAGGCATATTTTCATCCATCTATTCATTTATTCAAAGGCTCTTTGGTTCTACACTGAGTGAAATGTAAAACCAGCCATCATTTTAAGTAGGCCAGCCCTTTATCCCTCGTATTATATTAGAAGGGAAGGCAAAATATAGAAATAACTAGTGAGAAGTCAGGTGCACAGTCCCAGCAGCTTTGTTTATATTGACAAGAATTTCTGGAGGATTGAATCATGTTTCCTTTGAATTTAGGGGTTGGGGGGGGGACAGGTTTTGTCACATCCTATAGCAACATAGTCAACTGATCATTGTCTGAAATCCCTAAGCTCTTAGCCAACATAGACCTTTCCTCCTTGTAAACTTAATTGCCTCAGATACTTTCTTACAGTGATTGAAAACTGATTCATGCACTTAGCTCATTACGGATTGTCCATCTAATTCTGCTTTATTTCTTTTCCCTGAAAGACATGTGAACCACAGATATGCGGCTGGCAGGAAATCATTAAGGGCCAGTGTTGCTTAAAGTCTAAGAAACCTGGGATCAAAGAACCCCCAATCCTCCAATGACTTCCTTCCTCACTCTTCTATCCTTGTCTACAACCAAGCCAAAGGGTCTGCAAACATCCTCATGTATACCTATGTCTATTGTATTCACTGGGTCATTAGGATCCTGTCTCTGCTACCCCACTGGAAATACTATACACCGGCACTGCATTAGCATGCATGTTAAAGATGCAACTCCAGGTAAAGATCTTTCTTTGTGACTCTGCCACTTTCTCTGGTGTTTCCAAATTAAAAAAAAATAAAAATAAAGATAAGCAATAATATTTGACACAAATGAATGTGTTAGGTGATGGTTCTTCTAGCTGCTATTTTCTCTCTAAGAAATCAGGCCACACCTCCCCACGCAGTCTCTTTCCCTCCGGGAGTTGTGTCCTTGAAGGCTTCACAGAGTCCATCCTCTTGTAGCTGTGAGCAACATCAGCTTTTCTCTAATACCTGGGCCTGAATTAGGATTTTTTTTCTCTTTTGCTCTTGTTTATGGTCTTCTACCATGTCTGGGGCCACACAGGCCAGGTCACATGACCTCCTTTGAAAAGCTGTGAAAACTAGGAACCTCCCTTTGACCTTGGAATTTGAAGATTCTCCTTTAAAGACCCCATTATACTGCCTGTGAATACAATGCTCTCACCACTTCTGGCCTCCTATCTCAGGGTCCCACCATGGTTGGCTATGAGTCTGCATGTCACCTAACCAAGCTCTCGTAAAAGTTAATTTCATGTCGGCTCCTTCCTGCAAAACCGGAGGCATTCCTTTCAGAGTGTACATGGGATTCCAATAGCAATCAAAGTATCAAGTAACAGGGGGAGTTATGGATGTGACCATATCTGTGGTTGAGCATTTGCCTGGCATATACTAGGCCCTGGGCTCTACCCTTAGTATTTTGAAAAGCATGGAAGGATTATAGGAAAAGAGGGAAGGAAGGAAGGCAAAGGAAGGGAGGGAAAAGGAAATAGTAGTTGATAACCTTTTAATCAAACAGGCATAGATCACGAATGACGAGCTAGATTACTTGAATCATGACTGAAAGAAGCCCAATCATTTGGGAACTGAGAGAAATATTGGGATGTGTCAGGAGACAGTGTGCGCTACCAAAGAACGAACAGACAAGACATGGGCTAGGAGAAAATACTGACCAATGGTATCAAATACCTCTGACCCTAACATTCTGGAGCTTCAGGGGGCTGTGAATTCAGGGCCAGCCTGGGCTACATAGTGAACCCCTCATTTCAAAACAGAAAAACCCTTAGATAAAAAAGAAACATCAAACACAATATCACTGTAAGATTGGCATGTGAAACTTCCATAGTTGATATTCTGATTGGCTTTCCTAAAGTCCAACTGCACAAGCCTAGGGTCCTTATCCACCTAGCCCTCTCCTTATAGGTGAAAGATGTGTCAGTGCATGATTAAATAATCAAATCCTATGAGTAGAATGAAGGGTCAGATCAGAGGAAATTCAACAAAAGGCCCCAATGAGTATAGTACCAGTTTCTTTTTGCGGTAATATTCTTTATACTTCAAAATTTTTACATATAATGTATATTAATCATATTCTCTCATTTTATCTCCCTCTTGACTTCATAAATACTCTCTCCTTTAAAATTGTTTTTGGTAACCTCCTGAAACCAATTAGTTCTGTCCATATGCAGATGTGTGTGGCTATCCACCCAAAGGAGAGTGATTCCACCTCTCTCATCACCCAGAAATTACCAATAGGCTCTTGGAGGGGGGAGTGACCTTGTATGCCCTCTCCTTCTCAGAAAGGGTATGACCTTGTATGTCCTCTCCTTCTCAGAGGGTGTTTGTGGCCTTGTATGTCTTCTCCGAGAAGGGGTATGGCATTATATGCCCTCCCTTCTCAGAAGTGGGTGTGACCTTGCATGCCCTCCTCTTCACAGAGGGAGCTGTGCCCTTGTATGCCCTCTCCTCAGAGGGGGTGTGGCCTTGTATGCCCTCTCCTCAGAGGGGGATGTGCCCTTGTATGCCCTCTCCTTAGAGGGGTATGTGGCCTTGTATGCCCTCTCCTGAGAGGAGGTGTGTGGCCTTGTATGTCCTCCCTTCTCAGAAGGGGGTGTGGCCTTGCATGCTCTCCTCTAGCCATGGTGAAAGATTTACTCCCTCAATCCAGTGTAGGTCTTGTACAAAGAAACCACAGGTGCTGTAAGAAATCACCACGTTATAGCTCCTCTCCCCATCCACGGGCTCTTAAACTGCTTCTGCCTCCTCTTGTACAAAGTTCCTAGTGCCTTGGATAGTGTGTGTGGAGGGGGTGCTGAAGGAGGTGACTCACCCACAAGTGAGCACTCAGGCTTGCTAACATGTCCTTGACACTACACAGTAAATTGAAGCCTCATATACAGCAAGTTGGATTCTCTGCCACTATCCCACCCTCCTCAGGACTGGCCGGCCAGGTTCCATTCTGAGTGAATCTAAGTCTTATAAAACAATCCTGTTTGTATTCATTTGGAAGGCCATTCATTCTGCTCTGGCCCTGTAAACCAATGGGACAAATCTATGTCATAGCTACTCCCTTGGGGATGCTATAAACATCTTTGTGACTGTGGTCATGTTTTTACTTTGGTGACCTTCACTCTCAAATCTTACCTGTATCCATTTCCATCTGGGTTCCAGAACTGCTTTGTCTCTCCCTCTCCCCCTCCCTCCCCCGCTCTTTCCCCTTCTCCTTCTCCTTCTCCCTCCCACTCCCTCTCCCCCCTCTCTTCCTATCCCTCTCTCCCCCTCCCCTCCCTGTCTGTCTCTCTCCCTCTCCTTCTCCCTCTCTGTCTCTCCCTCTCCTTCTCCCTCTCTGTCTTTCTCTCTCTCCCTTACCCCTCTCTCCCCCCTCCCTACCCCTCCCCCCTCTCTGTATGTGATATGCATGTGTTGGGTAAATATGCACAGACTACAGCAGCAAGCACACACACGTACATGTGCAGATAGAGGCCACAGGTCAACATCCTCCATCACTTTCCACCTTATCTTTTTAACTTTTTATTGATTGTAAGTTTTACATTATACATCCAGGTCTCACCTATCTCCCCTCCCCCTCATATCCAACATTGGCAACCCTTGTGACTTCCCCATAATAACACACAACAAACAAACAAATAACAAAGCATAGAAAACATCTCATCACAGAAGTTGTATGAAGTCACAGTGCGTCCACAGCATATCCCTCCATCCAGACATCTCCACTCTCAAATGCTCATCACAATGAGCCATTCCTCCGGTTTGAGGTTTCTGGCTTCTGTGACAGGATCAATGTCATATCCTCACTGGGACTCCTCTCGGATATCTTATTGTTTCCCTGTGTTACAAAGACCCTGAAGCTTTGGAACAGCAGTTCTAACCCTTTCACACAACCCAGTTCACAGATGATGTAGTTTCGGGTTGCACCAACTCAAAGCTACGGTCATAGCTGAGCTGGTCAGCCTACCAGTTCTCCCCAATCTGTACCACCAAGGAGAGCTCTCCAGCACTGGTCTGGCTAGACGCCCAATGCCACCATTGGTGGAAGACAGGGACAGTGCTCCTGCTCTCATGCTCTTGGGGGCTGTCTCACTTGTATCCACACCTCCAGAACCAGCTCCACTGTGCTGCCCAGTCAGTCAAGGCGTGAGGCCAATTCTCCCAAGTACTGCAGCTGGTGAGGGACTGGAACTGTGCTGAGGTTCTCAGGGCCAGCTCATTCATGCTCCCTCCACCAGGGCCAGCTCTGCTGTGCTTCCCAGATAAGGTACAGTGCTGCGCTCCCATCAGTGAGGGGCAGGGCCAGCTTCCCCAACTACTGCATGTCATGAGAGGCCAGGGAGGAGAGGGTATCACACATCCCCAAACCTCACCTCACCACAGACAAGCAGCATGGCCAGCTCTCCCCAGCCCTCACCCTGAATGCTTACTCTCCTATGCCCCCTCTACCAGAGCCAGCTGTACTGTGTTGCCTAGGCAAGATGCAGGGCCCGCTCTCATGGCCCCATGACTAGTTTTTCAGACTGCCTCAGGTGGTGAGGTTCCAGGAGACAGGAGGGCATCACCTCCATGCCCTGTATAGTCAGACAAGTGGTGGAATCAGCTCTCCCACAGTCAGACCTTCAGGTCAGGCTCACCCACATCCCTGTACCAGTGCCAACTCCACCGTGCTGGCCTCAGTGAGGGGCGTGGCCCATTCTCCTGAGTGCTGCCACTAGTGAGAGGTGGGGTCAGCTGTTCAGAGTTCCACAACTATGGAGGGCATGTTTCTAGTTCTATATAGCCCCTGGACATTCATGTGGTCCTAGGTAGCTGCTCAGAAAAGAGTCATCCCTGTGGTCTCCAGTGGTAATGGGAGCCATTGACAGCTACACTGACCCCTGCCACTGCATAGCCATGGACTTAGACATGCCTCTCAGTAGCAGCACTTCTAGGACTTCCCCGTGGCCTCAGGCAGCTGGGATGGCTACTCACAGCAGGCTATTTCTCTTCCCTCATGTTTCCAGTTCCACCTCCCTTCATGAGGCTCAAGCTATTTTGCTTCTCTTTTCCTTTCCCATCTGTCCACCACTTGCACATGAAGGGGCTCTATAGGTGGGCCAAACGGCCGGCTAGGCTCCAGGAGACCTCTTGTCATGGCAGGAAGTGTGTCTCTAGTTGCCTACAGCCTGCCTATGTGGCACAGCAGCAGGCTAATCTGTGGACTTCTTCCCCTTATTGTACCAAGTGGTGGGGGGGGAGGGGTGCGGGGGGGGGTGGCAGCAGGGGTGGGCAGGACTCTGGGCATTTGGGAGTCTTGCCCTGTCAGCACAGTGTGGCATGGGAATAGACAGGTCTCTGGATGTCTCCCTCCTCCTGCACTGCTGGGTTTTATAGCAGGCCAGGCTCTGTGTGTCTAAGGCCCGCCCAAACTGTGGGACATAGGGAATGGTATCTTTCCTGCCTGCACAGCCTGACATGGCAGTCAGCAGGTTTCTGGATGTCTCCTGCCTTCCCTTGTATCCTACACTGTCATCAACACAGCCCTGGGATACTGTGATGACTCCTTGTCACTGACCTCAGCACAGTGGCCAGAGGTCAAATCCCAAGTAAGTCCCTTTCCTTTTGAACAGGTCTCACTGAACTTGGAACTCCCCAGTTCAGCTGCACTGGCTGGCTAATGGGGTACAGTGGCTCACTTGTCTCTGCTACCCCACTGACAACGCTCAGAATACTGGTGTGTGTCACTATAGTTGGCTTTTCATGTAGATTCCGAGGACTTCACTTTTAAGTGTGTGTTTGGCCCTGGTTTGCGCCCAACTGACTCTCGGGTGATTTGCTCTCACTTTTTTTGGGGTAGGAGAAGCATTTGAGACAGGGTCTCTTGTTTTGTAGCTCAGTTCAGACACAGACAGACAGACAGACAGACACACGCATATATATATATATATAACACATACACACACACATATATATATAACACATACACACATATGCGTGTGTGTGTGTGTGTGTGTGTGTATGTGTGTGTGTGTGTCAGAATCCTGAGAGCTAACATTACAAGTGTGTATACCAACACATTAGCTTTTTGTTTGGCTTCGAAGCAAGGTCATCCCAAACTCTCAAGAGCTGGGAGTACAGGCACGTGTCTCCCCAGCACACCTAAGTTTGTCTATCTTAACACTGGCTTCCTGGTTCTGATTCCTTGTGTAATACTTAATTCAATTTTATGTTGTGGTTAGGTATTTTTCCCTGCATGTATTGGTGTGCACCAACTGTGTACCTGTAGAACCAGAGTCATGACTTAGGTGTCAAGACCTGGAGCCACAGACAGTTAATTGTCTACCACCATGTAGATAATGGAAATTGAATCTGGTCCTCTGGAAAAGCAGCCAGCACTCCTAACCCCTAGGCTGTCTGTCTATTCCCTTGAGTCCTTTTTTAAAAGATGTTTTCATTTTTTATTACATTATGTATTTATTGTGCATGGAGTCAGGGATGAACCCAGGACAGGAGGTTTATGGATGGGTCAGAGAAAGTCTGGTAGGACTCAATTCTTTCCTTCTATCATGTAGGTCCCGGGATTGAGCTCAGGGCATTGGACTTTGTAGTAAGTGCCTTCCAACTGCTGACCACCTCACCAGCCTCCTGGCTTTGCTAAAACAAAAATCCAGGAGGACTGTCAATGCTGGGCCCCTACAATGCAAGTATTAGCTAATTAATTGGAAGCATGTACTTTACATCAAAGTTGGTATTGTATATTGGTTTAAGTAATCTCTCTCTCTCTCTTTCTGTGTGTGTGCAAGCAACGTGCACACGCATGTGCATGTGTGTGTATCCATTTTTATCCCTATTTAACACAAAAAAAAAATCCCTGCCTCAGGACCTAATGTGCCATTTTCTTAATAGCTTTTCTATCATGTGCAGATCAGCACATCCCAATGCTCACAGCTTTGCTCTTCTCTTCTCCAGGGAGTCCCGCCTCTGAGGTAGTTATCTGGCAACAGAGCTCATTAATATGGGGAGGCATTTTGGTTTTAAACAGCTCCTCGGAACTAAACATGCCATCATTGAATGGAAGCTTCAGTGTGTGTGTGTGTGTGTGTGTGTGTGTGTGTGTGTGTGTGTGTGTGTGTTTCCCTGCAAACAATCAGGCTATAGAACAAGGGCACAGCAGACAAAGCCTGCCCCCACTCCAACTTGGAAATGAAAGGCATGTACTCTCTTCCATTAATAGACAGAAATGTCACCGGATCTCAGGAAGGCTGACTCAGGCCTCTGTAAGAAGGGAAACCCATTGAATCCCCACTGCTGCCCCACTTCAAGCTGGCAGACAGTTTAGCCCCTGTGGCTCTCTCTTTGGCTGTCATTCCTGTTGATTTGCCTTCAAGGTGGTCATTCAGAGAGAGCTAGAAGAAAAGGCCACTGTTGTCATTTCAGACAGGGACTCTGCGGTGGCTCTCCCCAGCTCCTGCTTCTTCTCTTCTTAGCCCAGGGGTTCCACGAAGATGATTGTATTGTATGCGCTGTGATGGTGTGTCAATGGTCTTTTTTGTTTGTTTGTTTGTTTCCATTAAGAAGGACTCTCTTGAAGACAGATAATAACCTCTGTAATAAATGACAAGCAGAGGCTCAGTTCAATGGAGCTGTGGCAGGCCCTGCATCACAAAATTCCATTTTCCTCCCTGCATTGACTCTGTCAATCATGTGTTTAACCTTATTGACAGCCTGTGCCCGACTTTACCCTCTCTTCCACTGTCTGACTCCAGTCTTCCTCTCTGTTGGCACGTAATTCCAAGCTATTTGCATTCTGGCTGGAAAATCTGTAAAACCAGCAACATCCCCACTTCCCCTCTAGATTCTTGGACAATGAGATACCCATGTCTCTCAACCGTATGCAAAAGGTTGAGTTTATTACCATTTAGGAAGACTTAGAATCACAGAGGCTTATATCGCTTTGGGGAAATAGAGGTCCTGAGTGTGGGGGGAGAGGGCATCGAGAAAAACATCAGAATCAATGCGAGGCAGGCCAGCTGGCAACATGACTGGGGCTCTCTCACCACCAGAGTTGTATGTGAGGGACAGTATGTACAACTGTCTCCATGTGTGGCAGGAGGCAGCTGTTGTATAAACGACTTGTCAAGTGTCAGGATTGTTGAGGCTCAGGGCTTTGAACATTAGACATTTTTCAGATCCCTGAGCCACTTCTACACTTTGGGTTGTCTTTCCTTTCCTTCTGAGCCTCTATTTTTACTTCTCTCTATGTGTCCCTGGCTCATTTTTTTGTTCTAGGATAGAAGAAGCTGGAACCCATCCGCAGGTGCCCTCTGAACTCTGACAGACACTGATAGCAAGGAGCAGGGAGCAGAGTGTAGGCATGGATGTGCTGATAGGTTTTAGACCAGTGAGGTGGCTCAGTGAGTAAGGGCCCTTGTTGCCCAACTTGACTACTTGAGTTCAATCTCTAGAACACAGACGTTGGAAGGAGACAATCAACCCAAGCACGTTGCTCTCTGAACCCCACACTCCTACTGTGGTATAAGCACATCACATGCCCGCATAACATATACATGCTGTTTGCATGTGCACATGCGCATGCACGTACACACACACACACACACACACACACACACACACACACACACACATACACACCATAATAAACCAATCAACCCATAAGAATAGGCATTTTAAATGAAATGTCTCAGATTTTGTAATGAATAGTCCCCAAACTCTAGTCCATCAGGACCATTAATAAAAAAACAAGACAATTTTTACTGTAACATGATCAACATTGTTAGATACTCACCAAAGCTGGTGTCATGTGCATGACTTTGCTTCAGTATTAACTTGGACCACAGACAGGTGCATACCCGTGACCCCTCAGTCTTCTTTTCAAGCCAAACTACTGCTACATGGCTGTCATCCCTGTACGTCAGAGAAAGAAGCAGGAGGATCAGGATGAGGAGTGCAAAGCTTTGTTTGTGTGTGTGTGTGTGTGTGTGTGTGTGTGTGTGTGTGTGTGTGTGGTATTCTGCTGTAAACACTATGCCCAGCAGAGGGTCAACCCACATAAGACAAGAAGGAAATGTGCTTCAATAGGACTCAGTAGCCAGTGTTAATTCAAATTTTTAGAATCTGACACCAGGCAGTTTATTTTAGGTATATTTAAGTACAGTACAATCTGGAAAAAAATGTTTACAGGGGTTGCACAATCCCAGTGCACTACAAAGCTTAAGGCATAATTAGATCAAAACTCTTTCAAAGTTAATAGCACTTCTCCCATGAAGATTGGCTTTATAGATAGACATCATCTTAAGGGCCTGCAATAGAATCTGGTGTGGTTCTGGTCATACAGATAGCACAGAGGTCACCAGGCTGGTAACCGCCTCCATCCCTGATTTTAAGAGTCTGGGGGAGCCAGATGTAGCCTCAATCATACCGAAAGTGCAGAAGTCACCAGGTCATTAACTACATCCATTCCCAGACTTATGAGCAGATAACAGATATTTCATTTTTTTCCTTTGAAGAGCAACCCTGTGTCTTCAACATTCCTGGTATCTCTAGAGCTTATTTGCGAACACAAGAACTTCGTGCCTTCTGCAGTTTTAAGCCATCTGCACAATGTCTTGACTCAAAGACCTCCAAACAAACTAAACCAGAAAGGTCCCCACTGCCTCTTGTTCTCATCCCCGTAGCACTCCAGTTACCTGTAACTTGCCTGGAAGAAATGGCGATAGTTGTAATGGGTTAGCCTGACGCTGTTTGTATTCTAATGCTAACACTGGTTCCTCAAGACCTGGTTGCCCCAGAGACGAGAGAGTTTGAATGTAGACCCAAGTGATGCTATGTGACCTTGCTTACTCCCAAGTTATTTCTAATTGATGAATAAAGATGCTGACAGACAATAGCTGGGCAGAAGAGACATAGGCAGGTTTTAGGGTTCCCATGCCTCTGGGATTGGAAAAGAACCACAAGGGAGAGAAGAAGTTGAGGAGGCAGAGAAAGTGGCCATGGGTTAGGAGTCAAGAAAACATGGCCCCTGAGGGATGGCACAACTGGAGTAAAGAGCATCCCAGATGAAACCTAGTTAAGTAATAACTCAGGGTTATTGATAGAATAGTAGAGCATTAACAGCATAGAGGGTAGATGACTGCCCAACTGTAGTGCTGAGTAAAGCTTGGTGTAAATATAAAGATTGTGTGCGTCTTTTATCCGGGAGCTAAATGGTCAAAGGTGGGTAGAAACCCTGGATTGGAATTTAAAATTTCGACAAGGGTTAGTCTAAAGAGACACTTGTGCTTCTCAAGTGGCTCACATCATCATCTGTCCCTCCAATGGCAGAGGACCCAGCTTTTAGTTCCTTTAGATACCAGGCACACACATGGTGCACACTCATGGCATATGTGGTACATTATATATATACATATATATATACATATATATACATATATATACATATATACATATATATACATACACACATGTGTGCATAAATAAATAAGTAAATAAATAAATCTAACAATTCTGATTAGAAACAGAACAGAATAAAAAGAAACTGAAAGCCACAGAAATAATGTCGAGGAAAGCCTAATCACTAAATTAAGTTGGATTTTCTTATTCTAAATTCCTCATTTCCTCACATCAATGCTACTCAAAAAACACAACAGAACAACTTGGACTGGTGGTTGATCCTAAGCTCAAGGCCTTCCTGAGCTATGGGGTGAGTTCAGGCTAGACTACACAACGTAGTGAAGCAATACCTTAAAAATAAAATGCCAAAACAGGGGAGCAAGGGTTTGGTTTGGTGGTGGCTTGTTTGCCTACCATACACAGTCTTGCTCTCTATTAACAAAGACCGAAAGAAAAAAATGATAAATAAGCAACTTAATCCCTCAGTCACACTGGTGACCCAGAATTATGAAAAAAAAATCATGCTCCCCCCTCCAAGGCATGTTATAATCAAAGTCTCTGCTGATTTCACTGAGGAAATCTCTATTCCAGACACCAATATTTTCTATTTAATTTGCTTTCTTATCCATTTATAGAGGTTTATTCTCCCCAGACATTCTATTTCCTTATTTTACAAAGTGACAGCATGAGTGGATTCAAATATATTAGAACTTCCTTACTTGATAAATAGATTACAGAGCTGGAAACGTGGCTCTGCAAGAGAGTCCTTTCCTAGAATTCACAAGTGAGGATCTAAGGGCATGGCTTGTTGCTAGAGCACTTTCCTAGAATCCTCCAGTGAGGGGCTGGGACATGGCTCTGTGGTATACTTGTCTATCACTCACAAGGTCCTGGGTTCAAGTCTTAGCACAAAAACAAACAAAACAGAACAAGTAGAGATTAAAGGATTTTAAAAAAGAACCACTGAGAATGTCAATTTGTAATTAAAGAGTTCAAGTTATTATGAAGTACTTTACACTTTAATTAAACCTCATGCAAATAATAAAAACTTACGTGGGGACAAAAATTAAAGATCAGCCTTTCTGACGGCACCTGGGAACAATCCAAAGCTGGCAGATATTGCATTTACTCCAAGTTATCCAACTCACGCGTTAAAGAACCTGCAGCTGGTAAGATTTGTGCATGTATAACATTTCCCCTGAGGCTCACCATTGCTTAAAAATCCAACAAAAACATTCAACCTTGTTAGTGTAAGGCATCAGAATTTGAGATTTAGCAGATAGCTCGAAATGTGAGAAGATGACACCAAAAAAAGGAAGGCTGCATAGGAAGTGGAGTTGTCAAATCTTTATATGTTTAGAGTTTTATTTGGTTGATGTGGCAGATGCCATGACCAAAATGCAAAGTAGAGGAGAGGTTATTGGTTTCTTCTTCCAGGTCACCGTTCTTCACCAAGGGAAGTCAGAGCATGGTGGCATGAACCATGGAAGATCAGTGTTTGCTGGTTCATTTACTGACTCATTCTGAGCTAATTTCTTCTTATTCAAGCAGGACTACCTGCCTGGGGAATGGTGCCACTCACAGTAGGCCAGGCCCACCTTCATCAGTTATGGATCAGGATGGTCCCTCATTAAATAGTCCACAGGCCAATCTGACCTGGGCAGTCACTCAGTTGAGACTGCCTTCTCTGATGACTTGAGGTTGTAACAAGTTGACAGTTAAAGCTAATGGAGGTACTGGATAAGTTTCCTACAAGTTCTTGGCTGTTGTATACATTATGCTTTTGTTGAGAAAATAGGAAGACACTCAGGAGAAAGTAGCAGTCAGTAAGTTGTCAAAAAAAAAAAAGAAAAGAAAAGAAAAGAAAAGATCATCATCTCAGTTGCAGGACTAGAGACATGGCCTCAGCTCTTGCAAACACTTGTTGCTCTTCCAGAGGACGCGAATTCAATTCCCAGCACCCATGTGAGTCAGTTCACCATCACCTATAACTCCAGCTCCAGAACAACTCATGACATTTTCTGGCCTCTGTGAGCACCTGTACACACATGGCATACAAGTACACAGATGTATATCCATACACATAGATAAATGTATAGTTTTAAAAAAACAAAAAACAAAAATCACAGTTGTGACTTGGCTGGAGAAGATGGAGACTTTATTTTTCCAATTACTAAGGTTTGATCTATGTCCTTTTTAGCTCTAACTGTCAACTTGACATCTCTTAGAATTACCTGGGAGAATATGAGAAGTATTTCCTAGATTAGATTGCCCTGCTAGCATGTCTATAGATGAGTTTTCTTGGTTGTTAATGGTGTAGGAGGGCCTAGCCCACTGTGGAGGCATCATTCCCTAGGCAGATGACCTTGAACTGCATAGGAAAGCAAGACAAGTATAAATCTGATAGCTGGCAAGCAGCATCCTCCATGGTTTCTGCCATACTACGTTGGCTATGAAGTGAGTTCCTTGGGAAGAGGTAATACTGTGTGCAATAGCTGGCCAGTCTTCAAGGTTCTGACTTGATTCCCCTCAGTTATTGACTGTGACCTGGAATTGTTTGCCAAGTCAACCCTTTCTCCCTCAAAGGGTATTTTATAACAGCATAGAAATGGAACTAGAATGTTCTGAGACTAAAATAGAAATTAAACGGGCATACCCTGCTAAAGGATAAAATAAAACATTGATATGCTCAAAGTAATTAGCCGGCAATTAAATCATTCATTAGACAGAAAAAGCAACTCATCAATGAAAGCAACAGAATTTTGTTTCTGCCTTGTAATATCCACAATGTTTAGTCAGCACACAATAAACAATTACCGGACATGGAGAGAACAATGAAAGGCAATCTAGAGTTGAGAGAAAAATCAGTCAATAGATGAAGACCAAAGATAGCCTCAGTGTTGTGATCAACAAACAAGAGCTTTCAAGATGTAAGCATATAATCGATGACATAAAGTAAAAGATGAATGGAACTGAGCAGAACTGGAGCATTTATAGAGAAAAGAAAGTAACAGAATTAAAATTTAAGTCCTAGAACTTTAAAATTCCCTAGTATTTGAAATATCAGTTTTACTGAAAGAGCTGAATAACATAGCAGACACAGTGAAAGGAAGTTATCATGACTTTGAGAGGGCATGTAAGATTGGAAGAAGCTTGAAGAAAATTCTTCAGTATTATGACATACATAACTAAGGTCCTAGAAGAGAATAGAGATTAAAGGCTTGAAAATATATTGGAAGAAAGTACTGGTTATAGAGGATTGTCATGAATTCAAGATCAACTCAGGGCCACATTGTGAGACACAGTACCAAAACAAACAAACATACAAACAAAACAAAAAAACCCAACAAATACTTTAATAAAAATTAAATGGAAAGAAACTCATGAATGTATTGTCATGGTTATGCTGTGGAAACCAAAGATAAACAAGATGGTTCCAAAGAAGCCAAAGAGAAGCAACATGAATACAGGGGACAATGAAGGTCAAGAGACGAGGAAACTGTCTACCTGAAGTTCTATACTTATTAAAATTATTCTATAAATAGGAAAACAAAACAAAGACATTCCACATTAAGAAAAAATTAAATCATGGTCAGCAGACTTGACTGAGCCAAAATTTTTGTTCCAGTTGAGTTAACCAACCTCATATTGTGTCTTCTTTTAGCTCATGGTTTTGGAGGGATTTGAGTCCATCCGTGCAAAGTTATATTTGGACCCTGCTACATCTATAGGAGTAATAGTACATTATAACAGGTATTTTCATGATGAGAAACCAGGAAACAGAGAAAGTAGGCTGAAGTCAGTATTAGGTATACCCTTCAAATTCCCCGCAGTGAGCTATTCCCACCACTCAGATATCCACTTCCTAAGGTGTCTGTAAGTCCTCCAGATAGTACAACAAAGTAGGGATTGGGAATACAAGCCTTTGTAGGCATCTCAGATACACATTATACCAGGTTGGAAGTAAAAGAAGCCAGACACAGTCCCAGAACTGTGTAAAGGAATTAAAAAGTACCCTACCTGACAAATATAGTTAGTTTTTGGCCATTATGTATTTGAGAATTCTTTTGCCCCTTAACGCTTACCTGAAACTGTACAGTCTCTGTAAAAACCAGTTGTGGAAAATGTTTTAGCTGCATGATGCACACATACCTAAGTGAATTAGCCACTTTTATTGTTGTTGTTGTTGCTACTACTGCTGCTATTGTTGTTGTTGTTTCTGAAACAAAATACCTGACAGATGCAAGGAAAGAGTTTAAGTAAGGGTTTGCTTTGTCTCACAGTTCAAGAGTTCAGTCCATCATGATGGAGACGGACCAGACAGCAGGGGCATGAGGAAGCTGGCCACATTTCATTCATAGTCAGGATGCAAAGAGATAGATGCTGGCCCTCAGCTCCCTATCTCTTTCATACACATCCAGGACTCCAGCCTGTGGAATGTTCCCACTCATATTCAGGGTATATCTTCCTACCTCAACTAGCCTAATCTAGAACCTCCCTTACAGACGTTCTAAGAAGTTTGACTCTCAGGTAACTTTTAGATGCTGTCAAGTTGATGATGTCAACAATCATGTTAAGTGAGACAGAAGAAGTCAGCATTGCCTGATTTGTTTGAGATTTTGTAGTGTAAACAAATCATAAGATTGTACCAGAAAGCTGGGAACGGAGAGTGAACAGAAGTAGGGCTAGCCTACTTGAATGGAAAATCTCCAAGCTTTTTCTTAGTGACATCACACACACACACACACACACACACACACACACACACACACACACACACACACACACACATTGCTCAAACACATGAGCCTGTGGGAGATAGTTCACATTCAAAACTCAGAAAATAATGGGAGACCTGGTGGGAGAGGGGATGGGGAGGGGAAAAGGGGTCAGGATTGGGTAGAGGGGAGACAGAAGAGAAGCTTAGAGGGCCAACAGAAGAAATGGAAAGATGCAGCGGCAGGGGTAGAGTGGGGGTGGGGGGTAACCTCTAGAAAGCCCCAGAGACCTCAGATGTGAGAGGCTCCCAGTACTCAGTGGGGATGACCTCAGTTGAAATGCCCAACAGAGAAGAGATGGACCCAGAAGAGACCACCTCCAGTGAATAGATAGTGCCCCCATTAGAAGGATGAGTCTACCTACCTTTAAAATTGTTGACCCAGAATTGTTCCTGTCTAAAGGAAATGCAGGGACAAAAATGGAGCAGAGACTGAAGAAAGGCCATTTAGTGAATGGCCCAACATGGGATCCATCCTATGGGCAGGCACCAAAGCCCTACACCATTACTGATGCCATGTTGTGCTTGCAGACAGCAGCCTAGCATTGCTGTCCTTTGAGAGGCTCTACCAGCAGATGACTGAGACAGATGCAGACAGTTACAGCCAACCACTAGACTGAGGCCAGGGACCCCTGTGGAAGAATTGGGGGAAGGATTGAAGGAGCTGAGGTGGATTGCAACCCCGTGGAAAGAACAACAATATCAACTAACTGGACCCCTCAGAGACCCCAGGGACTAAGCCACCAATCAAAGAGTATACATGGGGTGGTTCATGGCCCCCAACACAAATGTAGCAGCCTTGTCTGATCTCAGTGGGAGAGGATGTACCCGATCCCATAGAGACTTGATACCCCAAGGAAGGGGGATGCTGGGGGAGTGAGGGAGGTGGGTGGCTGATGGGGGTGGGTAGGTGGGCAACCTCTCAGAGAGAAAGGTGAAGGTGATGAGATGAAAAACTCTGAGAGGGAGGCCCAGGAAAAGGAGCAACATTTTGAATGTAAATAACCAAAATAATTTAATTTAAAAAACCCTCAATATGCCTGTATTAGTGTAACTTATCTGGGATGGGGTATACCCACTATGAGAGCTTCACTCAACTATGACGTATAGTATATTTGCCATGAGTTTTGCTTGTGTATCAACAGTACATGCTCACAGAAATGTGTTTAGATATAAATACACCTGAAACAAGATTATATTTTGGAAATGTTGTGATTAAAGGCCTATAGAAAGATAACCTTGTATTTTCTTCAGGAGTAGAATTTAATATCAGTCAATGATTCGGTCTCTGTAAAGACTTTATAGAGAGAGTATTATTGTGGATGATAAGAGATTGCTGTTTGGTGTTCTAGTTTCATTTCTCTCACTATCAAATAATAAATAAAATGATAAAATAAAAATGACAAAAATCAAATCAAGGGAGATGGGTTTTGTTTTCAGCTCACAATTCCAGGTTAAAAGTCCATTACTGCAGGGAAATCACAGCACTAAGAGCTTAAGATGCGGATTCCATCAACAGTAAGATATCTTTGAGAAGATAATTGCATCACACCCATAGTCAAGAGCGAAGAGAAATGAGCGTATGCATACTCAGCTGCTTGTTTATAGTTGGCTTGATTTCTCTACTTGTATACAGTTCAGGACCAGCTGAATAGGTAATGGTGCCACCCACTGTGGGCTGGATCTTCCCATATCAATTAACTTCATTGAGACAAATTCCTATAGGCCTGCCAACAGGCTGACACAGTTTGAGACAATCCTGTGTTGAGGCTTCTGCCCCAGTTCATTCTGGGTTCTGTCAAGTTGAAAATTAAAGCTAACTATCACATTTGGCAAAATGGACATGTCTAATTATTCTCTTTAGATTTCGTAAGGACTCATGATTATTAGGAGCTTAAAATGTGAATATTGCTTTATAAAGTATATAGATGTAAAATATATAACAGCAACAAAAACCAAGTGATGGGGCAGTGATGTAGTAGGTGTATAATTTTAATGCTTTGTATGAAGACAGGCAAGAGAAAACATAAGTATATGTGATGGTGCATATTATAATTCTTAGAACCCACACTGTACAGAGTATATCATGAATACGCCAGATGGGTTAATATCTTAGGGTTTTTAACTATTGTGAAAAAAGCACCAGGACCAAATGTTACTTGGGGAGGAAAGGGTTTACTTCATCTTAAACTTCCTGGTCACAGTCTGTCATGAAGGAAAGTTGGGGTAGAATTTAAGACAGGACATAGAAAGCAGAAACCTGATTACTGGTTTACTCCTCATGGCTATCTCTGCCTATTTTTTAGACAACTTAAGGCTGCCTACTTTGGGGTCACACAATCCTCCATTATGGGATAAGCCTACCCATGCCAATCACTAATGAAGTTAGTGCACCAAAGGTTTGCCTACCAGCCAGTCTTATAGAAACTGATTTTCTATAATTTTCTCAATTGTGATTTTCTCTTCTCAGCTAACTCTAGCTTCTGTCCAGGTGACAAAATAAAAAATAAACAAATAACTAAAACAAAATAAAAATAAAAACCAAGCCAGTTTTGATAGTACATACCTTTAATCCTAACATTTGGGATGGAAAAAGGACAGGTGGGTCTGTGTGAGTTTGAGGCCAGCCTGACCTACATAGAGAGTTTTGGAACAGCCATGTTACATAGTGAGATCCTATCTCAAAACAAAATAAAAAATTCAGGACAATTAAAAGTACAATATTAAAGGCATTTTGGCTAATTACAAATAAGTTCAGAAAGAAGAAATAGAGACACAAAGAACATCTCAATAAAGCTGGAAAGCCAGCGATCATTGCACAATTTGTAGGCAGTTCAACAGGTTGGAGAGAATCCTCTTCCAGACCAGTCAGCTGGCCTGAGCCCTTTCTAGGCAGGTCACCTTTTCTGAGAGTCTCTTGGGAGGTTTTACTGTTTCTATGTGCTTGGGAATGAGATGCTTAGCAAATCTGGTCAGTTTCAGGAACTTCCTGAAACTATTTCAATTGTTTCTTAAGCTTAATGAGCTTTCCTGAATGGAATGTTTCACCTCCCTTTGGAATAACCTATTGTTTTATTCATCTGTAAAAATCCTGTCTTAAAATATCCTTTTGTCTCCTTTAATATCTTGTGTGGGAAGAAGATTCCCTCTAAGAGAGAAGATTTTAATTTCAAAGGAAACTACTATAACATTCACTCACTGGTTCACACTGAGGTATTCTTACACAGCCCTAGACCACCTTCTTAGAGAATGGTCCAGCCTACAGTGGGCTGGACCATGCTATATCAGTTAAAAATTAAGACAGTCCATCAGAGATATGCACACAGCTTAATCTGATCTGGACAATTTCTCAATGGAAACTCCATTTGCAGATTATTCTAGTCTGTTTTAGGCTGACGATTAAAGCTAACTAGGAGAGAAAGAAAGATTTATTTTGGCTCATTGTTTCAGGAGACTATGATCCATCACAGTGAGAAAACCAGGGTAGAATAACCTTGCCCATGATGACGGGAGCCTAAGGCCACAGTTGCTTACACAGTACAGCATCATGAAGCAGAAAATAGACAGAACTGGGATTGAGTATATTCTTCAAGTGCTTACCTCTACTGCTAACTTCTGCCATCTAAGACATTCTTATAAGGGTTCCCACGGTCTTCCAAATAATTCTACAAGATGATAAATGGGTGTTTGGAATATGAACCCATGGGAGTCAGTTCATATTCAAACTATAAGTGAATTAGCAACAACAAAAGGCTGAGTAAGTAAGTAAATGAATTAGCTATTTCAGAAAAAAATGGTCTAGTGTAAGGTGGAGATGTGGCTCAACTGTTATAGTGTTTGCATCCTATATACGAGGTTATAAGTTCTGTCTTCAGCACCGCAGATACAGTGTTCCACACAAAAATTCCAACACTCAGAAGATAAGGCAGAAGAATCAAAAGCCTCTGTCATCTTTGGGTACCTAGTGAGTTTGAGGCCTATTGGGGCTACATAAGAGCCTATTTAAAAAAATTATGCAATGAGTTAAATAAAGTTTTTGTCATTACTAGAAACACATAAGAAATCATCCCTCCCATTTTCAACTCAAATTGTGTATTGATCAGTCTAATCTCACTCTTGGCTTTTCGGATGAGAAGGTCAATCAGGTGTGGTATTTGAAATGGTTTCCCTTGGTATACAATGACTGTGTAAAATACAGCCATGTTACCTAAATATGCTAGTGTCTGTACTTTCACTAAGTTTTGTTTTTTTTTTTAAGGGAAAACCGACTTGTTTCTTACATGTTTCAAAGTGATCAAATATAAACATGGATTCGCTGGTAGCATTCAGCGCCTGTTTAATGGATAAGAATATAAAAAAGGCAGAACTGAAAAATGGGCTTTTCAAAAATTTCAAAACATTTCCCACTTATTTATTTCTCTTGTGTGTGTGTGTGTGTGTGTGTGTGTGTGTGTGTGTGTGTGTGTGTGTGTGTAAACTTATAAGAGCTGCTTTCCTCTTTCCACCATGTAGGTCCCAGTGATCAAAATCAAATTTTCTGACTCGGTGGCTAGTATCTTTTTGTACAGAGGCAACTAGCTGTGTCACCCAAATGTGAGCTTGATACCATGATTTTTTAGCCATTGGATCCAAGCATGCTTGATATTTTATGAGGTGTCTTTCTAGTTATTCAAGCAGGAAGACATCTCTATCTATCAACATCCATAATATATATATCTCTGTTTTGTTTCTATTATTTGTAGCTGGTAAATACACAGCAAACAAATCATTTTCCAAATGATCAAAATCAATTGAAATCCAACACAGCCATTGAGTGAGCTTGTTTATAAATTCGAGCTCACTTCATTCATCCGTGAGAAATCCTTGCAAACTCATAAACTGCAAATTATTACAGAGAACTGCCTTCAGTGTTTGCAGTTGATGGATATCCCTCATAAAACTCTGTGCCCTCCGGTTTTCACATAACATATTATGAAGCCCCCAGAGAATATGCTCAAAACCAGCCAAGTCTCCTTCTAGCTGTTGTCCTTAGCAGCATTTCTTAAATTAGCATGAATCATGTATATATGTATGTGGATGTATCCACGTGAGTGCAGGTACCCACAGAGGTCTGGAGAAGGCATTGGTTCCCCTGGAGCTGGTGTTATAGGTGTTTTTGAGTCACCCAGCATGGACTCAGGAAACAACCTCTGGTCCTCTTCAAGAATGGTAACATTTTTAATCACTGAGCCATCCCTTTACCCACTGCTACTGACCTTAGAAAGAATCTTTGCTTCTGTCTTAGACTGGGCAATGTCTATCTCTTTGGGTCTATGTGCAGTGATCTTTACTGTGTTCTCCATCATTTCTTGGGAACCATAACTACTTATGTACATAGGAACTAAAGCAAGGTTGGTTTGAAATAGATCCTCATTTGCTTGTCATTGATATTTTGAGAAATTTAACAAAATTAAGAATTTATATAGCAATAATAAAAATAATCTTTTAAGCTTTAAATGCTGTTTCTAAGAAAATGGATTTTTCTATTTGTCTTATTTTTAATGATATATATATATATATACATACATATATATGGACTACAAAATGAGCTTGCCTATGCTTTATATTCTTCTGTGGAACTCATACTTTTGTGTAATGGAAAAGTATGACTTCTGCAACTGTTCATTATTATAGAGACAGATAAAACATGTAAAGTACACTGATTAATAAGATAATACCAATGAAGGTATGTTTCTTTTTTTTTAATCTTTATTAACGAGTATTTCTTATTTACATTTCGATTATTACTCCCCTTCCCAGTTTCCAGGCCAACATCCCCCTAACCCCTCCCCCTCCCCTTCTATGTGGTCTTCCCCTCCTCATCCTCCCCCCATTACCGCCCTTCCCCCAACAATCACGTTCACTGGGGGTTCAGTCTTGGCAGGACCAAGGGCTTCCCCTTCCACTGGTACTCTTACTAGGCTATTCATTGCTACCTATGAGGTTGGAGCCCAGGGTCAATCCATGCTCCACACATGCGCCACTATGTTCATAGCAGCCTTATTTATAATAGCCAGAAGCTGGAAAGAAGCCAGATGCCCTTCAACAGAGGAATGGATACAGAAAATGTGGTACATCTACACAATGGAATATTATTCAGCTATCAAAAACAATGACTTTATGAAATTCATAGGCAAATGGATGGAACTGGAAAATATCATCCTGAGTGAGGTAACCCAATCACAGAAAAACACACATGGTATGCACTCATTGATAAGTGGCTATTAGCTTAAATGCTTGAATTACCCTAGATGCATAGAACACAAGAAACTCAAGAAGGATGACCAAAATGCGAATGCTTCACTCCTTCTTTAAAAGGGGAACAAGAAAACCCTTGACTGGGAATAGGGAGGCAAAGTTTAGAACAGAGGTAGAAGGAACACCCATTCAGAGCCTGCCCGACATGTGGCCCATACATATACAGCCACCAAACTAGATAAGATGGATGAAGCAAAGAAGTGCAGGCTGACAGGAACCGGATGTAGATCTCTCCTGAGAGACTCAGCTAAATACATAGGCGAATGCCAGCAGCAAACCACTGAACTGAGATGGGGACCCCCATTGAAGGAATCAGACAAAGGAGTGGAAGAGCTTGAAGGGGCTCAAGACCTCATTATGAACAACAATGCCAACCAACCAGAGCTTCCAGGGACTAAGCCACTACCCAAAGACTATACATGGACTGACCCTGGACTCCAACCTCATAGGTAGCAATGAATAGCCTAGTAAGAACACCAGTGGAAGGGGAAGCCCTGGGTCCTGCTAAGACTGAACCCCCAGTGAACGTGATTATTGGGGGGAGGGTGGTAATGGGGGGGAGGATGGGGAGGGGCCCATATAGAAGAGGAGGGGGGTTAGGGGGATGTTGGCCCGGAAACGGGGAATGGGAATAATAATCAAAATGTAAATAAATACTCAAGTTAATAAAGATTAAAAAAAAAAAAAAGATCCCAGTGACAAGGCAAGTAGAGTTTCACCACCATTCATCCTGGAGAACTAAGGTGTTTATTGAGCTTTACTTACAGAACACGGGTCAAGGGTTACCAACAAGTGTGAGGGATTCCATAGCAGCCATACTGGAAAGTTTTCACCCAGCATGGTTCGTGGGTTTCCTATAGCCACACAGATGAGGCCCCTCGTAATTAACTTTCCCGGCCTCTCTAGCACTTCTTGAGACCTAAGGCTACCTGCAGTTGTGGCAGAATTGCATACAAATGGCTAGAATGGATCCCTAAAATCTTAGTTGAGGTTCCAATGACTCTGCTCAATGCATCCTTCTGATAGAGAAAGATAACACTCAGCAATCCTTGTGACATGCTCTACGAGCAGTCACAGCTAATCTGACGAAGATGAAGGTCGCTTTGCTCAGAGGACCACATTCAACAACAGTGCCTTATGTTGGCTCAGTCCTGGTCCTGAGTGTGGCGTACGCACTGAAGAGAAAGAAGGGGGGCTGGGGATTTGGCTCAGTGGTAGAGCGCTTACCTAGGAAGCGCAAGGCCCTGGGTTCGGTCCCCAGCTCCGAAAAAAAAAGAACCAAAAAAAAAAAAAAAAAAAAAAAAAGAGAAAGAAGGAACATACTTTAGCCAGCAACGTGGAAACGGGTCTCAAAGTGAGGAGAAAGTCAATCCTTTTAAGATTACAGCAAAGAATGAGAAATGTGGGTGAGGATGTAGAAGATGAGATGAGATGAGCTGCTGTCAGGATGAAAAGGGACTAATATGCTTTACGGAAGATCTTTGACTAATCTTGGACTAGATATAACGGGCAAAGGGCAAAAAGAGAACATTCAAGGTCAATGCTGTTTTGAAAGGGTCACTGTGATAAATCACTGTGGAAAAATGGCTTGTAAGGGATGCCTGAAGCCAGAATTATCCCTAGCAGCTGCACAGGATAATGGATAGAAATGAAAATTTTTATCTTAAGCAAATTGTCTTAGAGCCATGCCACAGTTTTCACGCTCTCCCTCCCTCCCTCCCTCCCTCCCTCTCTCTCTCTCTCTCTCTCTCTCTCTCTCTGTATGTGTGTGTGTGTGTGTGTGTGTGTGTGTGTGTGTGTGTGTGTGTGTATGCTTGGAGCAAGTATAAAGAAACAAAGAAAGTGAAATAAGTAGGCTCACAGAATATAAGTGAGATGGGAGTAGAGTAAAAGGACATCAGCAAGGGGATGGGATGGGAGCCGGGAAGATCATTGAACTCAAGGCCAGATGATTTCACACATATCAGTGCGCTAAACTAAAGTCCGATTAAACAAGAGGGAGGAGTAACGGGTCTGGAGATATGGCTCAATAGATAATGGCACTTACCGATCTCATAGAAGTCCTGAGTTCGGTTCCCAGCACTCAAGGAAGCTCACAGCTGTGCTGCCTGTTACTCTCTGCACCAGGGAATCTGATGCTCTACTGACCTTCAGAGGCCCTCATGGGCACATATCTACCTCTCCCAAGATACATATACACATAGTTGAAATAGAAAAAGGAATCGTAATAAAAGACGCCTTTCTTTCAAAGGAAAGAATACAAGGAGGAAATCAACAAGTCAAGAGAGGTTTTAAAGTATCACAGCACATGAGTTCAGGTAGCCTTGCTCTTTTATTTGTATGAATATAGTTGACCAGTTCTTCAGCATTCTGGTAGTACGGCATTCAGAGCTGGCATTAATCTCTTTTTCACATTTTCACAGGTGGCCACTAGGACTATAGAGGGGGAATTATGATCTCATCAGGGAGTTGAACCACTTTAGATCAGGAAATACACACACACACACACACGCACACACACACACAGAGCTCTCTCTCTTTCTCTCTCTCTCTCTCTCTCTCTCTGTGTGTGTGTGTGTGTGTGTGTGTGTGTGTGTGTGTGTGTGTGTGTGTGTGTGTGTATCTAATCTGCCTTTTCCCAGTTTTGCTTTAGAACAAAAGGCAAACTTGTCTCTGTGAACCTAGTGCCAATATGGGCCCAAGATGACAATTGCCTGGTTTTGAAAATTCATGTAAAGCATCCCCAGGGCCTTACCATTTTTTACAACCTTTATTTGAAAAATCGAGCATTTGTGTCTAATCTCCTAGGGCTATGCTAAAGAAAATGTGGTATATCTTAGAACAACAGCTAAGATGCACACTATAAACCACCTGACCAGGACAATCAAATGTCACCCTTGTTGCTTGCCCTCAAGATTATGTTTTTATTCACCAGTGCCTATCTAAATGCCTATCTCCCTTTGTATAAATATTCACATTCATTTCTTAATTTTCTTTTTAAGATTATAATTTAATTACATTTTCCACTTGCCTTTTTTCCCTCCAAACTCTTCCCAAGTCTCCTTCATTCAGGCACTCTCTTTTTAATTTTTACTAATTGCATTTGCATGCATATGTGTCTATGCACATTTGTATATATTCCAAAATATACTCTGTTCAATCTGTACAATGCTACCAGTATGTTTATCTTCAGGATTGACTCTTTGACACTGGAGGACCAACTGATGTGCTCTTTTCTTGGGATGGCCTCCTTCCCTGTCCCCAGCTTTCTTTGGTTGCCTGTAGTTCTTTCTGTAGGGGTTGAGGTCTCATGGACTTTTTAAAATCCAATATTGCATGTTGGCTATTGTGTGTATGTGTACATGTATACAGCAACATCCCACTATAGAGATAGCTACATATTCATATTTACTACTCCTATGTTTGCAACAGCAAGGAAATGGAACCAGCCTAGAGGAGTAGATAATGAAATTGTGGTGTAAATAAACAATGGGATTTTAATCACCCATAATGAAAAGTAAAATTATGAAATTCTTAGAAAAACAGACAGAATGGGAGATTATTTTATTGAGGTTACTTGGGCTTGGAAGGATGTAGTGTTCTCTTTCTCATATGCAGATTCTAGTTTCTAATTTTAAAATATAGATATGTTTACTTTTATGTTATGAGAATTTTGCCTCCGTGTATGCACGTGTGCTGCATGCATGCAATGCTTGCAAAAGTTAGAGAAGAGCATCCAAGTTCCTGAAACTAGAGTTACCTTGTAAGTGCTGGGAACTAAACTTGGATCTTATGTAAGAGCAGCAAATGTCCTTGACAATTTGTAATTTTTATATGTGGGAGTTTATATAACATTGGATGTGGGTAGAGGTCAGGGACTAAAGAGGGGGCATGAAAAGAAGAGGCTTTAAGATTTGCGGTGAGATGGGGCTGGAGAGATGGCTCAGTGGTTAAGAGCACTGGCTGCTCTTCCAGAGGTCTGAGTTCAATTCTCAGCAACCACATGGCGGCTCACAACCATCTATAATGGGATCTGATGCCCTTTTCTGCTGTGTTTGAAGATAGCAATGCTGTATTCATATACATAAAATAAATAAATAAACAAATAAATCTTTTTAAAAAAGTGTTGGGGTGAGGAGGATCATGGAACATGTGTGACATGAATGTGGGAAGGGTTTGAGCTGAAATGTGGAGAAAGGGAAGTAGAGGAGAGGAGAGGGTATGGGAAAGGATCAATGGAAATGCATTATGTAGGAAAATACCATAAGGAAATCACTTATTTCATATGCCAATTATATGCCATATAGTTGCCAATTAAAATAAAATAAATAAATAAAATTAAATTAAAATAAAATGGAATTAAATTATATATACTAGTATGGTGTGTGTGTGTGTGTGTGTGTGTGTGTGTGTGTGTGTGTAATTATATACCTAATTACATCCAAAGTTAGGTGACATGGCTCAACATTGGTATCAGAATTAATGCATTGAAATCTGAATAATTTTATTCTCCACTTCACTTCTTAGACTGTGCATTCTGAAATTGCATTCTCAGTTGTGAGCATTAACAAAATCAGTTTCTTTTTATTTCCTTAAAACTCCCCCTCTGGGAATTCTTCCTGCCCTCACATCAGGATAGAGCCAGTGATCATTGACAGTCCCTTAGGAGAGTTACAGCATTGAGCATAATCTGCCATAAGCACACCCTGCCATAATTACAGGCTTCCACCAAGCTTAGTAGCATGCTTATGTCAGCATTGAAGGTGTGACAGCAGAATCACAAGTTAAAGGCTAGCCTGGGCTATATTAAGACTTAGTTACAAAATAAACTAACAAATGTGCATCTGTTTAGTCTCCTAAACTTCCTATGAGTATGGGATCTATGTGAGGGCAGAGATTTGAGCTGTTTCACAGTACCAGACATAGGTATATGCCCCATGAATGCTAGATGAATGAACCCCTAAGAGACTGAATGAAGCCTCTTGTCTCTGAAGAAACGTATTACTGTAAATCTCCTTGTATCATATGGCTGGAGAGATGGTTCAGTTGGTGAGGTGCCTGAGGGTCTGAGTTCAATTTGCAACATTCATGTAAGAGCCAGGCATAGTGAAGTGTGTTTGTAAATTCCATCACTGCGGAATCAGAGGCGAAGCAGTACAGCCCACTGACCTGTAAATTTACTGTAATTGGCAAGTCCAAGATCCCACTGAGAAAGCCAGTCTCAGAAAATAATATGGACAACTTTGGAGGAGTAACACCAAAGGATGACCTCTTGTTATTTGACTTAATACCAAGAAGCCAAGTTTGACCTCTCATCCTTATGAAACCAATTAAAAGAGCCAAGTCAATAGTGAAAGAGGGGGAAAATATTCGCTCAATGTGGCCACATGGGGAAGAGGACAGAGCAATACCTGTAGTCTGTCTTCAGGGTCCTGACATGAAGTTAAGGTTTAAGTTGAGGATGAGGGGTATACATGTCTAAGCAGGCATTATTTGTTTTAGCTCTACTCTCCTGCAAGGTGGTCTGACAAATTGCAAATCTCTTTTGGGAGACCGGTTCCTTTATAAAGCCTCTCTTATACCAGCATGAGGTTCCTGGGGAATTTCAATGTCCTGAGGTTCATTCTTTTAATAGTCTGAGAGCCCAAGCTGGGGATGCAAGTGACTGCATTCTGGCAGTCCAGTTGCCCTCTGGTGTACCCATATGCAGATATGCACCCACAGATACATGAATGTGCATGGACCCTCCCATGCCAAGATCTAATCTTCTCTGTGGCTCTTATGGAAGTACAATGTGGTCCGTGTCCTCTTGGTCCACATGTTCTACCATGTTGATAGGCTTGCAGGATGCTAAATGGAGAGAGTGGCTGCTTTTGAAACAGGCAGGTAGCTTCCTGTAGAAGAAACCTTAGTAGCCTCAGTACTGTGGACGAATTGCAATAGTCATACTTTGCCCAGGTAATGGCTCTCTTTGTAGGTCACTGAGTGCATCCTGGGAGACCCTCAAAAGTCTGGGAGAGAAGCAATGAGAAGGGCAGTCTGTCTCCATCACCTTAACAGTACTGACTTGGAAGTTTGAAACTTCCAGCATTATAATTTCCAATTCAGTAGCTGATTCTGTATGAACTGTGGGTACACTGTTTTGTGAAAGATGTGCTTTCTAAATGCATTAGAGCATGCTGTTTTTTTCCCTCTGATACATCTGACTCCCCACTGTTCTGGGTGATAGACATATATAGAATCCTGGGCAACCATTCACCATTCATAAATATATATTTATCGGACAAATTCAGCCAATTCTCTATTGAGAAATTGGTTTACTTCATACTTAACTTCCTTTATTGAAATTTTCCCTGATTTATCAATCTAATTAATGACTTTACTGTGAGAGAGAGCTATCAAGACTTAGTCTGCTCATTCCAGGTATATTACGAGGTTGACCAGTTGTCTGTCTTCTTAATTACATTTTCATTGGATACTAATTTCTCTCTCTCTCCCTCCCTCCCTCCCTCCCTCCCCTCCTTCTTTCTCCCTCTCTTTTTGGTCCTCTCCCATTTTTTAATTCTCAAAAAAAAATAAATTAAAATTGATCAGAGTCAAAACCTAGACCCTGTCTTAGGTGCCTGTCTTTAACAGGTCTATTAAACAAACAAACAATAGTGTGAAGCAGAAGTGGTATATTTATTTAATGTGTATAGATTGAGAACAGTGACATTAAGTCCTTCTTAATTGGGACTTAAATGGTCTTAATTTGAGGCTTAGGTTTAAATAGAGGGCAAGAGTTTTACAAGGCTCAGCAGTCTGGGTCAGGGTGAAGCTTAGCTATCATCATCTTAGTTCCACTCTCTTCTTTATGGTTGGTTGACAAGTTGTCAACACTGTGTAAAAATCTCTTTCCAGGAAAGATAATTTACCCCTCTGGTTGTTAGCAGGCTCTAGCCATTTTATTCTCCCAGCATGAGATGTCTGGCTAAATTTCAATTTTTCAGAGTCCATTGTTTTAATAATCTGATGGCCAAAGGAAGGATTCAAGAATATCTTCAGAGTATTTTTATTCCTTCTTGGACAGGATGGTTACAAGCCAAGAAACAACTTCAGCTCTGAGAAGTAGCCTGGCCTCCTTGGAGAATTCAGGGACATGTGAAAATGTGAGTCATCAGGTGACCCCATGAGTGTATACCCACTCAGCTGAGATGAACACACACTTTTTCCTACTGAGCTCATTAGAGAACCAGTTACATAGACTATATTAATACCCATGAGAGGCTTCTTGCCTTCACTTCACACAGTAAGAAAAATGTCTTGCTTCTCCCAACATGTGTCACTGTTCAGGAGGGGAGGAGGGAGGAAAAGTCTTTTTACTTTACTTCACAACAAAAAGAAAAGGATGCTTCCTAGAACCTATTTGGTTACAGAAAATATGTACCAGGGTCGTGCACATTGTACATATTCAAGGTCACATAGACCTTTCAGAAGCTCAGGATGCACCATTACAAGATCACAAGATAGGCATATAAGGATTTAGGAAGATGATAGCCAAAAGGGAGCTGACTGTCCTTTTGTGTCTATCTCTTAAATCTTGGAATTATAGGCATGTACCACCATGCACAGCTGGATGCTAGATCTTGTTAAATTCTTCCTTTGATGCTTTGAGAAGCTCACTACCCTTTTTTTATTGGATATTTTTTATTTACATTTCAAATGTTATTCCCTTTCCCAGTTTCCTGGCTATAAGCCCCCTATCCCATCTCCTTTTCCTTCTTCTATAAGGGTGTTCCCCCTCCCCAACCCACCCCCCATTCCTGCCCCCTGACATTTCCCTACACTGGGGGTGTGTCCAGCCTTGGCAGGACCAAGGGCTTCTCCTTCCGTTGGTGCCCAACAGGGCCATCCTCTGCTACATATGCAGCTGGAGTCATGGGTTTATCCATGTATAGTCTTTGGGAGCTCTGGTTGGTTGGCATTGTTGTTATGGGGTTGCAGGCCCCTTCAGCTCCTTCAATCCTTTTTCTAATTCCTCCAAAGGGGACCCCATTCTCAGTTCAATGGTTTGCTGCTAGCATTCGCTTCTGTATTTGACACACTCTGGCTAAGCCTCTCAGGAGACAGCTATATCAGGCTGCATTTCTTGGCTTCATCAATATTATCTAGTTTTGGTGGATGTATGTATATAGGCTGTGTACTCAGGTGGCACAGTCTCTGAATAGCCATTCCCTCAGTCTCTGCTCCAAACTTTGTCTCTATATCCCCTCCTATGAATACTTTTATCCCCCCTTTTAAGAAGGAGTGAAGCATCCACACTTTGGTTGTCCTTCTTTTTGAGTTTCATGTGGTCTATGGATTGTATCTTGGGTAATTCCAGCTTTTGGGATAATACCCACTTATCAGTGAGTGCATACCATGTGTGTATTTTTGTGATTGGGTTACCTCACTCAGGATGATATTTTCTAGTCCCATCCATTTGCCTATGAATTTCATGAAGTCATTGTTTTTGATAGTTGAATAGTACTCTATTGTGTAGATGTACCACATTTTCTATATCCATTCCTCTCTTGAAGGGCATCTGGTTTCTTTCCAGCTCTGGCTCACTGGCTTTTTAATTTTTTTCTTTTCTTTCTTTCCTTTTACCATCCCTCCCTTTCTTCCTTCCTTCTTTCCTTTGTTTCTCTCTCTCTCTCTCCATATCTACCTTTCTCCCTCTCTCTCTTTCTTTCATCTTTAGTGTGCATTGTGTGTGTGTGTTTGTGTGTGTGTGTCCATGCACATATGCACATATTATCACCTGTGACGGCACATGTGTGGAGGTCATAGGATAACTTGAAGAAGCTTGTTCTCTCTTTTCACAATGTGGGTTCTGCAGATTGACCTTTGGTGGCCAGGCTTTGTGGAAAGTGCCTATTCCCAATGAGCCTTCTCACTAGCCCCTTTAATATTCACTTTTAACCCAGAAGTGATATGATTTTGAAAACCACGTGCCGAATCGCTGCTTAAGATTTATGTCTCTCCTCCAAATTCTCTAATTGCTTTTCCATGACAACCCTCTCTGTTCCCCTTCAAACTTCTCCCCAAATAATACACTTTAAATACAAATATCGAGCCTTGAGAGAGATGGCTCAACAATTAAGAGCACTTGCTTCTCTTAGAAGGGAACTGAGTTCAATTCCAAGAATCCATGTAGGGCAGCTGGAAACTGTCTGTAACTCTAGCCTTAGGTGACCCAATGCCCTCTTCTGAACTCTCTCTCTCTCTCTCTCTCTCTCTCTCTCTCTCTCACACACACACACACACACACACACACACACACACACACACACACACACAATTAGGCATAAAATCACTCCAAAATATAAGTATGGTCTGGTTATAGTCTACTCTGTCAACTCAACTGTCTACTGCTTGCAGAAAAAGTCATCTGTAACTTTAGTTGGATTTATAATACAAGGTTCATTGAGTTCTTTATCCAATCTACTGCCCTACCAGACCTCCCATTACTTTCTTAAACACCCAACATAACAGAAGAATGAACAGCTATGAACATCTGATATTAAGGAAATCATTAATTCCCAGTCTTAGTGCCTTTTCCTACACTATCTTGGCCCATTTGTGTCTCCCCCACTTTACAGTCTAGGTTTAGCGTCAATGCTTCTCTCAGTTTCTGTTCATTGTATGCTATCATCTGCTCAGAGTTGCTTCCAACCCAGCATAATCTCCCACGATGATACTCTGAGATGCATGACAGTTTCCCTGGGGAAAGACACCCAGGATCCAAATGCTGGGCAGAAAGCACGGACAAAACCAACTCAATCAAATATTGACAGATTGCTTTCCAGAACCACATTCTCTCATCTCAGACACATTTGGCACTGCTTAGCGTTCTAAATTTCCCAGCGTGATAGAAATGAATTACCATGATTTTGAACGTGCTGTCATATGCTCCTTGGCTTTGAAATTCCACTCCATTCATTTCTGGTTTCTATCCTTTGCTCTTACCTTCTTTACTTAACATTCTTGTATGCATTCTTCTTTTAAACGTTGATTTTTTTTACTCTAGTTGTGTGCATGTGTGTACATGTACTTATGTGTGTACATGTGTCTATGTACATGAATGCAGGTTTTTCTGGAGGCCACAAAAGGTTGTCAGATCTCTTGGAGCTGGAATTACAGATGGCTGGACATCCAGCCTGATGTAGATGATGGAAAGAGAACTTGGGTCCCTTGGAAGAGCAGCAAGTGCTCTTAACTGCCAAGGCATCATTTCAACTCCTCCCATGTATATTCATCATGTGGACTCAATTTAGATGATATCATTTCTCTGAAGAGTTTTGGGATTAACCCTAGTTAACTTAAGACCCCTATTTTCTGAATGTCCTTAGCATCATTTTTACTCTATACACATATACGTGTGCACACAAAATACATGCATATGTGTGCAGTTATATGTAGAGATACACATGCATATGTATCAGAATGCAATGTCATTCTCTTATGAGATAGCTTTTCTATCTCTCTTACTAGAAAATTAAACTGAAATAGACAGTTAAAAAACATAATTATGGAAGAATATAGCATAGTGTCAAACACTTAGTCTTTTGTAGCTGCAACTAGCCAAGCTTTGTGGATTGTCTGATCTGTACTCATATGCATTTGCAGTATTTGTTGAACATGGGCCAAAACGTACAACAATGCATTCAGGTGATTGTAAAGAGAGACCTGTAAGCACAGAACCTCAAGTGGACTGTCAGATGCATTCACATCAGTTTGCAAAATCCACCATTCCAATTAGAGGTGCCATCTTGAATAGCCTGCATTCAGAGTTCCAGAATTGCTCAAAGACAAAATGAACTCACCTAAAAGACTCAGTATTACAGACTGAGGGGTCCAATGGATTTCCTTTGGTAAAGAAGAAAGTTTTTATTCGCGAAGCCTAGCGAGCACATTCAGGGCTGGCTATTGTGCTCTAAAGTTAGAGAATAACTCTCACTCTGCCCAGTGTTAACTCATAAACTCACCGCAGCTGTGGTTACCTGCATAAGAGCTGGTGCAAGATTGATCCCTCAACATTTCATCATGGATGGTGGGAGGAACCATGAGGCCCAACCCCTCCCTGAGAAATGATTGACAGTTAATGGTTGCAGGGGAGGGGTTTCATTTTCCTCAATGGTGGAGCCACTGGTAAAGTTGCCCTTGCTCCAGTAAATAACCCCCTACCCATGCTTGAGCAAGACACTCTAAGTAAACTCAGTGGATCATACATAGAAAGAAGATGTGAAAATAAGAAGTGGCTTGCTGAGAAAGAAGGCTTCCTGCAGGGGAGGATAGAGCATGTGAAAAGTGTTCCCCTTTTAACAGTGTTTCCACTGTGATTGAAAATGACTAAACCTCATTATATAAATGTCGGTAGGTATCAAACAATAAAAGATTTTTTAAAAAAATAGTAGGTTGTGTACAGATATTCAAATTCTTCAGTGCACCACAGAACATTGATAGCTACAAATCTATGAAGCCATTATGTGTTGATAATAGATATTAAAATGAAAAATAAAATTCTGCTCCATATGGTGGCACATGCATTTAATCCCAGCACTTGGGAGGCAGAAGCAGGTGGATCTCTATGAGTTTAAGGCCAGCCTGGTTTACATATCAAGTTCCAGGCCAGTGGGAGCTACACAGTGAGACCCTGTCACAATAAAATAAAATGAAATAAAATAAAATAAAATAATGAGTGTACCTTAACATTCCAATGGCTAGACCAGTCTAGTAAAAGGGATTAAACTCAGACTTCAGCTTGCAGATCTCTAAGTTCAATCATTTGCCCATGTCTTGTCAGGGTATATCAGAGGGGTGACCAGCATGTTAGGAGTAGGTCAGGAGGTTTAAATCAGCTAGTTCTCAAGAACAGCCTGTGTTGTAAGTGAAAAGGATGAGCTACAACCAATGACTTAAAGCATACCAGGCTTCTTAGTGTACTATTCCTGCTGGCAAAATGCATGCCAGGAATCACACTTAGGAGGTTGAGGCAGGAGAATCACCAGTTTAAGGTCAGCTTGAGATACCCAGCAAGCCTAAGTCCTGCCTGAGTCTTACCTGTTTTACATGGTAAGACCCTGACTCCAAGGGGAGAAAAACCCTAGCATCTGTTGTAGACACAAACACCCAGAAACTTAGGGTGAGAATACCCTCCATTTGATAATGGAATATAAATAAAGGCTACAGGTTGGGTCTTACCTGGCAAAGGTAACCTCTGTCTCCATAGAGAGAGACCAAAACAGCTCTCACTGGAGTTTGCAGATGCAAAATGAACTATAGAAACAAGAGATGGAAGATACCCAGGTGAAAACGGATGAAGTAAAGTTATTTCCATTTGTTTTGACACTCCAGAGAATGATCTATGCTAGCCATGCTTTTCAATGAGTGAAATTTATTAAATACAAAGAAAGCCAAAGTAAAAGAATGGATGACAAGCAGACAGACTGCCTGATAGAAAAGAAGGGAGGAAGGAAAGCAAAGCATCAAATTAGGCATCCTAAATTGACTGAGAAAACCCCTTTAAAACAACCAACTAGCATTCCCAATAGAGTCCCAGGCAGTGTCCCCTAAGGTGAAGCTTCCAAGTAAAAGAGGAAATAGTAATATAGAGAGATGACAATGTCAAATTGTGTGCTCACATATTCAGCAGAAATGACTGGGGAGCCTGAGGCAGTTGGATGGACTTTCCCATTGAACTTTGTCTCCATGGCTGAACTTCCAGGTTCTCTCTCCCACTGTAGGCACTTTTCTATCACAGGGTTAACACTCGTGGTCTTTGTTGGGAATGGTCTCCCTTCCAGCTGTTCTCAAGCATATGATGATTTTTACTCTTGACTTGTTTTGTTGTTCTTTTCCATTCCAGCTACAGAATTATTGCATTTGGGTGGGAGTAGAATGAGATAGGGGGTGGCGGCTAAAAACCAGGCAAGGGACATTGGAGGACACTTTGAGACCATTATGCACAGGTCTGAAATAAACCCTGCATCTAGAGCTAACATCTCAGTAAGCTCAAACAGCACAGGAAGGGTTGCCGGTATAGGGTACATTACACTATTACAAATTATATGATATAATTTTATGTATTGCTAATATATAAAATAGAGTCAAATATTCCCCACACCTAACAGTTAGCAAGTGAGTTTGGCATGGTTGCAGGAAATAAAACAAACATATAAAAATCAGTCCTGATGTTAGGCACTCTAAAAGAATAATATAAACTTAAATTTTTTAAAAAATTATTTTAAGTGTGTGTGTGTGTGTGTGTGTGTGTGTGTGTGTGTGTGTGTGTGTGTGTGTGTATACCTATGAAGGCCAGAAGATGGCATCATGGCCCCTTGATCTGCACTTGAAAGTGGTTGGGAGTAGCCTGATGTGGGTGCTAAAATTTACACTCAGGTCCTCTGGAAGAACAAGCAGTATGCATTCAACCCAGGCTGCTCTTCAACCTCAAAAACTTAAATTTTATAAAACATTTTAGCAACTATAAAATATGTGAACTACTTAAAGGAAATATGACAAAATACGACAAAGGAAAGATCTGTATTTGAAAGGCTAAAAACATACTGAAATGAATTAAAGACTTAAATAAATGAAATACACTGTGTTCACATGTCACACGACTAGATATAATTAAGCTGTCAACTCTCTCTAAATTGATCTATACATTCAATACAATCCTAATTGAATCCCTGTGATTTTTTTTCCCTTAGAAATTGACTCATTATGAAATTCACATGGAAATGCAAAATAGGTAGAATTGCCAAATCACTCTGGAAAAGAGAAACAGAACTGGAGGACTAACATTATTTTATTTAAAACTTAAAGTTACAGTAATCAAGATATGGGGAATTAATGTAAAATAGGCAATTAGATTAAAGAAACAGTGGAAAATGACATTTTTGTCAACAGTAACCCTAGAAGGGCTGCAGAGTGGGCTCAGTGCTTATGAGTGTGCACTGTTCTTGCAGAGAACTCAAGCCCAGTTCTCAGTAGGCACTTGACAGCTCACAGCTGCCTATTACTCCAGAGCTAAGGGATCTGATGCCATCTTTTGGCATCCATACATACCTGAATACGTATGGCATACATAAACACAGTGATGTCTGCCTGCCTGCCTGCCTGCCTGCCTGTCTGTCTGTCTGTCTGTCTGTCTGTCTGTGTCTGTCTCTCTGTCTCTGTCTATCTCCATATATCATAACATATAGAAAATATATCTAAGTGGATTTTGCAACAGTGTCAAGTCTAAATCCACAAGACATTAAAAAAAACATAGAAATTCATTTGTGAACATAGGTTAACACACAGACATACACATACCACACACACACACACACACACACACACACACACACACACACGAGCATTTAGCTATGAGCTATGATACCAAAGATACAGCCTTTAAAAATATCTAAAAATTGTTCTCCCAAAGAATCATGTCTTCTGCTCTTTAAAAGTTACTATTAAAATGAGTTGACAAACACAATAAAAATGGGTCTCAAAATTGCTCTACTGAGTGAGAAGAGATGGATAGGATTGAGTATATACTAAACTGGGTATGGTTCTATCACTCTGGAGGAAGATGGATCTTTCTTAAGAATTCAAGGCCAACATGGTCCCCAACACACACACACACACACACACACACACACACACACACACACACACAGACACACCCCACTATTTTCTGCTCTGTGTGTGTGTGTGTGTGTGTGTGTGTGAGAGAGAGGGGGGGGGAGAGAGAGAGAGAGAGAGAGAGAGAGAGAGAGGAAATACAAGAACAGAGAACACACACACACACCCCACTATTTTCTGCTGTGAGAGAGGAAATACAAGAACAGAGAACACACACACACACACACACACACACACACACACACGAGCGCGCGCAAACACACACACACACCCCACTATTTTCTGCTGAGAGAGGAAATACAAGAACAGAGAACAGACACACACACACACACACACACACACACACACACCCCACTATTTTCTGCTCTGTGTGTGTGTGTGTGTGTGTGTGTGAGAGAGAGAGAGAGAGAGAGAGAGAGGGAGAGAGAGAGTGAGAGAGAGAGAGAGAGGAAATACAAGAACAGAGAACACACACACACACCCCACTATTTTCTGCTGTGAGAGAGGAAATACAAGAACAGAGAACACACACACACACACACACACACACGAGCGCGCGCAAACACACACACACACCCCACTATTTTCTGCTGAGAGAGGAAATACAAGAACAGAGAACAGACACACACACACACACACACACACACACACACACACCCCACTATTTTCTGCTCTGTGTGTGTGTGTGTGTGTGTGTGTGAGAGAGAGAGAGAGAGAGAGGAAATACAAGAACAGAGAACACACACACACACACCCCACTATTTTCTGCTGTGAGAGAGGAAATACAAGAACAGAGAACACACACACACACACACACACACACACACGCGAGTGCGCGCAAACACACACACACACCCCACTATTTTCTGCTGAGAGAGGAAATACAAGAACAGAGAACACACACACACACACACCCCACTATTTTCTGCTCTGTGTGTGTGTGTGTGTGTGTGTGAGAGAGAGAGAGAGAGAGAGAGGGAGAGAGGGAGAGAGAGAGAGAGGAAATACAAGAACAGAGAACACACACACACACACACACACACACGAGCGCGCGCAAACACACACACACACCCCTTGTAGAGATGACAAATATAGTATCAACTTGACACAAGCTAGATTCCCTTGGGAAGAAAGTCACAGTGAGGTATTGGGTTAGCCTGCAGACTTGCCTGCAGACACAGTCCACTACGGGTGTCACCATTGCCTGTAGAAGGGATTTGAAGCACCAAAAAAAAAAAAAAAAAAAAAAAAAGTGGGTATGGAGAGCTGAGGACTATCATGCATGTATTCATTGGTCTCCATTTCTGATAATGGATGTGATACGACCAACTTTCTCAAGTTCCTGCTGCTTTGAATCCTTCCTCCCTCCTTCTTCCCTTTCTTCTCTGGTCAAGCATAATGTTAACTTCCTCTCCACCATGCCTTCCTTTCATGATGGACTCAGTCTCCTGAAGGTATGAGACCAAATAAATCCATGAGGCCAAACATGAAAATTATAGTTTTCATATCCCCCCTTTCAATTGAGTTATTTTTGTATGTGTATGATAGTGTGTGTGTGTGTGTGTGTGTGTGTGTGTGTGTGTAGTTATATGTATTCAGATCACTTCCATGTGCTTGTCCATGGTGAAGAGTAACTTGTAATGGTGGGCCAAATAAACCCTTTCTCCCACAAGTTGTTTTGTTAAGGTGTTTGTATCACATCAACAGAAAACAATAGAGTTGCTCACAACCAATTAAGTATCTTAAATAATAAAGAGTTGAGATAAAAACAAATAATATCAGAAACAGGAGATTCTGGGTAGTAGAAACCAAAGGGAAGCCAGCATCACAGTAAAGACAAGTCCAGAACTATAGGGGTGACTTGAAGTTCAGACACTGCACAGATTGTCCTGAGCTGTATAAGAAGACTAGCTGAGGGTGAACCTGTGAAGAGTGCTTTTCCAAGTTTCTGTTTCAAGTTTCTGCTTGAATTCCTGCTCTAACTTCTGTCAGTGGTATAATCTGCAAGCAAGCTAAATGCTTTCCTCTCTTAAGTCACTTTGCTCTGAGTTTTACCACAGCAGCAGAAAGAAAACTCGAGTAGCATCACCCTTATTCAACATCTGCTAGACATAGACACATTATTGTTGACTGTGGAATCCCCCTCACAGGCTCCTATGCTATATGCTTGTTCTCGGTAGGTGGTGCTGTTTTGAGCGGCTGTGAACCATTTAGGAGGTTGGGCACAGCTGGAGGAAGTAGGTCAATGAGGGAGGTTCTGTAGGGTATATTATCATTATCTTTAGCTGGTACTTTCTTTTCTCCACTCTCTTTGCCCTCCCCTCTTCCTCCCCCTTTTCCTTTGTCATCTTCTTCTCCCTTCTCTCTTCCCTCTGACTCTCTCTGGATCTCCCCACCACTTCCCTCCCTCCTTCTTCCCTCTCTTCCCTGGTCAGGCATAATGTAAACTGCCCTACCTGCCATGCCTTCTTTTCATGATGGACTGAGTCTCCTGAAGGCATGAGACCAAATAAATCCTTGAGGCCGAACATGAAAATTACATTTCTATATCCTCCCTTTCAATTGAATTATTTTCTGTATGTGTTATGATTTTGTGTGTGTGTGTGTGTGTGTGTGTGTGTGTGTGTGTGTGTGTGAAGTTATATGTGTTCAGATCACTTCCATGTGCTTGTCCTTATAGAGGCCAATGGACAGCCCTTGGATGCCATTCCTCAGGAACCACAAACATTCCTAAAATCATCTATCAAGTAATGTGGTCAAGTAAGAAAAAAGCTAATAAAAATAGTTATTAGCATTTTGAATACTGGAGGTAGGAGGATCAAAAGTTCAAGGCCAGACTACATATACAATGAACTCAAGGCCAGTTTGGGCCATATGGGACCCTGAATCAGAAAAAGAAACATGATTATTAAAATTTGAATTGGCTTAAATTGTATACCATTCTTCACGTGTTCACAAGTGTCCCAGACAGCACTTCCCCACAGGAGTTTTAGAGTTACAAAGAAATGCTAGTAAGGAGGTGGGTTTGCAAGTGTAAAACATTTCTATTTAGAAAGCATAAGGTAATGGTTGGCTATTTGTCTCAGTATTCTCTATATATTCAGGGCCTTCTTTGCTTTGCATCTCTCTGAAACATGAAAATTACATATTTTATATCCTCCCTTTCAATTGAATTATTTTATTATGTATATGATTGTGTGTGTGTGTGTGTGTGTGTGTGTGTTTATATGTGTTCAGATCACTCCCATGTGTTTGTCCATATGGATGCCAATAGACAGCTCTGGATGCCCTTATTCATTTGAGACAGTATCTCTTGCTGGTCTGGAGCTCACCAAGTAGACTAGACCGGCTAGCCAAGGAGCCACAGGGATCCAACTGTGTCTACTTCCACATTGCTGGGATTACAAATGCACGTTGATACACCCAGCTTTTTATGCGTGGGTTCTAAGGCTCAAATACAGTTCCTCATACTTTACGGACTAAGCTTGCAAGAGTTAACAGATAGTATTTTCTCTCAACAGATAAACAGATACTCTCTTCATCAGAACAGATTGGGAAGGTAAGGGGAAATGGGAGTGATTATGGATGGATTATGGCTTATGGACAAGAGTGGGTGAGCATAAGGGCTCTATCTATGCTACAGATACTAAATTCGATGCTTTTCTGAATTCATCCATGATGCACTTTGCTTGTACCGTATCCTTCATAGCCACGCTCAGAAGCATCTCATTCCCTGAATGAGAGGCTGGAGAGAGAGCTCGGCAGAGTGCTTTTGCATTTGCTACTCTTGCAGAGGACCCGAGTTTGATTCAAGCATCCATGCTGGGTCATCCATAAGGTCTCTAAGTGTAACTCAAGGAGGTCTGAGACCAGTTCTTGCATGTTTGGGCACTTGCCTCCATGTGCACACCTCGCACACCTAACCACATGCATATAGATCATTTTTGAAAATTAGAAATCTTTATGATTTCTTCTGTGAAAGTCCCTCTGGCTGGCAATATCTATGACAGTTTCTGAGTCTCTGGCTAAAACTCACAAGAGCAAACCTGCAGCTAACCATATCGCCAAGATAGATTGAAAGTTACTGATTTATTTCAAAATAATACATTTGGGGACCAGTGTTCCAACTGATCTGCTTACGAACAAATTGCCCTCTCAGCATCCCAATTTGTATCCCCCAGATGGTCATGTTCTACAAAGTATGCCAAATGATTTGTGTTATTACATATTCAGAGAGAACTAATATTTATACGTGGCTTATTACATTTCAGGCATGGTGCTAGGTGCTGGAGTTAAAAAAAAAAAAAAAAAAAAAAAAAGGTCTGATAGGATCCTTACCACAGCCCAGTGGGGAAGACATTATTAACTTTCACCAAATGAATCGTGCACAACTTTAATTCCTCGACTGGGGTCGTGAAAGTAATAAATGGTGGCTCAGCCATCCAGTGTAAAATTCCCTTCAATAACCCCCGCTGCTGCCTCCTACAGCTGAATCCTTCTAGATAATTCTATATCTCTTCATCGCCTCCCACCCTCTCAGTCTTTCATTAGTCTCTAGTGATTTGCAGAAGGTGCAGGGGGTGTTCTGAACGGAGCCAGGTTTGGCTTCTAGGGAAGGATATTTTGTGTATTTTACATTTTTATTTGATGCTGGCAATTAACGACAGAGGGCTCATTTTGCCAATCACCCACGCAATTGGAAAATCAACGCACACGAGAGGCAGCCATGCAGCTTTCAGCATCTCACCTCCGTCAGTCAGAAAGAGATTGCCCTTGTTTCAAACTTCCAAAGTGCAGGTGGAGATGAGTACCTCTCCATGACATCAGTCTTCGCAGGGTGTATAATTTGAGACACTTGTCTATTGAATCCCCAGACTCTAGAAACTCCAAGGCCACACCAGCTTGGGGTACTTGAGTTCATTCACTCTTTCAGCCCAGCCTTCACTGTCTGAGAAATGTTATGGGCTGTGTGCCACATATTTGTTACATACATATTTATGAGCATCTACTTTGTGACAGACACAATGATATAACTAGATATTCTCTTAATTGGGAGAAAAGCTCTTTTCTTGGGCAGGCATGAATGCCTCCTCTATGCCACCTGACATGTACTTTATTCAAGAGACTAATGAATGAGATGATCAATGGTGCCTTAATCTCTTGGAAGAAATTGTTATGAGGTCTCCCTCTCTCCCTCCCTCTCTTTCTGTGTGTTTCTATCTCTGTTCTGTCTCTGTTTCTGTCTGTGTCTCTCTGTCTCTCTGTCTCTCTCTCTCTCTCTGTTCTGTCTCTGTTTCTGTCTCTGTCTCTCTGTCTCTCTGTCTCTCTGTCTCTCTGTCTCTCTGTCTCTCTCTCTCTCTCTCTCTCTGTGTGTGTGTGTGTGTGTGTGTGTGTGTGTGTGTGTGTGTGCAAAGCCTATTCACATAGAGAGGCTAGAAGAAGACGGTAGACATCCTGCTCTCTCATTATCTATCTTATTCCCTTGAAACAGGACTCTCACTAAACCTGAAACCTACCAGGTTTTGGTGAGACCAGCTGTCTAGCAAACCTGGTGATCTTCCTGTCTCTGCCCCACATGGCCCTGAGTTTCAGACATGCACACTGTGCATTTAGCCATTCAGGAATGGGATTTCTTATCTAGCTGGCTTCCTTGGGCATGCCAACTTGGAACCTTTTCCTTTCCTCCTCCTGTTTCTTCCCTACCCCTCCCTTCCTTCCCCCTGTCCCTCCCTTCCTCCCTCCCTCCCTTCCCTCAATCAATTTCCCCATTATAGAGATGGAAATCAGGGCCTTTAGCATGCTAGTCAAGTACTCCACCCCAGTCCACACCACAACTCTGGCCTTTCAATTTTGAAAGGTAGGAAAGCACAGGCAGTTGTGAACTTGACAATATCTTCATCTGTGTAGAGTTGTCTATTGAGCCGCAGGCCAGCTGGATGGCAAATGGATGCAAGAGAATATAATTGTGCGGGTTAGTTCTTGTCAAGTTGACACAAACTATAGTCACCCAAGAAGAGGGATTCTCAACCGAGGAATTATCGCTGTCATATTGACCTGTGGGCGTGTCTGTGGAGGTATCGTCTCAACTAATAATTGGTGTGGAAATGCCTAGCCCACTGTGGGCGGCACTATCCCTGGGCAGATGGGACTGGGCTGTATTGAAAAAGGTAGCTGAGTAAGCCAGAGAGAGCAAGCAAGTAAGCACTGTTCCTCTGTGGTCTCTGCTCCAATTCCTGCCTCCGGGTTGCTAGCCAGGCTTCAGTCAATGAAACTGTTCCCATGTTGGAATGTGCAGTTTACACTAACCTCAATCCGTGTTTCTGGGCCTCAGGTCTTCATATTTCTATTCAAGAATAAAATACCTCTTATGCCTTGTGATATAAGACTTATGGATTGCACGAACGTCCATATGCTATGAAATACTGGTATGCCGCAGACAAGCTATCCGTAGTAATATGTGGTGGACAGATTGAGTAATCACACACGTCTGACATGTTTGGAAGGAATACAAAGGGCATGGAGGGCGGGTAGTTTTACTTATCTACTTTATTGATTACTCTCTTGGTGTCTTAGGGTTTCTATTGCTGTGATTAGACATTTTGACCAAAGTAACTTGGGGAAGATTGGGTTTATCAGACTTACACTCCAACATCACTGCTCATCATGAAAGGTGGGCAGGGCAGGATCCTGGAGGTAAGAGCTGTTACAAAAGCCATGAAGGAGTGCTGCTTACTGGCTTGCTCCTCGAAGTCACTCTGCCTGCTTTCTTATAGTACCAAGGGTGGTGGCCAGGATGGGCTGGGCTCTCTCCCATCAATCAACAAATAAAATAGTATATCCTACAGGCTTGCCTATAGGACCTTATGGAGACATTTTCTCAATTGAGGCTCCTTCCTATAGCTTGTGTCAAGTTCACAGAAAACCAGCTGCACAGCTAGTTTGCCTTCTATTGCTGTGGTAAAACACTGAGGAAAAGCAACTTAGGGAGGAAAGGTCTTGTTTCAGCTTACAGGTTAGAGGCTATCATGGTTAGAAGCCAAGGCTGGAATCAGGAGGCTGGAACTGAAGCAGAGACCATGGAGGGACACAGCTTACTGTCTTGCTTTCTACGGCCTGCTCAGCTGTCTGTAGTTCCAGTCTAGGAAGGCGGAAACAGAACATCTCCAGAGCAAGCTAGCTAGGACTTATTGATATCATATCATAGCATATTATATCATATAATATATTATGTTCATTATGTATATATTATAAATTACATATTAAAATTATTAAATTCAACATGCTATTATTATTATATTATACAATATACATTGTAGCATATCTATACCTACATCAATCTCTCTCTCTATATATATATATATATATATACATGTATATATATATAATATATTAATTCTCATTAGCTAGGACAGTAGCCATATTGGTTGTGTCCTAGTTTTCTATACATAGCACCATCAGAAAACAACTTAGGAAAGAATGCTGCTCTCTCTCCCCTGGCTGGCTGAGCCACCATTCTTGTATAGTCCAGCCCCATCTGCCCAAGAATGGCCCCACCCATAGTGGTCTTTGTCCTCCCCCCCACATCAATTATTAATCAAGGAAACACCCACAGACTAGTCTGATGGGGACAATTCCTCTGTTGGGCTTCCTTCTCCTCAGGTAACTCTATTGTGTGTCAAGTTGAGAAGAAATGGCCAGTAGAGGTGAGCTCTGGGTTTGACTGGCAGTCCCTGCCACACTGAGTAAGTTAGGAAAGCAAATAAGGGTGATTCCAGGTATCGACCTCCAGTCTCCATGTGTACAGTCACACAGGTGCATAGCATCCCCACATACATGTGCCTACCCACATGAAAATGTGTGCATATCACAAACATATACCAAAATCGCGGGAGAGGTGAGAACTCCCCTTCAAATTGCAATGTGTGATTTCTCACACATATCTCAGGAGAAAAGCAAGGAGAAAGCCACTCAAATAAGTCATCACTAGCGTACAGAGCCACCTACAACACTCAGAGGGGTTCAGTTAACACTAGGCACTCAGAAGTGCTTGCTGAGTGAGTGATTAGATGGAAACATGAATGGGTAAATGAACCATTCATCTTTATACCTGCCCCTCTGAGGCACTTAGCTCAGGGCCCGGCATGCAGCAGTACGTGATAAATACTTGTTGAATTAAATGGGAACACCAGAAGTTATCGCTTAGCACACGCAGAAGTAATGCCAGATAAGAACTTGAGAGCCTCCAGTACCCAAGCAGTGCTCCCATTTAGGAAGCCAAAACCGACACTATTCATCCTTCACATCTCCTAGCAGAGTACAAATTAGTGGCTTGGAAAATTCCTCCCGGCTCCAGGGTGACGCCGACATTAACCTAAATAGGAAAAGCCCTTGTGGTCTTGCTGAGCCTTGCCTCTCATGGAGAGTTTGCTCAGGCTTGACAAAGTCCAGAAACAATCACAGGGTGCCTGCTTTTAAACAGTCACCACGAGGGGTCAGCTAAGCCAGAAATGCTCAGTGACAGAACCATTCTCAGGGCTGACACAGGGGGCTCACTATGGCAGGTCCTCAGCTGCCAGCACAGAACATGCAGGACCTCCGAATGAGAGAGAGCCTTGTGATGCCTTCCCCAGTCACTGTCTCCATGTTCTGCAGATCTAGCACCACCCATGGTCTACTGTGTCCCCCCAGGGACCAGTAAAGAGGAGAGAAGCAGCACAGGGCCGATTACTGCACATGAATTATTTATTCTTATTAGCATATGAAAATGCTGTCAACAGCAAGCCAGCCTGCAATATTGCTAGTGGCAGCTAGACCCATGTGTATGGGGCCAGAGACTCCTGTGCAATGAAAGCAACCATATGTTCAACTAGAACAGCCAGCAGTGGTTAGCGGGGCTGCTGTGCCTCAGACCCGGTTTGGATTCTCCACGTCGTGGGGCAAAGTGGAGAGGCACAGTAAGTGGAAATGCACACATATCTAGACCAGCAAACATCAATGCACAAGAGAGAACAGTGGTCCTGCACTGTTGGTAATAACTGAACTTACAGTGTGTCCCTGGAACCCCCAGCACCATGGGGAGGAGACAGGAGACCACTGGAGCTTGCTGGAGGCCAGCCCAGTAAGAGATTCAGTCTCAAGGTAGAAAGTGGTGGAGTAAGATACCTACCAGACATCCTGGTCTGGCCTCAACATGTGTGAGTATCTGTGCAGACATGCATGTGCAGAGAGCATACAAATGCATGTGCATACACCACATATGTAAATTAAAATGAACAAGAATTGTTGTCACGTTGGAGCTTTAAATGCTTTTCTCCTCCAGAACACTCATCACTGAAAGCTTGGTCTTTAGTGAAGCAGTGTACGGAGGTGGGGGCTTTCAGGAGGTGATTGGCTCATGAGAGCTCCAATGTCATCAGTAGGTTAATTAAATGACAATGGATTTATAGCTAAGTGGACTATATGGAGACAGAAGAACCTTCTGGAGGTGGGGCCCAGTTTAAGGAAGTAGGTCATTGGGAACATGCCCTTTAAGGATATATTTTGAGTGCCGTGTGTGTGTGTGTGTGTGTGTGTGTGTGTGTGTGTGTGTGTGTGTTTGTGTGTTGTTATGTATATCGCTTATGCGTATTGTGTATTGTATGTATGAGTGCCGTGTGTGTGTGTGTGTGTGTTTGTGTGTTGTGATGTATATCGCTTATGTGCATTGTATGTATGCTGTGTGGTGTGTGTTTTGTGTGTGTGATGTACATTGTATATGTGGTATGTCTGGTGTGTGTGTGTGTGTTTGTGTTTGTGTGTTGTTATGTATATCGCTTATGCGTATTGTGTATTGTATGTATGCTGTGTGGTGTGTGCTTTGTGTGTGATGTACATTGTGTGTGTGTGTGTGTATGTGTTTGTGTGTGTGTGTGTGTGTGTGTGTGGTACATGCAGGTGAGTATTCATATACTCTCTTCCACAGAAGCTATTTGGAGTCATTCTAGATCTTTCTACAATTAATCAATGCCACTTCTTTGTTCCCAGCTCAAGCCTTGAGTTCTGATTCTGATATGTGAAACCAAGAATTATTGGTGTTCCGCTGGGGATGCTCAGGGCTAAGGAGCTGGTTGCGCCCAGATCAAGTGGAAATTAAAAAGGCCCTCCGGGATTGCAGACCCAGGCTTCATTAAGACCTAATGAAAACCTGCCACGGGCTGAGCACAGGCATTTATGAGCTTTTTCCTTTTTTTCCTGTTCGTGGCAGCCTTCAATATGATTCTACTATGTCTGGAAATTCAATAACTTGAGGCAGAAGCTGCAGCAGGGGGATGGCAGATTTCCTTCCAATCAAAAATTGGGTTTCTGGGATCTAAGGTAATGCTGTTATTAGGAAGGTCCTTAAAGAGGGCAGCAGGGATGAGGAGGTGTCTTGGTAAGAAAGATTGCTGTTCAAGCATCAGGATCTGAGTTCAAATCCCCAACACTTACACCAAATTCCAAGTGTGCCCCTGTGTGTGCTTGTGACTCCATTATTGTAGTGGACAGACACAGGAGCATTGCTGGGACTTGCTGACTTCAGCCAGCCTGACTCCAGTTTCTTGAGAGATTTTATCTCAAAGGAATAAGGCAGAAAGCTAAAGAGCAGAAAACCTACCATTGTCTCCTGATCTCTATATGTGTGCCAACAGGTGCATATTTATGTACACATGAGTGTTTCTCACACCTATTCAAAGTAGCTTTGTCTGGGACCAAGCATTGACCACAGGAGCCAATGGGAAACACTCCATCCTCAAGCCGTAGCAATGGTGAATGGTGCAGTCACTGTGGGTCAGCCAGGCTGCTGAGTACACAGATACTTCAAAGGCAAGATCTGCAACAATGGCCTAGTGTGACATCAGTGGAAAGGGTATGGGAAAAGCAAGAAGTAGGTATTGATAGTAAGTAGGTTGCATGTATAGAGGTTAGAGGACAATGTACTGGAGTAAGAAAGTCATGAGGAAGGATTCAAGTTGTCAGGCTTGGTGGAAAGAGCCTATACCTGTTGAACCTTCTTGCCAGCAAATGCCCCTCCCAAAACCAGGTTGGTTTGTGAATATTTGCCTCCAGTATAAATGCTCATAGTTGAGGAATGTCTTAATGGGTGGACAGAATAATCTCAGTGTCATTACCCTCAAACTCCACGTATCTAAGTCCATGTAAAGTTATGCAGTAGAAGGTAAGGGCAGTCTCAGAGGTATGGACTTCTCATACCTCTGTCTCCTGATGTCACTCTACATCACTGGCTGTCAACTATGCTTTGACCCCCAATGGGGGCATGACCTACAGGTTGAACCACTGCTCTAGAGTGAGCAGTGCACTGACATCGCTATTCAGCCTACATCTATGGAAGCACCAATTATAAGACAGCCTTCCTCCGGGGGTTCATGCAGGATGTTTTAAGAACTCCTTCCCTGGGGAGATGTAAACACCATTACCTCCATACAGAGCCCCAGTGACAAGTCAACGCATGATTCCCCTACAGTTCATCTTGGGGAGCCAAAAGTGTATTGGACTTTCTTACAGAACACGAATGAGGAACATGGCAGACCTCAAGGAGGCTACAATAACTCTTTGCCTGGCACGTATTGTGACTTCCCCATAGTCCCATAGATGGAGCCCTCTTGAAGTCAACTCCCGAGACTACATTATATATTCTAGCCCTTCCTAGACCCAGAGGCCCCTTGCAATTATGGCAGAACTACACACAAACCCACTGGGAAGAATGGCTAGAAACTCAGGTGAGGGTTGAATGACCTTTCCCATCTGCTTCTCCCTTGAGGGAATGTTAACAGTCTACAAACCTGCTTGACCAAGATAGTGTCTTGCAAGAAGGCACAGCTTATTTGACAGAGGCGGTGGCTGTTTTGTTTGGAGGGCCATGTTCGACACAGTAAAGGGGCAGAGAAGTAGATGAAACACTTGATCTGCAGTCCTGGGAGTGTCAGCTCAGTCCCCCAGAACCAATGCTAAACTTCTGAGTGTGAAGGCGCATACCTGTAATTTCAGTACTGGGGCATGGGGACAGGTGAATCTCCAGGGCTCACTGGACACCCTGTCTAGCCAAATGGGAATTTGCTAGCTCTACTGAGAGACTCAGCTTCAAAACACAAGATGCACAGCAATGGGGAAAGATATACAGCATTGATCTTTGGCACCTATGGGCACTCTTGCACACACACACACACACACACACACACACACACACGTGCATGCACACATGCGCACACACACGAACCACAGAAGGAATTCATGCAGACACCTGGAGGTAGCTTGATGACACTGGTCCATTCCTGTTAACAGGCCTCTGCCATTTATTCTCACTGGAACAGACCGTTGTTTTGAGTATGATTTTCACTTTTGCTTCCAGGCCCCGGGCTCAACCGGCACTGTCATCTGTCAAGCGAATGCATTATTCACTGTCTCATACGACATTGCTTCTGACCAAAGGATGCATTCCCCAGGCAGAGAAGAAAGGTAAGCTGGTGCCTGGGCAGTTCACTCTTACCACAGATCTTGTCGTCCGGCAGCATCTGACGTTACAGATTGGTGGAATCGCTCTGGGATGACTCAATTACAGTGCCAGCTGGAAGACAAACTGTCAGAGTTAGTGCTGCCTCTCAGGAAGCTGTGCCCTAGCAACCAAGACCTGTCTATGTTCCCACAGCTGAACATACGCATCCAATACCAAGGATGTGGTATCTGGAAAGGTACTTACCCAGTGCCTTCCTCACAAATGCCTAACTTGCTACCTCCCTAATTCTGTTACGTTTGGTACAAGAGGGCAGGCATAAATGAAGCTGAGATTGATACCAAGGTAATTTCACTTTACTCAAACAAGAGTGGGGAGGGCAGTTGGCATGAATCTGCATAGAATACATTGTTGTATATGACTCAATATGTAATAAGGAGTTTTTTTTTTTGCACAATTTTTTTGCATAATACTTAAATATCCAGGAACCAAACAAATAAACTCATGTTCTTTGAGGGAATTTGGTTTATTGCAATGATCCCCCCAAATAAGGATCAGGGTGAGTAGAGATGTTAGGTGAAAAAACACAGACCAGTAAAGAAACAGGCTGGACACATAGATGGCCTGACAATTGAAAAAAAAAATTCTAGGCCTGTCATAATAGGAAAGTGAGCCTGAGATATGGGTATCAGGAGTCAAACGACTCATCAGAGCTAAAAGATTTGGGGAGAATGGTCCCCTGGATAGTGGCATTAGAAGACACTGAGGGTGCCCATTCAGTATACAAGCTAATCAGTAGCAGAAGCAGGGAGGTATTTGTTGTGGTTTGCGTGCGAAATATCTCCCACAGCTTTATGCATTTGTAGACCCAGTTCCTGGCTGGCGATGTCGCTTTAGCTAGTTGTAGAACCTTTGGGTGCAGAATCTTTGGGCTTCTCTGGTTGAAGAATTACCTTGGGTTATATCATTGTTACATCTAGTAGTTCCCAACCTTCACCTGTAGCTTGCAATAGCATGTACATATTTCTTTTGCATGATGCTGTGTTACAGTGAGTACTGGCCTACAAGTGACCGTCGGGCTGTGGGCTGAACCCTCACATGAGGAAGTGGGTCACTGGAGGTAGGCACTGGGGTTTTATATAAGTCCTCACTTGCTCTCTTCTCCGCCTCCTCCTTAATGCAATGTGACCAGCCACTTCCAAGTCCTGCCATGCCTTCCCTCATCCCCCAATGTGGTGGCCTGTAACACCTCTTAAATAATTAGCAAAAAGGAACCCCTCCTTCTTTAAGGTGTGTTAGTCAGGCATTTTTGTCCTAGCCATGAAACGGCAATGAATACGGTCTTATTTATAACAATACCGTATATTATACGGCAGCTTATTCTTCACTTGAAAGTATCATCTCATATATAGGGCCAGCTCGGTGGGTAAAGGAGCTTGCTGCCAAGCCTGAGAACTTGAGATTGATCCCCCTGAACCCACATAAGGCTAGAAGAAGAAAACTAACTTCACAAAGTTATTCTCTGACCTCTACATATATGCCATGACAGGCACATATATACATGTGCACACACCATACACACAGTGAAATAATACCTAAGTAAAATAAAGTTTAAAAAGGAAAATGCAATGCTTAGCGGAGGCTAGGAAACTGTATGTATACCCCCTGCTCACACGTCACAAGGGCAGATTCCTGGACCGCAATTCCCACGTTCTTTGTAAATGAAGCTTTAGGATCTTGGATCCAGTTGCTGAAGGGACTCTGTCCCAGTGATATCCTTGCCCCAGTTCAGTGGTATTTTCATACCCCCTGCCCCCGAAATGAACCATCTCTGTCAATTTCCTGTCCAGAGTGACTTTCAGAGATGTGGCCAAGAAGCAATTTATTGAAGTTGGGAAATTGGAAAAGCCTCTCCATTTCTCCTGCAACAAGTTCTTATGATTTCCTTTGAAGTGAGCTTTTCAAATACGCCAGACAACCTATACTCAAATGGAAGTCGGAAAATGCATGTCGAAAAGCAAAAAAAGAAGAGGTTGCCCTTGCCTCCCATTTTATCTTCTTCATCGCCTGCTTGTCTGCCTTGAATTTGTTAATGGGAAAAACACTTTTCTGTAGCCACAGATGACCAAATAGCACCAGAGTTGTAGGGGAAAATCTGGAAGAGGAAACACTTAGCCTCGAAGAGAACTTGAAGTCCCAGGGTCAGTGGATAGCAGGGGGTGGGCGTGGGTATTCCACCCACTCAGAGAAGGGGAGGGGGAATGCAGAAAGGATTGTGGGAAGGGGTGACCTGGAGATGGGCAGTGAGTGGGATGTGAATACGTTAAAAAATTAATTAAAAAAAGAAAAAGGAAATAAAGTTGTGTGTGTGTGTGTGTGTGTGTGTGTGAGAGAGAGAGAGAGAGAGAGAGAGAGAGAGAGAGAGAGAGATGGAGAGAGAGAGGTGGAGAGAGAGGTGGAGAGAGAGGTGAAGAGAGAGAGGTGGAGAGAGAGAGAGAGAGAGAGAGAGAGAGAGATGGAGAGAGAGATGGAGAGAGAGAGGTGGAGAGAGAGGTGGAGAGAGAGAGATGGAGAGATGGAGAGAGAGAGATGGAGAGAGAGAGGTGGAGAGAGAGGTGGAGAGAGAGAGAGAGAGAGAGAGAGAGAGAGAGAGAGAGAGAGAGAGAGAGATTTACATGGAAGTCAAACCTAGCTTTACTGTTCAGACACCCTCTCTCTTGTCTTTTGAGACGACGGCTCTCATTTTTCTTGGGACCCACTAAGTAAGTACCAAGTGTTCCACTGACTGCCTCATCAAAAGCAGGATTACATGCACACAGCACCCCACTGTGGGTGTGGAACTGAAGCCTTTAAAAACTGAGCCATTTATCTAGCCACCTAGTGTGAGGTTTTTTTGTTTTTTTGTGTTTTTAATTGTGCTATTTCGTGTATTCACCCTAGCTATTTATAGTTTGGAGAATGTTTATTTCAGCAAATACAGTTCCACCTGTTCTATGGATGGTAAGCATGTGGTGCATGTGTAATCAAATCATGAGCTATTTTAATAACATCCCATAGATGTAAGTTTTATGAATGAATTGTTTGTTCATTTAGAGGGGAGAGATACAGAGACAGAGAGATACAGAGACAGAGAGAAATATGCTCTCTTCTTTTACCATGTGGTTCCTGGGATTTGAACTCATGTCACCACGCTTAGCAGCAAGAGCCTTTATCCACCAAGCCCCATGTTGGCTGTCTCTGGAATTTTTGTATGTGATCTTGATCTTAGAAGTAACATTATAGGTTGCCCAAGGATACCATCTAACCAAAAATCTTCCTGTAGTGCCTCTGGGGGCTTAATGAGAAAAACTCCAGGGTCATGGCATCGAAATCTCTCTATTCCTGTACCAGGCAGTTGAATGTAACTGGAAAACTCTTCTTGTGTGGATTTACCCACAGGAACTCCCCACACTGTTCTTGCCTAGTCCTCTAATGTTCGGTGAATTGAGGGAACCATAGAGGAAATGAAGTGGGGCCAAGTATCCTCAAGAGAATGACCGGTGGTGTGTAATGATACAGACCAGTCATGCCAGCCCTTGAGAGACCTAGGCTAGAGAACCAGGGCTTCAAAGCCAGTATGGAATCCATAGTGAGTTCTAGGCTATACTGTGGTATATAGAAACAAGAAGGGAAAAGAAAAGAAAGGAAGGGAAGAGAAAGAGAGGAGAGAACAGGAGAGGAGAATAGATGAGAAGAGGAAGTTATATTTTATTAAAGGAGAATTAGAAACTCGGGGAGAACCTTTGTATATCATGCATGAAAACCCTGGAATTGATCCATAACACTGAGGGATGGAGGGAGGAAGAACAGGAAAGACACACACACACACACACACACACACAGAGAGAGAGAGAGAGAGAGAGAGAGAGAGAGAGAGAGAGAGAGAGAGAGAGTTTATCTGTTAGTTGAGTTAGTATACCAGCTTGAAATGTCAGATTGGCCAAGATACCCCTATTGAACTACCCCTGTGTAGTCAGGAGGTCATCAGGATGTATTTCAGGGAAGGGAAGCCTTTGAGTTCTGGCCTCACTGAGTTTCTTGCTGTGTATGTATCTGCATGAGCTCTCAATTAAAATTAGCCATTATCTTAAAAGCTGAATGCCTTTGAAGGAAACAGGTCATATTTTCATGTCCATCTTACCTATCAGGGTCTCTATTGGCAATGAAATCACAGAGTTTATTTGTCTCTAATGGGCTCCCTTTATTATTATCAGCAGCGGTTTGATTTAATGGGGGAGGTAGTGAAAAAGTAGATGGAATGACCAGATAGCAACATCCACTCTTAAACGTAATAGTGCCAGTTGCTCTCTCCAGGAAAAAGATCAGACTACAGGGCTAGCATTTGCCATGCTCCATGATCTGATGGCCCACATTTCAAGTCACTCGACATGACATGGACTTTTTCTTTTTTCTTTTTCTTTACTTTGGATAAATAAGAGTTTTTTTCTTTTATTTGATATTTTCTTTATTTACATTGCAAATGTTATCCCCCTTCCTGGTTGGTTTTCCCTCCAGCAACCTCCTATCCTATCCCCCCATCCCTCTGCTTCTATGAGGATGCTCCCTACCCACTCACCTACTGCCTCCCTCCTCCAAGAGCTTCTCCTCCCACTGATGTCTGACAAAGCCATCCTCTGTTACATATGCAGCTAAAGCTATAAGTATCTTCATGTGTTGGTGGTTTAGTCCCTGGGAGCTCTGGGGGGGGGGTCTGGTTGGTTGATATTGTTGTTCTTTCTATGGGGTTGCAAACCCCTTCAGCTCCTTCAGTCCTTTCTCTAACTCCTCCATTGGGGACCCCGTTCTCAGTCCAATGGTTGGCTATGAGCATCTACCTCTGTATTTGTCAGGCTCTGGCAGAGCCTCTCAGATGACAGCTATATCAGGCTTCTATCAGCATGCACTTCTTGGCATCTGCAATAGTGTCTGGGTTTGGTGTCTGTATATGGGATGAATCCCCAGGTGGGGCAGTCTCTGGATGGCTTTCCCTTCAGTTTCTGCTCCACATTTTGCCTCTGTGTTTCATCCTGTGAGTATTTTGTCCCCCCTTCTAAGAAGAACTGAAACATCCACAGGCTGGTCTTCCTTCTTCTTGAGCTTCTTGACATGAACTTTGAAACGACTTTTATTTCATTGACCCATCCTCTTCTTGCTTTCTTCTTGGAAATAGGCTGTTTTATTTTGTAATCCCTCTGTCTTCCTGGGAATGTCTATTGCAGAACAATTTCCTCCAAACTGAAATATTCCCCCTTGGAAGGGGGAAAGGCTGCAGCTAATGAGATTCAAGAAGTAAACAAACATCACATATCTGGGGGAAGCTGAAACATTCATGAAGACATGTAAACAGCTGATGGACAAAGAAACTGACCAGACCAAGCTTCTGAGAGTATGTTCTTAGACCTGTTGCATTGTCCTCAAGTGGTGTAGAAAGATCAGGGATGCAGCTTTCCTGAGTCATCGTAGGGGGAAGGGCTTCTCAGTGATGCAGCTGCTGTGTTTGGGTCACACAAGCTCTTGTAAGTAGCCCATCACCTATACTCATGTTATTGACCCTAATTAAAAACTCCATTATTTACTAAATTAGATTTTGGTGCAATTGTTATCTTGGTCTATCCTAGGTTCACTATTTGGGGTGAGTATATGGGGATTTATAGTTTCCTAGGAGAAATCTCACATAGCAATGTCCTTTCTGCAAGCTTAGATCAGTGACTACAGATGTAACATGCATCCACATGTTTCTGCCCCATGTTTTGACATGTTCTTTTGCTCATGGAGCAACTGGTCTATGGGCTTTCCACTTGAACAGGATTAAACTTTTGTTTTGATTTTGCAGTGCTGGAGATCAGACTCAGTGCCGTTCGCATGCAAAGGCAAGGATGGTTCACTCCGCTATTCCCCCAACTCATTGAAATGGGCCCGAATACCAACCAAATCCTTAATTAAAGTAGTGGTCAACTCTTTATCATAAGGTGTTTTGTGTTTGATGATTTTGCCCTGCTGTAGGTTCCTGGCAGTGCTATAAGCATCTTGAAGGCAGACTAGGTCCAGTTATGAATTGAAAGTTAGATGGATTTCAGCTTTAATATTTGTTGTATCTGATGGATTTACTGGTATGTGAGTTGAAGACCTTTGAAATGTGAAATCAACGAATTAATTACTTCTAAGAGCAGACATTAAATAATCATTTGTTTGCTACTTCCCATAATATCTAGCATTTAAACAGTCATTTACAAACACTCATTCATATTTATCTTGAGTGTTCTAAATGTTAGAAACAAAGTTCTTGAAGTATTTGACTTTCCTAATCAAACCACCTCCTGCATTCAATGCTGTGTTCTGAACATGAATTTCAAATTTCGCTTGGGACTGGAGAGTTGGCCCTTTGCCTGCCGAAAAGTCTGACTAAGAACTGAAATTGAATAGGTAGAAAGATGGCTCACCAGTAAAGATCCATCTCCTCCAAATTGAAACATATTCTGCGGGAAGTCTCATGTATGCATAGGTACTGGGTTTCAATTACCAGCATCTATATCAGGTATACTACTCCTCTTGACTTACAACTACCAGCATCTGTATCAGGAAATTCACAACTTCCTGTAATTCTAGCCCAGGGCATCAGAAATCCTTTTCTGGTCTCCTCAAGGTGCCCATACACTCATGCACGCACAGACACGCGCACACATACACACACACATACAGAGAGAGAGAGAGAGAGAGAGAGAGAGAGAGACAGAGACAGAGACAGAGAGACAGAGAGACAGAGAGACAGAGAGACAGACAGATATCCCCACACATAAATAAAAGAAAGAGAAGTGCTCTGAAGAGTGGAGGTGTAGTTCAGTGGGTAAAGCACTTGCTGTTAAAGTATTATAACCTAGTTTGAATTTTCAGAACTGATGTAAAAAGCTAAACTCAGCAACACACCTGTATGACAGCGTTTCTCCTATCGTGAGATGGGGAGTGAAGACAGGAAATCTCTGGAGGTTCACAAGTCAGCTTGTTTATTGTATACATTAGCAAGAAAGAGAGGGAGAGAGACTTTGTTTCAAACAAGGAAGGCAAGGATGAAGACTGAAAGCCAAGATGGTCTTCTGACTACACCGATATCATGGTGTGCCCGTATCCATACCAACGCACATGAATACATAGACACAGAACTGCCTTTCATGCTCTTCTAAATTCTGTGTTTGCACTCCCCACCCTATCTCTGCCCATGCCTGCTGGTACCCAGAAGGGCACTGATTTAGGCTCTGTATTATTCCAGCACAGTACCAGTATGAAAGTTTCTCTTTGGTGGAATCCCAAAAGCAGTGATAACAGCAAAGTGAGTTTCTGATTTTTATCAGGGAAGATAGTATTCTGGGAATAAAAAATAGAAAACTAGAAGAATAGAAGGGTCTGCGGAGCAGCAACAGCTGTGGAGACCTCCTCTTACTTTGAGCCTATGAAATCAGAGAAGCCATGTTTCTAGAGGACTGCCTAAATGGTTTTAGTTTTATCAGCATAGCATAGAGAGGCTAACAAAACAAGCTTCTAGAAATTGCCATACTGTGTTGCCCAAGGTGAGAGAGAGAGAGAGAGAGAGAGAGAGAGAGAGAGAGAGAGAGATCAGGGGATTGAAGGGCCTATGGAGATAGCTCAGCAGTAGCTAGAGTGCTTGCCAATTCAAACATAAGAACCAAATTTTGCATCCCATGACCCATGTGAATGATGGAATGGAATGGCTGCCCATCTGTAATTCCAGCCCTGGAAAGTGGAGGCAGGAAATTTCTGTACCAAGCTGGTTAGCAAGACAAGCCACGTCTTCCACCCTTGGGTTTGCATCTAGGAGTAAGTTTCAAGAGTGATTCCCAACATCAACCTCAGGCCTCCACATGCATGTACTCATGCAGCTACACACATATGCCACCATAGCATGCGACAACAAAATAACCTATGCAAATTCATACAAAAGTAGAAAAAAATGTAGAAGGCTGAAGAACTTGGAGTCTTTTGTCAGAAGGATGGCAGCAGCAGCAGCAGCAGCAGCAGCAGCAGCAGCAGCAGCAGCAGGTAGATGTACTTGCCAGCAAGAAATGAAAGGCAATGAGGCAAACAATATTTCCCTTAGATCCCTTCTTATCTGGCCACCTGTCAAAATGGACCATGCATTCTGAGTGAAAAGCCTCTCTCAGTTAATCCCTTCTCAAAATAACCTCAAGGTCACATCTTTGAGCTGATTCCAGATCCAATCAACTTGACAATCAAGATTAACCATCATTGGGCCTGGAGAGATTGCTCAGCAGTTAATAGTGCTCCGTTCTCTTTCAGGTTTAGCTTTCAGAACCCAAATCCAGTGGTTCACAACCATTCATAAGTTCAGCTCCCAGAGATCTGACTCCCTCTTCTGGCCTCTACTAGTATACACTCATGTGCAAATACCCAAATATATAAATAAATAGTAAAATAAATCCCTGAAAAGATTTATCATCACAAAGGCATTCTTAAAATCAAAGACTCCTTTTACTGTACCTTCTGTCCTGAGTCTCTCTAGTTTGCTTGTTTGGCTTCCCTCTTGTTGATTTCCTCAGAGTACGAATTGCTGAAATCTTCTTGACCAAAGCATACACTGGACCTACTCTTCAGGATGCTCTACTGCCCAGCAAGGCATCTTGTAAGATTAGCTGTTCAGTCAATATTTGTAGCTGACATTATTCCATAATTAGATAACGGCAAGAGAAAATATTGATCTTCTTGTCTGTACCCAGTCTTCTCTTATGACAGTCTGAAAGAGGAAGTCATAACGTCACATGACACTTTGAACAGCAATGCTTGTTTAGTGAGAATGGATAGGTTTTGTCTGGTTGGTTTTGTATGTGGTGTATGTGCATTATATAGACTGTTTCCTGTCCCTAGGTATGTGCACACAAAAGCCAGAGGAAATACTGAGTCACTTGCTCTATCAAGCGCAACCTTATTATATTTAGATAGGGTTATTCACTGAACCTGGAGCTAGGCAAGCAGTTAGGAAGCCCTAGGGATCCCCCCCCCCCTTTGGCCATAGTACTGAAGTTATATGTATGCATTTTCATGCCCAGAATTCTGTATGTGGGTGCAAGAGATTCAAACTCAGGTCTTTTTATTTGGGCAGCAAAAACTCTTCCTCATAGAATCATCTCCCCAGGTCTGTATTAATTGCTTCTTTGGATTAGGGTAATCAATGCAACAGGTGCTTCATAAATGATGGAGTAAGAGTTGGGGAGATGGCGCTGTGTGTGCATGTGCATGCATATCTGGACCCCAGAGGACGACTTACGATGTTACACCTCACCTTCTAATGTGTTTGAGACAAGCTTTCTTCTTGTTTGCTGACATGTTCTCCAGACTCGGTGGCCTCTGATCTCCCAGAGAGTCTCTTGCCTCTGCCCCCACCATTCAGTAGGAACACCGGCATTTTGTGCATTCTTGCTAGTGCCTCACTTTTATGTGGTTTCTGGAGAATCCATGCTTACATTCTCACAGCGAGTTCTTTACCCACCATACCATCTCCCAGGCTGCCCCCAAACCTGCAGACATTTTTATGTGCTATTAAATATGTCTTGTTTCTGAATGCATGAAGACTGGGAAGGCGAACCATCAGATGCTAAAGCCAGTCTCATCTACTCTGTAAGCCTCAGTTTCCTCACCCTTAAAACGAGTAGAACAATTCCATTCAGATGAAAATTGAAGTATGGGTGTATTGGACACCCCATACTTACAGTTATCCCATGAAGTTTGTTCTTTCCTTCGATGTCATGAAAATATTTTACTGTCTCTTTGGATGTATCATGTTTTTCCATTCCCATTCAGTTCCTTCCTATCTTGCAAAGAACTCAGTGCTTTCCTGTTGAGAGCAATGCCATAGCCCAAGGGATAATCTGAAGACGTGTGGACAGGGCCATGCAATGGAAGAGGCAGTTAAAATATAAAATAATAGCCAGGGACTAAAATTGCCCCTGACTGCCCATCGTGGCTCCAGTTTTTATCGTCCATTAAAACCCACAATCACTCTAATGTTTATGCATTATTGGGGAGATAAATTGCATAATTTTCATTTTGCAATTTAAATGTAATTATGATCTTACTAATGACTAAAACCTGAATTTGCTAGACTATCAGTTTTTCTAACCCTTACCAAAATTATAGGTAATTACTTAAGGCTTACAATAATTATAAGTCCATCTTTTAAATAATTAATGTGCACTTTCATGATACAAAACAGCTAGTCATCAAACGACCTCCGCTTAGACTGCAAACCCATGCAATTAAGCCTATTGTGTAGGTCTGGGAAAATATACCCATTTGCAAGAGTCTCTTTAGTTTGCAAGTGGGAACACAGAATCTCTGTGTTTTATAGTATCAAATAAGGCAGAATTCCCCAGCTGCCAAAAGGCCAGGGAAAAGAAAAGCAATCCACAAAGTAGTTCAGAACTCTATATTAATCTATACAACACGATTGTAGTTGGTGGGGGTCAGCTGGAGAAACATCCAGAAGCTTCTAGCTATGGTCCCAAGAGAAAAGGGAAATAGATCTAGTTTTCACAAAGGAACAAAGTAAGGGATGTGCATAGAATATATCACTTATGTTTGGTTCTTTTTCCTTCTTTCTTTAGGGGATATGCCAATTCCAGCACAAGGCTCTAGGTATCTAAAGTATGATGATCCAGAAGGCAGAGGTTGGCACTAGAGAGGACTTGGTAAAATTTTAATTATTGACTCAACACAATCTAGAATCACCTGGGCAGTCTCCATGAAGGATTTTCCAGACTAGGTTATCCGGTAGGCATAATTGTGAGGGTTTTATCTTAATTAGTGGGAAAATATGAAAACACGCCAAATGGAGTGGCACTATTCACTAGGCTGGGGCATCTGGAGTAGATGAGAAGGGAGAAAGAGAGCTGAACAGTAACATGCATGCATCAATTCGCTGCTTTCTGCTCTTGACTGTAGAAGTAATATGGCTAGCTGTTTCAAGATTCTATCTTTGTGACTCCCTAGCAATGATGGAGTATAGCCCAGAGTTGTGATTTGGCTATACATCTATATTTTGTCTGTCTGTCTGTCTGTCTAATTATCTATCTATCTATCTATCTATCTATCTATCTATCTATCTATCTATCTATCCATCCATCCGTCTATCTATCTATCTATCTATCTATCTATCTATCTATCTATCTATCTATCTATCTATCTATCCAAATAAACCCTTTCTCCCTTAAGTTGCATTTGCCAGAGTATTTTATCACAGCAACAGCCAACAAGACTAAGAAACATATTTATGTCTGTGTTCCTCTCCTACATGAGTGCTACTGCCTTCCTGCTTGATGCCTAATGGGTAATAGAAGCATTCTGTCAGTTAGAGGTAATGAAATCAACTTGTACTCACGAGCCAGACTTCTCACTCATGACTGGGACTATGTGTTTTTTCATTGTGATTGACATCTTGATACTATATATGTATCACACTGTGGGATAAGCCTTGGGGAACGCCTGTGAGGGGGCTCTTAGATTAGGTCCCTTGGAGTAGGAAGAATTGTGGGTCATACTACTCTAAGGGCTGAGATTCTGGAAATTAAATAAGTATGTCAATTAATTAATTATTTATTTAATTAAGCTAGCTGGTCTTCAGAATTCATCTCCTTCAGATTCCTGATTGCTAATGCAGTGGAAACAGCTGCCTCAAACTCCTATCACTGACTTCTCTGACATGATGTGCTGTACCCTCAAACTGTGAGCAAAAATAAGTCCTTTCTTCCACAAGTTGCTTTTATCTGGGTATTTTAAACAGGTACGTAAAAAGTAACTAAGATATAAGTCTTTATGTTTAAGAAAGTTTAAGTATCCATCAGTGAATCTATTCCTATTATGTTCTGGGGAGTGGCAGGGAACAGTATGTACAGAGAGGGGTAATATGCCTGGCGGAGTTGAGGATGCACAAAGTGCCTAGCATAGCATAAACTGAGCATAGTTATCTACTCTTGTAATCACAGCGCTTGGGAGATAGAGACAGAAGGGTCAGAAATTCAAGGTAATCCTTAACTGCATTGCAAGTTCAAGGCTACAAGAGACTGTATCAGGAAAACAAAGCAGCCACCACCACCACCACCACCACCACCACCACCACCACCACAACAACAACAAAATGAAAACCAATAGGAAGAAGAACAAAAACAAAGACCTTGTGTGTACACCATAGAGCAAACATGGGCCAGATTCTCAGATGCTCACTTCTATTATAGCATGGAAAAGTCATCTGTTTCAGGGCTGGATACTCAGAGCATCATTAGCTGAAAAGATGTAGCAGCAGGGCTTCGTGTGAGAAGGGCTGGGGAGACTTGTGATAGAAAGGCTGATGGTCCTCATCCTTAACCAGGAAGAGAACAGTGCATTCCATTTCATCCCATTAAACCCAACTCTTCACTCAGCTTCTAAATTGTGACATTTAAAGATCTTAACTAGATGTAAAACATTTTCATTTTGTCAAGAAAAAGGATCAGTCTTTATAAGAAATGGAAACATTCTTTCCCTCTCCCCTAGAACTCTGTAACTGTCCCTTTAATTAGGCACTCATTAATAAATCTCTCTTGCTCTCAAATCCCCATGTACTTGGTACAGTAGTTCATTAGCACAGGAAGAGGCAATTTAGATTTCCTCAGATAATAGCATCTGTCGCTAATCAAATTAAGGCAGGATGTGTAAATGTATCTAAGGCCAGACAAGCTTGTGCTGCATGAGATAAGGGGTGAGGGGTCAGGCCACGATCAACTTAAAAGCCCAATTCTCATATATGGAGGCTGTCTTTAAGAATCTTCTTTTAGTTTTCCTCACGAGAAGACTGCTCTCCCATTGGTCAGAACACTTATTTTTGAGGTAGAGTTGATCAAATATTCTTACTGCACCTCAACGTACTAGAGTTATGACTAATAGGCTCTGAAATTCATTAACTCATGTATGCATGCATGCACTTGTACATACATGTGTGCATGTAATTAATATTCACTATGATGGTTTGAATCAGAAATAACCTCCAAACACTCATGTTTTGAATGGTTGCTTTCATTGCTCTATTTGAAAGGGCTCTCTTATGTCAATTAACAATCAAGACACTCCTTCAAAGACATGCCCACAGGCCAATATGATCTACACATTTCCTTAATTGGGGCTTTCCTCTCATACAGTTCTAGGCTGTGTCAGGTTCGTAGTTAATGTTAACTAGAGTGTGAGTAAGGGAGGTCTTTTAAGGCTATAGTCCTACCTAATTCTGACCACATCTCTCTGTATTTACTCTATCAGTATGCAGTGAACAAGCCTCCTCCTCATTATCCCACTGCCATTCATTTTTCCACCATGATGAACTGTAAACATGAAACCAAATAAGCCTGTTCTATCTTGATCCTATGAGCTATTTTGTCATGGAAAAAGGAAGAGTAATTCAAACACTAACTGAGCTCCTACTCAATTTGCTTGTGCTGGGCTCTGGAGAAATAGAAGCAGAAAAACAAGACACAGAGAGGGCATCCTCAATGTTATGTTTCCCAACACGATAGGAGGTGGGACCACACATGCGTCTGCTTCTAGATGCTCCCAGAGCTGGTGCCTCACACGCATTCAGTTACATATTCTTTAAGTAGTGCTCAGTGCCAGAAACTCTGCCACATGGTAAACATGAAGGAATCGTCAACCATTCTGGAGGGAGACGAGCGCCACAGCAGCAGGCAGCAAGTTTCCTTTTAAGACAATCAGCAGGATGATGAAAAGGTAGGAAGAACTGTAGGTCAACCAGAGCCTGTTTAACACTTAAGCTGGTGACCTTGAAAAAGAGACAAAACTCAAAGAAGGGGTTGAGCTAAGAGCCAGGTTCTGGTGCAAAAAATCAGCAGAAATACCCTGAAACTTGAGGAGAGCAAAGGCAATCTGTCCTCAGACACTAGGATTGTATCTAATGATACTATCAGGGAGCTGCATGGCGGTCAGTTTTGCTAGTTATATATCTCAAAAGATAATGAAGGAGGATGAGGAGGAGGAGGAGGAAGAGGAAGAAGAAGAAGAAGAAGAAGAAGAAGAAGAAGAAGAAGAAGAAGAAGAAGAAGAAGAAGAAGAAGAAGAAGAAGAATTGTTTTAGCTCATGGTTTCAGAGATCTCAGCCAATTATGGAGGACAGAGCATAATTAGGAAGAGATGCTCACATCACAAAATCCAGGAAAAGGTAAGAGAAGCAGGGGAGAGGGGATAGAAAGTGAAGGGAAAGAAGAGAGAAGGGAAGGGAGGTAGGGGAGAAGAACTAAGAGGAGGGAGAAATGGGGAGAGGGAAACTCAAGGGGCAAATAGGATGGGGAGAAGAAGAGGGAAGAAGAGGGGAAGAAGGACATGAGAAAGGGGAGGGGGACAGAAAACACACCATTTTAGTAGACTTTGTTCTTTCTCCCCTTTTTAGGGAGCCCTCAACCTATTGGAGGTGCCATTCATATTTAGGGCATGTCTACCTTTTTAGTTTATCCTTTTAGTGACACCAACACAGGCACACTGGAAGTGTGCCAAACATCCTAAATAAATTTAATATCCTAAATAACTGTCAGTTCAACCAAGTTGACAGTCAAGACTAACTACCACATCACTGGGCAACATAAAGGGAACGTAAAGACCAGAACCTATGACAAGGAAAGAGTAACTGTCATATATGATGCTGGACCTCAAGGTCCAATGAGCAAAGAGAACTGATCCTTGGACTTGGCAGAAAGAAGAATATGACCCTATTTAATAAAGAGCAGTCTTCACAGTCAACAAAACCTGCATGTTGTAGTTTGAAGAAAAGCTGTGGCACATGTAGAGTCAGAAAATGCATTGACTCTAGAGGAATTTAATTATGAGGGAGGGAGAGAGAGAGGGAGAGAGGGAGAGAGAGAGAGAGAGAGAGAGAGAGAGAGAGAGGGAGGGGCAGAGAGAGGGAGGGAGGGAGGGAGGGAGAGAGAGAGAGAGAGAGAGAGAGAGAGAGAGAGAATGAATACGTGGACATAACAGTCAGCCAATGAAGGAGAGGACAGGTCACAGGAAAGGCATTTTCTAGTGGGTTCTCTATGACAGCATTGATGATAGGGTTGACCCTTAAAGGAGAGAGAAAGCCAGTGGAGTAGCCGCAAGGATCCTGGGAGAGAGCATTGCCAAATTAGTTTGTTCACTCTGTGAGGAGGAAAGGTAGAGACGAGAGACTGTGTGCACAATATAGCCAGGCAGATAGGCTGGAAGTTGGCAAGATGTGATGATGAGATTCTATTCCAATTTTCTCAGAAAAAAATAGCAATAAAGTCTGCAAAGTCTGGAGAGATAAGAAGATCAGAAGTTGGAAGATGGTAGAGAATTGAGTGTGGGCACAAAATAGAGCACCACAGTGCTAAGGTTCCACTTGTTAAAGACAATCTAGCCTCAGCCCGTTGACACTGTGGGATGGCCACCAAAAGCTGTGTTTGGATAGTGCGTCTGAAAGTTGAGTTCTTTTTGAGACATGCATGGTGGAAGATAGAAGAAATGGGGTTCTTAAGCATGGATGCAAGGCAATAATGGCAAGAAGAAAATGCAAAATCTAGCCGTGACCAGGACAGAGCAGCACATGACGAAGAGATCTGACAGAAAAAATGGACGAGTCAGCAGACTGGCAGACCCAACGGCGCCAAAATAGGGGTATGAAAGGAAACAAACTGCGAGCAACATGGTGACAGTTACCACAGTGATTGTTTCCATGGTGATGGTTGCTACGGTGATGGCTGCCTTCTGTAGGAAATCTTGGCATCTGGGTGGCAAACACCAAGGCCTGTCTTTGTCTTTCCCATGTCTCCTGGCTCGGCTGAAGACAAGGCATGAAAGAGGACCCACGAAATCTTAACACATTAGTGGACAGAGTAGGAAACATGGCTGACATTAGTTTGGAAGGTTTCCTCAGAATGGGGAATAGGAACAAAAGTAGGTTGAACCAGAAACTGCTCGAAATGGCAATTAAAAATGGATCTGTAGAAGTGAGTATGAAGTTGAAAAAAAAGGGGGGGAGGGGTTAGAAATGTGGAAGCAATAGACAATTGACACAAGTTCAATAGAGTCTTCTTGGGTTTATAAAGCAAGTCTTTGTGCTTAGGTCTCTGGCCCCATGATATACACTCAACAGTGATTAGATGTTAAGGTTCCGTTGATGGCAAACAATATTGTGGGTATTCTAGTTTCCTTTCTGTTGCTGTGATAAAAATACATTGACAAAAGCAACGGAAAGGGGGAAGTGTTTATTTTAGCTTACACGGGTGATCTTAAGGCAGCAAGAGCTTGAAACAACTAGTCATATCATGTCACAGCTATAAGCAGAAACAAAGAAGGATTAATGCATGCATGGTACTCAGGCTCTCTTTCTCCGTTTACACACACAAGTCTATGGGATGGTGCCACCAACAGTGGGAAGGTCTTTCCACCAAGTAATAAAATGGACCCTCAGGTGGTCCATTTCCTAGGTGATTGTAGATCACCTAGTCAATTAGCCATTTCGGTGACGATCGAAGGTACTAGGTCAATATGTATCAATGCCCCCTTGGACATGTAGTTTATAGGATACTAAAATTGTGTGACGGTTCCAATTAGAAGCAGACCTATGTTCGCTTCTCCATGAACTCAACACTTGACAGACTTGAGATAGCCCACAATATTAAACAAATGGAAGAAAAAAATGCTTAGATTGTATACCTTGCTCTCTTGCAAAATAATGAATCAACAATTTAAGCTTGGCACATGAAATAACTTCAGAAGAATGTTGCATTATGCTCCACACAATAATTTTCAAACGTGACTATACATAAGAATGGCCTAACAAAATAGAATGGAAACTCTTGCCTAATCATTGAGACTTCATATGGGAGAAATGCCATTCATGACTTTGATTAAACAAGTCTCAGCCGCTGCTAAGCATGCTTAGCCGCATGCTAAGCTCTTGTTTGTATTAGTTGATTGGTTAATTGATTAGTTGGTTGATTCACAAACCCTGTAATTTTGGAGATCAAATCCAGGATTTTGCAATGCCTAGACAAGGGTTTTACCATATAACTATAATTCTAGCAATGAATCATATTTTGAGTAGCTGTTACTGTCCTCTGTCTTCCACACATGGCATGCCCATTGTCTTTTTGAATTGTACCTGTGATTACCCACAAAGACCTACACAAAATTGGCCCCATTAGGGTTATTTTTGGAAAGGAGAAAGATTCCTGAGACCTTGCACAACCTTGAGGCTACATAAACAGTTAACAGCTTTTAGGGTGAAAGGTGTGCCCATGAGGCCCCATCTCTTCCTAGAATTAGAGATTTATAAACCTCAATTCATCTCCAAGAGCCTATAGGCAGTTAACAGTTTCTGGAGAAGCTGATGATATTTCATCCTCCTAAAGGATTTATAAGCAGTTAACAGTTACCAAGAGAGACATTTTCTTCAGTGGTGAAGCCTCTGGTATGTTGTCCATGTTCTTAAATAACCCTTCACCCATGCTCCTGAAAGTCACCATAATTAACCTCATTAGTTTCCCATGTCGGAATTGAGTTGGAATAGTTTCTTTGGTTGGTCTTTTTATGTTCTGCCCATGAAAGATCAGATACTTTGTCTTTCTAGGAAAAATTCACCCAACAGTAGCACTAGTACAAGAGAATGGCTGAAAAAAAAAAGGAATCAGAAATTGTGATGATCAGTTTTAATTATTAACTAGACAAAACCTAGAATCACCTGGGAATGAGTCTCAGTGAGGGTTCACATTGGGTTATACTGTGGGCATATATGTGTAGGTGGATATCTTAATTAAATTAATTGATGTATAAAGGTCCAGCTCACGAAGAGTATTATTCTCTAGGCAGGGGTTCTGAACTGTATACTAGAGGAGAAATCCAGTTCAGCATGGTCAAGAGATCATGCATTCATTTCTCTCTGCTTTTAATGGTGGATGAGTTGTGACTAGTTGTTTTAGGTTCCTGCCTAGACTTTCCAACAAGGGTGGACTATGACTTGGAACTGTAATCAGAAATAAACACTTTCCTTCCATACATTGCCTTTTGTCAAGATAATCTATCGCAGCAACAGAAATGGAACTAGAACGGACGCAAGATCAGTGTAAAGACACAAGAAGAAAAGAGAGAGGCTAGAGATACTGTGAGCCTCACTATTAATTTCCCCTATTGGTCTGCATGGGTTCTGTGTGTTTGCTTGCTTGCTTTGTTTCATTTGTTTGCTTTTGCAAACTAAGGCCATCTTGGATCAGAAAGGTATTGTCTGCTAAGGTAGTTTTACTGGCAATTCTTTTCTAGAGGACCTAAAAGGTTGATGTTTTAGGAGTATTATTTGACAGCGGTTCATTATAAAGACTATATGGAGTTATCAGAAGACAGACTACGTATTACTTACTTCTCTGTACCATGCTCCAAAGCAAGTTGAGAAAAAAGGGTTTACTTGGGCTAACATTCCAGAGGGGATTAAAGTCTATGTTGGCAAGGATTGTTCAGAGCAGGGGCATGAGGCCAACCTACCTGGCAGCCAGGAAGCCAAGAGGCATCCACATATAAGAGGCAGTGAGATTGAACATGAAGTGGGGCCAATCTATAAATCTTCGCTGCCAGTGTCATACTTCCCCCAGCAAGGCTTCGCCTCCTAAATGGTTCATAACCTCTCCAACCCACACTACTACTAACTGGTAACAGGGGACCAAGCATTTGAATGCAGGAGACAGTGGAAGACAGTTCTTAACCAATAGACTATAGTGTTAGGTTATTGGTCATTGGGAAGTTATAGAGACATGAATAGGGAGAGGAAAGAGAAAATATGGTTGAATCTGGAGAACAGTGAAAGAAAAAAGAGGGTTTATTGAAAGACAGCTGTGAGGACAGAAGGAAGGGACGAACCTCCAGTAATTCAGAGACCTTTGGCTTTCTGGATTTTTTTTTTCTTTAGGGAAGAATTAAAGAAAACTGTCACTATATACCTGTCCTCTATCTAATCATGAAATGAACTTAAATGGACTTACACTCTGGAAGGAGGGATGAAGAAAAGACTTTGATTCGTAGAAGTACTTCTATCTTTTCGAGCAAGAACATAATTTATTCGAAGACAAAGCCTATAAATGAACAATTTAAAAGTCTGTTAATTTCTTACAGAATTCTCATCATTTCATCATCACAGTGTCTTAGACATATACTCTGAAAATCAGCAATGAACTTGTAACATGGGGGGTCTGGAATAATCTAGAAGTGGTCAAGAGTGACCTTGGCTTCTATTCTCTTGTATTGCAAAACTGGGATTGATTTATGCTTAGTTTTATTGTTAGGTGTGTGTGTGGGGGGCAGGGCATCAGGTCTGAAATATTCTAAAAGAGATCAATAGTGACCTTCTTGTATTCTGTTGTGTTGCAAAACCAGATTTGGTTTATGTTTAGTTTTGAGGTGTGTGTGTGTGTGTGTGTGTGTGTGTGTGCGTGTGTGTGTGTGTGTGTGTGTGTTGATTCTTGTATACATGTGGGCCCAAGATTGGTGTCATATTTTTTGAGGCAAGTTCTCTTCTCTGAATTAAGGGATCACCAATGGACTAGATTGACTGGCCAATGAGCTTCAGAGATCCACCTGCATTTTTTAGCTCGGAATCAGGGTTACAGGTACAGTGCTACCATATCCAGATTTGGGGGGAGTGTTGGAAATCCAAACTCAGGTCTCCACTGCTTGTGTATCAAGCATGTTTTCTACTCAGCCTTCTCTCCAGTCTCAGGTTTTGGTTTCCATTGAGGATCGGGCATGATTTGGATAACTCAGATGCTTCAGTAGCAGAAGGACCTGAGTTCAATCCCAAGCAGCCACATCAAAATCTGGGTGTGGTACTGAGTGTCTATAATCCATACATTAGAAAATCAGAGAAAAATATATTCTTGGAGTTCATTATCCAGACGTTCTAGCTTAGTTTGTAAGGTCCAGATTCAGTGAGGAGATGACTCATTGGTTAAGAGTACTTAATGGTCTTGCCAGCGACTGCGGTTCTGTTCTCTACACACATATCAGGAGCTCACAACAACCTCTAACCACACGTGACCTGTGCATACATACCACATAAATAGAAATAAATCCCTTAAAAATTAAAAGTTAGTAAACAATTGAGGGAGGCTTCTGCACTTCACATGTACATGCACACAAGTAAACATGCATCTGCATGCACACATGGATCACACACACATACATACTAACAACATACACACCCACACATACGCCCTGTTTAAAACAGAATGTTTGGAGAAGGCTTCTAGTCCTGGCATCACAGTAGGGAAGCCTTGACAAATGTTTGTGGAGTTTCAAACCCTGGCACTAGTGACCAATCTGTAGTGATTACTGTCATTTCTTAGGTTGCAGTGAACAGATGCCAGGCTCCTTCCTGACAGGGATCGACATCATATTCTGTCTTGTCATTGGTCACTGGACAGACATGTTCCCTCCTCCTCACTCTAAAGAATTCTTTTCCCCAGTAGGACGATGATTTCCTCATCTCGGCTCTGCAAGTCCTCTATTTTATGGGATCTTGGGGGCTCCAAGCAGCTATCTACCATCCAAATCAGCCTGCACTTTTGTCTTCAGTGGAAGATCCCCAACCCCCTTTCAAACAAGCATTATTACAACCATTTTATAAAACTCAGACAGAAAGAGCTCCCTGGTGTCTCTTTGGAGTAGCCTGGTGTGGCAATCTTGTCACCAGGCCACATAGAAGTACCTCTTGTTCTCTTCCCTACTGATTGCCATCTTGTGAAAGGAGTCAGGGTATTAGAAATACGAAGACTCCAGTGCTTATGAACTATAACCAGAGGAAGGTTTGAGATGGTGAGCTACAATCACAGAAAAACACACATGGTATGCACTCATTGATAAGTGGCTATTAGCCCAAATGCTTGAATTACCCTAGATGCACAGAACACATGAAACTCAAGAAGGATGACCAAAATGTGAATTCATCACTCCTTCTTTAAAAGGGGAACAAGAATACCCTTGGCAGGGAATAGGGAGACAAAGTTTAGAACAGAGGCAGAAGGAACACCCATTCAGAGCTTGCCCCACATGTGGCCCATATATATACAGCCACCCGATTAGATAAGATGGATGAAGCAAAGAAGTGCAGGCCGACAGGAACCAGATGTAGATCTCTCCTGAGAGACACAGCCAGAATGCAGCAAATACATAGGCAAATGCCAGCAGCAAAACACTGAACTGAGATCGGGAACCCCGTTGAAGGAATCAGAGAAAGGACTGGAAGAGCTTGAAGGGGCTCGAGACCCCATATGAACAACAATGCCAAGCAACCAGAGCTTCCAGGGACCAAGCCACTACCCAAAGACTATACATGGACTGACCCTGGACTCTGACCTCATAGGTAGCAATGAATAGCCTAGTAAGAGCACCAGTGGAAAGGGAAGCCCTTGGTCCTGCCAAGACTGAACACCTAGTGAACGTGATTGTTGTGGGGAGGGTGGTAATGGGGGGAGGATAGGGAGAGGTATACCCATATAGGAGGGGAGGGGAAGGGGTTAGGGGGATGTTGGCCTGGAAACCAGGAAGGGGAATAACAATCGAAATGTAAATAAGAAATACTCAAGTTAATAAAGATAAAAAAAGATGGTGGGCTAATAAATGATTATCTGAGATATAAGTAGTAATTCATAGCTGTTTCCTTGCATGGCATGAAGGTATAGACATGACTAAGCTAAGAGTCTTGGTATGGGAGATGGTGCACGGATAATCATGTGGAACTGATCACACAGTCACACTTATTATTAAAAGAGAAAAACAGCAATAATTCCAACATAGTGAGAGGAAGGTCACAGAAGGCACCAAGCCTTACAGAAGACCTCTTGATAGTGGGTAGCTCCTGAGGGCAGGAGAATCATCCTTTGAAAGTGGGGTAGCTAGTATGTTACCCATGCTCCAGTGGATGGTCCCATGCCCATTTTCATATGGGCCACACTAGTTGGACTTAGTGAATATGCTGGTTAATTTTAAATGTTAATTTGTCCTAACCTAGAATTACCCATGAAGAACATTTCATTTGAGAACTTATTTGGATCAGGTTGACCTGTCTGTGGGAAATCATCTTTACTGTTAATTGATATAGGATGACCTACCCCATTGTGGGCAGCACCATACCCTAGGCAGGGTTATCTTGATCAGTATAAAAAGAGGAGAGAGCAAACTTAGGGAAGGTAAGCAAGCAAGCATTCATGAATTGGTTTTCTCTTTGCATTTGACTATGGATGTGATAAGCCTGGCTGCTTGAGTTCCTCCCTCAACTTCCCCACAATAATAGACTATAATCTGGAGTTCTGAGCCAGAAGCTGCTGTTGATCTGGATGTTTTAATCACAGCAATAGAAGTGAAACTAGAAAAGTGAGCTACTTTTTTTAATATAGAGGTGTAAATCTGGGAGGGAAAATGTGGGAATAGATGTTTTATTATATATATATACATATATATATATATATTTGTCAAAGTAAATAAAATTTTGAGTGTGTGTATATGTGTGTGACTGAAAAGTAAATAATGTTATTACTGAGAGAGAGACTGAAGTGAGGCGGTCACAGACCCAGGAATGATCCTGGTTCCCATAAGCTAGGCTAACCAAGGAGCAAATTCTCCTGTATAACAGTAGGGGGTGTTCAGCCCTGCTAGATTTCACAGTGCTGCTCAAGGTAGAATCACAGGGCCCAAACTGTTAAGCATTTGTTGTTCTAAATCCCCTAGTCTGTGGCTATTTGTCACAACGGTAATAGGATTGTTTCAGTATTAACCATCAACTGGACGCAAACTAGAATGACCTGATAAAAGGAGTCTCAGTTGAGTGATACTAAATGTGGTTGGTTTGTGGATATTTCTGTGAAGCATTGTCTTGACTATAATTAATGGAGTAGGTCCTACTCAGCCCACTGAGGACGGCACCATTCCCTAGGTAGGTGACCCAGAGCTGTTTAAGGAAGCTAGTTAAGCATAATTCAGCGAGCCAGTGAGCCAGTCTCCATGGTATCTGCCCCTGGGTTCCTGCTTGAATTCTTGCTTTAACTTCCTTCATTGATGTACTGTTACCTAAAAGTATAAGCTAAAATAAATCTTGCTCCCCAAATTTCTTTGCGAGAGTGTGGGGTTTTTTTTGTATGGTATTTTGTATAATATTTTGTTAAATTTTTAAGACTTTCATAAATATATTTGATCATATTGACTCATTCTTCTCCCTAACTCTTTCAAGATTCATCACCATATTCCTATTCTTCCAAACTATTATGGGCTATCTTTTAATAGCCCATTGTTTCTAAGTTGTACTCTTATATGGTCCTGAGTGATGGACCACTCTCTGGAGTGAAGTCAATCTACCCTCAAGAAAACTGACTTTCCCTCCCTTAGAAGCCATCAACTGTCAATAGCCCCTTAGCTAGGGGTGAGTATTCATGACTTCTATATCCCTCTATGATAGAATGTTGACTGCATTGATCGTGTACAGATCGTGTACAGATAACCATAGCTGCTGTAGGTTCGTGACTACAACTGTCCTGGCATGACCTCAACCTCTGGCTTTTTACAAGCTTTCTGTTCCTTCTACCAAAATGCTTCCTGAGCCTTGTGATGGGAAAAACATGAGACATAGTTGTCCCCTTTCTGGCTGAGTATTTGACTGATACACTTTGACCAGTTGTGGGTTTCTGTGCTTACTGCTATCCATGAGGGCAGGGAGCTGTATTCACTTGCTGTGCCAGACAGACTGGCTTCTAAGATTTCCAAGCTGATACCTGGCTTTGCTAGCCCATGCCATGCTAGGCATGTCTTAGCCTGAGTCCCAGATCTTTGAAACATCCAAGGTTGCCACGAGAAGCCTAGGATTTAATATAGTGAAAACCATCTAACATATAACAAGCAATTATTGTTAATGAGCACCTAGGTACATAAGTTAACCACCACAGTTTCCCTGCATTTTGAAGATATTCTCAAAGAAAACCCAGTTAAGAAAAATTATTTTGTTTACAGTGTGGCCAAAGTGACATTGGAGAGGACTAATTTCCTTCCCACTGAGCCAGTAGCAGTAATTTATAGAAAGCCATGGGACAAGGGTGTATATAAGAACATTTGTTTGTGAGTCAGAGTTACCAATCTTCTGGAGGAAGGAGTCCTAAACCCCAGGTCTCCTTTATTGTCTCTGTAACAAAGACCTTAACAAGAAAGCCCTTTAGCTTTAAAACATTTATTTCTTTAGAAGAAAAGGTCAGAGGACAAATTTTAGGAGTCTGTTCTTCCCCTTTAGAAGTGGCTGCTCAGAGGAATGCTTTAACCTCTCTTTGGGATGTCACAAAGAATGTCATCTCCTTTTCTCTTCCACCACCCCCTTCTCTGCTTCCGTCACGGCGTCACACAGTGCATGAACTTGAACATCAAGATGAGCATGAGGAAGGAGCCAGTGTGCAGAGGAAGTCTGGAAGCTCCTCCTTATCTGGGCATCATACGCAGAACGTAGTGGGGGATTGGTTTGGGGGTAGGGGAGGCTTTAAAGGGCCATACAGCTCTAGCCCATAGCCAGAGACATTGGAGACTCTTTCCTCAGATCAATAGCTCACTTCCACCTTGAGGACTGACTTTCCTTTCTTAATAATTTTCCCTTATTCTAATCATGCACCTCTGGTGCAACCTTTTGCCATAGCACATGAGAGCGTAGAACCAGTTGCTCTTTGAACATAGACTTAAGGCACCTTCTCCTCCTCCTCCTCCCTCCTCCTCCTCCTCCTCCTCCTCTTCCTCCTCCTCCCCTTCTTCCTCCCCTTCTTCCTCCTCCTCCTTCTCCTCTTCCTCCTCCCCCCTTCTTCCTCCCCTTCTTCCTCCTCCTCTTCCTCCTCCTCTTCCTCCTCCTCCCCTTCTTCCTCCCCTTCTTCCTCCTCCTCTTCCTCCTCCTCCTCTCCCTCCTCCTCCTCCTTCTCTCTCTCTCTGTCTGTCTCTCTCTCCCTTCCTTTCTTTTTTCTTCCTCTTCCCCTCCTCCTTCTCTTCTTTTCCTCCTCTTTCTCCTCCTCTTCGTCTTCCTCCCTCTCTTCTTTTTCCTCCTCCTCCTCCCCATCCTTCTTGTTTTTTCAAGACAGGGTTTCTCTGTGTAGTCCTGGTTGTCCTGGAACTTCCGTTGTAGACCAGGCTGGCCACAAACTTGGAGATCCACCTGCTTCTGCCTCTCAGATGCTGGGATTAAAAGGTCACAGTACCACCACCACTGTCCAAGGTTCTTGACAAATACTAGTGAGCATGCTTTCTTTGTCATTTAGCTTTCTCTGTATGTCTCTGACCTCTATGCCTAACTCAAATGCCATGACATTTTCTCCATCTCTCCTGGTGGTTGCCAGGATTTTCACTTGCTTGTAGGGTTGTTTTCTCTCAAACTCTGGCAAATAATGAAACTAAGAGCTGGAAAAGAGAACGCCAGTCTCCCCAGTTACACCATATAATATTCTATATGAGTCCAAGGGATTAGAGTAAAACAAGAGAAAGGAACTTCTCAATCCCTAAGAAAGCCAGAGTTTGTCGAAACTGAGGCAATGTTTTGGATTTAGTGTCCTACATATTTATGCAAGTCCTTAACTTTAGGAGCTGTGATTATGACCCTCATTGGACATAGTCATTTTATAAAATAATAAATATGATGTCTATCATTGTACATAATTTTATAAAGGCAATTTCCTTCAAATGTGAATATTTAGCCTGTTCCTACCACTGCTTTATGGATGCTAGAAATAGCTTCTTCCAGCTTTTAATGTAGAATGAAGATCAGGTCGTTCCCTAAGACTCCCCCCAAGGCCATCAGTACCTGATTGGGACCTCTGAGACATCTACCACCTTGATGGGCTGAACAACTCTAGGATTTTCTGCTTCTCTGGTGTGAGATATGTATTGTTGGACTACCCAGACCATATCATGTAAGGTAATTTAATAAATAGCTCTTTGATATATATATTCTCATTATGGTTTTCAACCTGTGGGTCACAACCCCTTTGTCAGTCACATATCAGATATTCTGCATATCAAATATTTATGATTCATAACTAGCAAAAATACAGTTATGAAGTAGCAATAAAATAATTTTATGGTTGTGGAGGGGGTCACCACAATGGAAAGTATCACATTGTATCACACAAACTTGTACTGTTTATTATGTGTTAAGCAAAAATTAGGCATGCACATGTGTATTGAAAGAGAAATTATGGAGCAGTCTGGTTGGTCTGGCTTTGTAAATAGAGCTCTCTGGAGCTGAAGAGCAACTGTGCTCACACAGGGACACCAGCTTCTATGTGCCCTTCATGGAAATCCCCCAGAAACATTCACATGCCTGGTGCCTGACCTTGGCGGTGCTCAGGAGAATGAGAGATCAAAGGAAGGAGAGTGCTCCTTTCTGGTACTTCAATCAGGGAGAGAAGCAATTAAAATATGAATTAATCTAAGTGAGATGAAAATGCAGACGCTGAACAAGAGCATCCCTCTCACCTTGAACCTGCACGGAGTGCAGCGCAGCTCCCGTGATTAAAGACATTTTCATGCCATTAAGAGCCTTCTCTTCTAACGTTAAAAACAAGGTGTCAGTCAAATGCTCTGAGCTGCCTCAGTGAGGACTTCTCCCTCTCTGGAGAGTTAAAGACCTTGATCTTTTCAGCGTTCTGAGGTGGCAGGGTGTTTTAGGAGGGGACACTGGAGGACTGCAGGAGTGTGGAGTCCTGAGCTAAATGGAAGGGGCAACTGCCTGCATCACCTTTCAGATCAAGCTTTTCAACCTCCTTAATTTCACAGTGCAGCTGGAATTATGGCTGCCGGGTGATCCTAGGATGCGACCAGACTAGGGGCCCATTCTCTGTGCTCCATCTGCCTTTTGTTCCCATTCTTTCTTTGAAAAGAGAGACAATTGGTGTGTTTACCTCCTTCATTTTGCTTCTGCTTCCCTTTGATCTCAAGGGCACGCTGCTAGCTCTCTGCTAAGAGGGTTGAGACCTCAGAGGAAGATAGTCAAATGAGGGGGTGTCTACAACCCTCCCAGGCATGTCCAAACTGTCAGCCATTGGCTGGCATGAATGCCAGGAGATTATGAATTTGGCAAAACAGTTTTAGATGGCAGTGTTGAAATACCAGCGTCATGTCATAGTGTCAAAGGTTTGGACATCCCTGGGAGGCATGGGAGGAGGGAGTTGGGGGGGTCAATATGATCAAGATGCATTGTTTTCTTATATGAAATTGTCAGAGAATAAATACAAGGGAATCTATTTAAAACAAAAAGGATACCCTGTAAGCAATTGACACATCTGACCTCGGCTTTTTTTCTGTTTCAGGCTACCCCTTATTGTTGTTTGGCTTGTTTGTTTTTTGTTTATTTTGGCTTGTTTGGTTGGTTGGTTTTTGGCCTGGATGTTGTCAACATCATTTGCTCATCTCAAGTTCAAGAGGTTGGAATCATATTTGGTTGTTGTTGTTCTGGTTTGTCTCTGTTGCTGTAATAAAGCATTCTGGCCAGAAGGAGCTGGAAGGGGAAAGGGTTCAATGGTTTACCCCTCTAGTCACACATAGTCCATCACTAAGAGAAGCCAGGATGGGACTTAAGGGAGGAACCTGAAGAAAACACTGTGGAAGAATTACTTGTTGGCTTTACTCGCTAACTCTTGATCAGCTAGCATTCTGATATAGCCCAGGACAACATTCCCAGTGCATGGTGCCATTCATGGTGAAGTGGATTCTTCTCCATCAAGTACCAGTCAAGATAATGCCCCCACAGACGGGTCTACAGGCTAAGGCTATTCTGATCTAGGAAATACCTTCATTAAGGTTCCCTGTTCACAGGTGATTCTTAGTCTGTGTCAAGCTGACAAATAACTTGTAACCAGCACACTTATCATTGATGTTTTCGTTTTTATAGTGCTGACCTTGTTGGTGTGTGCTAAACAAGCTTGCTGGATAGTTCTGTCAACTTCATACATGTTTGGGTCATATTGAGATGGAAGAATCTCAATAGAGAAAGGTCCTTTGTGGGGTTGTCCTGTTGACAAGCCTGTGGTGCAGTTTCTTGATTGGTGATTGATTTGGGAGTGCCCTCCTCTATGTGCCATCCCTGGTCTGGTGGTCCTGGGTTCTATAAGAAAGTAGGCTGAGCAAGCCATAGGGAGCAAGCCAGTAAGCAGCACTCTTTCATAGCCTCTACATTGACTCCCTCTTCCAGTTTCCTGCCTTGAGTTCCTGCCCTAAGTTTGTTCAATGACTGTAAAAGTATAAGCAAAATAAACCCTTCTCTTCTCATGTTGTTTTTGGTCATGGCACTTAACATAGCAATAGAAACTCTAACTCAGGCAACAAGCATTCTATGATTGACCCATCTTTCCAGGCTTCAGCTTGGAATTTGAGAAAAACCATTCGAAATCCCTGTGACTTGCCAAACTGAACAAATTTAGGACCCTGGAAACCACTAGACTATCCTAGTCTTTATTTAAGAAGGGCTTTAACTTCCCCTTTCTTTACATTTCCTCCAGACCTCTGAATTTGATTGGACACAGTGGGAAATCAGAGCCCATAGTCACGACAGCTGTAAGAATAAGCGACGAAGATCGCTCCCTGGAGGTTGAGAGGTCTGCTCAGGGATGGGGTCGTGGCCCTGAGGCTGACCTTTAGCCTAGCTTTGGCTCTGGCTTTAGCATCTCCAGATTTTCCTGCTTAAATCATGATCACTTGGAACCTGAAAGCACCAGGGATTTATCAAATAATAGTCTCTCACTGTGGGATCTCTTAAGAAAGGGCCAGAAGCATAACATTCACACAATCTTAAGTTGCGAAAGGACAGTACTTCTGTCTACAAGATGTGCCATTCACGAAGTATAAAAGACTCCAGCATTTCCAAATGTCACCCTAATTCACCTTAGCATTACTAAGATAGCCGAAGTACAAGATGTCTGTCTCTTGTCCTATGTGCTTTCTCTACCTTCCCAAATATGGGAAATGTACTATCATGTGTGTTTACGGTTGTGATGTCATACTGACTGAGCCACTTCCCCTGAGACGGACGACCCATATTTAGAAAGATGACTAAAGGTTCTCCTTACTTCTCCAAGTTAAAACCCTGAAGACCTCTGAACAGCCAGCCCACTTCCTGTCTCCATCTGAACACTCACCCTATAAGACGCTTGATTTTGACAGACAACTTGATTGAATTAAAAGACACCTAGAAGGTATGTCCGGTTGTGTTTATGAGAAAGCTTCTAGGGCTTACTAGACCATGACGGCTGTGAGGAACTAATCTTTTCTTCCATCAGTGAATTGAAAAGGGGGGCATTAATATGAAACCCACTTGTGTTGAAGCTACAAGTTAACAGAAAAAAAAAGCCCTAGAACCCTCAAAATACCTGTTAGTCTAGCTAGTTCCTTCCTACACACACCCAAGCTCTGCTAAGCTATACCATGCCCCGCATACACACAAAATTTAAAGTAAAATATTATGCACACCCAAGCTTGCCTGCAAGATTATGAATATGATAAGCTCATAATACTCAGGATGTAAAATATAGAGATGAACCCACACCCTGTTTTTGTGGAGAAAGAGTCAAATGTAGAGGAAAAGATAAGACATAAGCAATATCTTATCATGTGTTTTTGGTTACTCAAAGAAAAGGAGAACAGGTCTTACATTTGCTCATACACTGTTCTTCGCACTCGAGTCAGTGTACTGCCTTTCTAGGCTGGTGCCCTAACTCTGTAACATCCTTAACAAAACAGCATTGCTTCTACATCTCCAACTCTCTGGAACTCTTACTGCAAAATGAGAGTACTCTTATTATGAAGCGAAGAACACTGTTTCTCACATAAGAGAAACCAAAATGGAAAAGAGATCTGGGCAGAAATAATATTTCATCCAAATGCAAATCGTTCCCCTTACTCACGGTTTCACTTCCTGTATTTGCAGCAACCAGTGGCCAACCATGATCCTAAGATATTCAATAGAAATGTTTTTGAATAGAAATGGTATTGTTTTTCCAGGCAAAAACAAGTCACACATTTGAAAGAACCAAAGCAAGCAGCTCCCTCTTTTTAAATATAAAGTTCTCATTTTTTTCTTTCAGAATTTTATATATGCAGGCAATGTATTTTGATCATACTTTCCACATTTCCCCTTCAATTCTCTCAGGATTTTCTCCTTTCTAATTTCCCTGCCACATAGTGCAACTATGGAAGGTGCATCTTGTTTGGAAAACCTTAGAAATATGTCATGGCAGTGAGGGTGATGTCTTTCCTTCTCCTTTCCTGTTCCTACTTTACCTGCAGTCAACCATGCTATGGGCTACTCTGGTCCACCATGTTTTTTTTCCTGCCATGATGAATTGAAACCCCAGGAAGCATGGTCTAAGCAAGCCTTTCTTCCTGGAACCATAATACTAGTGCTTAGGCTACAAGTTAATAATCAGGGAAAAGACTTGCATTTGTAAATTGTGCTTTATGGTGCTGGCAATGTGAGAAGACAGCAGACCAACATGATTGGGATTTGCTTTTCATCCCATCTCTAGCCAGAAAATTACATATACAGAGGAAACCAAGACAGTCCATTATCCCAAATCTACCCATCCTGCCCAAGACACCAGGTAGTCAGATCTACCTTGGAGATTCCTTATATTAATGTCCCCTTATCTCCTCCTGTAACCTCAGTATTTTATTTTGGCTTGCAGTTCAATGATACTCTTTACTGCACAAGGAAAGGATGGGAGCAGGAGTGAGATGCTTGGTTACAGGGCATCTCCAACCAGGAAGAAGAGAAATGATGCTGGTGCTCACCTCACCATCTCCTTTTTCAGGCTGGCATTTCAAGCCACAGGATAATGCTGTCTCTTTAAGATGAATCTTCCCTCCTTAGTCACGCAGTTTGAGAAGCAACTGAATAGACACACCCAGGGATGTGTTTTCATGATGATTCTAAGTCCTATCAAGGTGACAAAAGATTAACCATAACAGTTCCCAAGCAGAATGTCCCCTATCACTGGCCCCTGAACAGACTCCCTGGAGCAGGTCACAATCTCGGCAGCTGTTGTGTACCACACTCTATGACTTCATAGATGTTTAGTGTCTTCTTTAGAGCTCTCTACATTAGGAAGTTTTGGGAGCCCTGCCTTTGTGTCGTCTACAACCCACTCTTGGCCTTCTGCCACGTCTCTCAGGCCTTGCCATTAACATTATAAAACCAACAGTGAGGTTTTCATTGACATGTATGAGACAGCTGGTCGAATGGCATCCAGAGTCAGGAAGCATTAGAGATCACGTTCTCCCTTTTATTTAGGTATAGGTTTTACACCACGGGATGAAACTTTCCACATTCAGAATGGTTATTCTCTCCCTAGTCAAACCTTTTCTATCGTTAGAGAGTGTGTCATGTTTTAACATTTATCTGATTCTTACAGTGTCACATTCAAGTCACTGCACCCCCAATGGGCTTCTATGTACATAACTTTGACTATGCACATATACGGCTTGAAATTGAGAACTCTTGAGTCCTCTGTGAGGTGGGTTGGTCTATAATTGATTTTCCATAGACAAATGTTTTACATTTTGGTATACTCTTCGTAACATCTTAGTCAAATTTAAACTGAGCCCTTCTGAGTCAGATTTATAGTCCATAGGATTCCATTTAATGGAGACAAGCAATGCAATTTCAGGGCAATTTAAATGGTATTTCATTTAGACACAGAACCAATGCTTGTTAAGGCCCCCGGAGGTAACAAGAAATCTTCCTCTTCTCATTTGCTTAGAAACAGCTGTAGCTCATTTTGGTAGGGGCTAAACAGCCCAGTGCAGCCAGGCAAGTGCCTCAGCATGGGAGATTTTATGGCCCGTGTGCACTGAAAGGACAAGGGACAAAAAGGAAGGGGAAGAAAAGAAAGCAGGACCATATATATTGTACACACAGGCCTTTGCAGAATGAAGAAAAGGTGTCGGCTCTGAGTATATAAATTACTATAGGTTATTTCACGGTCTTGGTTGCAGCTCCCTGGCTAGCACAGACTTAGAATTTGATCACTGGCCCATGGCCTTTGGACACGGTACAACTTGAACAGTTATACAGTGTAGCCTTGAGACTTCACACACACACACACACACACACACACACACACACACACACACACACACACCCTCTTTGTGTGTGCTAGAGGAAATGATATATGCTTGTGGGAATTATAAATTCAGGTATATGCTGGCAGAGGTCAGAGGATACTGCAGTATAGCTGTATGGTCTGGCCTTCCACTTTCTTTGAAATGACTTCCTCCTGTCACTCACGATTGCACACACCAGGTTAGTCTAAAGCTACTGGAGATTCTCCTGTCTCCACCTCCCTTGCCCATAAAGGAGATTTTTATCTCCAGCATGTGTTTGTAGAAAAATGCTGTAACAGTGAATACTTCCGATCTCAGTACTGGGAGGGGAGATACAATACAACACCGCGCTGTGACCTCAGCAATCATACGCCTTTGCCCAACTTGTAACATCCACCCTACCGTATGGTAACTGCATTATTTTTGCTGTCCTGAGACAAAGTCTCACTGTGCAACCCAGTTTCAAGCTTGAAATCCATCATCTCCCCAAAGGCTGGGATGGCAAGTGTTTGTCACCATGCCTGGCCCAACAGTGCAATTTCTAAACCGTATTCTTGGTTTTTAACACATATACTACTAGAGATTTGACCATGGGGACAATTGATTTGTATGTACCCATCATTATTCTTTAAAGAGTAACATATCTGTGGACAGTACATCTTATATATTTTATGTAAAATAAGTCAACATTAAATATATATATATATATGTGTGTGTGTATATATATATATATATATATATATATATATATATATATGAGTTGTTAATGAATATCTACAATCCTAGAATTCAGAATGCCAAGATGGAAGAAAAGAAATGGAAGAATAGAAATTCCTAGATCAGGAAGACATTGTCCAAAAATGTTATGTATAAGTACAAGAAGGGAGGTCTTCCACTAGACCATTCCCTAGATCAAACCTGTGGGTCATGGTCCCTTGGGCAAACCTCTATCTCCAAAAATATTTACATTGTGATTCCTAACAGTAGCAAAATTACAGTTACAAGGTAGCAATGAAAATAATTTTATGGTTGGGGGGCGTCTGCACAACAAGAGGAACTGTATGTATTAAAGGGTCACAACATTAGAAAAGTTGCCAACCACTGCCCTAGATAGACATGATCTTTATCTCATTCCAGAGGCACTAGCTCTTTGGGACCTCCAGCATTAAACTATAGTCTCTGAAAGGACTTGGCTCTTCTGTATTTGTTTCACTAGGGTAGCTGTGGCTTTTCCTTGTAGCAGAGCTTTGTAAATGAGAGGCCACCTGAGAAGCAATTAAACTAAACCAGAAAATCTTTCCTGTTCATTTCATCTTGTCTTTAAATAGTTTACACATCCATTGAACTGGGGAGAGCTCACAGTGGTTTATGGTGATTGCGCTGGTAAGGGGTCAGTGCCTAATGAGCTGAGTACTTATCTGTGACCCTGGTGAGGTGACTGTGAATGAGCAGAAGAAGACCGGTGGGAATACTTCACAAAGCTGCTCACGGAGTGGGAATACTTCACAAAGCTGCTCACGGAGTGGAGCTAACAGAAGCTGATGTGGTAAGAGAGCCAGGAAAAGCAGAGCCTTGGGCCATCAGGCAGACTGTAATTCCCAGGGTATTGGAGGCTAAAACGATGTTCAACTATCTCATTTAACACAATGATCTCTAGCTTCTCTGATTCATCAAGAGTTCATACTTTCGTTCTTCTTCATGGTGAAGAACGCCATCATGTCTGCAAATATTTGAAATTGCGTCACCTGTTGCTGGACAGTTAAGCTGGTTCCATTTCCTAGGTCTTGTGAATGTTACAGCAATGAACATGAATGTTCAAGTGTCTGTGTGGAATGTTGACCTAACCTTTGGGCATATATACCCAAGAGTGGAACTCCTGAAGCATACGGTTGCTTCTTGAAGAACTTCCATGCTGATTTCTGAAAGTAGAAAGCAGACAATGAGTGACTAGAAAGAGCTCTTGGGGGCTGGAGAGATGGCTCAGTGGTTAGAGCACTGACTGCTCTTCCACAGGTCCTGAGTTCAAATCCCGGCAACCACATGGTGGCTCACAACCATCTGTAACGGGATCTGATGCCCTCTTCTGTTGTGTCTGAGGACAGCAACAGTGTAGTCATATACATAATAAATCACTCTTTAAAAAAAAAAAAGAAAGAGCTCTTGGGGAGGCAGAGAAAATTATTTGGGGAGAAGAAAAATGCATGCAAAGGAGTAAGAGATGTAGGGTAAGGGGTACATAAGAATAATGTGTGCCCCTAGCTTTGTTTCTGTTGCTGTCCTTGCACAGCATCTAGTCAGGAAGCAGAGAGAGAGGAACACTGATGCTTGGCTGGCTTCTCCATTTCTGTTTTTTTCTTTGAAATTTAGGCTGGAGCCTAGACAATGGGCTAGTACCACCCACATTCCCAATGTGTCTTCTTCCTACCTCCATTAATTCTATCTCAGTTAAACTCCTTCACAGACAAGCTCAGAGATGTACGTCCCGGGTGATTCTCAATCCAGTCATGTTGGCAATGAGTTTGAACCACCACGTTGAGCACTGGTGGGAACTGAACACTAACTCAGGGGAATGGAGGGAGAAGGAAGGGGAGGAGAAGGGAAAGAATGAAGGAAGGTCATAGTTGCCTTCAAAGCAACTGGGTGACTGAGGCGAACTAACCAAAACCATCTCAAGCCGAGAACTCCAATGGACCATCCCATCTGTGATCCCACAGTGGAGGTGACAAGCTTTCCTCCCTGGCAGAACACCGAGTATAGGAAAGAACCAGATCCTCATACCCCATCATTTTCTAGTAAGGGAAAAATCCATATGCAATTATAAATATATAAAAATGTGACTGCATGCTTTAAAAAACATTCATGGCTGAGTTCTTATTCACTCCTTCCAATTACCCCTGCTATTACTCCCAAGAGGGGGCATCAGAGTTTAGTGATGCATTAGCTCAGTAAAGAGAATGAGCATGTGTGTTATGGAATGTCCACTCTGCTTCTGCACTGTAGGAAGTAGGGCATTAATTGTAGAAGTGCATGCAGGTCCCCAATGAGACACACTCAGGTGTGGTGAGAGATGTCCCTCCTGCTCTCCTTTCCCCCTCCTCCTCCTTCTCCCTCTACTCTTCCTCCTCTTCACATCATCATTCTTTCCTTCCTTCGATTGTTTTTTTCTCTCTTCTCCTTCCCCTCTTCTTCTTTCTTCCTCTTCCTCTATTTACTTCCTCCATTTTTATTATTCTGAAACGTGATCTAACTCAACAGCCCAGGCTGGTGTCAAACTTACTATTGTACCATAGGCTAACCTAGAACTCCAGATCTTCCTGTGCCAGCTTTCTTATTGCAGGGATTATGGAGCTGAACAGCCAGGCCTAGCTTCAATGTGTACTCTTTACTATAGGAACAGGAAGGTACAGTGCACATGGCAGGCCCAGTTCCTATCTTGTTTGTACCTTCAGGTATATGTCCTTGCAAAAAGGGCCCATGATGATTATATACTCAAAGTTTGTGTGTATGTTGTGTGTATGCATGAGTGTGTGTGTGTGTGTGTGTGTGTGTGTGTGTGTGTGTGTGTGTGTGAATTAATGTCTGGAGCCTCTTAGATATTGGATTTTAAAAATAACATTTCTGTTCCTTGGTTTCATCATATAGACTGGAGAATAATAATGGTTCTCAAATACCATTGATATGGTAAAAGTGAAATAATACTTATTCAGAACTTAAAACAAAGTCTGGTAGTTACTTTTTTCTATAGATAAGTGGCATATATACGTGTGTGTATATGTGTATAGATATGATAGAGACAGATACATATATGTATGTATATATATATACACACACATAGGTGATAGATAGGTAGGGAGGTAGGATGGATAGATGGATAGATAGATAGATAGATAGATATATAGATAGATAGATAGATAGACAGACAGACAGGCAGGCAGGCAGGCAGGTAGATGATTAGATAGAGGAATAGATGATAAACAGATACAGAGTTACATGAGTAAATGAGTGGATGATAGATAACAGAATAATAGATTAAACAGAAGAATCCTAGATGGATACAGGCATGAATGGGTCAATGAATGGATGATGGGTTAGACTCAATTAGGTAGATGATGACTGATAGGTTGATACACAGATATGCATCCATGCGTTTTTAAATACTTGGTAGAAGTGAGGGGTGGAAGCAATCTATGATCATTTTAATGTTTCCTCCATGCTATATTTTACATAAATAGAAATGTTCTATATTTGGAGACTTACTCCTTCAGCTCAGTCCTTTCTTGCAGTTGGGAGAATAAATTCTTTGCTTTAAGTGAAAACTCTTTTCTAGCCTGGCTCATGTGCAGGCTTGATGAGAATATTGACATCTCCATGGCTTCAAGCTTGTGTGTCCAGATGCTATTGCTATTAGATTTTCCTACTTTCTACCAGTGAATGATAGAAGCTAAACTCAGGACAGACTTCTTCAACAGAATTATTTTAAAGAGAAGAGGGTTGAGGGAATAATGGCTCTACAGTTAAGAGCACTTATTGCTCTTTCACAGACGACCCACATTTGGTTTCCAAAACCTATGTTAGGGGTATTAAAATTGCCTATAACCCCAGGGAATCTGTTATCTTGGTCTCTGTAGGCAATCACACAAATGCAAGCATATATGCAGGTATGCACACATGCACATGTACACACACATAAACAAGTCTTTAAGAAAAATATTTGCAAAATTTGAATAGATTTTTGTCAGGGAGTGGAACTCTGAAAGATGGGCCCTGGCTATAAGAAATAGGACTCTGGAGTCCTAGCCTTGAAAGGTCCATTCTCACCTTTTATGCTTCTGGGGCATCATGAGGTGAATACCCTGGTCTCCCAGGATACTCTACTTTTTGCCACAGGTCAGCAAACAAGACAGCCAGATGATGGTGGACTGAAACTTCTGAAGGGGTGAGACACAATAAGCCTTTTCTGCTCTAATAAAATTCTCAGGTGTCTGGTCCCAGTGACAAAGTCTAACTAACACAGGAGTCACAGGAAGGAACACTGGGCCTTACCTCAAAAATGCAAACATTGAATCGGACCGGAACTTTGAGCCAAAGGTGAGCCATCTGTTCAAACGTCTCCTCCACTTATTTTTTTATTGTCTCTCTGGATATAAATATCTTTGTTTCTCTGGATTTAAACATCTTACATAAACACACAGGTAGGTGTGTGCACGTGCACACACACACACACACACACACACACACACAGAACCCCAAAGTCACCACCATTTCTACCCTATCCTACTCATAGTCATGGGGAAGACAGACAAGCCAGAAGACAGCTCCAACCAATAGCAGCAGAGATGACCGTAGTGTGTGAGCCTTTCTGCAAATTGAACCAGTACAGAGTTATTTTCCCGATTCCAAGAAGCCATGTCTCTGCCAGTATTTTCTTGGACCCCAAGGAGCACTTGTTTCCACAGCAACCACAACTTGAGCAGAAAGCTGCCTTCAACTTAACTATCCCAGGAATGTATTTAGTCTGGGCTATCAATTTCCGATGGGCACAAAGAACTGACTATGAATCACAGGTCCCGTGGTTTAGGGAGGCTGGCAGAAATTAGTTCTGTGGTTAGAAGCAGCTGTCAGCACCATTTTTCTCCTGATGATACCTGACTGAGTCACTGCCAGGTCCTGTAATGATGAGGACAATGACCATGAGGCTGCTGCTGCTGATGGTGGTGGTGATGGTGGTGATGGTGCTGCTGCTGCTGCTGCTGCTGCTGGTGGTGATGGTGGTGGTGATGGTGGTGGCGGCGGCGGTGGTGATGATGATGAAGGAAACTTATGATTGACAGGCTTGATAGCAACAAAGACAGTGGTAGTAACAACACTGCTAATTGCTCTGATGGCAGTGATGATGGTGAAGCCAACAATGAGACACCAATTAGAATAATGACCACAGCAGTTGTGACAATAATAATAATGGTGATGAAGTGGAAACGTATAGCTCTTTGGAAAGTCCGTTATGCCAAATGATGTTTTGCTGGGGGACACAGGTGAAAGGATGTCTTGCTAAAGCAGATCCATGAAAGGACACTTGATAAAAGACCCCACAGACAGTGGGAAAGGACCACCTAGTTTTGGTTTGGCTTACTGTGCCCTGCTATTCTTCACTAGAGACATACGTGTATTGGTTCACTTTATATAGCGTTGTTGATCTCAACTTGTGCTAACTTCAAGATTGAGGGAAGCTCACCCAAGAGCTGCTCACAAGGTTCCTGCAGCCTTGCAAGCTTCTGCTGCCTTGCCTCAGGCCAGTTGTTGAGTTGTGCAGTTTCTTCAGGATTGTACTGCAGTCGCCTGGTGTCTGCCTGCAGGAAGGACTGGTCTGCAGCTGCTAAGTTATATTTGGTGTTTACTACAGGACTGAACTGCTGCCCATGATGATCAAGCTCAACTGCAAAGAACTATTGCTGAACAGGTCCACTTCCCCCAGATGGTAATAACTTTTCTCTTCCACTCCCTCTTCTGGGTGGTGGGGTAGAGGAGAAATTGAACCCATATTAAAAATAGGTTGCAAAAAAAAGTATGCCTATAATGAATGGCAGCAAGGACAATAGTGAGGATGGTGAGAATGGAGATTGCAGCAACAGCAGTAACATTGGTCATGATACTGTTGTTGCTGCTGATAAAGACAACAGTGGTATTGATGATTGACTGCAACGATGATGATGAGGATGACAGCAAGGACATGATCATACTGGAGAGATGGTGAAAATTGTGCTGTCATTAGCAAGTGCATCAACAATGACATTGATGGTAGTGGTGATGTTGGCCATCCTGGGACACAGCAATGTCTGTCTTAGGTAACAATAGCACTGATGGACATGACAATGATGAGGTTGATGCTGACAATGTGATATGGTGACAACCGTGATGGTGGTGACGGTGATGGTGACAATAACAGCGTCAAGAAAAGCATTTGTGACAGAAGGGAATCTGACTGCTAAGTGGCTCACATGAGTTTTCAATTTTTGTCATCAAAGTCCAATGACGTGGATGATATTCTTCACCTACTTTATTAATGAGAAAATAGAAACTCTGAGAGGTTAAATAGCCCATCTAGTGGCATACAGCCACCAAGGGGAACATGGCACCCAGCTCTGTGTATGACCAGAGCTATTTCTTTCTAGAGAAGTAAAAGGAAAGAAAGAAAGAGAGAGAGAAGAAATGAAGATTAAAATGGAGCATACAGCTTGACTATACCAACCTGTGCCTAAAATATCATCTACTATATGGATATCAATAGTACCTGCTCCCAGTCTCTCTCTCTCTCTCTCTCTCTCTCTCTCTCTCTCTCTCTCTCTCTCTCTCTCTCTCTCTCTCTCCCCCCCCCCTCTGTGGGTGGGTGTATGTGTGTGTGTGTGCAGGCATGCAGGGTGTATGCATACATGTGGGCATATGCATGTGACAGTGCACATGCATGTGTATGTGTGTCCATGTGGAGGGCAGAGGTCAATGTTGGCTGTTGCTCTCCACCGTAGATTTCAGGCAGGGTCTCTCACTGAATCTGAAGCTCACCAACTCAGCTAAGCTGGCTGACTAATGAGCTGCAGCTGCCTGTCTGCTGTTTCCTCCAGCACTGGGGTCTACAGACGCCTGCTTCTGTGTCTAGCATTTACATTGATGCTGGGGATCCAAACTCAGGTTGTCATGCTTGTGGGGCAAGTGTTTTGCAGACTATGTATCCCCGCAGCCTCTGGGGTCACTTTTTTAATCTTCTAGGGACCTGAGAGATCAGAGAAATGTCATGATTCAAAAGCTTAGACAAGAGCTTTATTAAAGGTCAGAGACAGCACAGCTCGACCTATTTTTATTGTGTTGGTCTCATCAACTGGAAATACCAAGATAGGAAGGGCAGCCTTCCACAAACACTTGGCAGGGAAAAAGACAGCCAGAGAACAGTGTTGCGAAAGACTGACCCTCTCAATGCTGATTACCAAGAGAAAGAGAAGATGTTGCCAGTTCACTGCACCAGGCAACCGGCTTGGGTAAAATTCACACCCATGGAGCTAGAGAGCCGAACAGCATGGAGAGTTTACAGCTCTTGCAGAGGAATGGAGTTAGTATCCCAGCACCCGTGTCAAGTGGCTCACAACCACTTGAAACTCCAGCTCCAGGGGATCTGCTCTTCTGGCTTCTTTAGGCACCTGTACACATTTGTACACTTTCACCCTTCCCCCAACTCTAACCCCAACCCCCTCATACACACAAATAAAATTAAAAATAACCTCAGTATTAGAGCTAGAGTCTCTCCAGTCTCTTTTGTAAGATCTGCTCCCTCCCTTCCCCGCTGTGTATGTGGGAGGGGAGGTGTTTCAGTGGGTGTGGATTTGTTTGTATGGTTCCGTGCTTGTGAGTGTAGGGAACTAAAGAGGCCAGAAGACAGTGGCAGAACCCCCAAGCTGCCCATGGAGACCAGAAGGAGTCAGATCTCCCAGAACAATACTTACCTGCAGTGTGATGCCTGATCCTCTGCAAAAGCAGCAAGCCCTCTTTACCACTGAGCCAAACCTCTAACTCCACTCCAGGCTCGCCCCACCCCCGATTCCCAGCTCTGTTAACACTAACCCTCTCTTACTTGAAATATATGTTCCAAGAACTCTGAATCCAGAGATATCATGGAGCCCCATAAATACTATTTTTCTTCCTGTATCACACACCTACAAATAAAGTTTTATTAACAAACTAGCTGTGGTACACTGAGTGTGGTGCTGCATGTCTCTGATTCCGGGTAGGAGGAGGCAGGAAGATCACCAATTCAAGGCCATCCTCCAGTACATAGCAAGCTTAGGGCCAGCCTGGGCTACATGATATCCTATCTCACGGAACAAAAAGAAGTTAACATATTGACACAATAACTGGTGATAAATAAGAATAATCAGAACGACATATGCATATCAGAAAATAAAAAGCTATTTTACATTTTTGGAATTTCCATATAATATTTTTGCAGTTTTCATAGATAGCAATCCCACCATAAACCCAGGGATTAGGAAAGGCAGCTCATGACTTTAATCCCTTCGGTGTCACTTTGTTTAGTTTTGAAATTGGAGCTCAGCTGTGCGACGTTACAGTCATCAAGGTTCTGGCTCCCGACTTCCTTGGCTGTGCTTCCCAAGAGCTGTAGTGTTTACACAAGTTTTCTTGACTTGTTCATTTTTGTACAATTTATCTCATAACAAAGAAATAGGAACCTGTGAACTCACTCCCAAGTCAAACCCCTGTCATAGGAACTTATATACTTATTCTCTATTTTCAAACATCTTGAAGACGATGATTTTTCTAAGTGGCCCTGGGACTGCTTGTGAACAGCTATAGTCCTAGCTAAAGGGGGGAAGGGGTGTATGAGACAGGGAGTTCATTAGAGGTCAGGAATTCAAGGTCAGCCTATGTAGCATAGTATGAACTAAGTTTTAAAAATCTGGGCTTCTTTATCCAAAGCTGTGAGCTCAACACTTGGAAGGTAGAGGCAGGAGGCTCACGATGAGTTCAAAGTCATTCTTGGCTACTAGGTTTGTGACACAACTGGGTCATATAACATTACATCAATAGTTTTAAAAGTCTCCAAGATAAAAACTAATGGCCTGGAGAGCTGGCTTAGTCCCAGACTTCTTGCTATGCAAGCCCATGGACTTGAGTAAGGATCCTCAAAACCCAGATGATAAAGCTAGATGCAGTAATATGCGATTTTAATACCAGCGCTGATGATGTATAAACAGGGGATCCCTGAGGATGACTAGCCAGTGAGTCTAGCCCACTTCATGATTATAGGCTGGTAAGAAAGCCTGCTCAAGAAACAAAAGCAAAGGCAGCATTAGGCAGAAGAGACAGGTGAGCAACTAAAGCCAAGGACAGCTCTTACAGAGGGCCCAAGTTCAGCTCTCGGCATCCACGGTTGCGAACCTCACGACTGCCTCTAACCCCAACTCCAGGAAGTTTGATGACTTCTTCTGGCCTCCTTGGGCACTTGCTGATACATCACACACACACACACACACACACACACACACACACACACACACACACACACTCATGAATAAGTTAGTGGATGATAGATAAATAGATAGATAGATAGATAGATAGATAGATAGATAGATAGATAGATTGATTGATAGATGATAGACATCAGATACATGATAGATAGATAGATAGATAGATAGATAGATAGATAGATAGATAGATAGATAGATAGATAGAAATAAAAGATTAACAACACAAAGCAACTTACAGAGGAAAGGGCTTATTTGGCTTACACTTCCATATCACTGTTCATCATCCAAAGGAAGTCAGGACAGGAGCTCATTCAGGGCAGAAACCCAGAAGCAGAAGAGGATGCAGAGGCCATGGAGGGGCTTACTGGCTTGCTCCTCATTCTGCTTTCTTACAGAACCCAGACCAGCCCAAAGACAGCAAAACCCACCATGGCCTGGGTCATCCCCCATCAATCACTAATTAAGAACATTTCCTACAGGCTTGTTTGCTTATAGACTGATCTTTTGGGATGTATTTTCTCAACTGAGGCCTCCCTCCTCTCAGGTGATTATAGCTTGTGTCAAGTTGACATAAAACTAGTTAGCCCAACACGCAAGATTGGCTGTCTCCTGGACTCCACATGCATGTATATACATGTTCTCATATAGGTACTTGCACACATGAACACACACAAACATACAGTGCAGGCTACTATCAGACTGTGACTTGTAATGCATACCCTCCTCATTACCCGCCGTACCAACATAAGCTGATATCCAATTCTGCAATACTCATAGTTAAATATTTTGTACTGTTTCAAGTTACAGCATATGGCAGGTTTCACATACTCTGTTTTTGAACTTGTCATTATGTATTAAACAGTTTGCTTAAATATTTCACTTGACACGGTATATTCGGTTCTTACTTTTGACACTGAACATCATAAGCCATCTTTTGTTGGCACAAGAAGCGGTTCAGAAATTGACTTATTGTTAAACATTTAGGCCACGTGTGTTTTTAGGGAAGGTGGAGGGGCATGTGAGAAATGACAGTAACAAAGTATGCTTCCCACAAGTGTTACTTCATATTTTAGATGTTTTTGTCTTTAAACATTTAAGCCTCACATTTGTTTATTTATTTAGTGGGAATGTGTGTGCTCACATACATCCTGGCCATAGTATGTGTGGAGGTCAGAACGACCTGTAGGAGCAAATTCTCTCCCTCTCGAGGGTCCTGGGGGTCAAACTTGGGCCATCAGGCCTCATAGCATGGAGCCTTTACTCGCTGCATCATCCCACTGTAGCTCCTTAGATGGCTTTTCTCCAAATAGTTATAATTCTTGGAGATTAAGTAAATGGTTGGGTTGTAGTACTAGTTGACATTTAACCACATTTATTTATTTGATGTGTGTGCATGTGTGTACTTTTAATCAGAGCTGGCCGTCAGCCATGCACAGCAAGCACGTGGAGCTCAGAGGACAAGTTGCCAGAGTTGGCTCTCTCCTTCCTTCTGGGTAGCAAAGCCAGGGCATCAGGCTTGGTGGGAAGTACCTTTTCTCAATGAATTAGCATTTAAAATCCACAGCATAATATCAATCTCTTTTTCTGAATGAGATCGCTTCTCTGATTGACAATTTGACAAGTACCTTGCCTGGGCCCTATATTTTGCTGTACCTATCTGGCTTCCTAAAATCAATGATTAAAGGGATAGCCCACAGGTGTGTGAAGGGGGCCAGGGCTATCTCTACTTCATTTCCGTTTCTTCCATTTCTGAAGGGTTGAGCTCTCCTGCAGTGCACACAGCCATGGGTCTAGCTGTGGCTTAGGTGGGCATTTAAACACTGTCAGCGGGATGTCCCTGCAAAACTCCTTCATAATTCCAGTAGAGCTCAGCTTCCCTAAGGTGAGGGTAACCACCTCAGGGTTTACTTTCCCCAGACTATCACAGCAGGACTGGAAGTCTGGTGCTCACAGAATACATCTAAACTACCGGCACTCAGGAGACTGAGGGAAGAAGATCAAAGGCTTAGGGCTAGACTGGACTACACAGTGAGACTTCAGAAAGAGAAATGGGTAGAGGATATATGGGAGGAGACATGGTGAAGGTGGTCTTCATAGTAGGCAAGTGCTCTAGCCACGCCCCCAGCCCCTCACTGGGGGATTCTAGGCAGGGGCTCTACCACTGAGCCACGCCCCCAGTCCCTCACTGGGGGATTCTAGGCAGGGGCTCTACCACTGAGCCACGCCCCCAGCCCCTCACTGGGGGATTCTAGGCAGGGGCTCTACCACTGAGCCACGCCCCCAGTCCCTCACTGGGGGATTCTAGGCAGGGGCTCTACCACTGAGCCACGCCCCCAGCCCCTCACTGGGGGATTCTAGGCAGGGGCTCTACCACTGAGCCACGCCCCCAGCCACTCACTGGGGGATTCTAGGCAGGGGCTCTACCACTGTGCCACGCCCCCAGCCCCTCACTGGGGGATTCTAGGCAGGTACTCTACCACTGAGCCACGCCCCCAGCCCCTCACTGGGGGATTCTAGGCAGGGGCTCTAATACTGAGCCACGCCCCCAGCCCCTCACTGGGGGATTCTAGGCAGGGGCTCTAATACTGAGCCACGCCCCTAGCCCCTCACTGGGGGATTCCAGGCAGGTGCTCTACCTCTGAGCCAAGCTGGTGGCTCCCCACTGGAGGATTCAAGAAAGATGCTCTCCTGCTCCATCACACCCCAGCCCCTCACTAGAGGCTTCTGCTGTAAGCAGTGTGCCAATGAACTACATCCCTAGTCCCTCCTTTACATTTCATTTTGCGACAGGGTCTCAATAAGTTGCTTAGACTGGCTTTGAATTTGCCATTGTTCTGCCTCAGCTTCTTGCAGTAGCTCTTAGTGGCTGGATTAGAAAAGTGTGCTACCAGGCTGGGCTAGAATAGAATGCTTGAACTAATCCAAAATCTCACCTGAATGTTTCAAAGCAGTGTCAACTTATCCACTGAAATCACCTCCACTCAACAAGGAGTGGAACCAGTTAAACCACAAACACCCAATTCACTTCCTCAGGGCCCTCCAACCCATTATCTTCTACAAACACTAGGCTGAATCCTTTCATTTCTTTGGGATAGTCAGCCAACAAATGCTTTAATTACAAGTTGAAAAGGATAAAATAAAATCATCTGGCGGAATGGTTTTAATAAGAATTTAGTGAGTCAGGCGAGCAATTAATGCATCTAAGAATAAAGGTGATATTCACATATTTGTCTCCATTGCACATCTCTGATTTACATGAACAGACTCAGACTCTTCAAGCTAAACAAAGGCCATCATGATGATGGTGATCATGGAGACTTATCTAAGAGGAAATGAAATGGCTAGGGTCTTCATTTGTGTGCCCCCTCCCCAATCCTGATAGTTGGAATTTGGGCATGTACAACAGACATAAACCCACACAAGAATGCAAATTGAACAATTCTTAATGCCTTGTACAATGCTCAAGTCCAAGTGGATCAAGAACCTTCACGTGAAACCAAATACACTGAAACTAATAGAAGAGAAAGTGGAGAAGAGCCTCAAACTCATAGGCACAAGGGAAAATTTCCTGAAAAGAATACCAATGGCTTATGCTCTAAGATCAAGACTCGACAAATGGGACCTCATAAAATTGCAAAGCTTCTGTAAGGCAAAGGACACTGTTGTTAGGACAAAATGGCAACCAACAGATTGGGAAAAGATCTTTACCAATCCTACATTCTATAGACAGCAAATATCCAATATATACAAAGAACTCAAGAAGTTAGAATCCAGAGAATCAAATAACTATATTTTAAAATGAGGTACAGAGCTAAACAAGACATTCTCAGCTAAGGAATATCGAATGGCCAAAAAGCACCTAAAGAAATGCTCGACGTCCTTATTCATGAGGGAAATGTAAATCAAAAACAACCCTGAGATTCCAGCTCACACCAGTGAGAATGGCTAAGATCAAAAACTCAGGTGACAGCAGATGCTGGCAAGGATGAGGAGAAAGAGGAACACTCCTCCATTGTTGGTGGGGTTGCAAGCTGGTACAACCACTCTGGAAATCAGTGTGGTGGTTCCTCAGAAAGTTAAACATAGTACTAATTGAGGACCCAGCTATACCACTCCTTGGCATATACCAAAAAGATGCTTCAACATATAACAAGGACACATGCTCCACTACGTTCATAGCAGCCTTATTTATAATAGCCAGAAGCTGGAAAGAACCCAGATGTCCTTCAATAGAGGAATGGATACAGAAAATATGGTACATCTACACAATGGAATACTACTCAGCTATTAAAAACAACGACTTCGTTAAATTCTTAGGCAAATGGATGGAACTAGAAAATATCCTGAGTGAGGTAACCCAATCACAAAAGAACACACGTGGTATGCCTTCAATGATAAGTGGATTTAGCCCAAAAGCTTGGAATACCCAAGATACAATTCACAGACCACATGAAGCTCAAGAAGAAGGAAGGCCAAAGTGTGGATGCTTCAGTCCTTCTCAAAAGGGGGAACAAAAATACAGAAGGAATATGGAGACAAGAGTGTGGAGCAGAGACTGAAGGAAAGGCCATCCAGAGACAGCTCCACGTGGGGATGCATCCCATATACAGCTACCAAACCCAGACAATATTGTGGATGCCAAGAAGTGCATGCTGCTGGAGCCTGATATAGCTGCCTCTGAGAGGCTGTGCCAGAGCCTGACAAATACAGAGGTGGATGCTCATAGCCAACCATTGAACTGAGAACAGGATTCCCAATGGTGGAATTAGAAAAAGGACTGAAGGAGCTGAAGGAGTTTGTATCCCCATAGGAAGAGCAACAATATCAAACACCCAGACTCCTAGAGCTTCCAGGGACTAAACAACCATCCCAAGAGTACATAGGGATGGACCTATGGCTCCAGCTGCATAGGTAGCAGATAGTCTTGTCAGTCGTCAATGGGAGGAGGAGAAGCCCTTGGTCCTGTCAAGGCTAGATGCCCCAGTGTAGGGGAATGTCAGAGTGCGGAGGTGGGACAGAGTGGGTGGGTGGGTGGAGCACCTTATAGAAGCAGGGGGAGGGGAGATGGGATAGTGGGTTTCTGGAGGGCAAACCAAAAGGATAACATTTGAAATGTAAGTTTTAAAAATTCAATGAAAGAATTTTTTTAAAAAGAAAAGTACTATCAGGGGAGTAATGGATAAGAGAGAGAGAGAGAGAGAGAGCACCAGGCTCACCAACTGGCCTGGGACAAGGCCACTGAAGTGGCAATTGCTGCAGGAACCTCTTGAGCGAGCTTCTCTCAATGGAGGCATTATCACAAGTTGAGCTCAAAGCAAACCAAACCAACGTTCAGTGCTTGTCTCCCACTGTCTGTGGGGTCATATTTATACTCCTTCATCAAGCATCCTTTCATATCGAAACATCCTTTTCACCTGTATCTGCTTCGGGAAAACAGCTTTTCATGTGTTTGCTTTTAGTAAGCCATCCTTTCACCTGTGTGCCCCAGAAAAAAAAAAACATCATTTGACAGAAATAACTTTCTAAAGAACTAGAAGTTTCCACTTCAGGGGAGGGTTTGAGATTTTATAGACTGATCATACTCTCTGTTCTCAATCTCTGTTTCCTGTGTTCCAGTGACTGTGTGATCAGCTAGCTTCCTGATCCTGTTGCCAGCCATGATGGACTCTATCCCTCTGACACTGTAAACCTGAACAAACCTGTTCCTATTCTAAGTTTCTTTTGGTTATGGCATTTTATTGCAATTGAAAAGCAGCTGATACAGTTTTTGAGCGCCTGCTGTATGCTACACATTACTCAAGAAATTCATATACCTAGGCTATTCAGATCTTTTTCGTGGCTTGGCTGACACAAATACACAAGAGAAAAAGAAAAAATATTTGATTAAGGAATGATGGGGGCCTGGGCATCAGGAATTGTGAAGTTTCCATGGTTACCTGGATTTATTGCTTTTTAGGCTTATGGGAAATGCAGGAGCATTATTGAAGAAGAGAATGGTGGTAAAATGTTACTTATTTCATGATAGCCAGGCAACAGGGGAAAACCAAAATGTGACTAGGGACAAGAAATAGCTCTCATGCAGCCAAGGGCAAACTTGAACTCTGACCTTCTGTATCTACCACCGAAGTAGATAGAATCACAGGTGTGCACCATGATGCTGTGACTGATGCGAGGACTGGAACCCAGGGCTTTGAGCATGATATACAAGCTCTCCCTCTTTCCCCACTGAACTATATCCCCAACCTCTGCCTTTTCTTCCTTTAAAATCCATAATAGACTTTCAGAACATGGTTGCTAACCTGAATTGAAGTATATGCCTTGAGATGTCAGAAAGGGTGTTCAGAGAAACCAAACAAAATAGGGCATCAAATCTCCCAGAACTAGAGTTATAGGCAGTTTTGGGCTGTTCAATACTGGGCATGGAACTCAGAGCCTCTGGAAAAGCAGCCAGTACTCTTAACTGCTGAGCTATCTCTCCAACCCCAAGTTTGATCCATTCAAATGTTGCTCCTCTGCCCACGAGCCACCTCCTTTCCCTTTCTTCCCACTCACATGGTTCTGGGTTTAACACTTTGTCACTTTATACATAATTAGCCACACACAGTTCCCTTGGCCTAGGATGACAGCTAAGCCTTTCCTTGGAGGAGCCTGTAAACATTAGATGCAAATGCTACTTATTAGCATGCACCGGGGAGTCTTTCTAAGAGAGGTGAGCCCAGCCAGCATCTTTCAAAACACTGCTGGTTCACTTGTGCAGGTGCTTGACCAAATCCAGGATTCCACCAGGATCTAGAAATAAACATTCCTCTTGACATAGAGGATGACTGGCTTCTATAGAAACCATAATTGTTGGGTCTGGTTCCCACACTCTCCATTTTGCTCTAGTCCCCAAGACACGTAACTGGGGGTCCATCTCACCTGAAGTTACTTGCACTGGGAGACTGTGGTACCCTGGTTCTTGGGACACTAAGTGAGGTCCTGCCTTCATTTCTTTTTTTTTTTTTTCCGGAGCTGGGGACCGAACCCAGGGCCTTGTGCTTGCTAGGCAAGCACTCTACCACTGAGCTAAATCCCCAACCCCGAGGTCCTGCCTTCAAATGGCTGACACATGAACTTTCATAGGATGTTCCAGCATCGTTTCCTGCATCCGTTTGCATATGGTGGTAGAACTGTTCCAGTTGCGTGATAGGAACATGGAGGAACATGAGGCTGCTTTCCACTTTTTTTTTTGTAGTGATAAAGGAAACAGACTATATGCGCCCAGGATAATATTCCCAGTGACCCACTTCTAAAGGTTTGATGGCATCACAAAACAGCTCTGCAGTCGGAGACCACCAAGCATTCAAAACATGAGCTTTAAGGAACATTCAATATTCAAACAATAAGCCTGAGTGGGTCTGAAGGAGTGTTTCAATGGGAGAGAGCTCTTCACTAAGTAAAGAAGATCCATTTTGCGTTGTGCTGGAGAGGTGGTGCAGGCTTAGGAGAGTTCACTGCCCTTGCAGGGGACATAATCTCTGTTCCTAGCACCGTCTGGCTCCCGTGAAACTGACGCTCTCTTGAGGTTGGGGCCTCTATAGTCATTCCACTCATGTGTACTTGTGTACATGAAAACACATTTAAAAAAAAAATCAAACTTTTAAACAAAAAAAATGAAGTTTCAGTCTCATCAGTGTAGGTGAGCATTAACTAGCACAGTGGGGTCCTGAAATAAAGCAAGTAGTTAGGAAGAATTAAATCTTGTTGGATCAAGGTCAGCCATTGACAATGTGTTATTGATTCTTCGGCCTTTGGACTTGGACTGAATTATACCACTGGTCTTCCTCGTTCTGCTTGGGGGAGGACAATAGGAATTCTTAGCCTTCATTATCAAGTGAGCTAATTCCTGTTATATACACACATATGCACATGCATACACAGAAAGCATATAGCACGCACGCACGCACACACACACACACACACACACACACACATTTATATACCATATTGTGATGTAGCAATTTCCTCTGAGATCAAACATCTCATATGTTTGAAGAAGGAAGGGAAGCCCTTTTAAGATATAGGCTGTTTTAAAGGAAGGATAAACATTCCATCCTCCAAGGAAGCTCATTAAACTCATGAAGTAAACAACTCAAAAGTTTCAGGAAGTTCCTGAAACTGACCAGATTCACATAGCCCCTTATTCCCAAGCTTATGTAAGCAATAAGGACTTCTGAGGGACATGCTCTAAGAAGCCATGCTACATAGAAGAGGCTGAGAGAAGACAAGCTACCTAGAAGGCAGACTAGCTGAGTTTTCTAGAAGATACCATCTACTGGAATAACCTGGAGGAGGCCCAGACCATCTTAATTATTTACAAGACATTCTAAACTGTTGAGCCTTCTGTAAGTTGTTAGCTTGAGCTCCATGTTCAAAGCTTTTGTAAATTTCTAGCTATTCTGGGGTGGGTTTTGGTGAATCTGCTGCCTTTGAGCCATTTCTGCTCCTGTGAGTAACCCCTCAAGTCATAATCCTGTTAGTCATCACAGTAACTCACTAGTTCACCCAGTTGCAGTTGGGTGAGATATTTACTTTGTTCTGTTGTTATTTCCCTATCTGGGGTGAATTGACATGTGTTCACATCTCCCCATGAACAGTGTCAATACACACACACACACACACACATACACACACACACACACACACACACACACACACACACACACACACTCACATATACTGCAAACTCAAAGAATCAAAGAGCCAAAGTTTAGAATATAGTGTTTTGTCAAACCACCTAACACAAGAGTCCGTACCATCAGGTTGGGGATTTAGCTTACTGGTAGAGCACTTGCCTAGCAAGAGCAAGGCCCTGGGTTTGGTCCCCAGCTCCGAAAAAAAGAAAAGAAAAAAAAAGAGTCCATACCATGAACTGTATATTAGAGCAATACCCAGCTGCCAGGTGCAGTTATTGGAAAGGTCAGAAAAAGGTGTGTGCATCCCTCCTGGCCTGATGATATACAGCTTGTATCTGGTGTTATCATATTTTAGTGGAGGCCTTGGTATTGCTATGAGGCCAAGATCTTCTGCCACCATTCCAAAAAGCCTCCAGCCTTCCCAGAGGCAGTGTCATTATGATCTTCTCTGGGGTCCCTGCTCAGGCTTGTCATTCAGTGCAGTGACCTCACAAAGTCATCCCAGAGAGATGGGAATCACCCCCATACTTCTCCTTAGCCACTGTATGCTATGAGAGCGCCAAATGAAACCATCTCTAGTAGAGTAATGCATCCTCAAAGCAGGTAATTGTGGAGCATGTCCCATGAGGTGGAAGATTCTGGAAGGTAGCTGTATGTTCTGCCTCCATGTGCGGTGGTCTCTGGGCTGAGCCCAGATGAGGGATGTGGAAGCCTTGTCTCAGAGTTTATATAACCCGAGCTGATCCTGAAGCAATCATTGTGAGAGTTAGCTAATGGCAGGGTAGGAGGGCCTCCCACTGAGATTCCATTACCTAGTAATTTTCAGCTTGTTCACTGTTGCAATAAAGCCCTTCTGTCTTCTAATCCCCCAGCATTCACGTCTCATCTTCTCAAGAACTGAAGTATGTAAGATGCTTTCTGCTGGGGATTCGCTGAGATAAGTTATTGAAGTCAAGCAGAGAGGCAGGCTTCCTGTGCTCTGCTTATTCATCTCCAAATTTATGTTCACGCTTGCTTTTGAAGGTCTAATGTAATCTCAAACAAAGTGCTTTCTTTATGTCTAAACTTCATACATTTTCTACGTCATGGGGGTGAGGCAGAGGAGCAAGGAGCTCCCACACTTGGGGATCATTAGCAATAGGATTAGAGCAAATGACTTGTTTTTATGTAATTTCTATAGAACCGGAGATGCAGAGTTCACAGCCATTCAACTGGGAGGAGTTACCAATGTCTACACAAACTCATTAATCTGGCCCTGGCGTCAGACTGTGTGATCTGTCTTTTGTTCGTTCATTCATTTGTTTGTTTTCTGTCTCCCCTCCTTGAGAACTGCTGTCTCCCACATCTTGTTTGCTGTTACTGAGATATCAATTCTTTCCCTCTATGCATACAGCTCTCCAACCTCAACCCTGTCCAGTCCTAAGACTTGTCTCTTGTGTTAGACAATCTTCTTTCCCTGGTGACAAGATTTAAGTTACGAGGAGGGTAAGATTTGCTTTTGGTCTGGGTCAGAGGATTCAGTACATGGTTGGTGTGGTAGCTTTGGAACCTATGGTGCAGCAGGTAATCATGGAGGCAGGAAGCATGTGATAGGCATGGCTGTCTACATCATGGTGGCCAGGAAGCAAAAATGAAAAGAGGAGGGTCCAGGGATAAGATATACCCTTAGAATTAGTCACTTTGTTCATTGCTGAGATGAAATGTCTGATAAAACAATGTAAGGAGAGAAAGCTTTAGTTTAACTCACAGTTTGAATGGCCACAGTCCATCATAGCAGGGAAGGCAAGGCAGCAGGAACATGAGGCAGTTAATCACATGGCATCCATAGTCAGAAAGCAGGGAGAGATGAGTGCTGGCACCCAGCTTGCTCTCTCCATCTTATTCAATACAGGAGCCAACCCAGGGAAGAGAGACAGCCACATTTAGTATTAGCCTTCCTGTATCATTTAAACCAATCCAAGAACTCCCTCATAGACACACTTGGATGTTTGTCTCCTAGGTGATCCTAGTTGCTATCAGACCAATCAATGCATGAATGCCACCAGTTATCTGTTTCTTCCAACTAGACACCTCCTCAGAAAGCCTCCTTTGCTTCTCAATAATTATAAATTCGAAAGCTAGGCTATGGTAGTGCAGCGCTTTAATCCCAGCCTCTGGGAAGTTGAGGCAGGAGGATCATGGGTTAGAGGATAGTCAGTGCTCTAATAGTTCATTCAAAGTCAGCTAGGACCACACCATCCCTCAAATGCTTGTCCCTATTTGGCTTCTAGGTACAGTGTACCTGAACATTCTAGAAGCTTTGATTTCAACTATTTATTCATTTATTTGGTTGATTAAATAACAACTTTATTTTTATGTTACACACACACACACACAAACACACACACACACACACACACACACACACACACACACACACACTGTGCTAAGACATTGAGTGCAGATACCCACAAGGACCATAGGTATTGAAACCCTCTGGAGTTGGAGTTACTAGAGGCTGGGAGCTGCTTGATCTGTGTACTTTGGAAACAAATTTGGGTTCTCTGCAAGAGTTTTAAGCATTCTAAATCACTGGGCCATCTCTCCAGCCCAAGGTGATCGGTAGTTTGTTTTGTTTTGTTTTGTTGTTTTGAGATTGGGTCTGGTTCTAAAGATCATGTTGACCACCGTATAGCTTGAATTCTGTGGAGTAGAGGCTGGCCTTTTTACCTCAGCTTCTCAAGCACTGGGTTTCACAATGCCAGGCTTCATTTATATGTAGTACCACTCACCTACCATCTGCTAAACTGAAAGTGGGACATAGAAGAGATTCACAATGCCGAGGAAGCCCTTGCTGTCTTGGCTATCCTGTCCCATCATTGGCTATTCAGAATTCTATTCAGAATCTCCGTTAAGTCATACCCACAAGACAAATGTAAGCAGGTATATAGAATTGCTTTGAAAGAAGAGGTGACATTCCCCCCCATCATCTTTTGCTAGTGGTGGTGGTGGTGCTGTGTGTGTGTGTGTGTGTGTGTGTGTGTGTGTGTGTGTGTGTTCATATTCACCTATATGCACAAATGTGTGTGCTCGTTGGGGCAGAAGATAATCTCTGATGCATTGCTCATGTTTTTCCCCTAATGGGGTCTCTCACTAGCCTGGAACCTACAGACAGGCTTGACTAGCTGGTTAACGAGCTTCAGAGCCAATCCTCTCTGTATCTCCCAAACACTAGGATTACAAGTATGTACAACCACAACTAGTAATTTTTATGTGGGTGTTGGGAATCGAACTCAGGTCCTTGGGCTCTTATGGCAAGCACCTTGCCTAGGGAGCCTTCTCCTTAGCCTGCTCTTTCTAGGGAGCTCAGAAGACAGCAGAGGGGTTCTAAGCATAAATGCCTGTGCTCAAAGGGCAGCCTCAGCAGCCCTCTCTGTCCAATCCCAGCTTTTTGCCAGCTGGCTACGGAGAAGAGGAGAAGAGCCTAGGAAAGCCTCATTAAGCCACACAAAGCCCGCCTAAGAAGCTACAAAGTGGACTGCAGCTGCCTTGCCAGCCTGCTGCAGCTGATTGCCTGTGATTCCCCAGCAGCCTGCGGCCATGCTGCCTGCTGACACAGCCTGTTGTGTTGGAGACCTTATTACTGTAAATCCCATTTTCACATTTCAGATTTCCTCAGAAATTGCAAACATGTCTACCTGTGGCCAGCCTGCCCAGAAAGGTCATTATAGCAGCCTCTGGGTCCTGATGCTGTTGTCTCTGTCACTCACATGTATACAGGTCTTAAGTCCTCAAGGTCAAAGCATCAGGAGCAGCCCTTCAAACATGAGGCTGCTTAATCCTAGCCAGACTCAGGTTGGGCTCCCATACAGAGGCCCAGGAGCTGTCTGTGAGTACTGTTTATTCCTGGGGATGCTAATTACAATGATCTGATGTGATCCTCCTGGAAGCTTCATTATTCAAAGCTATCTAGCAGGGCTAATGCACTGTAGAGCTAAGAAGTGATTCATTCATATCTAGTGGCATAGGGTCTGGGGATATGGCTCAGTTGTATGGCTTGCCATACAAGCAGGAGGGCCTGAGTTTGATCCCCCGAGGATCCATATAAGATTTTGATGTGATGGTAGGTGTTTCGAATCCCATCCCAGTATTTAGGGTCATAGAAACAGGGGGATCCCTGGAGTTCATGGCAAATCAGTCCAACATACCTGGTAATTTCTAGGTCAGCAAAAGACTGCCTTAAATAAACAAGGTAGCTGGCACTGAGAAACTTCCCTGGAGTTGATCTGTTTTCTACATATACATACATGTGCACTTACACACATACACAGAGAGAGAGAGAGAGAGAGAGAGAGAGAGAGAGAGAGAGAGAAAGGGAGAGAGAGAGAGAGAGAGAGAGAGAGAGAGAGAGAGAGAGAGAGAGAGAGAATGAGAATGTTAACTGAACAAATGTCTGCTGTGGTTTGGACCTGAAACATCTCAGAATGCATATTTTGAAGGCTCGAGTCTCATTACTGCAGGGCTCAGGAGTGAGGCATGGAAATCACAGGGCTTCAATCTCATCAATTGGCCCAATGATGGGTTTGTAATCGAATGGAAGGTGGGAGCTATGCTAAAATAATACAATTTTTAAATCTGTTTTTTCCTCTTCAACCTCAGCTCCCAGCATGATGAGGACTCCAAGACCAATTATTAAATGTTCAGGCCATAAGCTTTGGCTCATTTCCTGACTAGCTCTTAACTTACTTAACTATTTAAACTAGTCCACCATGTAGTTAGTCATCTTTCCTTCAGTCTGGACCCACTTCTTCCTGAGTGTCTCCTTGGCATCTCCCTGCTGGTTTATAGCGGCCTTCTTGGTCTGTCTCTCCTCTTGGCTCTCTCAGCTCTCTCTGAGCCCTCTCTCTCTCTCTCTCTCTCTCTCTCTCTCTCTCTCTCTCTCTCATCCTCTCTCATTTCTACATTCTCTTTCTGTCTCGCTCTCTTCTCTCCTTCTCTGGATCTCTCCCCCACCCCAATCATCTCTCCCCTCTTATTCCCTCTTCCCTCCCTCGGCCTCCCCTCACTATCTCCTCAGATTCATTTGTTTGTTTACTGGTTGGTTGGTTTTTGGTGAGATATGGTTTCACTGAGTATGTTATCTTCCCATTTCCAAGCTAGAGCAGGATGGCCTTGAATTCATATTCCTGCTTCAACATCTTGAGTACTTGAATTGAGTATTACAGGTTAATGTGTGTCAAGCAGGGAACTCTGTGGGTTGTGGATGCTGGGAAAGGACTATGCCAGCAGAACTGTATTCCTAGCTTTGTTTGTGGGAGTTTGAGACACTTTTACTACAGCCAGGCTGGTCTTGAACTCGTGATGCTCCAGTATCCAGTTCCTGAGCACTATGATAACGGGCCTGTGGCATCTCTTATGTGACATTGTTCATAGAGAGATGTGACGAAACGTCTGCTCACACTCGATTGTAAATCAACAGCAGCAGACCAAAGCAAGTTACCATCAAAATACAACTGGTGAACCAATAGGTTTTATTGTGGTTACTCACAGGAATAAAGGTGAGGGGTTACTTATGGGAGCAGAAATGACTCAACCAAGGCTACCTCAGCCTGGGTGAGACATCACAAACCTGGGAACCTGGAACCCACTGCACAGCACATAGGCTGCTTGATACAAGCCTTCTCTTATCACCTCATTTATTCTGAGCCTCTTCTAGACAGCTTGTCTTATCAGAGAGCATCGCTCATCAGTCTTTTCTTCTTACATAAACTTGGGAGGGAGGGACTTAGCAAACCTATTCAGTTTTCAGGGACTTCCTGAAGCTTTTGAGTTGTTTAAACAACTTTCCCTGCAGGATGGGGTGTTTTACTCCTTTAAAATATACCACATCTTAAAAGAACTTCTGTCCAAGATAGGATGTTTCATTTTGGAGGAAACCAACCCATACACCACCACAAACAGCCTTTCCCATTTCTTATTTCACCATTAGGTGAAGAAGTATTTAGTACTTAGGGCAGAGCCTGGCACAGTTGCTCACAGATGTCTGTGGAGGACGAGAATGAGCAGGCAGCATCTGGTGTCAACTAGTTGTTTTTTGTTTGTTTCTTTGTTTGTCTGTTTTGCAGACTGAGATATCAAAGCCCAATGCATGTGAGTGACTTACATTTAGACCCATTGCAATCGAGTAATCTGAGACTATGACTAGGATTCTTCTACCCCTCAGCCTCGGTTCTCTTCTGATATGCCCTTCCGTGCTGCATAAACAAATCATTTGGGAACAGGAGGGTTAAATCCGGGGCCTGGAGAGATGCCACAGTGGTTAGGAGCACCTGCTGGTTTTGCCCAGGATCTGAGTTTAGTTCTCATCACTCTCATGGCTGCTCACATGTGCCCATAACTACAGCTCTAGGCCATCTGACATTCTCCTCTATCCTCCCCGGGAACTATGCATACATGTAGGGTGGTGGGGTGTGAAAGGTACCCTAATTCCTGATCAAGATAGGTCGACACATGCACATGGAGGAAGATTTTTGTTTTGTTTTGTTTTGTTTTTAAGAAGTTAAATCTGATGGGGCTGGGGATTTAGCTCAGTGGTAGAGCGCTTACCTAGGAAGCGCAAGGCCCTGGGTTCCATCCCCAGCTCCGAAAAAAAAAAAAAGAACCAAAAAAAAAAAAAAAAAAAAAAAAAAAAAAAAAGAAGTTAAATCTGGTGAAAAAAGACTTTGTCCAATAAGACAGGACAGCACACGAAAGAAGTCACACACACACACACACACACACAGAGAGAGAGAGAGAGAGAGAGAGAGAGAGAGAGAGAGAGAGAGAGAGAGAGAGAGAGAGAGAGAAAGGGTGGGCATGGGAAATGATAAGCAAAATACTTCATCTGAATAATAATGAATAAAAAGCCCCAGATTTCTGCTTATTGTTTATCTAATTTTGAATTTTAATGAATAGCAGGGATGGTAATTACTCAATTCCTATGTTTATAGAAAACCAACACAGGAAACCTCACCGCTCAATGCTTAGAAGGCGTCAAGCTCTCTTAAACATTCAGTTTTGCAATTAGAAAGGGAGCCATTCATTAACATTTTTAAGCTGAATAAATAAAGAATATGGTTGTTATTTATTCATTAAAAATTTAAAAAGGTGGAAATTACAAGCTCATTTTTCGGGGGTGTTACCCACATCGTTTAATTAGCAGTGAGTCAAATTGTTTCTAAGAAGCCTTTATCTACATACCTGGAAACAAAGTTGACTTATTAGCAAGTGGGACGAGTCCACCTGGTTAACAATTAAAGTCATCTTCTTCCACGTATATCAAGGACCTGTCCCCAGATCCCTGGTGATTGAGGGAGAATCCTGGCTTTCCTTATGAACGTCTGTGCTTGAATTCTTTTTCTTCAGCGTGTCCTTTAGCAATTGGCACAAAATTCTTAAATCTGTTGTCCATAAAATGGGACCATAATCTTTCCAAACAAGAAGCTGGGGAGAAATAGATAAAATATAAATATGGTAAGTATAGTAAATATATAATATATTTAAATATACTTTTTTTTTCCTTTTCTTTTTTTCGGAGCTAGGGACCGAACCCAGGGCCTTGCGCTTGCTAGGCAAGCGCTCTACCACTGAGCTAAATCCCCAACCCCAAATATACTTTATTTTTAATATAAAAATGTAAAATTTAAATAAGGTAAATAAAATATAAAATAGTACCCAGGGCTCTGTGCTCACTAGGCCAGCACTCTACTAAGTCACATTTCTAACCTTCTTTGTGTGTCCTTGAGACACAGGCCTTCTAGGCATCCCAGGCTGGCTTTGAACTCCAGCCTGTTGCTTCTGAGTGCTGGGTTAATGGGCACGCGCCAGCACACCTAGCTTTTGCTCAAGAGAGTAGACCTGGCCACTTATCTTCCGTATGCCAGTTAAAGAGATGAATTATAGTACAAAGCAGAGAAAGGGCATTTGATCGGTGTGCAGATTGGGAAGAGGAGGAGGTAAAGGGGGACAGTGACCCCAAGTCTATCTTCAGGGAACTAACATAGGCTTGAGTTTCAATAGAGAAAGATTCTGAGCAGAGAAGAGGCATATGTGCTTAAGCAGCCTTGGTCAAGGTCTGCTCTGACTGGTCATTGCCTCTGCTCTGGTTCTACATGGTGGCCCAAAGAAGTCTTGTTTGACTTGGCAAGCTTTCTGTTACATGATGACTGTTCTTGCTCAGGGTATCATTGCATCCTGGGGTGATCTGCCCTGGGTGCCTGCAATACCAGGGGACTGACATGGTCATGATTGAAGGGCTTTCGGCATCTTTGAGGGCTTCTGAAGGAGACACTGTAAACATTGACAGTGAGATATCCCAGTGACTCACTTCCATGCCTCCATGTTTGAAGGGGAAGGAGACTTATCAAGTCCCATTGGTTTTTAGGCAGAGACTTCCTGTGCGAACATATCTATACAGAGGTAATCAAGAGACCAGAAACAAAGGATACAGAAGTGAGCATGCTGTTACCAACCTTTGGGTCATAGTTTGTACCCCCCAAAAGCCAGGTTTGCCAATCTATCCTAGAAAAGTCAATTGAAACAGCCAAACTAATAGTCAAGGTTGCCATACTGGAAAGGGAACAAAGAGATCCTGAGACCACCCCACCCTACTCCCAGTCCATCTTCAAGGTCCTGAAGAAGTGATACTGCAGTTTAAATAGAGGGCCAGAGAAACAGTCTTGGGTCAAAGTGTGGCCCCACCCACAACTGAACCATCATTTTCTAGTCTCTATTCTTATCCTGCAAGAGGGTCTGACAACTGATTAGAACCCTGTAAAAGCTCTTTAGGATAGAAGTGCTCCCCTCCCCCAGCACCTGGCCTTCCTTCTTTCAGCATAATTTTCCTGGGGTGGGGGAGGGGCCCAATTTCTTGGCGTCCATTGTTCAGAGATCTTATAGACTGTGGGACACAAGCAAGCCTTTTGAGTTCCTTCATTTCTGCTATTCCACTTCCAGTGCCAGGATTTTCTCCTGGTCCTGGTTATCTTGTGGAGCCACGAGAGAAGTTAATACTTTTAAACACAAGCAGCTTCTAGCTTCTTACTGTGCTCCCAGCTCCCTAGGGTACGTATTCATTTTTTCTTTTATCTCTACAGCTACATAGCTGAGAAGTAGTTTAATAGAGGCAGGGTTTATTCTGCTCACAGTTTCATGGTACGATGATGGAGAAGGCATGGCAGCAGAGAAGCATGAAGTAGCTGGTCACATTGCACCTACAGTCTGGAAGCCGAGAGAGATGACTGTTGGTGCACATCTCTTCCTTTTGATTCAGGATGGGGCTGCAGTCCATGGGATGGCCCTGCCCAGATTCAGGGTGAGTCTTTCCTCCTTATTTCACAAAGGCAAGCCTAGAAGTATATCTCTTGGTTGAATCTACAGTTGGCAATAATTAGTTGTTACATCGCCCCACTAGACCTAGAGTGTGAATCGACTGAGCAGAAGGATCTCAGCCCAGGCTCTTGAGCTAATGAATGGTTGGTAGACCATATTGACTACAGAATAAATCAACAGTAGCTCCCTTGGTATGAACCATGTCATTTTTATCATGATAGTTTTGGATCTGGGGCTTTGCTGTTGGCATGGATTGACTTCCCTAGAGTTAGTTGATTCTCAGAGCTAACTAAATATACTGGGAATTTGCATGTCCCACTGAAAATAAACAGGACTAAAGTACCCATTTCTTTACAGAAGGTGCAAAATGTGCAGGCCAAATTGTATTGGATTCCTTTAATTATATATTGAATTCCTAACCACAGTGCATCAAAATATAACTGAATTTGGAGGAAAATTCTCCCATGATTTTTCTTGAGGAGATAAGAAGAAATACCTTACCTTACACAGGACTCCAAAGAACCATTCTACCCACTCAATGAACCACTGTATTTGTGCATTTGTTGGGGTTACTTACATAGGTTTGAGTGAGGAACCTTTTACTTGTGAGAACATGAATAACTCGGCCACATTATGAAAAAATTCCTACCCTAGCATGCATAATAGCTAGGCTGCTCAGAGAGTCCTCTCTTCCAGGTGCTATTTGCTGACTGTATAGCTATGGGGTGGAGCCTTATTAATCTTGCAAGTTTGGAGAACTTCCTGAGCCTTGCAAGTTTTATTCACATCCTGGGCTTTGGGGGTTTCATTTCTTTCTCATGTCTTAATGAGTTTCCCTCTAGGAAAGAATGTTTCAGTTCAGAAGAGATGGTTTCACAATAGTACTGAAGGAGTTAATATGCTCAAATTGAGCCATTAAGAGGAGCTAGAACCCAGTGCAACTGCCGTCTTCTTAAAAAGTGTGCTTAGGAGACAGACATATTTAGAAAACATGTGTAGACCCGGAAACACCATGGCCAGATACAGGTCAAGAAGTGAAGCCTCAGATGAAATTAACTGCTCACCTGTCCATCTCAAACATCTAGCCTCCACACCGTGTACAAATCACTTTCTGTCATTTAAGCTACTCAAGTGTTAGCCCTTTGCATTCTCCTCCACTGTCAGGATTTATCTTAGGAAAGGAAGCAAAGGGGAGGGGGGCTATAGCACAGTAAAATAGGAATATATTTTATATTTTTATTCAGACTTCCAAGAGACCTTGCTTGGAGTCCCCAAATTAGATGCTGGTGGCAGTAGCAAGTGAAGTTGCCACATCAAAAATGGCAGGGAATAGTATGTGTTTGAGCAGTAGTCCACAGAAACTCTTATCTCTCCCAAGGGCCCACCTCCCTTCCCCATAATAGTGCCCTCATCAAAAGTGCTTTTGAAGTGTAGAAATCCTGAATCATCCAAAACTCCAAAACTTTAATCCACCCTATGATGATGTTGCTAGGTTGGCTGATCAAGGGGAGTTGAAAGGGCTCGTCAGAGCCTTTTTAAAGGTTCATGCAAATAAGGATGTCTGACTTGCAAGGCTCTGGGATTCTTTTAGATGCAGAATTCAGCTCATATCCTCGTCCAGTCTGAAGACTGAGAAGTTACTGAGAAACGGAAAACTCTGATTAGAAAACATCCTGATTGGACTGGTTCAATCTAGACACTTTGGATATGGGTATGGAGTGTTAGTTATTTTTCTCATTGCTATGAGCAAATATCCAATAAGTGTAACCAAGGGAAGAGAGGGCTTTATTTTGACTCACAGTTTAAAGATACTGTCCTAGTGGTCTGTGTGAACTTGGACACAGTCTAGAATCATCTAAAGGGAAAGCCTCCATTGAGGAATTCCCTAGATCAGATTGGCCTGTGGACATGTATCTAAGGCAGTGGTTCTCCATCTTCCTAATGTCACGACCCTTTAATACAGTTCCTCGTGGTGTGCTGACTCAAATTATAACCTTATTTCATTGCTACTTCATAAATATAATTTTGCTACTGTTACGATCATAACATAGATATCTGATATGCAGGATATCTGATATACAACCTCTGTGAAAGAGTCTGTCCATCCTCAAAGGGGTCTTGACCCACATGTTGAGAACATCCGCTCTAGGAGGTTGTCTTGATTGTTAATTTATATAAGAAGGTTCAGCCCACAATGGGTAGCACCATTCACTGACCTGGTGGCACTCAGATACCTAAGAAAGCTAGATAAGCTTGAACCTGTGAGAAAGCCAGCAAAAAGTTTCCCTTCATAGTTTCAGCTTGAGTTTCTGCTCTAGGTTCCCTCGATGATGGACTGCAACCTTTAAGATGAAATAAACCCTTTCCTCCCTTCAGTTGCTTGTAGTCAGAGAGCTTTAATCCCAGCAACAGAAAGACAGCTAGAACAGTCCATCTTGCTGAGGAAGTCATGGTGATTGGAGTGGTAGAGTCATGGTGGAGAAGCCATGGTTATTGGAGGGCTGGTCACATTGTCTTCACAGTGAAGAAGCAGAGAGAGATAAAAGAACACTGCTCAGCTTGCTGTCTTTTTACTGGGGACGTTGCTGAAGCTGGAGTTAGGCTGATGTACAGTAATTTGCAACTATCCTCCTGTCCCCATCCCTTATAGCTCTGTCCTTCCAGGGGTGCATGAAGCCATGCTTGGATTTTGACATGAGTGCTGGAGATAGAAATTCAAATCTTTGTTCTTCTATAGCAAGCATGTTTCTGCTTAAACTTTTGCCCACTCTAGTCCATCCCCTTATTAGCAATTATTACATGTATGCTAATGGTGTTTTATTTTTGGTCTTTCTCCACTGTATTTTCTTCTATATTTTTTACATAATAATTCTGAAGGGAAGACTTATCTCTTGTTTTCCTATTGATTTGCTTTTCTTATAGTGAATTTAGATGCACCAGTGTATATTTCATGCTTTTGGCTTTTCATTCAATCCCAGCTTTGGCCATGTGAGTGCTTTCACATGTGGGTTTTGTGTCATTTCTACATGCTATACCTTGTGTTTATTTTTATCTATTTAGACATCTGAGTCACTTGGTTTTGTTTTAAGACCTTTCTTACTTTCTGTAATCATTAGATACTCTAGAATCATCTTGCATTATATCCACCATAGATTGTACATATCAGGCAGGAGCTCTACCACTGAGTCATGCCCCCAGCCCCTCACTGGGGATTCTAGGCAGGAGCTCTACCACTGAGTCATGCCCCCAGTCCTTTACTGGGGGATTCTAGGCATGTGCTTTACCACGGAGTTATGTGACTACAGTTATAGAGCACTTTCCCACACATGCTAGGCCAACACTCTATCATGGTGACATGGCCTTCAACTTCTCTCCATGGAATTCTCAGTGTGTGCTTTACAACCGTTACACTACCATCTTCCAACTATGGAGTGCTATGTGAAGGATATACCTTGGAGTCAGAATTCTAGCCCTTCACTAGTAGACTCCAGGCACGTGCACTACTATTGAGTCATGCCTCCAGCCCCTTACCTGAGAGATTTTTTTTGGAAGCTCCTCTACCACTGAACCATAGGATTCAGTTATAGAGCACTTACTTATGCATGCTAGGCCAGTGCCCTACCACTGGCATATGGTCCCACCCTCTCTGGGAAATCCCAAGCAAGTACTCTACAACTGAATTCCACTACCGTCCTATAACTGGGGGATGCTTGGCAAAGGCTTTAACTCAGAGCCATATCCTTAGCCTCTTACTAGTGGATTCTAGGCAATTAAGCTACTTTTGAGCTATGCTCCATTCATTCACTGGGGAATTTTGGGCAAGTGCTCTGACCTCCAGCACCTCGATAAAGGTTTTTAGGTGACAGCTCTACCCCTGAGCTTATCCTCATCCCCCCTACTTACTAGTTATGTTGAGGCAGCGTCTTACCAATCTAGACATGCTGGTCTTAAGTTCACTCTGTTCCCCTTAGCAGAGATAATGACTATATCATATGCTTCCCACTTTGTTACCAAACACCAGAAACCTCAAACAAACAAAAAAATTTGCGAAAATATAGGAAGTAATTTATGCTATGGAAGATGAATTGTGGGTCCATTTTCTTTATGAGCTTTCTAACCACTTCCCTGGCCATCTCCATCCACTTCCTCCCTTACAGAAAGAGTGATATCACCTCATTAAGAAGTAATTAGTAGGCACTTAGTATGTGGTAGACCTGACTCCACCAAGATTATGTCAGCTAGTGCCACTTCCTGTATTCAAGAGGTTTTCAATCCAAGAAGAAGGTGATTTTTAGCAACTGTCCTCCAAATACATATGTTTTAATACCCAGCAATAAAAAGGACATCAAACATTTATAGTTAAACCCTTCTCTTGTCCGTAGAGAAAGTCAAGTTGATTTTAGATTCTGTACCTTCAGGTAATGACTTGGTACTTGCAATCAGTTCAATGGTTGCCTCTCAAAGATGTCTACAGTCTCATTCCTTAAATTTATAAATGCATGGCCTTAGCCAAGGGGGCTTTGAATATATTATTAAGTTAGAGGTCTCAAGGTTCATAGATCATTCTAGATATTCTTGGTGGGTTTAAGGTCATCACAGAGAGCCAATAAGGAGATGAAAACGATGAGTTGGAACCATGGGGTACAAACCATAGCAGCTTCTTGAAGGTTATGTATACTCTTCTGTAGCTTCCAGAGAAAAATGAAGCACTGTTTTTCCATTTAACTCCCCCACATTTGTTCCTCCCTTACATCTCTTTTTCCCTTACCCTTTCCTTTCTTCATTTCTTTTTTCCCTCCCTCCCTCCCTTCCTTTGCTAAACCATTTATCAATGGCCCCAGGTCCTTACTAGACAACCTAGACAAGCTCTCCACCATTGATCCATGCCCAAGTCCTTATAGATGGATTCTAATTGAGTGATCTTCACCTGAGCCACACCATTCCATCTCTAGTCGATGCTAAAACAAGTTCTACAACTGAACCACACACCCAGCCATACTGGGTTTTGGCAAATAATCTACACCTGAGCCATATCCCCAGCCTCTCCCTGAGGGAGTCTAGGCAGCTGCTCCACCACTCAACCACGCCACAGCCCTCTTTTCATTTTAGGGAGATACGATCTCACTAAATTGCTCTGGATGACTTTGAAGTCACTCTTTAGCTTAGGTAGATTTTTAGCTTTCAGTCCTCCTGCCTCAGTATCCCAAGGATATGAGATGCCAGGCCTGGGTAGTCAGGTCTATTTCTTTTTTTAACCTCCAAACTGAAGGGTAAGGGGGTAATTGATTTTGTGTTTTTTTCCACCCCTAATTTATGACAGTATGCTACAATGGCAATACGGAATGACAGAGCATGTGCCTTCTATACTTGTTAATAAATGAAAGCCATCAATCTCCCATTATTGAATGTGAATCTTTAGGCAGATTTATAATTGTGCTCTTCAGTGACAGGGAACAATTGCTTTACAGCATGTATGAGGAAGTGTTTGGTTAGACTTCTCCTATGATGTGAACAATGGTTTACTCATCACATAAGGAGTTAATGACAAATCAAAGTACCAATTCTACCAAAGTCCATGAGGGAGTTTATTGGGATTCACAGAAACATGGAGGTCTAAATGGCAGCTACTTCACCAAAAAGGCAACCCAAATACGGGTGATGATTTATGGAAGCTGTAACTCTGAAAGTCTTTGTACAACTTTCAGGTAGCTCAACAGGTCAGAGTCTCCCACAGCCATCCAGCTATTTGGAGACTCACTTCCCCAGCAGTTATTTACTTCTCCCATTACCTTGCAGAGGGGTCTTGAGACTCTTGTTACTTTCAGGAACTTCCTAAGACTTGCGAATTGCTTATTTCCTGAACTTTGTGAACATCTACCTTCTACCTTCGAGGGAAATTTTAGAAAAAAGATTGCTAAACAGTAGGAAGAAAGCCCACTATATAATCCCTTTTGGTGGAAATTTTTTAAATGTACCTTGGGTCATTCTAAGAAAAATACTGATGTCTTTTGCAAGTAAAAAGCTTTGTTCTTATTTTACGCCTAAAAGCTTGCCCCTGGCAGCAAACCCAAGGACTGCATTTGTACCCCACCAAAAGAGAAACACAAAATTGACTATATGCATATTATTTATATGTTATATATATATAATTTGATATATATATTATATATTTGTTATACTATATTTAATTTTATACTTAATTAGTAACTATATTATACATTTTGTTATATATTATATAAATATAATATATTAAAACATATTAATTATATCTATTTAGTAATGTATAAAATTATATATATACAATAATATATAATATCAATAATACACATAATACAATATATATATCATATATTACTATATAATATGTACTCTATAATGTTTAATATATAACATATTAATAAATATACAATAAAATGATATAAGATAAACATGTATAATATATGATAATAAAAGTATATTATATAATATTTCATATGGTATATGTATATATATAAAATGTATATATAAAATCTTGCAAATAGCTAAAATTGCATAAGGCTTCAGAGAAGTCCTCCTTTAGTGCTATGCTTAAACTGCCATTCAACCCTCTGACAGACAGCACCTCACATCACCCTTCTAATGTGGTAAGCGTTCTTTATAGAAATGCCGGGACACCTCATTAGATACCTGCCTACAACTCTTGTGCTTTCATTTGGTTATAATGGTCTGTGTTATTAATTAACACACATAAATTCAGAGGCTCTGTGAGATGGCTGGGAAGGTGAGAGCACTTGCCACATAAGCCTGGTAACCCAAGTTTCAACCCACGTACCCACACGTAAAGTTAAATGTGGCAGTGCACATCGGTGATTCTAGTACTTCTGTGGTGAGACTGGAGGCTGACGCAGAAGAGCCAACCAAAAGCTTGTGAGCCAGTTAGTGTGGATTGCCCAGAAAGGTAGAAATGATGGAAGAGATTCTGCCTCAAAAACAAGGAAGAGGAGGACCGACTCCTCCAAGTTGTCTTCTGATACACACACACACACACACACACACACACACACACACACACACACAGAATTATAATAAGTAAATTTTTAATTAAATGTACACATCGAAAGTTTATAGCTTACTTCACAAAAATTTTCTTATGACATTAATATATAAAATGAGACTTACGAGGACATCCTTTTGCTCACACTAAATAGACAGGCAAGAAATTCTTTGTGGAGATCAATGCCTCTGCCTCGGTTTGGGTCTTCATGTTGTGGAATGGTTTCTACTTTAAAAGGATTGTGGGTAAGTGTTGAGCAGCTCACTCCTCGTTGAGACATTCCCTCCAGGAAGGAGGAAGAGGCTCCTGAGACGCAGGAAGTACACACAACTTCGCAGGTCAGGAAAGCTAAAACTTGCAAGTGTCATGAGGGCTCCACCTCAGCGTTACAGATGCAGACAGACAGACAGACAGACAAATTGACAAGGAGAGAAGACTCTGCTCAGCTGAGCTTCCAAGAAATTCTCAGAGCTGCTTGCAAGCTGTGCAGGGTAGCTCCAAAGTGACAGCCTCCGAGAGAGGTCGTTTTTGTCAGCGGGCTTTCCAGTGATGCGGCTGCCATCGAATCACCCACGTGCGTACAAGTAACCCAAATACAATGTCACCGGTCCACCAACATGGAATTTGGTGTAATGTTCCTTTGGTCTGCCACAGGCCCCATAGCTAGAATGAGTAGATCTCTACACATGTGTTCTGCATTCCCAGGAGACGTCTCACATACAACATGGGTTGTTCACCACTGAGAGTTAGATAATTAGTCTGATATGGCTTCTCAGTGTGTCTGTCTCCCAGGTGGGCACTCTTGGCTTATTTCAAAGGCAGAGTATAATTATCTTTAATTCCCTTTTGTCCACCGCGAGATCATGTAAGAATACTCCTAAAGAAATGAGAATAAAAGGAGCAATTGAGCGGCGCTTCTCTGGATGAAATACAGCATTTTTCAGGTTGGATTCTCCTCCTTAAAATGATAGGAAATTGTGGGAAGTCTCTCCATATGGGATTAAGCCCATTTTTTTTTCTGGGTCATTTTGAAGAGGACTCACATGAAGAAGAGCTTTTAAAATAGCCAAGTTCTCATCCGCTAGAATCTGAGATCTAGCAAATTGAAAAATGTTTCGATTCTTCAAAAATGCCACCACATCAAGTCAAAAGTTAAAAGCAGTTTTCATTCTGCGGGTTGAACTTTTATTTCTTTCCCATCTGGCGAAGGAAGAAACTAATATGTATTAACTCTTGGCTAAACTATCCTGAGCTGGGGAAATGGCTCAGTTCGAACAATGCTTGCCACGCAAGCATGAGGATCCAAGTTTGATCCCCAGAGCTCACGGAAATAAATACCAGGCACGGTGGCATATGCTTATAATCCTTGCACTGAGGAGGTGGAGGAAAGAGGATACTGAGGGCTTGCTGGCCAGACTAGCCAAATGGCCAAGGAAATAATGCTTCAGAAATTAGGTGGAAGCATCCAAGGAACACCTGATGTTGTCTTTTGGCCTCCAGGGATTATACACGCACTTGTCAAAGTTAGGTCTTGTTCTTCTTCCCAGCCCCATGCTCCCACAAATAAGACTCAGACTCAAAATATATTTACAAATTCCTTGGCCACATAGCTATGCTCATCTCTGACTAGATCATAACTTAAATTAGCCCATTTATTCTTATCTACATTCTGGTACGTGGCTGGTACCCATGCTCAGGTGTCATGTGTCCGATATGTCACATCTTCCTGGGTGACTCTTCCACACTCGGCACTATCCCAGAATCCTTTCTGCCTCCCAGAGGTCCCACTTCCTACTTCCTGCCTAAGCCATAGAGCATTGGATTTATTATTGACAGGTATGATATCAATATAGACACAAGATATCCTCTCTACATGCACCTGTGTACACGTGAACACACAGTTAGTAGTAAAATAAAACAAGTATTTAATGATAATGTTTGGTTTCGGATGTGAGACAAGGGACTGAAGTGCATGTTTTATGTATCAAATCAGACCTGGCTTCCAGGTTCACCTAGCATCCCTCAGTCCCTACCTGGCATACCTTGCCCCAACCCTGCACTTTCCAGCCCAGGGCTGGGCTGCCCTTCACCCAGAGGCTCTTTCTTATATGATCTAGACATTTTGGTCCTTCTTCTTCTTCCTATCCTCCTCCTGCCCCTCCTCCTTCTCCTGCTCCTCCTCCTCTTGCCCCTGCTCCTCCTCCTCCTGCCCCTCATCCTCCTGTTCTTCTTCTTCCTCCTCTTTATCCTTCCCAGTAAGCATCATTTTTCCATATCCTCTGCATCAGGTCCTCCTTCAGGTTCCTGTCTTGATTTCCTGGATGCTAGTCAACCAGTTCTAAGATGAGTAAACCATTTTCTCCCCAATTTGATTTTACTCTTGGTGGTGTAACACAGCTAAGACACTGCTCTGGCAGAGGCCATGAATTTAGCTCTCAGTACCAAATTGGGCGGCTTACAACCATCAGTAACTCCAACGCCAGGGAATCTGATGACCTCTTAGGGTTTTGCAAGCCCCTGCACACAAATGGCATACTTTCAATACACATACATATAAATAAAATGAGGGCAAATCCATGGTTCTTGTGGGGGTGCATTGTCAGCCCAAATGGCATAGCTTCCTTTAAGGATAAGTAAATAAATGAGGTTCCTTGAGGCTTATCAGATAACCTTGATGTTATTTGTCCCTCGTCCATCTTTCTCCTTCCAATACAAGACACAAAAGACTTTTGTTCGAACAGTTGGTTGCAGGAGTCCAACTGACTTTCAAAACAATATACACTAGTGCTGGTGTTCTTGGCTGCCTCTCAAAGGTTGAAGGTAAGCCTATAGTCATGATTATTCTAATCTAAAAGGCTCCTTCCTAAAGTCTAGTTTCTCCAGTTCCAGAAAACACTTTGCAATCTGCCAAAGGAGGCAATCAGTTAATATCCTACCCATCTTCAACACCTATGAGTCACAATAATGACCAAGGTGGCAAGATACAATAAATGTGCAGTAAGTGACATTCACATGTTGGTGGTAACAAACAGTGGTGTAATTGAACTTAAAACCTACTCAACAGGAGGAGAATCATGCCTAATGCTAGGAATCTAGCCAACTGCCTGGGGTTAGTGAGGTTGCTACTGACACTTTGCTAGACTAGCATAATTTCTAAATTTACACCCATAGATAAGTATAACTGTCACCCCACATCAGAGAAGCTTCTTTCTATAGCAAATGGAGATAATTACAGAAAACCACAGCTAGACACAATATAGAGATCAACAGATTGTGGGAGAGCCCAGCCCCAATGTATACATCTGCATAACAGTTCCTGCATCTATGGCTCAAGAAACATCACAGAAAGAACTTAAGAGTCAGAATTCCAGGAAGTCCATTGAGAAGCAGTCCCTCCTAGAAATAGCTGCAGAGACAAGATTAGAACAATAGCAATATCAAAATACAGGCTCACACAGAAGGCGGGGAATCTCATAGGGCTATCCATGAGATAAGAACTCTATAGGCAACTAATGACTGTTGAGTTCTGGGGCTTTGAACAATGGTTTTTGAGTTGGAAAAACATCAGCTGTAACAACTGAACTGATTCCTTTTAAGACTCAGGTGCATTTGGATTTTGTGCTTTCAATTTGAAAAAGTGCACTAAAGAGTATAAGCAGGCAGAATTAATTTTGATAGTACTATATCAACAGGAGTGCTTTCAGACAGCCTGAGAAGACAGAGTGCCACATGATTCTTTTTAATTCTGCTCCCTTCTTTTCATTTGACAAGATGGCTTCCCTCAACATTTAAATAGACAGAGAAAGGGAAAAGAAAATGTATTGCTACTCTTTTCAAGAATTGAACAAACATTTATTTTATTGAAAACTATGTACCTATGTGTATACCTGTATATGAGTGCACTGCCCAAGGTGGCCAGGAGAGGGTGTTGTGTCTCCTATACCTGGACTTATAGGCTGTTGTAAGCCACCTGACATGGGTGCTGGGAATCACACTCAGAGTCTCTGCAAAAGCAAGGACTCTTAACCACTGAGCCATTGCTCCAGTCTGACAATACCCAAAAGGGAAAAAAAAATCTTTTCTGTCACTAAGATATGTGACTCCTTTTTGCATGTGGACATCTTTGTTCCTGTAACTATGTGTGGACATGGTTGTACATGCTGGAGTAAGGGTACAAGGTAACTCATATGTATGTGTGTATATCAACATGCATGTGGAGCCCAAAGGTCAATCCTGTGTGTCTTCCTTAAGCATTCTTCTTCTTATTTTTTCAGATAGGATCTCTTACTTAAACAGGAGGTCACGGACTGGCTAAACTGGCTGGCCAGAAAGCCCCAAGAACCCCATACATTGGGGCTGGGCTGTCCTACAATCTGTTGGTCTCTATATTGTGTTTAGCTGTGGTTTTCTGTCTATTTTTATTCACGACTAGGGATTGCAGGCATGAGCTACAAAGCCTGCTGCTGTTGTTTGTTTGTTTGTTTGTTTGTTTGTTTGTTTGTTATTATGTGCCTGCTGAGGAGCTGCACCTAGGTCTGGAATGTGTTAGAGGTTCTTGGGTATTGGACTATGCTCCTCGAAGACACTTATTTCTGTGTTACTGGTGGTGATGTAAAGAATTTATCCCAATATATGGTCATGTAACAACCTCACAAGAGAACTATAGTGATTGCTTCTTCTAAACCTTGGACTAGGACCTTACATCGATTAGCAAAATCATGTTTTACTGTTCATAAACCAATTGCTAAATTTGCTGGTTAATGAATACTGTCGTTAACTTGATTGCATCTGGAGTCAACTCTGAGATACACCTGTGGACAGTCCTATAAGGACATTTCTTGAAAGGATTAACCTAAGGGTAAGTTTTGCCCTCAGAAGAATTAGCACCTTTTAGTGGTAGCTCACATGTAAGGAGCTCCTTGGGAAAAGTCCTTGATTTTGGCTTACCTACTTCCACTCCCTGCAGTTGAGCTGGTGCTGGTGCTGTAACCGTTGCCACCATCCTTCACTGACCCCAAGACCTATCTTCTTCATCCTCCCGATGTAAAAGGAAGGTGAGTTCCTCTCCAGAAATTCTCAGGCCTTCACTCACCCAATTGGGACAGTTGAAACATCCTGTCTCATGCACTGAGTGGCAGATTTCTCTGCCTCTCCAGCGTATCTAGACTGTCATTGAACTACCCAGCCCACATCCTGTAAGCCAGTCTAATAAATCCTCTTTGTCATACTTATTCATCCTACTTATTCTGAAGCATGGATCTATACACGGGACCTTGCTAAAGGGCTTCCTATATTAATAGTAGTCCATATTATATCTCTAATAGGCCTGCTCAGGGACAATTCTACCTCTTCCGCCTGTTTCCACACAAGCATGCTATACATGCCTTTATTTCTTTAACTGGTATAGTGTCAACAGAGAGTTTAAATTCACAATGGTGGCAGCAGGGAGCTTTTTTTTTTTTTTCTTTTTGCAGGAGCATGGTTACTGACGTGAAAGGTATCTCTGAGCAAATACAGAGTGAAGGAATCCTCTGGGGAAGATAATTCATCTTATTTGTCTAAAAGAGTGATGATTTTGCTTAACCCGGCAGTCACCCCCTCCTTCAACTCAGTGCTTGGAAAATAATAATTGCTGACTTTTTAATTGTTTGGGCTGATAAAACTGTCAAGCGAGCACAGGCTCTATCAAAACCAGCTGCACGTCATTTTGTTTTGTGTGTATATATGTCAAAATCTGCTTTTCTACATTTAAACTTTCTGTCTCCCTTTTATAGAGAAAACATAATTAGTCCCCTTTCAAGGATAATTTCATATTTTCCTGAATCCACTTGCCTTCATTTTTTGTTGTTTCTTTTGTTTTGTTTGGGTTTTGTTTTCCTCCTTTGGGGTAAGAAAGGTGAGAGTATTTTTACCGAAGCAATTGTTCAGTTGTTATGTTCAAACAATGGATTATTAATCTGTTTTTTTTGTATGCCAAAGTATATTTATTTTGTGTGTGTGTGTGTGTGTGTGTGTGTGTGTGTGTGTGTGTGTGTGTGTGTGTGTAAGTGCCTACAGAAGCTAGAAGAGGGAGTGGGTTCTCCTGGAGATGGAGCTAAAGTTGGTTGTAAGCCATCTGATTACATGGGTACTCAGAATCAACCAAAGGTCTTCTAGAAGTAAATCAAATGGTCTTAACCACTGTGCCATCGTTCCAGACTCTGAAAGGCATATTTATGGAAACACCTGCATTTCTCACTTCTCGAGCCATTCTGGTAGAACACTTGATTGGAGAACACCTTAAGGGAGAATGGAGATCTTCCCTGATTTTGCCCCTACCAGAGGAGGTCGTATAGCCTGGAAGCCAGGTTAAACTTACTCGCCTCCCTTATAAGGTCATGTCTAGGCAGCACCTGGAATTCCCCCTATGCAAATGATGCATCCCTAGCACCTGTAGCTTCGGCCAATGATGTACACTCATCCCAAAAACCTCTACTCATCCCCCAATTGTTTAAGCAGCCTTTGTTTCCCCCATTAAATGAGGCGTGTCACTGAAGCTGCCTCCCAAGAGTCTGTTCTCACTAAGCTTTCTGCTGCCTGAGGTCTTTTCACTCTCAGCCATTCTTGCCTGCTTCCCCTCTCAGGAAACACCAGTTGTGATCCCTGGCCAATCACGCCTCTAGGGGCTGGGAAGTGGAGCCTGGAAAGCACTCCTCAGTAGCTTTTCTTCTATCGGGGACTCCAGCCCATGAAGAAGGGACTTCTGTCTACTTTCAGTGTGGGGCTTCCTCTCTAGTAACACCCTCCCAGATGCTGCAAGAGGTGTGCCTTGCCCATTTCCTAGATAGTTATTAATTTAGTCAGGTTAACAATGAAGGTAAAACCTCAAGTGGACTTAGTTAAAACCTGAAACTGAAGAGGAAGAGACTCACTCTTATACTGGGCAGAGCTTTCTTATAGGGTCCTGTCAGGTGCTGACGTTACACAGTACCAAGGTATGAAGAGGTCAAAGAAGCAGCTGTGTTGGTGGCTTCCTTTCACTTCTTCCCGGGTGTATCTATCTTCACTGTCATCAACCTCTTCTGACCTTATAACCACAGCTTCTTTGACTAAACATCGGTGACTATCTAGGGAATATCTGTGGTTTCAGTTTCAGTGGAACGACTGAGGTATTCAGTCCTGTAGAATGAGCAGCTCCCAGGTTCTTAGCTCTATGGGGTGTGGACCACCTTCTCTGGGCTTTTCAGACAATCTTGCAAGTCAATCTAATAAATCTCTTTATATGTGTGTGTGTATACAATATGTATGTATGTATGTATGTATGTATGTATGTATGCATGCATGTATGTATTATGTATCCTACTGGTACTGTTCCTCTCTCTGGAGGAAAAGTCTACTAATACACAGGTAAGCACTTGAAAGTCCTTACAAAGCTTATCAGGTACAATAGCATACATCACAATCCCAGCATCTGGGTCACATTGAAGGAGGATTGCAGTTCAAAGCCAGCCTGGGATAGATACACAAGACAACAATAGAGATAGATAGATAGATAGATAGATAGATAGATAGATAGATAGATAGATAGATAGATTTATGGATAGATAGATAGACAGACAGGCAGACAGATAGGTAGATGGATGGATAGATTTGTGGATGAAAAGATAGATTGATTTATGGATGGATAGATAGATGTGGATAGATAGATAGATAGATAGATAGATAGATAGATAGATAGATAGATAAAAGAATCAATCTTACTTGAGGCAAATCCCCTGGAGCTGCTGTCACAGGTAGTTTTGAGCTGTCTGACATAGTTGCTGGGAATGGAACTCTTGTTTACCTCCCGCAAGAGCAGCAAGTGCTTTTAACCGTCTTTGCAGCTTTGGAAATACATTTTTTTAAAAGCATCAGATTCCAGTAAGTTCAGATCCACATCTACCGCTAGAATTGATGAGCCCAGAGTCCTCAACTCTTCTTTTCCTCCCACCCTACCCCACCTCCTGTTCAAAATGATTTGTGTTCTTTTTTTCTTTTTGTCCTTTGAAGTTTAAAAAAAGAAAGATCCTGACACTGCATTTCTTACCGGGGATGATGCAGAATTACATCAAATGGAGTCTGTAAAGCCGGCAGTATATGCTAGTTGCAGTGCCAGCAGCCATTTATGTAGGAGCACAAATCGGAGAGAATTAAACGAAAATCATGGGGATAAGATCAGGAGGCAGTGAGAACAGAACCTTGCTTGAATTTTAACTAAAGACCTTCAGATCTTGCCAGCTCCACCACTTTACAGAATGACAACAGGAGCCTTAATTGTTTCCACCACAAGACAGGAATTCAAGAACTAAGTGGGACCTAGGAATGGCTTCTCACTGCAGAAGGCTATCTAGGAGATAAAGCTTCAGTCATTCTTCAGTGGCTTTATATTTAAGTAAGGCTCCGTGTGGCGGATGGGGAGGGTGTTTAAGAGCACTTGTAAAATTGTGAGAATCAAGGTTCAAATCCTAGCACCCATGTAACTAGAGGGGTATCTCACACATGCCTGTGAAACCAGATGTAAGGGGATCGGTGACGTGGTATCTTAGTTTGGGTTTTATTGTTGTGAAGAGACACTATGACTAAAGCAATTCTTTTTCTTTCTTTCTTTTTTTTAAAAAAAAGATTTATTCACTTATTTTATGCATGAGTACACTGTAGCTGTCTTCATACACACCAGAAGAGGGCATCAGATCCCTTTACAGATGGTTGTGAGCCACCATGTGGTGGCTGGGAATTGAACTCAGGACCTCAGGAAGAACGGTCAGTGCTCTTAACCGCTGAGCCATCTCTCCAGCCTGACTAAAGCAATTCTTAAGCATCCAGGGAGGCCTGGTGCTGGAGAAGGAGCCAAGAGTTCTACAGCTTGATCCAAAGGCAGCAGAAGGACACTCTGTTCTACACTGAGCTGAGATTAAGAATATATGACCTCAAAGCCCGCCCCCATCCATTGACATGCTTCCTCCAACAAGGCCACACCTACCCCAACAAGATCACAGCTTCTGATAGTACCATTTCCTGAGGCGAAACATATTCAAACACATGCATCTGTGGGGGCCATACCTATTCAAATCACCACACAAGAATAGGTGAGGCTTTCTGATCTCCAGCATAGCTGAGAAAACATGAGCTTCAGGTTCAGGGAGAGACCCTGCCTCAAAGGAGAGTGATGGGAAAGGAAACCCAATACCCTCTTCTTGCCTTCTGCACATGCACAGGCTTACACCCGCCCCTGACACACACATACATCACACTTAAACGAATAAATTAATTTAAAAAAAAAAGAGACTCAGTTTTTCAATCATTGGAAATACTCTCCTCCCAGACAGTATGTATATCTTGCCTGACAGGTCAGGTCAGTATTGTAGCATGCAGGGTCCACAGTGTAAAAAAAAAAATAGCTTTTCTCTTCCCCAGCTGCCTGTATAGCAACTTCTGACACCATGAATGCTAGCCAGCAGGGAGGCAACTTTCAGCTTGAATGAAGCATTGTTTCTTTGCATCTTGTGTCAGGATGTGTGCTGTCTTCAACAACAGGATCTTAGCATCTAATTCTAGTGTACACCTGAAATCCATGGCAACGACCTGTGCCATTTTGGCAGCTATCTAGAGCATCCCCACCCCATCCTGGTCAATAACTCACACCTGGCACTGGGGTTTTAATTTCAAAACCTATGGCTTCTGGAAGCAGAGGTATTTAATTTTCATCTTGGAAGTAATCCAGTAGACCTAGACCATCAGAAGAAGTTAGAAATCTCACCCCACAGTGGTTTCTCAAACCACCCTTTCTATGTCTTAGTGGGTGTCAGGACATGGGGCAGATCCCTGCAGGGTACTCGTGAATCCCAGCTATACTCGCTATTCAGTGTGGAAGATGTTCTTGCAGCCCTCAAGTATTAATCAAAGCACTCAATTGAAACATGTTCCAATCTCACAAGGGTGGCTGTCATTTCTCAGAATGACACACACATTCTCACACCCTGCATCTCCATATTCTCATCGTTAGGGTTCAGGGCTGGGGAGACGGCTCCGTCTAGGAAGTGTTTGGTGTTCAAGTCTAAAGTGATCTGAATCTTCCATAGGCCACATGACAATCCAGGCATTGTGACTTGTGACTGCAATGCTAGTGTTTGAGTCACAGACAGCTCTGCTGAGCTCAGTGCAGTGGAACTTGAAAGTGCCAGGTATGAGGAAGAGAGAGAGAGAGAGAGAGAGAGAGAGAGAGAGAGAGAGAGAGAGAGAGAAAGGCCATCTCAGAAAACAAGGAGAATAGCTCCAAAAGAAAGATATTGAAGTTTGATCACTGACTTCCAGGTAAATGCACACACTCCATATGTATCTACACTCACAGGAGCCCATATGTATCTATATTCACACGAGCATACACATACATGTGCACGTACCACATACACACTATGTGACATAATCACCCCATATGTAAATGCATAAAGTACTCACAGAGAGGAGGCTGCACTTCAGTAGTCAAAGAGCAGACTAGGGAGAATTACAGATGAAATATTTACCCATTCCTTGTCTGCTTCTCTGAGACGCTGAGAGATGCTTACACGATGGAAGGAACCACATCCTCGTGCTCACAGAGATAAAAATGGACACGGCATTACTGTAGTTAAGGAAGACACCACGCATTCTCCCTCCCACCCCACCCCCTCAAAACACTTGTAGGATTAATACTAGGAATGACAGAAAAGACCAAACAGGGTGGAGGAGTCCCAGTAATCACAATACATTTTCTACATGTGTGAGATTGTCAAATGCCATAAAAGTAAAAACATTCTTAAAAGATAGCTTTAATAAATGGAAAGAGGAGCCTGTAAGAACTGTGAAAAGGCAGAGAATTGGTGAGATGCTACTTAGAGATATTCTGCTGACATGCATGAGAGAACTGCCTGGAAAAGAACATGGAGAAAACACAGGAGGCAGCAAATTTCTCTATGAGGTAATAATGATTGACATGCTAATGTTGGAGCTAGAGGGACTGCTTAGTGGGTAAGGGAGATTGCCGTGCAAATATGAAGGCCTGAGTTCAAAGCTCCACTACCCATGCAAAGAGCTGGGTATAGCCCTGCATATGTTTGTACCCCAGAGCCAACCACCAATCTAGCTCTAGATTCAATTAGAGACTCTACTTCAAGTAGATGCGTGGGCCAGCTGATGTCCTCCTTCGTGTATTAGGCACACACACCTGCACACAAACAGAAATATATCACACACACACACACACACACACACAGAGAGAGAGAGAGAGAGAGAGAGAGAGACTTAAAAAATTAAGAAAAGTGAGTCTTGTCATGTTGGCATTGCTGTGCCCAGCAAAGAATGGCTGTAGGGGGGGTACCTTTTGTGGTCTGCGTAGATCCCCCATAATTAAAAGGTTGAATTAGTCATGTAAACAAATTACCTTGAACAAAGGGGTTTACAAATTCTGGCTAATTGACTTAAATTCCCTAAAGCTTTCCACTGCTTTTAATTCAATAACACAGTGTAAATTTTCCAGTTAGGGAAACTCTAACAGGAATTGGCAGAAAACTAAATAATTGATATTGTCAGCGAGAGCGGGCAGCAAGCACCGGTGTTATTGTTTGCCAGCAATTTCCAGGGAGGATAAAGCACGGAGTTTAATGAATTAACAATAGAAGGCTGTCGACAGCTGGTTCTCAGTGGCCTCTCCATTGGCTTGGCCTCTGGTTGGGGGGAAACTATCCTAGACATGCCACTGGCTTGCACTATAACAAAACAGACCACGGCAACTGATGCTTTATACATGGGCCTGGAACCCCTAATGAACTTGTGTGGTGTCGACATGATGCTTCCTGTCTCTGAGCTTTGTGTTCATTTGCAATACAAACAAACATCCAGTATCAAAAGGATGATGCTGACTAGAGAATCTCCAGACACTTAACGGCTTGAGAAGGCCAGAGGGACTTGGGTTAGTTTTAGTCAAGAGTTTCTGAAAGTCCACTGTTGGTATGACTGCAAATTAATGCAGTCACCATGGAAACTGGTATGAAACCTCAAGAACTTTAAAAAAAAAGTAGAACTACCATATGGTCCAGCTGTATAACTTTTGGGTGTCTGAATAAATCTGAGACAGTCCACCACCAGGATGTTTGCTCTTTGGGGGCTGGAGAGATGGCTCAGTGGTTAGCATCTCTTGGAGCCCTTGCAGAGGACCTAAATGTGGTTCTCAGCATCGACGTAAGACTGTTTATTGATTTACAACCGTCCATAGCTCTGACTTTAGGAAATCTGACACCTTTTTCTGGCCTCTGCAGATACCTGCTTTAGTGTACACACACACACACACACACACACACACACACACACACTTATAAAAAGCCTTTGTACATTCATATTTGTTGTAGCACTCTTCATGATGACCCATTTAGAGAAGTAGCTTCGATTCCAGCGGATTGATGATGGAAATGTAGAACGCAAGCACAATGGAGTGTTCATAGTCATAAGGACAGATTAGATCACGTCACTTGTGGAAAATGGATGAAGTTGGAGGTCATGCTGTTAAGTGAAATAAACCAGACTCAGAAAGTAAAATATCACATGTCTCTGGTGTCTCTTCTCCTATGCAGAACCTAGGTATTATATTTTTTAAACAGCCATCAAAGTAGAAAGGGGATATTTTGGAGAGGAAAGTGGGTAGGACGGCCAAGACAGGATCATGGGAGGGTGACTATGATTAAAGAATATTATATATAAAAATGCTATTTTGAAACTCACAATTTTTGCAATGAATAATGATTATCAATAGAGGAAAAGGTCCAATTTATATATTTATTGATGGTCAGGGTGAATTGTCAACTTGACAGAGACTAGCTGGCATTGCCTGGGAAAAAGCCCTCTGGGCATACCTGTGGGAGCTTACCTTGATGATGTTAATTAAGTTGGGAAGACGTGTGCACATTTTAGGTGGCACACATTCTCAGGGCTGGAATACTGAGCTGTATTGAAATGAGAAAACAAGCTGGGCACAGGCAAGCACGCATCCATCACCCTCTGCTTCTAGACCTGGGAGGTGATGTGATGGATAACCTCTATTAAGTTCCTGCCGCTGTGTCATCCTCATCATGATGGACTAGACTATAACTTGGAACTCTGAGCTAAAAGAAACTCTTTCTCTCTTAAGTTGCTTTGACCATGGTATTTGATCACAGCAGCAGGAAAGGAAAGCAACAGGTTTATTTATCATAAGAGTGTCTCCCATGGAACTCTAATTGAACCCTCATAGTTCTGGCCAAGCCCCAGGGAGAAGGATGAAGTCATAAAACCTAAATGCACAGTATTTACTCGTATTCATATTTAAAATGTGTACACTTGTGCATCTATGTTGAAGTATACACAGAGACCAATCCTAGAGTTATGGAGCTGTAGTAACCGGTGATTATGAATACACCGACTGATGTGGATGCTGGAAAACAAACTTGGGTCCTCTGCAAGAGCAGCATGCACTCTTTTTTTTTTTTTTTTTTTTTTTGGTCCTTTTTTTCGGAGCTGGGGACCGAACCCAGGGCCTTGCGCTTCCTAGGCAAGCGCTCTACCACTGAGCTAAATCCCCAACCTCAAGCAGCATGCACTCTTAATTGCAGATCTGACTCTCTAGCTACTAACTGTTGGTACGTTTTATTTTATCTCTCTGTGTATATATCATGTTTATGTGGTTTTATGTATTTGAGAATATGCATGTGGAAAGAGGAACCTCAGGTAGTTAAGGAGAAACGAACTCAGGATTTGGTCTTTCTCTACCACCTTGTTTGAGACAAGATCTCTTGTTGTTCACCACTGCATTCCAGGGATTCTCCTTCCACCTCATGATAGGCATGCTGGGATTACATGAACTCTAGGAATCTTAACTTAGCCTCCCAGGTTTGCACAAATACGTTATCCACTGGGCCACTTCCAAGTCTGTGGTGGTTTGAAGATGCTTGGCCCACAGAGAGTTGTAATGTCGGGCAGTGTACCCTTGTTAGAGGAAGTATGTCACCGTTGGGGCGGGTGAAAGTTTTTCTTCCTGTGCTCAGGCTCCACCCATTTTGGAAGAGCGTTTCCTCCTAGCTGCCTTCGAATCAAGATGCAGAGCTCTTAGCCCCTTTTCCAGCACCATGTCTGCCTGCACGCTGCCATGCTTCCCGCTATAATGATAGTGGAATAAAGCTCTGAAACTGTGATCCAGCCCCAATTAAATGTTCACCTTGGTAAGAGTTACCTCGGTCGTGGTGTCTCTTCACAGCAACGAAAACCCTAAGACACAGTCCTTCAGTGTGTTATTTTTAATACAAACATCTGATACGCAGCAATCAGGTCAGCATAATTGGCCTCTTCCTTGCCTCAAACAGTCTTCATTAATTTGTATTCTGAACGTTTAGATTCTCTTTACTATATATTTTGAAATATAGAATTAATTGCTGTCAACCATAGCCAGAAAATAGTAGTTGTTCCACCGATTCCATTACACTCCTTTACACATCAACCACCCCTTCAAATGCTTCCCTTTAAATGTTCTAAAGTAAGCAAAGCATCCTTGGTTTAGAAAGCCATATAACAGAAAGATGAATACTAAAAGCCACCACAGATTCCTGCCCAACCAGGTGCAATAAAGTCGTTTTGAAGGTATTTGACTAATGTTTGCCTCACTCCATTTCCCCCCAAACATATTTTACTTTTTTCAAACATTTATTTTTCTCTAAATAAGATCTTTCTCCTTTGATCTGTCAGCTCACTTTGAGATGTATGAACTGAAGATGGCTCAAAGGGCAAGATCATGGGCTGAGTAAAGGAGAGGGCTCCAGTCAGATTTCCTGTACCCATGTAACAACCCAAGCACAGTGCTGTGTGCCCAAACCCTTAGAGCTGTGCAGCTCACAGACAGGAGGACTATCAGGCCTTGCTGGCCACCAGCATAGCTCTGGGCTCAATGAGAGAACTTGTCTCAAGGGAACAGAGTGGAGAGAGCGAGAACAGAACACTGGATACCCTCTTCTGAACTCTAGGTATACATGGGAACACATACTCACTCATGCACATGTTCATATGTCACATACACATAGATATACACATTCACATACATGTGCATACACCACACATATGCATCTGTATACATGTGTATATAACAGACATGCATATATGTGTGTGTGTGTATAACACACATATATATCTCAAGCAATACACAGTAGTTTTCAATTTTAATAGATGATAAATTGTACTTCCCTTTAAATTATTAGTGGTCATTTACAGGTATTTTTAGCTTCATATTCAGCATTCATATGAAGCACAGTGGCATTCTTTGCAAATATGCATGCCCATGAGTTATAAGGAGATTTGGAAAGTTGCCATAGTCACTAAATCCCACCAGAAATAATCTCAAAACAGATCATGGCTTTTATATTTCAACCATCATTTGTTTACGTGGCTCCATTGGTGCAAAATCAAAAGGAGAGATAACTCATTGTTAAATGTGTGAGACTGTGGTGGCCTGAGGCTGTCCTTGAGTGAAGGGACAATTAGAGTTATGATGTTTACTCGTAGTGTGTTATTTCCTTTTATTGATGTGTGTGTGTGTGTGTGTGTGTGTGTGTGTGTGTGTGTGTGTGTATGTGTGTGTAAAGTGTCTGTGGGCACATCAGTGTGAATGACTGTGGATGTCCAAAGAGGGTATCAGATCTAAAGCTGGAGTTACAGGCAGTTGTGAGCTGCCCAGTGTGGGTGCTGGGACCAGAACTCAGGCCCCAGTAAAAACAACATTTTGCTCTTAAGCACTAAGCCATCTCTCTCCTGATTTCTTTATCTTTAAAATAACATTTTGAGTCCAGAAAAAATAGCTTATTAGGTAAAGGCACTTGTAACTAAATCTGACAGCCTGTATTTGTTACCAGGACCCCACACAGTGGAAGAAGAGCAGGGACTGGTTCAATTTGACTACTACACTTATGGTATGGCTTGTGAACACACACTAATATATTTCCTGTAAATGATAGTTACACTTTAACTGCATCGGTCAAATGTTCTGTGAAAGAATATATAGTTGTGCAAAAATGATTTATTGTGGCCCATGGTATTAGAGAGTCCAGGTCATCATGGCAGAGAATTGCATGTTGGGACAGAATAGCTCATGTCATTGCAGCCAAGAACCAGGGAGAAGGGATCCCTGCACTAGTGGGCACCATTCCTCTTCCCCTTTTGTTTCATCAAGGGCCACTAACCTACGGAATGGCACACACCCACATCCAGGTTGAACTGCTCCCCCATCCTTCCTTAATCCTCCTTGGAATCAGCCTTACAACTATCCAAGAGATGTGCTTTACCCGATGTCTCCTGGGTGCCTCTCAGTCCAGTGAGGTTGACAGTCTGAATGAACCATCATGATCAGGAAGGGTGACTTTATCACTACACCAATCTACAGACACTAGATGGAGAAGAGCCACAGTCAACAGATGGCTCTGCAGCATAGATGGACACTGGCTCAACCCAGTGCCAGGTCCTTGTTCTCAGCTGCGTTTATCTTAATCCCCTCAGTGGTTTTACAGATAGCAGGCAGATTGACAAGAGTTGAATTATCACACCCTATGATCTCTCCAAAGCCTTTTATGTGTCAATTCAGGCAGGAAATGGCACATCTCATGTCTATTTTACAGAGGGTAGGGGTAGAGTGCTTAAGAGTTAAAGGAAATCTCAATGTAGAAACAGTCATTTTGAACTCCATTGTCTAATTATGATTATGGTGTCTTGGTGATTGAGCAGGACCTCAAAAGGCAACATCTGCTTCTCAGATCATAGTTCAAGGCCTGCAAGCTAAGCATGGAGTTTCGTTAATGAGCATCAGAAACTCACAGCCAAGTCTCTGGATACTGCTATTAAACTCCACCTAATCATGTCTTTCAAGCAGCATCAGATAGTGACCTGAATTTTTTGTTCCTGCTACAGGGCCCTTCCATTTGATACATCAGTTCATAAGTAATTGAATTCAGTTCATTGCTATGAGACATCACTGTCACCAATCTTTACAATAAAATAAATAAATAAATAAATAATAACTATGTACCAACACAACTGCCTTCATTTATTTATTTGTTTGTTTGTTTATGTATTTATTTACTTATTAGTGTAGGTTCTGGGAGTTGAACTTGTGTCTTTATGCTTATCAGACCAACATTTTACCAATTGAGCTACTGCTCCAGCCCTGGTTTTGTTTTTAAGAATCAGGAGCTGTTATTTGAGGGAACCGAGGAGATGGTTCAAAGACTAATGGACTTACTTCCCAAGTGAAAGAATTAGAATTTAGATCCCTAGAATCCATATAAATGTTAAGTGAGTTTGGTGACTCACTGTAATTCCAGTCTGGGAAGGCAGACAAGGGAGCTCTCCAGGGCAAGCCACCTAGCAAGACTAGTCTATCGACTAACTCTGGGTTTGATTGAGGGACCCTGCCTCACTGAATAAGATGTGATTGAATGAGACAGTAATCAAGGATGATTCCTTATGTCAACTTTGAGCCTTTGAATATTTGTGTTCCCATGTGCCTGTGCTCCCACACACATGTGTGTGCCCAAGTACATGTAAAACATGTACACACACACACACACACACACACACACACACACACACATTTATAAAGAAAAAGAACAGGTTGTGACCAGCTACTACTTTAATGAAAGTGTTTTGCTGTGAATTCGTTCTGTTCCTGCATAACTTAATCTATAATTCTGCAGGGTTAAGAGACATACATAGACAGCCACCAAACTAGATAAGATGGATGAAGCAAAGAAGTGCAGGCTGACAGGAACCGGATGTAGATCTCTCCTGAGAGACACAGCCAGAATACAGCAAATACAGAGGCGAATGCCAGCAGCAAACCACTGAACTGAGAATAGGACCCCCGTTGAAGGAATCAGAGAAAGAACTGGAAGAGCTTGAAGGGGCTCGAGACCCCATATGTACAACAATGTCAAGCAACCAGAGCTTCCAGGGACTAAGCCACTACCTAAAGACTATGCATGGACTGACCCTGGACTCTGACCCCATAGGTAGCAATGAATATCCTAGTAAGAGCACCAGTGGAAGGGGAAGCCCTGGGTCCTGCCAAGACTGAACCCCCAGTGAATGGGATTGTTGGGGGGAGGGCGGCAATGGGGGGAGGATGGGGAGGGGAACACCCACATAGAAGGGGAGGGGGAGGGGCTAGGGGGATGTTGGCCTGGAAACTGGGAAAGGGAATAACAATTGAAAGGTTAATAAGAAATACCCAAGTTAATAAAGATGGAGGGAAAAAAGAGAGAGAGAGAGAGAGACAGAGCCTCTAAGGAGTGATTAGGGCTACACAGCAGTTTCTGCAGAGATAAAAAAAAAAAACCTTCCATCTTTATGGAAAAGTTCTTATAACAGGTTATAAGAGACAAGGGAAGCAAGCAACAGGATGCTTTAGGATAGGATGTGATTTTACAAAGAGGGTTAAACAGCAGGACGCACTAAGGTGGTGGTTCTCAACCTGTGGGTCGTGATCCCAATGGAGGGTCTACTGTCAGGTATCATGTACATCATATATTTACCTTATGAGTCAAACTACAGCAAAATTACAGTTATGTAAGTCACAGTGAAATAATTTTATGGTCCACCACAACATGAGGAGGCATATTAAAGGGTCCCACAGCATTAGGGAAGGTCCAGAACCACTGCTCTGACTGAGACACTCCCATGCTGTAAGGAAGCCCTTAAGGCAGGAAGCAAATAACTCCAAATAGCTCCATAAGTCACTTCAACAGACAAGACTGACTACGTCCTTCCCTCCACAAGAAGAAATAGGCAGTAAAGACTGCTGAGAGTCACTCTCAGGCAAGCCCAACTGCCTACAAGGAGCAGAGCCCTTCAGACAAGCCCAGCAGCCTGGAAAAGCCCCAGAGAATGAACTAGCTGGAAGGGACACCTTGCAACCTGTTGTGTCGCCTGCAATGTGATCCTGGGTTCTCGCTTCTGTAAGCTGTTACCACCAATACCTAGAAGAGCCTTTTGTGATGAACCGGTCTTTGAGTGATTTCTTGCTCCTGTAAGTAAACCCTCACCCTCATTCCTGTAACCCTACTAACATTTATTGGTTCACCAAGTTGGACGTTGTTGGTGTCTGACCTTAGGTCTGTTCTGTTGACTACCTGGGGTGAGTAGACATTTATTTTGTCTTTCTAGATGTTAGGAAACATTAGGGTCTGCTGGCTCCTCCCTGATGGAGGCACTTAATGTCATTATGGAAGAGGTGGTGTTGGTTATTATGAGAGTTGCTTTCTTAGAGAAAGGATCCTTTTAGTTCATTCCTCCCCCACCCCATCACCTTTCTCTCTGCTTTGCCCTCTGCCTTCCATTATAGAATGATCTAGAAAGAAGTCAAGTGCCAGACATAACCCCTTGATGTTCCTCTTTCAACCTCCAGAATTGGAAGAAATAATCTTTCTTCTTTGTATGTTACCCAGGCTGACACTATCTGTGATAGACGTACAAAATGGTTGTGTGTGGCTGCCTGATCTAGGATTTATATTATAAAGAGAGCCAGGAACAGTGCTGATTCCTATGCTGTAATGATTAGAGGGTGGCGTGTGGTAAGTGTATAAAATTTACCTGGACTTGGCTCCATAGGAGCACAGTAAATTTGTGTTTAAGGCTTCATTCCTAAACAAACTGTGGTTTCATTGATCTTTTCTGCAAGCATTTATTGAAAAATCTATGCTATGCCCGTCTCTACACAGACAGGAAATGCAAAAAGACATAAGATATAGTCCCAGCCTTAAAGAAATTACTCGGGTCCAGTCATGAGGCCGAGAAGCCCATCAGCATATAGGACACTGCATTAAGCAACATAATAACTGCTGACATTATTATAATGTTTGCTCTATCAGGGCTAAGCACTTCAAATACACACCGAATTAATCCTGACCATAGTCCTGGAAGGAAAAAGTCATAGTTTCATGTCTGTTGCTGTAATAAAATACCCTAACAAAAATCACTTAAAAGGATAATGAGTCTGTTCATCTTACAATTCCAGGTCACAGTCCATCACTGTGGGGAAGTTAAGGCAGGACCATGAAGCAATCAGTCACGTCACACACCCAGACAAGAACAGAGAGAGAATGAATGTAGGCATGCTTACTGTTCACTCCCTGCACCCATCTCTCTCCTCTTCCCTCCCCTCTCCCCCTCCCCCTCTCCCTCTCCCTCTCTCTCTCTCTCTCTCTCTCTCTCTCTCTCTCTCTCTCTCTCTCTCTCTCTCTCTCCCTCTCCCCCTATAGAATTCAGGACCCAAACCAGCAAAGGTGCTACCCATATTCACATTAGGGTGGTTCTTCTTACCTCCACTAACATGAACAATATAATTTGTCACAGACATGCTCACAGGCCAACCCCATCTAGGCTGTCCTTTACTGAGGCTCTTGGTGTCTCTAGAATGTGTCAGGGTTACAATTAAATCTAAGCACTAAATAAGGTGTTTTTACCAGTTCTATTTTACAGATTGAGGGGTCACAAAGGAGACCAAATAGCTCACTCAAAGTTGCATGGCTTGGTTAGAGTCTGAATCCAAGGTTATCTGGCTTCAGAATGTAATCCTGTTAATAACGATACTCAATTCCAAGGGACACAGTATGTTCAGGAGCTTTGGGGTTCAGAGGTGGAACATCTAAGTAAGAAAGGGTTAAAATGGGGCTGAGAGAGGGAAACCAGGAAAAAAAACTCAGCCACAAAAACTATATTCAATTTCAATTCAAAAGATTGTTGTAGCATTCTCGAAATGGAATCAAGACATTCATGGGGCCTAGGGACATGTCTCAGTCCCTTGAGTGCTTACTGTGCAAGCATGAGGACCTGAGTTATGATCTGCAACACTGTAAAGAGCCAGGTGAGGATGGTACTCTTGTAATTCTAAAACTGGGGAGACGGAGACAGGAGGATCTCTGAGGTTTGTTGAGTTCCAAGTTCAGTGAAAGACACTGTCTTTAAAAAAAAAATAGTGTCAAATCATTAAGAAAAAAACACTTGAAAGGCTTGGGGATTTAGCTTAGTGGTAGAGCGCTTGCCTAGCAAGCGCAAGGCTCTGGGTTCTGTCCTCAGCTCCAAAACAAACAAACAAACAAACAAACAAACAAAAAAACACTTGGCATTGTTACCAAGTATATGCACACACACACACACACACACACACACACACACACACATGTGTATGCATTTGTGCATATATAGACACAGACCCATATAACTCCCACCACACGCACAGACCATCGTGTTAGCTATGGAATATCTTACTCTATAATAGATGAGATTGAAATTTAGGCAAGATTGCGCAATACAAAATGATCAATGCTAACCCCCAAAGGAGGCCATCCAAGCAACGAAGAAATCAAGTCACAGGGTATCGGCAAGGTCGGAAAATCCCTTACTACAGTGACATCCTGAGGATGAGTTCTTTCAAGCAGAAGAAGCAGCAGTGTGAGGGCACTGGTATAGGAGCGAAACGAAGCTCAAGAGCACAAGTGGGTTCAAGTGTGTAAATGACTAAGCACCGGATGAGAGAGGGGGAACGGAATGAAGCAGAAATAACAGGTGCTGGTAAGACAGGCTAGAGACAGTGAGCAGTTTAGAGTGTCTGGGCTACAGTATATAAGCATGCATCTGCGTCTCTCCTTGGACACCCTCTCTACTCGGATTATAGCCCACCTATCAGCCACCATCATCCAGCATCACGTGGAAACTCATAGAAACTCAGATTGTTTATGTGTATTCATGGCACAGGCCCACATATAACTCTACATGTAAGTGGGTGCATGCAGGTAATGTGTAGGGGTGTGTGTGTGTGTGTATGTGTGTGTGTGTGTGTGTGTGTGAGAGAGAGAGAGAGAGGTTGTCACAGTTGCTCTCTAGTCTATCTTTGTTAATTTTAAAATCCTCCTTCATTTTGTGTACAGAGACTTGTTTACACGTCCATGTTTGACAGCAGGTTTGGTTCAGTGTCACTCGGGGGGCAGTGGTGGGGAGGGCTGGCCTTTCTTTCCCATCCTATGGAGCACTGTGCATGAAGAATTAGACGTGACTCATCCCTAAGTGTTCTTGTTGCGCTGACCTACTTAGAAAATGAGAAATTTAAAAAAATTCATTTTAGGGGAAATGGTTATGTAACCTGAAAAAAAAGTTGCATGTTTCTGCATCTCTGTGGCCATCCACTGTACCTTTCTGAAAAGTTATAATCTGTCTTTATTCCTGATGTCTTCGGACATGTCCACAATATAATATGACAGCATACAACCTACACTTCCCTCATCCATTTCCAGGTGTGAATCTTATCATGTTTCCCTCCCAGCTTCATGTCTTTTAAAACCAAACCAACCAAACAAACAAACGAACGACCCCACTGAATTTAATATCTGCAAATTAAGATCTCCAGGTAGGGGCTAGGAAGGTGGCTGAGTGTTTAACAGCACTTTGTGCTCTTGCAAGGGCCTGAATTAGGGTCCCAGCAAAGTGGTCAGCCAACAACTGCCTGCATTTCTGATCCCCCTTTATGGCCCTTTAGAGCATCCATACATGCATCCATATATCCACACATGCCTCGGCAGCGTGCACATACATAAAATGAAAATAGATCTCCCGGCAATTCTTACTCACGTTACATTTGAGAAGCAAATGCACTCTTGAGTCAAATTGAGTTTAAGGCTAGAAGTATCTTTAACAAGTTCTTCATTTCTTTGTGCCTTACTTCCCCAACATATATAACCATTCTAATAGAATTTCAGACTTCCTAGATTTTGGTTAACACTAATCCAGGTCGAGTAATGAATGCCTGGAATCAGAACACTGGGGAAGCAAAAGCAGCAAGCTTCTGATAAGGCTGGGCTGCACAGCCAGCCAGAGGATAGCCTGAACTACAGATTGAGACCCTATCTTTGAAACCATTGAGAAACTGGGGAGATGACTCAGAGCATGAAGTGCGTATTATACAAATATGAGCACCAGAGTTCAGATACCCAGGAGCTACATTCAAAAGGAGGCAAGTGGCTAGTTGAAAAGATAACTCAGCACTTAAGGGAACTTACTGCTCTTGGAGGGGCTTGAGTTCGGTTCCCAGCACCCACATCAGGCAGATCACAGTTGCCTATAACTTCTGCTTCAGGTGATCCAATGCCCTATTCTCACCTTAGGGGGTACCTGCACACACACACACACACACACACACACACACAAACACACACACAGGGGTAGAGTGAGATAGAGAGGTTAAAAATAAAAACAAATATTTTATTTTTTCAATATGCCCCCTGACCTATAGTCCTACCATTTGGGGAGAGAAGAAAGAGAACCCCCAGGACAAGTTGGCTAGCCAGAATAATCGAGCTGTGAACTCCAGGCTCAGTGAGTGACCCTGCCTCAAACATGGTGGAGACAAACCAAGGGAGACACCCAACACCAACCTCAATCCTCCACATGGACTCGCACGTGCACATGTGAAAATGTGTGCCTACACACATACAAACATACACATATATGCAAATTATAAGTAAATAAGAAGTACAATGAATCCAACTCTACTTCTGCCTTCCTTCCTACCCCAGCGATTGCAGCATCTTGCTCCTAGGGGCTGAATATGTAGCTCAATTAATAGACCGGTCGTCTAATATGCATGAGGCCATAATTTGAGTTATATGTCCTTCACCATCAATAAGTCTCTGTGTGTGCATATATTTTATATATGTGTGTATGTGTATGTGTATATGTATACCTTTGATGTATAAATGCTGCCACCTATTTCTGCCCCTCATCTTGTCATAAGAGCAAATCAATTTCTCTTGTCATTTACTGCCTTCACCGAGCAGTCTTACACGTCTGAAAGACACAGGAAGCCCCTCCCAACAAATGCACATTTTTATTTCCTTCATGAATGAAGGATTCTTGTCTCCATCTTTATCCATTTTAAGTCAGTGCAGTCAACCAGTTGGGAAGATAATTAATGTCTCTGAAGAATAAATTGTGTGGCACAGATTCAGATAAATGATTCAAACCGGAGGCAAGATTATGAAGATGTAGCAAGGATCCTAACAAGGGGGAAGAAATCTGCTCTTGATGTTCTTAATGAGATAAAGATAAAATATTTGCCAGACCAATGGCCAGACCATGAAGAAAACTACACGGGAACCAGGAACTGCATTTGGAAAGACCATCTGCTACCATTTATAATCATCTACTGTACTTTGAAACCTTTCCATCCTGGCGCACGCCGGGCTTCTGTGGTCTCCTATCATCAAGAACGAGATAATTTCTTTTGATTCCTCAGCAACAATTTGCTACTTAGATTAGATAAGGGGAACTTTGGGGGCATTCGTTTGGCTTGTTCTTCTATTTGCCAATCATTATTTCAAGACGTGAGGATTTCAACGACTGCTCTCACACATACGACTTGGAAATAGTGAGGACTGGGGATGGGGCGGCTCAGGAAGTAACGTGCCTGCAGGGAAGTATGGGAATGTGAGTTCAGATCTCTGGCGCCCCCACAAAAAGCAATCCTGGTACTGGAGAGGCATAGATAGGACTCACTGGACAGCTAGTCTAGCCAATTAGTGAACTCAAACTTCAGTGAGCGACCATTTCAAAAACTAGAGAACAACTGAAAACAACACCTGAGGTCAATTTCTGGCCTCCACATGCCTGGCCACCCACACAAACCCACTTTCACATTTTCACAAATGTGTATACACACACACACACACACACCACACACATACACACACATACACACCACACACACACACACATACACACACACACACCACACACACACATACACACACACACACACCACACACACACATATACACACCACACACACCACACACACACACATACACACCACACACACACACATACACACCACACACACACACATACACACCACACACACACACATACACACCACACACACCACACACACACATACACCACACACACACACATACACACCACACACACACACATACACACCACACACACACACATACACACCACACACACACACACACATACACCACACACACATACACCACACACCAGAAACACATATACTAATGTAAAATAAAGGTATTGGAAAAATAAGTAAATTCAGTATGTTTTAAGAACTGTCATTTGTGAGACAGACCTGGGTTCAAGCCCCACAGGATGAAAAGGAATACATGTCATGCCGTTCTATTGCCTTGGATGAGCACTCAGAGCCACTAATGACTAATCCCTGATGGATGGCACATTGAACCTGGTAAGGTTTTTGGTGGAAGGCTTAAAGGGCCATCCTTCTTCCTTGTGTTATTGTTAGGGAGTTAGTTGAAATCTATATGAAAATCCATAGCAAAAACTCATGACCTAAGTACTTTTTACACAATACTAAGTCCTTTCTCACATCCAAAGCTCACTAACAGGAGACAATTTACATTTCAATCAATCAACAGTAAGAATGAAAAAGAGCAGAATTGCAACTAATTCTTTTAAATGGAGGAAAAAAAGAAAATTTTCAGTTGATACATTTATAGCAATAAATGCAGCTTGATCTAACACTGTAAAAGTACTTTCCGTCCTAGTGAGCCTCAGCTCTCAAGTAGACACAGTGTAGAGCTACCTGAGAAGGGAGTCTCAGTGAGGGCTTGCCCAGATCAAGTTAGTCTGTGAGCATGCACAGGTGGTGGATTGCCCTGCTGTTAATTAATGTAGGATAGCCCGGCCCACTGTGGTCATTCAAAAACCAACAAATTGGTCTGGGAGGATGACTCAAATGGGAAAGGACCTGACTCTCCAGCACTAAGATCTGAGTTCGAATCTTTAGGACCCACCTAAAAAAGTTAACTGCGGGGATGACTCCTTGAGAAACGGGACAGAGAGCGGCGGATCACTGGAAGTTCTCTGTCTAGCAAACCTGGTTTACTTGGTGAGATTCCAGGAGAATGACTTTATCTCAAACAGAAGGAGAAAGATTCCAGGGGGCTAACAGCCAAGGCTGTGCTCTGACCTCCACAAATGTACTACATATGCACATGCCCATACCTACATGTGTACCCACACTCGCCTCCCTACCACACCCCCACACACATTAGCACATTGGCATTTTATCTCGTCTTTCGTTAGCTCTAAGAAGAGCAACTGGAAGAGTTGAATAGTGTCTTTGCTCAATTTTTATTTATTTATTTTTTCTTTTCTTTTTTCCGGAGCTGAGAACTGAACCCAGGGCCTTGCGCTTACTAGGCAAGAGCTCTACCGCTGAGCTAAATCCCCAACCCCTCAATTTTTATTTTTATATATGTATGTAATATATGTTTGCATTATGTATTGATGCATACATATTTATTTTTACATGAATATATATTTATATGTGTGCATCCATGTTCATATGTGTGCACATCACACGGGTGTGCCTGTGTGTCTGGGTGTGTGTGTGTGTGTGTATGTGTGTGTGCGTGTGGAGGCCAGTAATCATTTCTCAGGACCCGTTCAGACGTTTTAGTTGGGAGCCGGCTATCCACTGGCCTGGAGCTCATTAATTAGATTACAGTGGCTGACTAGGAGCCACAGAAATACCCTTGGCTTTTCCTCCCTGCAGCCGAGGCCATCAGCCTAGACCACCAAACACAGCTCTTTTTTTTTTAAAGCATGGATTGTGGGGATCAAACTCAGGTACACCTGCAAAGGTTTAACCAAGAAAGTCATCTGCCCAGCATTGCATTTGCCTGGTTAAGCTTTTGTTTTATTATTATGCATTACATGGTGCAAGTCTATTCTGGTTTTTGTGGAAGTATGCAAAGCACTTTGAGTCTGCCAACCCTTCACTCCACAACCATTCCCTTCCCGTCCTTTCTACCCCTGTCATCCTCTTTGTTTCCCTAGACAATTTCATTTCTACTTTCAGGTCCTTTGTTTATATAAGATGTGTCAATAAAAAAAAAAAAAATCTAGGACCCGTAGCTGACACTAAACATGGTACCTGTGTTTCTTGACTCAGTTTTCTGACTTGACTCACTTAGTAAGATGCGGTCTTTGATTGTGCCAAACTTCCATTACATCTTCCTCTCAAAGAGCTTGAGATAGTCACAAGGGCTAAAGGTTTGCTTTTTGTAGACAGGAAAGAATGTAATTCCAGGATCAATCAATCACCCTACCTCAGGTAGAGTTATAGTAGCAAAATTATGAAACAATTCTTTCAGGCCTTTGCTTTCCAGGTACTATTGTGATGAACCCATCACTAAGGTTGCCCAGTGAGATGCGATCACTTGAAATTCTGCCCTGCAACCCAGTGATGTGCCCTGAGCCAGGCATGAAAGGATCATTCCCAAGTATCTCCCCAGCTCAGCCTCTTTGAATGGAGTTCTTCATTCTGTGAAGTGGGGCTCTGTCCACGGCTCTAAACTTTCCACACTGCACTTTCAAAGCCGTGTCCCTCGTCTCTTGTATTTTCTGAGGCCTGTTTGGGGGGGCTGTGCAAGCTGTGGGAGCACAGCTCATTGAAGCAGTGTCAGAGCGACCTGCAGGTCACTGCAGAAGGTGTAATCATCTCTAAAGGGCTGTGGGAGGGGTAAGGGTGGGGGTGCAGGGCTGAGCGAATCCCTTTTCCCTCTAAATTTCTCTATGGAACAGGGGCATAAATGCTGTTTCTTCTTACCACTCACCCTCTCCTCAACTTCTCTATTTGTTCAGAAACAGGCCAGTGAAATGGCAGCAGGAAAGGTGGGTTTGTTATCGAGCCTGATGTTCTACTTGAGTTCTGAGACCTCCAAATGTCTCCTATGGCATGCACCCAGCATATGCATGCACATATATTCACATACATCATACATTTAAGACTGGGATATAGGGGTCTTTTCCCTCTCTTCCTTAAAGTCTCATGTATTTCCATCCCTGAAAACCATTATAGGATCAGAAGGAAAAGTTGTATCAAGCACTTTGTTGTTTTCAATAAAGTCATTCCTAACCTTTGGAAAATTGTTGAAAGATGAAATGCTATCTTTTTATCTCACAAGAGATATCATTGGGGTTGAGGGAGATGGATCAGATCCTAATGTAGGTTTCTGGGCAAAGATGAGGACCCCAGTTTGATCTCCATCTTAAAAAAGCCAGGAGATAGGAGGATCCTGGAAGCCAGTTGAGCAGCCAACCTAGCTAAATGAGCAAGCCCCAAGTTCAGTGAGAGACCTTGTTGCAAAAGAACAAGATTAGGAATAATAGACAGAGATGTCCAACATGGACCCATGACCTACACAGACACAGACACAGATGCAGTGTGACTCCGTGGCAAAATAACAATATAGACCTGTTTAGAAAAATCCAAAAGATGGACTTTTCATTAAAAGTTAAATCTTCGTTTCTATTGCTAAGATTTTTATCTTGACAGAGAGCAAATTAGTGGAGGGAAGGGTTTATTTGGATATAATTGCAGGTTATAGTTCCAGAGATGTCACTGCAAGAACACAAGCAGCAGATCACATATTCACAGTGAAGAACCAAGAGGGAATAAACCCATGGGTTCTTGTTGGCTAGATTTCAGCTTGACTTCTCTATTCCTATGATCTTCAGGACCACCAGCCTGGGGAATGGTGCCACCAACAGTGGACAGAGTCTTCCCATATCATGGACCAACTTGACCTAGATAGTACCCCATTCAAACTCTCTTTCCAGGTGATTCTAAGTTGTGTTACTAAAAATATCCAGTACATTCTTTCCAAAGATGCCTGCTACCATGGAAATATTTAGTCAGCAAACTGATTTAGTTCAGAAGAATTAAGCTCTGGCTACTTCCAATGCAAATACAGGATGCCAAAAAAAAAAAAAGTCAGGATAAACTTTTATTCTAAGCTATATACTGAGGAAGAAGACACATATTTGGCTTCCTTATTGGTCTCCCTATTCATTCTCCAAAAGAGTAATGTCTGTTTCATAAGAAACATTTATTCTTTTCCATACTTGGAGGCAGAAAGGAGAAGCATTCCAAATATGCGATCTTCATTGTAAAGTGTTTGTTGGCAAGATCTGTGTTAGTGTTCCAATCATTTAATATTAAAAGGGCCTGACTTCCCTCCAAGGAAGGTCACCGAAGCATGTATCTAAATCCCAGGAAAGATATGAAGGGATTTTTTTTTCCATTCCAAGCGTTAAGCAACCCATTTCACTGGTGGAGACATTTTCATGGCTCTCTTTCCCCATCTGTATGGAAGAGCAAGGGAGATGGGAAACATATTAGGTATGCTTAGCATGTACTGAAGAACAGTTGGCTAGCATGCTTCTGAGGCACACTCTGGCACGCAAGCATTCTGAACGATGCAATTTCTCCACTTCCAAAACTCAACAATCTTTTCTGCCGCACAGCATCAGTGGAATGAACACTGGTATTTTATGTGTCTCTTCCTGGAGTACTGTCCATTTATTTGGGAGGTGTCTATAAATCACATTAATTCACAAAAGACCAAGTTCAAATCAGATGTTGCATGTGCGCATACACACAAGCTATGGCTCTTTTCTTCCTTTTGCTGGTTAGTTATAGATTAGAGATTTGTAGTCTAAGTCACAACCCTCCCTGAGGCCGGGAATGCGGCTAATGAATGCATGGTAAGCATCCAGCAAACAAGAAGGCCTCACTACTTTGCCTTCTTCTCCGAGTTGCAGCACAGATTGTCGTCTCTGGGGAGCTTGGGCTTCCTCATGGGAACCCTCTTCCATTTCATATTTGTAATTATTACCTCTCAGCGTTTACCCAAATGTGAAAGTGTGTCATCAAAGCAAACACTTCAAACATAATATCTTCCCTATTTCATGTAAAATCTTAGCTGTAGAATCTAACCAGCTCATAGCACACATGCTAGATTGAGACTCCAATAGCCCAAGCCAGGACTCATCGCACCAAGAGTCCCTGCACTAGATCTCAGTTTCTTCCCGTTCTGCAGGAGTTAGCAAAGTTTCCCCCAAAGTGTCAAATAGCTTAATAGATATATGAGCCTCTGTGGACTACATACAATCTGTCACTGCTTAAAATTAAACTGTATAATCTTTTAAAATATAACAAGCCTTTCGAACTCTCCAGTCTAAGAAAAACAGGAAGCAGGAGCTGATGGATCAGTGGGAGAATGCTTGCTTAACACACACACACACACACACACACACACACACACACACACACACACACACACACTGGGGACCTATTTCTTAGTACCAAGAAAGGGTGGGGGTTGGGAGAGAAAGGGGGGAGATAAAGGAAGAGAAGGAGAAAGAGAAAGAAATAAAAAGAGGAAGGAAGAAGCAAGAGGGAGGGAAGAAGGGTAGAGAGAAGAAAAGAAGAGAAAGAAGAAAAGAAGAGAGAGAAGAAAAGAAGAGAGAAAAGAAAAGAAGAGAGAGAAGAGAAGAAGAGAGAGAAGAAAAGAAGAGAAGAAGAGAGAGAAGAAAAGAAGAGAGAGAAGAAAAGAAGAGAGAGAAGAGAAGAAGAGAGAGAAGAAAAGAAGAGAGAGAAAAAAAGAAGAAAGGGAAAGGAAGAGAACTAGGAAAAATAAAGGAGGAGACAAAGGCTTATCCTTAGGGAAATACCTGGCATATTCTCATGATGCTATTGCAAAACACCCTAGTGGTGAAGTGAACCATGCAGTGTTTGTTGAGCTGCCTCAAATGCAGACTTGGATAGAGACATCCAGAAATGGCAGCTTCCTTTGCAAAAGGGATATTCATCCATCCTCCACTCCCCCAGCAGGGACAGACACCAGCATTCACCTATCGTGAATTCTGCATGAGACAGGTTCACAGCTGGTTTGTTTCTCTCTGAAAGCGTAGCCTATGGGTTTAGATTTTTCAAAATCTACTTTAATGGGGGGGGGGGGGTTCCCAAATGCTTCGATCCCCCTTCTAGCCCAGTCTCCAAAGGGAGGGGAGAAAAGATGGTAAGTAGGACGAAGAGGTGCAGACTTGTTTAGAAGTATTTTTGGGGGGATGATTCTAATCTCCATTGTCAGGAGACCAGTAGGCTAGTTCAGTAGTGTCAAGGTCTCAACAGTCCAGTACAAAGGTTGGCAGCAAGAGCTCGGTGCAGCAGAAACTGCCAGGCCTCCACCAAATCAGCACAAGTCAGTGGGAGCAGGGAGGACTGGCTGGAATACCGGGACTTGTCTGCTATCATGCCTCTCTCAATGAAGTGAAAAAGACTCAAGAACAATGGAACATTGCAAGGAATTTTTCCACCTCGGTAGCCTTTCATGACTGTTGATCTATGTGGCTGTTTCCTCTGAGCCCAACTTAGTGATACCCTTATAACCTGTGCTGCTTGGCTTTTAAGGATGTGACATAGCATTATTTGGGAAGAGAACACTTCAACTGAGAATTGGCTTACAAGCTCATCTGTGGTACACTTTCTAGACCCTTTCTTGATGGGGGAGGGCCCAGTACACTATGGGCGGTGCCATCCCTAGGCAGGTGGTCCCAGGTTGTAGAAGAAAGTAGAATGAGCAATCCTTGGAAAACAAGCCAGTAGCAGCATTCCTTTATGACTTTTGCTCCTGTTCCTGCCCCTGGGATCCTGTCTGAGTTCCTGCCATTGGCTTCTCTGGTTGATGGACTCTGATTGGGATGAATAAGCAAAATAAACCCTTTCTGTCCCACATTGCTTTTGGCTATGTTTTTATCATAGCAATGTAAAGAAAACTACCTCAGACCTTTAGGATCCAGCGAATCACAAGATTTCCAACAGATGTCTCTAGTTTGGATGCCAAGCTGCAAGCTAATTTTAATCTCTAATTGCAAATTTCCTTTGGATTTTAGACTCTGAGATTTCCTTAATTTTTTTTTCAAACTCAGATTCTTTTTAAAAATACTTTCATGGGATCAGGAAGATGCCTCAGTCGGCAATGTACTGGCTATGGAATCATAAGGACCTAAGAGTGATCCTAGGACCCACATAAGAAGCCAAGAATGCTGGCTTGAACTTGAAAAGTGCTGCGGAAGAGTGGGTGGATCTCTGAGACTTGCAGGGTAGCCTGCCTAACCAACAAGCTGTTAGCTCTAGGTCCTAATGAGGGAAAAATTCTCCAAAACATAAGGTCAGTATGTCCTGACACCCAGCCTGAAGTTGATGTGTCACCATATATGTACATGTACACACAGACAGACAGACACAGACCGACAGACACACACACACACACACACACACACACACACACACACACACACACACACCAGCTTTGACATCATACTTCAAATTGTTTATCACAAGAGAGTTATAAAGTCTTCTATATGTCCAGGAAACAGGAAACAGATATTTCCCCCCATCACTTGGATTTTGAGACAGGGTTTCTCTGTGCAATAGCTGTGGCTGTCATGGAACTCACTTTGTAGATAAGGCTGACCCTCGAACTCACAGATCCAACTGCCTCCACCTAACAATGTGCTGGGATTAAAGATGTGTGCCACAACCTCCTCAGATACGCTTTTGAAAAATATTGTGGTGTGTGTGTGTGTGTGTGTGTGTGTGTGTGTGTGTGTGTGTGTGTGTCATCTTCTGTTACATGGTTATCCTCTGGAATCAGAGTGGAATATTATATCCCTTGAAGCGAAAGGTATTTGTAAACCACTCAATGAGGGTGTCGGCATCCAAACTCTTGTCTTTGATAGAGCAGAAAGAAAGCTTAATTGTTAAGCCATCTGTGGAGCCCTCAGATACATCTTTATCACTGATGACCGTGGGCTATATTTTCCAAACATTGCACCTTGAATTTAAGTGTAGCCAGGCCAAATAGCTCTGTGTGTGTGTGTGTGTGTGTGTGTGTGTGTGTGTGTGTATGTGTGTGTGTGTGTGTAGATCAGAAATCAACCTCTGATGTCATCCTTTGGATGCTCTCTACTTGTATGTGAGGGCTTCTTTGCTTTGCTACACTTTTGCTTTGAGGCTGGGTCTTTCATTGGCTTGAGATTTAAGTTAAAGTGTGGATTCATCCATCTCCACTTCTTTGGAGTTTTAAGAGCAGGCCCCAGCACCTGCCTTTTCATGTGGATTCTAAATAGAATTCAGGTCCTCATGCTTGTAAGACAACCACTTTCCTGACTGTCTGCGCAGCTTGTATCCACATAGCCACTAAGCTCACATAAATTCTGTAGGGATTAAACTGCACACAAATACGACCCAGGAAGGCACCCAGGGCTTCCCCAAACAAATTTACAAGATAATATTTCAGTGCGTTATCTTGGAGCCTTCATCCTAGATGAGACGGCAAAGTCTTGAGCTCTCTGGTACTTGCTGCCCATCTGTTCCCACGTTGGTGAGGTCAATGCTTCAAACTCAACTAGATCAATTATTCAATAGTGGCAAAAAGCCTCAGCCCCTCCCCCCTGCAACCTGGCAGACAATTTCCACTGAAGGAATGAGAAGCCACCCATGGGAGAGTCATCTCAGGTGCACAGATGTTTTACATACTTCTTGAATGCATGGGTATGGAAGAATGAAAGTGCTTTTTTTTTTTTTTTTAAATAATTTTGTCTTATCTTATTTTATGTTTTGTCCTTTGAGGAAAAATGCTGTTCAGGATCTTGATTTGTTTTGATAGTGAAGCAATGCATAAAATAATGTGTAAAACTGGTGCTTCATAAACAAGTCACAGTAGCTCCGGGTTCACCGAGTGTGAGGCATGTTGAATTATCCAAATGGCACCATGTATTCCCTGTAGAGCCAAACCAAGTAGAGGAAGAACATTTTAATCATGGCCTCTGTGTGAGCATTCGTAGGTGTGTATTTAACATTCATTCCACAAACATTTATTATAGACACTTGTTCTGTGGAGAATATTACGCAAGTGCTCGGAGCTTGAGAGAAAGAAAAAAAAATCAGGAGAGGATCTGCTTTCCTGGCCTCCTTTTTCTATTCTGCTAATAGAAATAACTCTGTAAACAAGTCCTGGGGATATTAGGCCCATCCTGCATGTGTGGGTTTGTTTATCTATGTATACTTCCGTGTTCATCCGAGCAGGTTCCTACCTTGCTAACAGACTCACATGGTGGTCTGCAAAGCAACTCTTTTTTTTTTTTTTTCGGAGCTGGGGACCCAAACCAGGGCCTTGCGCTTGCCAGGCAAGCGCTCTACCACTGAGCTAAATCCCCAACCCGCAAAGCAACTCTTACAACCGCTCCAGTTTCACGTCTGCTGCTGTAACAAAACCCCTTGACTGAAAAGCAACGTTGGAGGAGGGAGTGTTGCTTGGGCTCCTGACTGCAGGTCAAGGTCCATCATTGAGAGAAGTTAGATTAAGGACTCAAAGTAGGAACACAACAGAAGGCTGGCTTGCTATTTCTCACAGCAACACTGGAAACTCACTTCACCACAAAGAACATCAGGGACCCTGGGGATTCTGCGTGCTGGCTTGCTCAGAGACTCATGCTCAGCTCCTTTTGTATACAGCTAAAAATCACTTACCAAGGGAATGGTACCACCCATAGTGGTATGTGTCCTCCTATATCCACTAACAATCAAGACATTGATTGTTATTTGGTAGACGTATCCATAGGCCGAACTGATCTAGACAATTCCTTAATTAATATATTCTTCTCACATGATTCTACATGGTGGCAAGCTGTTGGCTGAAGCTAACAAGTGCCCAACTCAATCAGGAAACACTAGTGGGTGCCCAAAGAATGATTGGGAGAAGTCATGTTTTTTAAAAAAGAAAAGAGTAAGCCCCAGGGATCTGCCTGTCTCTGCCTCTCCCAACTTGGATGCACCAAGTTGCTGCCCAGTTCTGGATGATTCTAAAGGGTCTTACAAGAAAGGGATAACTCTAAATGATGAGGCAGCCAAGGAGAGTATATGAAAGGTCAGGGGCTGGGAGATGTGCAGTAGGTAAGAGCACTTGATGTATCACCATGGAAACCCAAAGTTCAAAACTCCATCACCCATGTCAAAAGCAAGTAGTGGCCCCACCCAAGCATGTAACCCCAGTGCTGCACGGAGAAGAGACAGGAGGCTCACTGGGGTTTACTGGGTTGCAGATTAGCTCCAGGTTCAGTAAGAGACCCCATCCCAAGGGGATCTATCATAGTATGATAGAGAAGGTCACTCATAGTATGCTAGAGAATGTGTTCCTCTAGACTTATGTGTGGGGTGGCAGGCAGTGAAAGGAACTCTGATTCCTGGTTAAGATAGGCCAAATTCCCAGGAGACTCTAAAAGGGACTTCAGATGCATTCCCAGTCTCCCAGAATATCAGGGCCTCAAGTAGATGCACCCCCAAAAGACCCCTGTAGAGAGGTTTAGACAGGCCAGTCATGCCCCAAGCCCCTCCTCTACAGGTGAGGACATGACCACAGTCACTGTAAAGACAGGACCACGCCCCCAAATATGTAGATGAGGTCTTCCCAAGCTCTCAGGTCAAACCAATAGGAAGTATTGACCCATCCAAACACTGACCCATCCAAAATACTATATTTGAGTGTCATGTTCAGAATTAAAGGTATACAGGAATTATTCCATCATCTGGGAGCTTCTGTCATAAGAGCTGTAACATTGCTGCTTGGGGAAGAGATCTGCTCCCCGGAAATCACCGCCAGAAGCTCCCTTGCACCCCTTGCCTGCTACTCAGTCAGTCTTCTGCTGGCTCAGGCGGGCTGAGCAACCCAATTGGCAGCAGCACAAAGGAGAGGCAGCGAAAACTGTCTTTCTCCCTGCCTGAGTTCTCTCCCCCTCTCCTGAACCCACGTGACTAGATGGGCCAGAGAGGACTGAGAAGAGTCCTACAGCACCAGAGCCCCACTTATGTATGAATACAGGAATGTGTCTTTACGAGATACCATATACAAACACATGCCAAAATTAATTAGTAAAAATGAAGATAAGTCAAGTCTCCAGAGGAACAAAAACACTCCATGTTCCCTAAGCAGTGGTGGACCCACTAGCTGAGCAGAAGGTACCTGCATTCATTCTTCTCAGCTCAAAGATGCAGATGGGATGGGGTGCCTATCTTTGCTTCCTCCACAATGATGGGCCGTAACCTGGAATTTGGAGCTTAAATAAACCTCTTCTCCTCCAAATTGCTCATTGTTATTTCATTTTAGCGGCAGAAATGAAATGAAAACAACAGTATCTGTTATGGAAATATGTAATTTTTTAGGGAGCAGTGGATGGTGCTGCCATAGAGGGCAAATGGGGGATGGGGAACAGGATCAATGTGTGACCATCCTTGCAGGGGGACTTCTTTTGTGAAGGAAGCCGCCACAGGCATGTCTGAATCCAAAGAATTTGACAAAGCAGTAGTTGCAAGAAGACAAAGGAACAGAAATCCATATCTAAGCCAAAGCCCATATGGTAAACCAGGCATGGGAAACTTTCCCCAAGTTGGCTTCATTATTACTGACATAAGTGTGAATGGGGGAAGGACTCTCTGGTTCTCCCTATTCTTGAGGAGCTGTTGGTGGTTAGTGGTTAGTGAGAAAAGGGGAGTCATCTCCTCAGTGGTGTAGCCATTGTTAAGTCATCCTTCGTATAGTACATAACCATGCCCTCATGCTCCTGTAAGTCATCCTAATTAAAATGTGTGGGTCATGAAATTAAAAGACATGAAAGTAAGGATGGGGCTTATTGGAAAGGAGAAGGCTTCCAGAGAGAGTAGGAGGGCGATAAGAAATCGATACGATCAAATGCATGGTGTGCATTTGTGGAAATGTCAACAAATATACAATATTTTTCAAACTTCTAATTCTAGGTGCATGGAACCGGTGAACTACCCTTTCCACTCCCGCCCAGATTGAGCTCATTTCCCCCCTCAGGAATGCAGAAGTGTATTCTCTCCTTAAAAATTGTTTCTGGTTCTATTCAACATGTAAATCAAGTGGTGTGTGTGTGTGTGTGTGTGTGTGTGTGTGTGTGTGTGTGTGTGTGTGTGTGTGTGTAAATGTCACAAAATAGTTTGCTAGCATCAGGAGATGTAGCCAGGTACGTTTTGTAGTTCTGATTAAACTTATACTGCTGACCAAGAAGACACAGAGGTGACAAGTAAATAGGATTTATTTCTTTCTCCAAGTATTCATATGCTTTGCACTTTTCCTGGTCTCTTGTCCCCAGCTCTACCGTGTTGCCACTAATGCCTGTTCTAGCCTGATGCAGAGTGAAGCTTTTGTTCCTGAGAGGAAATGTGGCACACTGGTCTTGGTGGAATTCTAGCCAAGGCTTCCGTTTCCTCATTTAACCAGCATAATGTGGGAAGCTTTCATGGGCCAGTGAGATTTCCTTGGAAACCCTTTTAGCAGGACATACTTCCTGATATTTATATCTGTGTTCATTAGCTTTGAGTAATCCACCCAATCCAGAATCATCTGGGAAGAACATCTTAATGAGAGGTTGTCAATATTGGATTGAACTATCAGTGTGTCGGTAGGAGATTATCTTAAGTCAGTTGACATGGGAAGACCCAGGCCACAGTGGGCGGCCCCATTCCTTAGACACGGAGCCTGCACTGTTTACAAATGAAATGCTTGAGCTGGTCAAAAGCAAGCAAGAAAACATGTACACATTCATTTTCCCTCTACTCTTGACTTGGTTTTAGTATGTCTGGCTGCTCAGTTCCTACCTTGACTTCTTGCTATGATGGACCATAACCTAAAATTGTGAGCCAAAATAAATGCTTTTATTTTAAATAATACCGTAAGTTGCCTTTCACCCAGGCATTTTTTTCACAGCAACCGAAACTAGGATATCACCCATCTCATAGAATGTCCCACTCACTCAATAGCTGCACAAACAAATTCCAACTATTTGCTAACAATCTTTAGCTGAATCTTCCTACACATTTTTATTTGATCAAGTGACATCTACTCAGAAAAACAAATGCTCATAGCTTGCTTATTCTTGCAGACATACATCTCTCTCCAGATTGTGGGTAGATTGTTTGACATGAAATCTCAGGTATTTACTACATGAGATAATTTTATATATATGTATGTGTTTATGCATGTGCATGTGTGTGTGTGTGTGTGTGTGTGTGTGTGTGTGTGTGTAAGCCAGTATTTTGTGCTTATAGTGTAGGAAGAAGAAAAAAAGAAAATAAAGGAAAAAAACCAATAAACTTCTTACTTTTCCATGTTGCTTTTCTTTTGTGAGGTCACAGTGATGGTCTGTTTTGCTCTCTGATCTGAGAGCTCAGTCTCCAGTGTATCTGGATCAATGCATTCTTATCATTGCCCCTTGCCTGCATCCAGGAATCTGAATTGAAACAAGGGATTCTGTGTTGCCACACTTCTCCTCTGCCCAAGCTTCCCCTAAAATTGCTACCTCCTCCTTTCCAGTAGCAACCCTCCCCTTGCTGGCAGAGCTCTGCAGAATGCTGCATGCTGAGAATATATCCCAGCCTACTGAGGCAGAAAAGTAATGTACTAGCAGATTCCTGTGAGCATCTGAAATCAGCTTTGAAAATGTCAAACAGCCCTTTGATGCCCTGCTGCTCCTGTGTGCAACATCCTAATTTTCCTCTGAGGGAGTCTCAGGATGGAGAATTGGTTTTGCTTCCCTTCAGTAAGTCAGTGAGACATTTATTAGAGACCTACTATGTATCTCTCTCTCTCTCTCTCTCTCTCTCTCTCTCTCTCTCTGTGTGTGTGTGTGTGTGTGTGCTCATGTGCACACATGTGTACGTGCCCTGTGCATGTGTGCATTATACATTCATATGTGTAAGATTTCATTGTATAACAGTCAGTTGGGTAAGGGCTGACTCCCTGAGCTGAGAAACAAGTTGGGCTGGAAACTATGAAGCAAATACAATAGGGACATGGCTTATCTTTCTTGTAAGTCAGTGACGTTCTAGAAGTTCTTTTTGTAGCAGCCACCGTACTCAGTTCTTGGGTATTTGTTACTCTCATTTCACACAGTTTATCATTTGTGATAAACTGCTCCAACCTGTGCCATGGTTCGTGGGTTCAACCCTTTCCAAATACTCAATCAAGCTTTGATGGTTGATGGTGGGCAAGTTCTCCAGTCAACATAGCAACCTGAGCAGGCATTGATATTAGGGTCCTACTGTGTGAGTATAGACATCCCTGCTTCCCCAAAGGGTTCCCCATAAGCCAATTCCCAGAACCTTCAGACATGGCTATTGTGGTCACATCAGCATAACAATAGTCTGAATGAGTATTCTCAGATAAAATATATAATATATATGGCTCCATTTTAAGCAAAAACTAATTGATTGTATCGTGACCCCAGATAAGCAGTGAATAGCTGTAAACAAGCATTGGCTATCTAATTAAAATCATTATAACATTATAAAATGTGGTGATGGTTAGTTGGGAAGATCTATCAAGGAAGAGCATGTGTATATCACTTGAAATATTGCTTTAATTACCTGCACGCCTTGGCTCCATCTCATTTCAGGAATGCAGGCTTGACATGACCAGCATTCCTCATTTCTGCACTTGCTTTCCTTTCATTCTGTCTGTCTGTGGGATTTTGTCTGATTTTGAAGATCTGCACTGACTCAGTACTGACTTTGGAATGAACCTCTGTAAAGAAAATAAACATCCTCCAATCTTCCAAGTGAAACACCCAGGGATAAGGGCATAGTAGAACAAGTGAGCAGGAGAAAACGGTGAGTGGAGTGGTTGGTGTACAAACATAGCAATGAAGTTTCCTGTACCATTCTAGCAGTTGAAACAATGTAAGGGATCTAGAACTCAAACAACCAGACAGTCATATTGGAACAAAACCAATGGGGCTGGAGAGTGCGTCAATAAGTTGCCATGTATGCATGAGCATCTGAATTTGATCTCCAGAACTAATGTTTAAGAACCATGGGTGTAGTGGCACTCCCTTCTATTCCCCATGAAGAAAAGGTGAAGACAGGAGAATCCTCTTAATTTACTGGCCAGCCAGCATACCCCTTAGTGAATTCTATGTACGTGAGAACACTGTCTCATAAAACAAAACTGATGACACCTGAGGAATGATACCTAATATTGTCCCCTGGCCTCTCCATCTATGCAACCCACATGCACATGTACACACACACACACACACACACACACACACACACACACACACACAGATGGGGGGGAGGGAGAGAGAGAGAAACACATAGCTTTCTTTTGTTCTCACAAGAGAGCTTCCATGCATGCTACATTGACTTTTCCTAGCAGCTTACTGACTTCCCCATTCTCCACCCTGTCATTCAGACCTCACAAAACTTGCCTGATGCTCTACAAATGAAATCTCAACATTCCCTTTAAATTCCTGAGACACTCCCTTAAAGTTACTCTCGGTGTTCGACTTCTGGACACTCACAGCTAGGCAGATGCTTCCTTTCCTACTTCCCTCATGACCTCAAGCTATGGACTATACATATCTGAGACCAACTCTTCATCTTTATTGCCTTTCCTTCTCGGAAGCACTTTCGTATTTCCCAATTTATACTCAATTGATTCAGTATCTATAAGTTTTGAGCCCGCATTTCCTTTATAAACAATTTCCCCAAAAGGCTTGCTCTTGATTTTGATCCAATCCTTTCATTGGCTTTGAACTCACTAAATAGGATATGCTAATTTGCCAGTAATCCTTACAGATCTGCCTGTCTCTTCTTCATGAGCTCTTGGGTTATATGTGCATAGTACCACGTTCAGCTTTTGCATTAAAAAAAAGAGGCTCTAAAGGATTGAACTCAGGCCCTCATGCTTTCAAAGAAAGTGCTTTATAAACCAAGCTGCTGTTGATTTGTTTTGTTTTGAGACCACATCTCAGTATGTAGTCCTAGCTGACCTGGAGCTCATACAGACCAGGTTGGCCTCAAACTTACAGTAATCCTCTTGTTTTCACCTTCCAAGTACTGACATTATAGGTCTGTGCTGCCCTGAGCACCCTACATTCATATAAGTAATAATAACAGACATTTGTTGAGCATTGGCCATCATTGTGAAGCATCCATGTGGCTTAAGCAACTAAGATTGTGTAGTATTTAAAATAACCAATCAACATCTTAGTAGTGATCAAGTGTAACCATAGGTCACAAACTCTGGTGTGAACAAGTCACAAGTCACAAGACTGTACACTCTGGCTTTCCCACAATTATGTGACTATTGGAATCAATCTGTCAACCAAAAAAAAAGCATTAACAGTGAGTTCTCTATTCTTAGATGTCTTTAGCATTGCTATGTAGCAATTTCCTGAGTTTATACTACCCATCTTGCAGGGAGTTCATTAACAATGAAAAGTACAACTCAGGAGGTTCAGGGAGCCCCTGAAACTTAGCAGATGCATTAGACCTCCTCACCATCCCCAAAGTTTTTAAGTATTAAGGATCATTGAGAAACTCTTTTAATCCAATCTGCTTGGAAGACAGACTAGTCAAGTTGTCTTTAAGAAGAGTAGAGCAGTTGAGTTTTCTGGAGAAGACCTTTCATCAACCTGTCATACTGTTTGCAAATCATGCAGTGAGTTCCAAGGATGCAGCTTTCCTAAGCAATTACTCAGACTGGGGAGGGATTTTGGTGATCCAGCTGTCTTCAAGTCATTTTGATTTGTAATTAACCCCTCACCATCTTCCTTTAAGTAATCAAATAAACTCCTTGATTTGTCAAATTGGACTTTGTTGGTATCCTTACTTTGATCTTCCATTGTTTCTCAGTCTATGGCTGATAGAGGTTTGTTCACTTCTCCATGAGAATAATGTCAGACATCAAGCATCTTGTGTTAGCTGCAGTGTATTACAGTCAGTATGCATTAACTTTCTGCCTCATGTTTGCACAAAAGCAACTCAATTCTCATCAAAGGAAGAACCAGGATCAAATGTTTATCTCCCTAAACTATAAGCAGCCATATACAATGACAAACTAGTGGGAGAATATGCAATCAGTTGACTTAAGGGAAGCATCATAATGTATGTAGCTTGTGCCCAAGGGAGGGAGCAAATTGTTGGCTGGAGAATTTTGTTTTTAATTAAACAGGTAATGTATGCTTGTGTGCCGTCCTTTAAAGGAAAATGTATTCACCACAGAGGCATGAATCCTATTAGGCCCTCCCGTACATAAACAGTATGGGTGATTAGCACTGATTGCTGTACTATTAGAGACCTATGCGTGGAATAGCTTGATTGTAGCATGACTGGATCCTGAAAGAGCTCCCATATGCTTTGCCCTGAATTGTGGGGACTTGGTGGGGGCTGAATTTTACCTCGATTCACAAGTGCAGGTTTGCATATTTGTGGGTGGGGTAAGAATGCTTTCTTTGTATAGGATAAGGAAGGAGAAAAATCAGGGAGGTTTTTTTGTTTTGGTGACTCCAAAACAAAAGGGATGGTGATGGTGATGGTGATGGTGATGGTGATGGTGATGGTGATGGTGATGGTGATGGTGATGGTGATGGTGATGGTGATGGTGACTCCAAAAGCTTCTTTGGCAAAGCTGAGGTCCCTGCCCATGCAAGAAGTTACCTGGTGCTATCTCAGAGAATTCAGTCTGTTATAGATGAAGAGACACTACCTTCTGGATTTCCTGATTCCAACTACAGTTGTCTTGGTTCTCTCCTGAGCAAGAAAGTATTCTCACCAGGTCACAATTGAGGTGACCAAGTGGTCAAGATTTACTTTCAGCAGGAACAGTAGCATAAGCAAAGTATACCCCCTAGAGCGGACAGAGGACCTAACTGATGCAGATGTCTCTCTAATACATGAACTTGGGAGTTTCTGCCTAACATTTCTCCATCCTTGCTGATGCCTAAGGTGATCTGGGGATATTTCCCTTCTAGAATAATCAGGTTTATTAGAAGCCCAACCTACACTAAAGTATGTATTTCCTGTATGAATATATCTAAAGGTGAATTTATACATAATGTTGAAGAACTTACAGGGGGAAGAAGCATCAAGGCTCACCAATGCTTTTCACAGATGTGCTTCATGGTATGCTGTTCCCTTCTTCTAAGCTCTGCCCTTCTGCTTATCTAGTCAGCTTGACTATCCAGCTGTGAGCCCCTTTGTTCATTTTTCTTGGTGTTCCTAATGTCACCATTTTGACTCTTTTTTCCCCCATCTTTATTAACTTGAGTATTTCTTATTTACATTTCGATTGTTATTCCCCTTCCTGGTTTCCGGGCCAACATCCCTCCAACCCTTCCCCCTCCCCTTCTCTATGGGTGTAGTCATTTTAATCCTCACCTTAAGTCTTAACCAACTTGATTCTGTCTTGTTCTACCCAAATTGTTCACTCATAATATTAGTGTCTCATTCTGGAAGTCCTGGAAGGAGCTAGATGTGCAAAAGAAACTAAACACATCTGGGTTTTCCTCACTGCCTAGCCAAAGCCAAAAGATGTCTCTGACTGTGTCACCTCCCCTCCTGTGATGGGTGATACCTGCTATCAACACAACAGGATCTAGGTTCAGCCCAGGGATGATGGCAGCTCTGAGCATGGCTGCGAGTGAGACTGGATGAGGCTAATGGAAGTGAGAGTATTCACCCCAAATTTTAGCATCACTATTACACAGACTGGGGTCCCCAAGTTAATAAAAAGGAAAAACTGAGCCGAGCACCAGTATTTATGCTCTGTGTTTTCAAACTGTAGATGCCATGTGACCAGCTACTTCCTCTTCCTCTGCTGTGTTTTCCCCCGATGATACATGGTACATGGCACTACCTTAAACTGTGAGCCAAGGTAAAGGCTTCTTTTCTCAAGATCCCTTTGTTTGTGCTAGCAATGGAAATTCAATTAATAAATGCCCTCTTCCTCCCTCCATCACTCTCTCTTCTTTCCCTCCTTCCCGCCTTCCTTCTTACTAGTTCTCATTCTCTTTCTCTCCCATCTTTCCCTATCTTTCTGTGACAGTGTCTGTCTGTCTGTCTGTCTCTCTGTGTCTCTGTTTCTCTCTCCCTCTGTCTCTGTCTCTCTCTGTCTCTCTATCTCTGTCTCTCTCCCTCTGTCTCTCTCCCTCTGTCTCTCTCCCTCTGTCTCTCTCCCTCTGTCTCTCTCTTTCTCTCTCTCTCTCTCTCTGTGTGTGTGTGTGTGTGTGTGTGTGTGTGTGTGTTTGTCTCTCATTTCTGACTTTATAGAAGAGCTTTTTAATCAAAAGCTGTTGCTGACAAATTCAACAAACTGGAAACACTTGTCAGGCCCCTCCTTTCTTCTAGAGTTACTGAGTCAAGGTCCTGCCTCCAGCCTGCAGGCAACATTTGTTCTGTTTCTTTGGACGCAAACATGTAGTTTGACTCAAACATTGCATCCAAACTCAAATTCCCCTTACACTTTCCTCAAGGTTTCATTCTTACCCAAACAGCTCATCCTTACCTACTCCTCCCTCTCTGTTTGTGCCAGAATGTATTTCCCAACTCACTAGAAACATCATTTTCATACAAACAGATAATGAATGCCTGTCAGATACTTACGTAACTTTGTATGGAGGAAACGAGCAGGATGACAGATCCGAGTTGACAGAATAGGAGCTTCAATTTTTATAATCTATGGGGAAACAAAGGCTGAAGAAAGTCTTTAATAAAAGGAACCTTCTGTCCAATGATGCTGTAAGACTGTGTTATTTTCTTTACTAAGCAATACAAACAACACAAGAACAAAAGAAGAAAAAGGATAGGAAAGACATTTGCACCTTAATATGTCTACCTAAATTGTTCTTTAAGTTACAGGGCATGAAACATCAACTATAAAACTAAGAGACTAAGATCCTCCTCTTGCTAATGACATCCAAAGATCATACTAGTTTTGTTGTGTCGTTGTTGTTGTTGTTGTTTTGTTTTGTTTTGTTTGTAAGTTCTGAATGTATTCATTTTCTTTTGTATGTGTGTGTGTCTGTGTGTGTGTGTGTGTGTATGTGTGTGTGTTTTTTGTTGTTGCTGTTGCTGTTGTTATTGTTGTTATTTTGCTGGCTTAGTGGTTTGATTTTTTTGTTTTGTTTTGTTGTTGTTTCTGTTGTTTTGAGAAAAAGAAATGGCTAGCCTGGAACTCACAGAGATCAGTCTGCCTCTGGCTCCCAAGTGCCGAGCTTAAGGCATATACTACCCTCCTGGGCCCCTGCATACATTTTCTTGACCAAAACTCTACTGTGTGCTTTTGTTTTACCACTATCCAATCACTAGCAAATCTTGAGTTTGTTGTGAATTATAAACACAATCATTAAATTTTAAACCCAGGATATTGTGTTGGATAATCCAGATGGAATTGAGTCCATCAATTTTTCCTAAAAGTTGGTCTGGGACTTACATGGGAGAGAGAGAGAGAGAGAGAGAGAGAGAGAGAGAGAGAGAGAGAGAGAGAGAGCGCAAAAGTGTATATGATGGGAGTTTTGGAGATGTATTAGTCCATCCAAATGGTCCATCCTCTGACATCCTCTGAGCTTTACACTTCACCACTGAGGTAAGTCGGTCCTTCCTAACACAAAGATCAAAACATATCCTCTTCTGGGTTCATCTTTTTGGTAACACTGAATAATGTAGTCTTTCCCCCTTTGTGACACGAGCGTATTGTTCTGAGGATGGACAAGGCAGAACCAAGAGTTTTCCGAGAACTAGATCATCTCCAGGGTGGAAAATAAATTCTGCTGTTTCCATATTACTCAGCTGACATCATTTTGTCACTGATGTCCACATGCACTAACATGGGCATAATTAAAGAAATGTCCAATGGGTACCCTATTGCTGCAGGTAGTAGCAGCCTTTCCCGCCCCCCAAAGGCAAGAATTCTAAATGTCTTTATCTGCTAGTGGGCTCTTACTACCCAGCAAATATTCTCTGGATCTGAGTGTCAAAAGATATTTCAGCTGACCATAGGAAAAGAAGGCTGTGAATCCTGTCACATTTTTAGTTATCTGGGGTCTAGTTGTATGAGCTACAGAAGCCCCATAAGTTTGGGTAGTTTTATGACTCTCTTGAGTCTCTCTTCCCCTCAAGGAATTAATGTTTCAATTTGGACGAACAGCTATAGCTGAATGTCCCCCTATGTTTGTTGAGAGTCCCCCACTCCTTCTGTTAAAGCAAACATGCTCAATGCCAAGTTTGCCTCCTTTCCTCCTATTACATTTATCCAAATTACTTTGAGAAACATTTCATTCATTCTTTCACCTCCCTCCCTAGTGCTAAGCCCTCATTGACAGCAGACTTGAATTACATCTTCTTATTAATTTTTTCCCACAAATCTCATGATGATGACCCTTCAATACTGACACCATATGCCTGCACATCTTCCCATGATTTTACCAGAACCAGGAATATACCTTTCCAGTAACACTCACTGTCATGCTAAAAGCCTAAGACATATTCCTCAGTGATGCTAGCACCATCAAGTTAGTGACTGTGACTCATCTTTGGCCATCTTTCCTATATTATGAAGGTGATCTCCTTCTAGCCATACCTTTTAGTTGTCCCCATCTGGCTTATACAATGATTTCATCATTCTAATTTTAAGATTTATTTATTTTATGTATATGAGTATGCTGTAGCTGTCTTCAGACACACCAGAAGATGATTGTGAGCCACTACGTGGTTGCTGGGAATTGAACTCAGGACCTCTGGAAGAGCAGTGAGTGCTCTTAACCGCTGAGCCATCTCTCCAGCCCCATCATCCTAATTTTAATTGTCTACTGACATTGATTCTCAGAAAATTTACTCCCATGAAATTCTCTTTAGAGGCATCCTTAGCAAATGATGAACACTATGTAGTATCAGACTTGAACTTGTCCCAGAAATAATCCAACTAGGTTTCCTTTGACTACACCATACTGTCAAGACCCATTCCCCACTCTAAGCATCATTTTATGCAAGAGTCATGAGCCTTCTGGATTTCTCTACTGCTAAATGCTATGTACATTTTCCTGGTGTGAACCACAACTCCACCAGGTCATATTTGACAACCACATCTTTGAAGCTCACAATCTGTATCTTTTAGATTCCATGTGCAAAGACCTGACAGAAGCATGAAAATGAGAGGATTTATTTTGACTTGGGTCGTGCTTTCAGAATGATTTCAGTCTACTATGACTGGAAGACAAGGTGATAGGAGCATGATGCTGATGCCTGTTTCCATCCTGGAAGGCAAGAAGCCAAGTAAGCAGGTGTAAGCCATTACCCCTAGAGACCTTCTTCCACCATGCAGTCCACTTTCTAAATGGTATCTAATACAGGGGTTCTCAACCTTCCTAATACTACTATCCTTTAATACAGTTCCTCATGTTGTAGTGACCCTCAAGCATAATAATATATCATTGCTATTTCATAACTGTAATTTTGCTACTGTTCTGAATCACAACGTAAGAATCTGATATGCAGGATATCTAATATGCAAGCCCAAGGGGTTGTGACCTACAGGTTGAGAATTACTGCATTATAATCTTCAAAATAGTACCTCCAACTCAGGATTGAGCATTCAGGACATGAGCTGATAGCAAATACCTCAGATTTGGACCATAACAAAGGTATGATAGCTAGGAACTTTTAAAGGAATTCCAACAGCCAAAGGAGGGGCTGGAGGAAGGCATTGTCTTAAAAGTAGGAATGGAAAACTTTGCAAAGCCATTTGAGGGATTTCTGATTTAAGTTTAGTGAATCTCCAAGGGGTTGATACCCCTGAAGTGCATGGAAATCATCAAAGAACAAAATAAGAGATGAATATTTTGACAATTGAAAGGAATTTCCAGCAAGGAGGCTCAGTGGATAAAGGTGCTTACTGCCAAGCTTGATGAGTTTGATCCCTGGGACCCACATGGGGAAAGGAAAGAACTGAGTCAAGTTGTCCTCTAACCCTGTATATGCATGCTGCTGAATGCCTATGTAAATAAATACATAATACACAATAAAGGTAATAGAAATGGAGAAAATTCAAAGATCCTATACATAGTGGCTAAGAAGCAACAAGAATAAATGTATGCAAAACACCTAATTTGTATTGGGATTGTAAGCTCAGTCCATAACACAAGAATTTGGGGGATTAAAAAAAGCATTAAGTAAGAGAAGTCAAGAGTCCTTTTTTGTCATGCTCCGGTCACCTCTGAGGATCTTCCAAGACAATGACAATGGCGCTCAATACCCTAGCAATGCCATCTGTATCCAGGTGGTAAGAAAAGTCAATGAGGATGGCACACCTGATAGAGGACATCACTAGACCAGGCAGAAGGAATAGCATTTAAGCTCAAACTCATAAATACCCTCACGCACATTCCCCTTACTTACCAGATAAAGCCCCAGGCGCTGTGTAGAAGTGACCAAGAAACATATAGACAGACATGCGGCAGGCATTTAGGGTCCCTCATAAGCATGTCTTCATGGAGCTAGTGTGACTCTGAGAAATATGACCATAGCTGTGCAGCCTGCTCTCTAACAAAGCCTGCTTGTGGAAGGAAGCAAGGCAGGTGGGCCTGTCCAACCCACTTAGCCCAGGTGGGACACATAGCAGGCATGTCAAGGTTTCTTAATTAATCGTTCTTCCTGCCTTCTGCAAACTAAAGCTGTAATTTCCCAAGACAATCCAAGGTGACACAGGACCCTCTTATAAAGGCATTAATTAGGAACATCTTGTTCCCCATGGCAGGGGTGGAACGGATCCTTCTGACTGCAGTGTATATTTATTTAGAGCTATTACCACATAATATTTACAAGATACTTAACATGCATTAATTACCCTGTAAGAAACTCTATGGTTCTGATTGCATGGTTCTGTCACGACTATAAAATGCACCCCCCCACACACGTAGACACTTTTTTTTTATCACCTTGAGAGGAAAAAGAAGAAAAATTAAAATTAATTGCATGCCCATTAAATACTTCTTTTTAATAGAAAATGTGCAACTGATGTAAAAATGCAAGCCAGGAAATGCAGTGAATCAAGAGCAGATAGCACCCACTTCTAGACACACTCTACTGTTTTTATGAGCATGTTTTACAATCCATTCATTATGCTGTCTGTCCTTCTGAAAGCTGGTTATTATATTGCTCATACAAAGAAACATGTGAATGGCTGTGCAATAAGCCGTGAAAATCAGGACAAAACCGAACATTTCTGATGCTATTTGAATCTGTCTCCCTTAGATAACTGCCTTAAAAATTCTTAGGGGAGCATCTTCCCTTCTGACGCCCACTCAAAACCCCAGATAATGGAGGAAGAGTTTGTGTAGAGGATCACAATTCAAGATGGCTTCCATTAAGTTCTTTTCTTGTGGTGTGTGTATGTGTGTGTGTGTGTGTGTGTGTGTGTGTGTGAGATCTGTGTATTATATATATACACACTCATACAGGAGCACACACACATGCATGTACACAGGCCAGAGGAGGTTGTTACTCTTTGCCCCACTCTCTTAAGACAGGGTCTCTCACTGAGTCTGAACCCAGGCTGGCAGGCTGAAATTCTTATGATCCTCTTATTATTCCCCACACCCCACGATGCTGGGGTTACAGATACAGGTGTAACCATGCCTAGTTATTATGTGGGTGCTGTGGATGCAAGTTCTTACCCACTCATCTTCCCAGACCAATATTCTTGTATTCCAGCAAAGTTAATATGTCAGAATCTCACCTGTAGTTGTTGTTTTAAAATATAACATCTTGATTGGACATGGTAGTGAAGACATTTAATTTCAGCACTCAAGAGGCAGAAGAAGAATTCCTGCATTCAAGGCCAGCCTGGTTTATATAGTGAATATCTGGACAGCCAAGGCTACACAGTTTTAATTTAGAGAGGATAACTACATAACAATGTCCTCAGGAAAGAACGATGAAAGAGTCCATTTTCTACCCTAACCAAGTGGGGAACAAAAAAGCAAAAACAAACACACACCAGCTAATAGAAATGGAGCCTGACTAAACACCAAATCTACTACCTCCATTTCAGCCTTGAATGGTAACAAGATGATTTGTCATGGCATCTAGAATGCACTAAGATTTTTGATATCTATGGAGTGGTCAGCTGGTAACTTAATTCTCCCTGAGGCAGTGTTTTCTCTGGGAGCAAGATGATCGAGTAAGGAAATCAATGTTGTACAGATTGATCACTGTCACATCTCCCCCTTGCATACCACCCCTCAGCATAAGTCATTGTATGTTATCCAGGGTAACATAAGATCCAGGCTGCCTTTCAATGGTGGGAACACTCTCCCATCCAGTCTACCTTTCAACAGTGAGAGTACCCTCATTCACTGAGAAGTTTGATTTTATTTTCAGAAAAAAATTTAGCCTGAAATTGTCTCTGTAAATTCTACCCACTTGTTCTGATATTTGACTTCTGGGGCTATAGATAGTAGAGAAATATTCCTTTTTTTATATGAACATTTGTGTGTGTGTGTGTGTGTGTGTGTGTAGGTGTGTGTGTGTGTGTGTGTGTGTGTGTGTGTGTGTGTGTGTGTTGTAATAAAGACATGGTGGCCTAAAAGAGTTAAAATCTTCTTAGGTATGAAGTATGTCTTTACCTTGTACCAAGGTCATGTACCAAAATCATGTACCAGGCATCCCAGTTCATTTGGATATTTACCTATGGGTGAAGATGAAGTCCTATTTCCAGAGCAGACAAAGGTCTTGTCTTGGCAGTTCCCTCTGTCCATGTCTTTCTGAGAAGCCCTTTCAACCTGCCATTAGTATCTGTCTCCATTCAAGGATATAGAGAGCCTCAGGTCTCAGTTTTCTTTCTAGAGACAGTCATTATCTTGGAGCAGGTCCCAGTACATTTGCGCATTTCCTAATTACAGTTTTCAGTTGTATGATAAATGCAGGGAACCTCTTTTACAGAGCTTACAACCTGTGACAAGCAGGCAGTAAAAGTACAAAATGAACATCTTATTCTAAGAGGGGGATTACAGTGGAGAGGAGTAGTTGACACAAATACATGTTGGAAGTGATCCAGACAAGAGAAAAATTGAATACATTTCCTAGGTAATGCCCAAACATTACATGTGTTACACTGCTGAAACTGTGAGAATTATGTATTGAATTGTCTCTCACTTGCACAAAGAAATACCATAATGTAGTACTGACATCTCTTTGAGTTGCATTTCTTGGAGCATGAAATTGAGACTATTCATTCAGCAAACATACTTTGACATCTACTTTTCCCCCAGATACTATACTAGTCACCAAGGCTAGGGAAACTAAAGATACATGTCTAAAAGTATTAAAAAGGGACAAAGATACAAAACAATGACCATTGTGTGTTATGATCATCTAGATACTCAGGATTCTGCCAGAAACTCACACAAGGGGGAAAATTTAACTCTACCTGGTAAAGTTAAGGAAGCCATCACACAGTGATGATAATTGAGCTGGGTATAAAAAGGCAAATGCGATTTCCCAGAGCAAATATGTAAGAAAAATAATTTCTATGTGAAAAGAACAGCTAAGGCTGGTGGAGGGTCAAAAAAAGAGACAGAAAATTCAGTGAGAGTATTAATGCATTGTAACTAAAATGTAGAGGCATGTCAGACAGAGTGATTCAGGAAGCTGAGATTTTTGTCACCTCAGAAGGTGATGTTAAAGTGATGGTACTACATATAGCTGTGAAATATAGAATAAGCAAGCAAGAAATAGACTGTGGAGGGCTAGCAAGATGGCTCAACAGATAAAGGTGTTTGCCCTCAAGCTGACAACCTAGCTCAATTTCCATTACCTACATAATAGAAGGACAGAACTACCTGTGATCTGCATGTGTGTAAACACACATACACACTCACACACAGAGTACAAATAAATTAAAAATCTGTCCATATAATTGAACAAGGTAGATATTTTCATATGTGTGTGTATATGTATGTATGTATATATATATATATATATATATATATACATATATATATGCTATAAAGTCACAAGGATCTGATGAATAAGTTGAAAGGCAAAACAAGGAAATAAGAGAATCTAGAATATTGGGGTTCTTCTTTTGAGCAATTTGGTGGATTAAGTTATCATCAACTAAGATACATATGAGTTGTGAGATAATATAATATAATTATTGAATATGTTGGATTTCAGGTGCCTACAGAATATGCAGTTGAAATTTTTCAAGAAATTATTTCTGTAGTTCAAGTGAGAGGTTACTGATAGACTAAATCTAGAAACGTGAAAGTAAACAAAGTAGCCTAAAGGCATTGATGATCCAAACCAGGGAAATATCCATACAGAGGAGATGGTAGAAAGCATGAACCCAAGAAGTCAATATTCCAGGTATAGTTTAAGGGAAAACCAGATGGTGATGTTGGCAGGGAGGTGGAGGAATTCAGTATGAGAGCCAGTTCCTACAGCTCGACCAAGTTATGTGTATGACTGCTTTCCACGCCTTACCAAAATATACTTGATGGTGGTGGTAATTGTGGAATTGTGGTGGATATATTTTATAGTGTGCGCGCACACACACACACACACACACACACAGTACAGGTATGTAATTAAGATGACTATATGCTTGTAGAGGCCAGAGAAGGGTGTCACAGCTATGAACTACTCATTGAGGTTGCTGGTACCTGAACTCCAGTTCTCTAGAAGAACAGTGGGCACTGATCCATCTCGCCTGCCTCAGAAACCAAGCCTCTCTCTCCCTCCCTCCCTCCCTCCCTCTCTGTCTCTCTCTGTCTCTGTCTCTGTCTCTCCCCCCCTCTCTCTCAAAGAAAAAGAAAAAGAAAAAAGCTGTTAGATTCTTCTAATTATTGAAGCATCCCTGAAGTGTGGTAAGCACGAATCTTATCTTTGAAATGGATTGATGGAGTACAAAATCAAAGATGCTAATTTTAAAAAATTACTTGATACTTCAGTCATACATAAAAGCGGGAGTCTAATCTGTACAATGATTATCTCTAAGTTTTTGGGTCTTTATTGTCCTTAAGTAAAGGAAGATTGACAAGAGGTAGAATGATTGGCTACCCGATTGTCAGGCATTGTTAAACCAACAGTTGTGAAATGACAAAGCAGTCTACCAAGAATGGTTTTCTTCAACTTTTGATGAGATAATGGTTCTAATGAAGTCTTGTGTTTTTATATCTATGTATTTCCTTGAAATAATTTGGTAGACCATATATTATATATTACTTTTTGGCACATAATATTATTCTACAAAGGCTCCAAAGCAGGGCATGAAGAAAATATGTTTATTAAAACAATAAACTGGAATCAAGTATTCAAAAGAGATGCCATCCCTGTCACAGAAGGGATCTAGAAGTTTGCTCCTATGCTAGGTATTAACTTTTAGATGCTTGTGGTAGAGCAACAGAGTGAAAGGCAATCTCACAGAGACCTCATGGTATCAGTAAGATTCCCGGCAAGAATAGTGACTGTCATTCACACTGAGTAATTCTGGTCTTAACTAAGAGGAGTATTAAGATGACTGTAATTGTCTAACATGAAGTTTGTCACAAGTTTTTAATAATGGGATCGTGTGTGTGTGTGTGTGTGTGTGTGTGTGTGTGTGTGTATGTGCATGTATGTGAGTGTATATATGTGTCTGCATGTGTATTCATGCCTGCAATGGCTGGAGTTAACAAGTTTCCTTGTGAGTACTGGGATTCTAACCCAGGCCTTCTGGAAAAGGAGCAAGAACTCTTAATGGTCAATCCATCTCTTCCCTCAAGGCTCAAAGATCTATTTGGAAGAGGAAGTGGAAATATTGTAAGATCCAAAAGTGATGGAAGATTCAAAGGAAACAGTATCTCTCAGACATAACAGGGCTGATGCACATATGAACTCACAGAGATTGTAGCAACCTGCAGAAGATCTGCTCAGATTCAAGCCGGAGAAAATTCTAGCACCAAGAAGGAAAAGTAGGCACAAAGTCCTACCCCCTAACCAGGAAGCTATATGCAATTGATAGCTGTCAGGAGAGAAAAAAAAATCAGTAGAGATATATGGTACATCAACCACACTCCAGGATGGGCTTCCTGCTCAGGAGTGATTGCCCAGCACCAACATGGATTCTAGTGTATGTGTGTGCACGCACACGCGTGTGCATGTGTGTTTGCATGTGTGTGCGTGTGTGTGCATGTGCTCACGTGTGGTCATTGTTATGGTTTGGTGATTTTTTTTCTCTTTAGAACATGAAGCTGGTTGGATAGGATCTGGGAGGACTTGAAAGAAGAGAAAGAACAAATGAATGATCAAAATGTATTACATAGGAAAATTCAAATAGTTAAATGTATAATAAGAGGGGAACATTCAAGAGATGAGACTATGCATGCTGCTTTATTTGTATGCAGCTGATTGACCCCACAATGATGTTTCCCCTAAGACAGATATACTCTATCCAGAAGCCCATGTGTAAACTCCAACTAGACCTAACAATTTTTAGCAATTCTTCCTTTTCATATGATATTATTTTTAAATGTTATTTAATTGTCATTCTCTATATCCATACTGAGCATATACATTATGTATATGTGTGTACATGTGTGTGCATGTGTATGTATACATATGTGTCCATGTGTGTGCACTGTGTGTAGGGGGATCTTCGTGCACTTGAGTATGCATACATGTAGAGGTCACAGTCAACTCACAATTATATAACTACTAAGTAGACCAGGTGGCTGTCACCTGAGCCCCAGGGGTCTTCCTGCTGTCATCTCTACAGCACTAGATTACAAGTCCATTATTACCACTGCTGGCTTCTTTTGTTAACACGTATTTCAGGGATTGAACAAAGGACCTTGTACTTGTACAGCACACAAGCTCTCTCTTTGTCCAGCTCGCTACATTGTTAATCACGCTTGCTCTTTTTTTCCTGGTAAAGCAGCTTCCAAGTATCTACAAGTGGAATACAACTGTACCAAGAATGTTTACAGAAAGAACATTAGCATTGCAGGGTGGGAAACCTTACACTACAAAAGAGCAGTCTGGGTTATGGACCGGACATTGCCCCAACTGATCTATTCTTCTGAGAGGCCACTTCATTTCCAAAAAGCTCCTACTTCCTCTGCTTCTTACTATTAGTAAACAAACGACCTGTCTCAACGTTCCAGTTCTTTAGATGCTTTCTGTCACAGAGGCTTCGCTTTCGGGCAACAGATGTTGGTTTGAGGGAAGCTGGAGAAATGGCTCAGCAGTGAGGTAAGTGGACTGCTCTTGAACAGGACCTGACGTCAGTTCCCAGCACCCAAATGAAGCTGCTCACAGCTAGCCATGACTCCAGTTATGGGAAATCTGATCCTCTCTCCAACCCTCTCTGTGTGTTTGTAATCACACAGGCACATGTCACACACACACACACACACACACACACACACACACAACACACACACGTGCATGTAAATGAAAAGACAAATGTCAAAAAATAAATCTAAAATTAAAAAGTGGATTTATGATTTAGTCCACCAAAGGGTGTGAAAAAGCTCAAGGGATCTAAATTACTGCTTCCTTGAAAATTATTCCGTTTGGGTGAACTCAGATGAAATGAGGCAAAAGCTAGCTCTTGGAGAAGCAATCCCTGGTGAGGCAAAACTGCTCATCGGGAGACTTGAGCTTGATAAATCTTCTGACACCATGGAAACCAGCCTTCCACATAGCTGCAATTGGCCCCATCCCCAGGCAGAAAGACATAACCATGCTCCTGGCCTATATCCTGGGCCATGATACATTTCATTTTCCAGCCTCCTAGAACAGCTTTATATTAGCCTTCTCCAAGGGCAGAGATGACACTACCCAAAATTCAAGTTCAAGGCTATGTTAGATTTTCACATTGCACCAAACAATCAAGGGTTCTTTAAGGCTCTCCTAAGATGACAGGCTGTCCGTAGGGGGTGTGATAGCTCATATTCTGTCAAGCTGACAGGATTCAGAATCACCTGGAGACATGCTTCTAGGTGTATATGTCAGGGTGTCTCTAGAGATGTTTAAGTGGGAATGTACGGTTCATAAATTTAATGTGGGAGACACAATACCATGTGCTTAGGCCCCAGGAAGAATAAAAAGAAGGAAGTAAGTTTAGGAGCCAGTCAGATGGCTCTGTGGGTATAGGTAATTGCTCAAAGCAATAACAGCCTGGGTCTTGAGAATTCACATGGTAGAAAGAGAGAACCAGTTTCTGCAGTTTGTCTTCTGATCTCCACCTCCATACACGCAAACAAAATATATAACTATTTAAAATTAAAAGCAGAAAGCAAGGAAGATGAGAGCCAGCATTCACCTGTTTCATTTTGTTTCATTAGTATTTTTTTCCTATTTTAGCAGGGTCTTACTTTGTAGCTGTGGCTATCCTGGAATGTACTCTGTAGACTAGGTTGGCTCCAAACCCACAGAGGTTTGCCTCTGCCTTCTGAGCTGGGATTAAAGGCATGCAACACTATGCTTGGCTTGTTTCACCTCTGTTTCTTAACTGTGGATGCAAAACACCCTCCTGCCTTATATTCCTGCCCTAGTGACGTCTGTACCATAATAGACTGTACCCTTGAGTTGAGAGATTAAAATAAACCCTTCTTTCATTAACATGATTCTTGTCAGAAGGTTGTTCATAGCCGAGAGAAAATCAACTAAAATACAGTGATAATAACTCTCTTTTCTTGGGACTTTAAACACCATGCAATGGTGGTATGTTAGATATGACATATCATTTAAATCCACAGTAAAAATGATAATGTGCAACGTAATACACACACACATATGTTCATATATGCATGCATGTGGGTACCTCAAAATGACATGATGAAAAACCCTTATTTAGTGTAATTCATTTAGCATAATAAAGAAAAATAAATCTATCCTCTCTCCTCTCTCCTCTCTCTCTCTGTGTGTGTGTGTGTGTGTGTGTGTGTGTGTGTGTGTGTGTGTGTTATGCTACTTCAGTCTCTCTAGAAAACCCTAATACAGTAAAAACTTTGAACAAGATTGTATTTCAAACACTTCTAGTGAGGTTCTTGACATCTCAGTAGTATTTGTCAAAGATCTGTGACGTTCTCAGAAGGAGTAAGAGACGTAGCCTAAGGAATTCCCAGTGAGGATGATTTCTGAATGAGGTGGAATATCGCAAGAAAAGGCACGACAAGAAGTGATCAAGGAACAGGTTTCAAGGCGATTCTAGATGGTTTAGGTAGCAGTCAGTGCTTTGTAGAGCACTGGGTAAAAAGGCAGTTTCCATGAGATTAGCTACTCCTGTGTGGGATGACCTCTCTATCAGCATTGTTCTGCTCAACCTCGACTCCGAGGTGACCACAGGTTCAGGATAATGACTGGAGACTTTTGGGCATCTCTGAATTCAGAAATAAGATATTTTTTTTAAAAAAAATAGCACAGGAAGACACCTCATCATTAGCCCAGAAACCTCCCTTCTAGGCTTACTGAACTTTTGTGAGAAAGGCCTTTAGCCTTAAAGGAGGATGGGCGAGGCTATGCAGACACTCTTGGACTGATTAACACTCTGAGCTGTGGAAGTAATCAGGTAGCTGACCCAGAGCAAAGAACATGGAGAATGAAGACAGAGGTGCCCGGCTTCATTTTGTTGCTCGTGACCTTGTGGTTCCAAGTAAGAAATCAATGACTTTAAGTAAAAGCTGTTTCTAAATGCCTGGAAGAACCCCTGGAGATCTCAAATTTTAGTCAAGCAAACCACATACCTGGAGGAACTGAAGGAAAATAAGACAGCTGTGTGATTCAGTGCATGTGTGTGTGTGTGTGTGTGTGTGTGTGTGTGTGTGTGTGTGTGTACCTAAACATACATGTGCATGAGCATATAGAAGCTAGAGGAGGATATTAGGTCTTCATTTATCACTCTCCACCTTATTTTTAAGACGTGTTCTCTCAATGAAATTGGAACTCATTATCCTCCTATGCTGGCTGGGCATTGAGCTCCTGGGATTGGCCTATCCCTACTCCCCATCCCCCTATTGCTGGAGTTTCAGTACTTTGTGGCTATGTGTAGCTTCTTATGTAAGAAGCTGAAATTTGAATTGAGGTTGCTAGGCTTATGCAGCTCTTAATACTTTAATTGGATGTTTTCCTACCTACCAAGAAGATAGGTCATGAGTATTTGGTAAAAAATGAAGCTTTAATCTCCAGCATATGCTCAGACGATTACCCATTTATTATTATTTACCCCACTCATGCATAACAACTATGACAAAATAGAGAAGCATAAAAGAGTTCATCATTCATGTCAACACAAAAACACAGTTCTCCCCTAAAGGGGGTCAAAAGAGAGTTTATTCTGCAGCCAAGCACGAATAACTATGGCCAAGGCGTGCATATTTCAGTCACCCGAAATTCCATCTTCAATGTGGTCAAGGTTTCATCATGTGTTTATGCTGACAAAGTAAAGAAAGGCCTAAAGCAAGATATTTTTAATGCACATGGGTGGGGACATAAAGTGGATGGGTTCCAGAATACCTGGGGAATCTTCGCTATAGGCCTCAGCTGCTCTGTGATGGCACTCACTGACTCTTGGTTGGAGGAAGCTATATATTCCAAGGCATTTATCCAGTTGTCATGAACACGTTAGCTCAGATATAGAGGAACATAGTAAGTGACTGCTATTAAGCGTGAAGATGTCCCAAGACAACCTGGTTCTAGGCTTGCAACATGCCAATCTCTACACAATTACTGAAATCCTGATCATCCTGTTCCAGGGAGGTGTATTTCTTATAGGAATCGTGGGTTTTTCTAAGTTCTCTGTTTGCATGATCTCATTACATCCTTACAACCCTCCACAATCATTTCCCCCATTTAACAGGTAAGGGAACTGAAGCTGGGGAAGGTTAAGTAAACAGGGTCCCACAAAACTGTAGTTTAAACTGTAGTTTAAAACCCATGCTCTTCATTACTTCTCCAGCTGCTGTCATTCAGTGAAAATTTCTGGCTGGATATGGGCAGGTGTGCAATACATATGAGGCTGCACGTACTTTCACACAGCTGCACATCATGGTAGCTTAGGGCTATGTCATCAGTACTGGCCAATGAATTGTAAAGAGAGGCAATATATGCCATGCCTGGGTCAGGCATTTAATTGCTGATACAAGACCTAGATCCAGAACTTTCTTTTTCCTCAGGCACAATGATTAAGTATTATTGCGAATGATGATGCTCAGTAAAACCTGGGGCTCCACATGAGCATGCTACCATTGTCATTTGACAATCTATGATGGATACATAGCGTGTGTAAAGACTAGACAGCTGTGATTTGGGCTCATGGACTAGTAGAACTGTAACCATCTCGGCACCAGTGAAGATATTCTCATGAAAGATACTTGCATTTATCCACAGGCTGTCAAACCATCGAAACAAAATGGCAGCCAGAGGCAGACTTGTCTCTAAGGAAGAGAAAAGACATGAGACAATGGTGGGTCAGTTATGGTTGAGACCATATTGGTGTTCAAGACCACAGTGATGAGTAGGTCCATGTTGATGTGTAGGACCACAGAGATGAACAGGACCACAGTGGTGAGCTGGACCACAGAGATGAACAGGACCATGTTGATGGGCAGGATCACAGTAAGGAACAGGACCACAGTGATATGCAGGACCACATCTTGATCAGGACATGCATACCTCTTGCCTGATACTTAAACCTAAGTTTTATACCAGCCTCTCAAATATGAAGCCAAGGGGGACATTACTAAGACTTTGTTTCTTTTTCCAAAGCAGGTCTTTGAAATAACTCTTTTTCTCTGCCTTTCACTATTGTCTCTTCAGGCAGACTACAGAGGTCAGGTGCCTTAGCGTAAGTGCCTGGCAGTGCAACCAGGGCTCTGACTCTGAAATCACAACTCCAGCGAAAGCCTGGGTAAGTCTAACTAACTGTATCATCTCCTTGATCTTAAGTCTTATCACCTGTAAAAGAGGCTCATAATGACAACTTACAGAGACTAGCAAAGCATTTGAAGTAACATGTAAAATGTCTAGCTCAGTGTTTGCTCTACAGTCAGACATAAAGTCATGACAATGTCTACATCACACATCTAGATGATCCGGTGTGCTCAGCAGAAGAAAGACCGAGTGGCCCCAGTTACTCTGTAAGGGGCTGTGACGTTCACCCCAGCAGGACTTCTCCACTGGTGACATCTGCCTGGCCCTGTATTAGTACAATTCTTTCACTAACAAAAGAAGGCCTTGGAGTGTGAGATTCAAGGGGACACTGAGGTGGACTGTGCTTGGGGGTAAGAAGTTGAATAGAAGAGTTACCCTGCAGACAGCCACCTGGCAGGAGCTCTCAGTAAAGTGGGCACCCCTCTTTTTAGACATCAGAGAAGGGAAGGCTTCATAGCACAAGCCCACAGCTAGGCTTGCCTCATTCCCAGGCAGCAGGAGGGGGTGGAATTCCAGAGAAAATGTGTGTGACTCAGAAGATGTACGAGAAGACGGACAAATTACCCATTAAATGGGTGAGAGAGGATGTGTGACCACTCTGAGGTGCCAGGGAGTCTGGCAACCTGAGGTCTGTCATTCTCCTGAAACTTGGACGCACAAGGAGTCTATTTACAGACTTCTAAACAGGTCCTGGATAGAGGAGCTTGATGTTTCCTCAAGGTAGGGAGGCTTCCACAAGTAGTCTCAGCAGCAGGCTGGCCTGGGTTCTAACAACACAGTTCTGAGCTGATCAACTTCTTAAGGGTTCGACTTAGAAAGGTTCATTGGGCCCATGTATTTACTGGAGACTAAGGAGCATTTGGTTGGCCTGCATGGTAAAAGTGAAAGGGTTGAGTTAAACTACTCACCTCATGGCTTGGAAAAGAAAGCGTGTGAGATCAAGTGGGGAAGTCTCAAAATCTTCCAAGAGTACACTCTCCACTATCCTAAGGGTTGCTCATTAAACCCCCCTCTTAAAGGCTTTTACTCCCAAGTAGCACTAACCTGGGACCGAAACCTTTAACACATGAATCATTGAGGCCACTTAAATTCCAAATTGCTGCTGACACTTGTAGGATTTTCTTCTGAATACATTTATTGATTTACTGACTTTCTTCCTTTCTTTCTTACTGTCATAGATTGTATACGCTCGGCCCAGCAAGTAGCACTTGTTGGAGGTGTTGGCCTTGTTGAAATAGGTGTTTTGCTGTGTGTGGGGGCTTCAATATCCTCATGATAGCTGCCCGGAAGCCAGTATTCTGCTAGCAGCCTTCAGATGAAGATGTAGAACTCTCAGGCCCTCCTGCACCATGCCTGCCTGGATGCTGCCATGTTCTCACCTTGATGACAATGGTCTGAACCTGTAAGCCAACTCCAGTTAAATGGTGTCTAAGAGTTGCATTGGTCATGGTCTGTTCACAGCAGTAAAACCCTAACTAAGGCACTAATTCATTGCATGCAATAGAGAGTCAGAAGTCAGAGGACAGCCTCTAGGAATCAGTTCTCTTCTATATCAATCCTGGGGACTGAACTCAGGTCATCATGACTGACAACAGATACATTTGTCCCCAAACAATCTACCATCCTTCCTGTCAGATTCTAACAGAATGAGTCTGATTATTGCAATCAAGTTTTCTTAAAAATGTTCCAATTGTGACCTCTAGACTCCTAAGAAACTTGTGTAGAACTCCGAGTATATAGATTTATAAAATACATATAAAAATTGTCCATTGACTTATCATAACCGTAAAGAGTGTATTTTAAAATGATTCTTTGACCTGTATGTCATTTTATCATTCACTAGAGATCTTTAAAAACTGATTTGCATGTTCATGACCTGTTGTGCTTTTTTTATGGTTACATGAAGGGTCAAACATTGGCTAATTGATACCACAGGACTTGGAACATCTTCAAAGTTTTTCAGAGCTGGTCCATATTTTGATTTATACTTTTTGATGCTGAGAAATCTATTTCATCTAAACATGTTTGGGGCAACTTCAGAAACTGTTGAAAATTCTGTCCCAACGCTAAATCAAATTCACTGAGTGATTCTTTTATGAAGTGGAAGTGGAAGGACTAAAAAAAGCACCATCCCACGATAACACCATCTACTCTCTGGCCCTGGTGGTCCCATTACTGCCCATCTCACAGCTCTCTTGTGCAGATTCTGCTCACATTCCCAGCCATCTGCCCCTCTGTGGTTAGCAGTCACAAACCCCTGTAACCCAGTAAAATCAAAATTCTAGAGGCTTGTAATTTATCCATAAGATTTATATCAGTAAATTCTCACCCCACAAAACATCTGCACAATAAATTGAGTCAGTTGATATTGATATAAACTGCCTACCTAGATAAGACAAATTGTTCTGTAATTATCCACCCCTTATAAGATATTCATAGCTACCTGTGGCAATTTAAGCCACACAGAATCTGTATTGTATTTCTTTTCCTCCATCTTCCTTCCTTCCTTCCCCCCTCCTATCTCTTCCACCTCTTAAAAACTTTCTGCCCACCCTCCTTTTCTACTGTCCAACCACAAGCTCTAGCCTTATCTTTCACCTGCCCACATCTGCTTACAGATAGCAATCTATAGAAGTTCATGTCAATAACTTTTTTTCCGTATGCCTTCTCTCATTAATGTGGGCATGTTTGCCTCTACGTTAAAAGAGCATAGTTGTTGGGGGGAAGGGGAGACTACAGTTCTCTGTTTCCACCATGTTGGTCCCAAGGATCAAACTCAGATTATCAGGCTTGGTGGCCAGTCCCTTACTTTATGGTTTAGTCCTCTCACTGGCCATAGCAGCAATTTTGACATCAAACATTCAAACACTATTTGATACATCCCTGCTGAGGAATCAAAGTTGAAAAATATTAATATATTTGCTTTCTGGAATCAACTATTTTGTTTCTATAAGAAAAATGTACATGTATAATAATTTATAATATACGTCTTGAATCTCAGACAAGGCATTTCAGGCAGCTTTTGTCAGCATTGTATGTGTGGTATGATGGTGTATAGTGTTTAATGTATTGCTCAATTATGTGTACCAAACCAAGGCAGCAGTTACACCACACAGTATGACACATTGACACATTAGATTCATTTTTGTATTTGATGTTTAATAATCTTCGGTCATTATTCATTCGATAATATTTCACTGTTCTCAACTTTTGTGGAACTTCTGTGAGGCCATGACCCATGGTTCAAAAAGCTGTCTTTGGGGCTGGAAAGCTCAGAGGTTAAGAGCACTTGATGGTCTTCCAGAGGACCTGAGTTCAGTTCCTGACATACATTCAGGATGGGTCACAAGTACCAGCCCCAGGGACTCTCTTCTGGCATTTATGAATACTGCGCTCTCTCTCTCTCTCTCTCTCTCTCTCTCTCTCTCTCTCTCTCTCTCTCTCTCCCTCCCTCCCTCCCTCCCTCCCTCCTTCCCTCCCATATATACATACACACATACACACATACATACATCACACACACATCATACATACATACATACATACAAAAGATAAAGTTAACGGCTATGTTGAAGAAGAAGTCAAAGAGAGTAAAGGCAGAGAGAAGGAAATTCTGTGACATCCTGTGACCGTGTGCCTGTCCATATCTGTTGTCTACTCAGTGAGACTGATACCAGCAAGAGAGACACAGAGGGGAGACCCAATGGTATCTCCACTGTTTCGCCCTGGTTTAAGTTCCAAGTATCTTCATGGAACCGAATTTCCAAAAATAGATTTTTTCATAACCGAACAACAACCAGGTATTTTTTTTTAAATCATCATGTTTTAAAAGGCGAGCTTCATTTCTCCTTTGATGAAGAATTTTGAGCACTTTCCCTGGTGGGAACTGAGGCAATGCCTCTTATTCAAGTGGATGCCAGTCTGTGATTGTCCAATTATTCACTACATTCTGTCTTTGATGGTCCAGATGTTCTCAATTTCTTGTAATAAGCTCTTTCATCTGAGAAGTCGTTTTACTCAGAAATGCAAAACTCCTCTACGGCTCGGCTCCCGGGTATTTTTTCCCCCTTGATGAGCTGGTATAATTGGCCTTCAATTTACTTATTGTTTTTCAATAGAAAGCCCAAGTTTAATTTCATTTCTGTAAACCTGGAGATAGGAGCTGATCACTCCACCATTTAAGTCATTCCCATTATAAAGCACGTTGGTTCTGCCCCCAACACCCCCCCACCCCCATCATCTGGAAAGCCCTCTGCCCTTTGGGGTTTCTTATTTTCTGCTTAAAAATAATTTGACGTGGCTGGGGAGATGGTTCAGCAGGTTAAGTGGTTTGTGGGGAAAGCATGAGGACCACAGTTCAGAACCTCATAAACTCAGGAAAATGGCAGGTGGAAATATAACCCCAACCCCAGATGGTACAGACAGGGGATTCCCAGAGCAAGCTTGCTAGGGAGAAAAACCACATCAGTGAGCCCTGGGTTTGAATAAGAGACTCTGCCTCAAAGAATACTGTTGATGAGAAATTAAGTATGGTTCCTGTCATTGACCTTTTACTTCATTTTGATTCATTTCTTGGCCTCTATGGGCACTACACACACACACACACACACACACACACACACACACACACACCACACAAACCACACACACACACCACACACCACATACCACACACATACACACATACACACACACCACACACACCACACACTTCACACATACACACACAACACACACATTCACACACAACACACATACACACACCACACACCACACACCACACACCACACACATACACACACACACATGCACACACACACACCACACACATACACACACATAAACACACACACATACACACACACCACACACATACACACACACACACCACACACCACACACCACACACCACACACCACACACCACACACCACACACTACACACCACACACTACACACACACACACACACACACACACCACACAAACCACACACACACACCACACACCACATACCACACACATACACACATACACACACACCACACACACCACACACTTCACACATACACACACAACACACACATTCACACACAACACACATACACACACCACACACCACATACCACACACATACACACACACACATGCACACACACACACCACACACTACACACCACACACCACACACCACACACCACACACTACACACCACACACTACACACGTACACACACCCACACACACACCACACACTACACACGTACACACACACACCACACACCACACACACACACACACACACACCACACACCACACACACACCACACACCACACAAACCACACACACACCACACACACACACACACCACACACCACACACACACCACACACCACACAAACCACACACAAACCACACACACACACACACACACACCCACACACACACCACACACTACACACCACACACCACACACCACACACCACACACTACACACCACACACTACACACGTACACACACCCACACACACACCACACACCACACACTACACACGTACACACACACACCACACACACACACACACACGTACACACACACACCACACACCACACACACACACACACACACACACACCACACACCACACACCACACACAAACCACACACACGTACACACACACACCACACACACACACACACACACACACACCACACACCACACACCACACACACACACACACACACACACCACACACCACACACACACACACACCACACACCACACACCACACACCACACACACACACCACACACCACACACCACACACACACACACACACACACACCACACACCACACACACACACACACCACACACCACACACACACACCACACACCACACACCACACACAAACCACACACACGTACACACACACACCACACACACACACACACACACACACACCACACACTACACACGTACACACACACACACACACATACACACACACCACACACACACACACACACACCACACACCACACACCACACACCACACACACACACACACACACACACCACACACACACACCACACACCACACACCACACACCACACACCACACACACACCACACACACACACACACACACACCACACACACACACCACACACACACACACACACACACCACACACCACACACCACACACACACACACACACACACACACCACACACCACACACACACACACCACACACCACACACCACACACCACACACACACACACACACACACACCACACACCACACACCACACACCACACACCACACACACACACACACACACGTACACACACACACCACACACACACACACACACACACACCACACACCACACACCACACACAAACCACACACACGTACACACACACACACACACACACACACACACACCACACACCACACACACACACACACACACACACACACACCACACACCACACACACACACACACACACACACCACACACACACACACACACACACCACACACACACCACACACCACACACCACACACTACACACGTACACACACACACACACACACACACACACACACACACACACACCTTTGCTTCTTGTGCCAGCAGCATTATAGGCACTAGCATACATAGTATAGTTTACGATCCATCATCATGAATCCTCAAGTTCACCTTCTTAGCATGTCCAGTCTCATAAACTGTGTAAAACATGTGGGAAATGCAGATGGGTTCATAGCATCTACTGGTAGAGCTTGGGCAAAATCATAGTTAAAAACAACAAATTTTTTGAAATAGCCGGTGAAAGTCAATTAACTTTTATTCAAAAGCATCCATTACGCCAGGAATGGTGTCACCGACTTGTAATCTGAACTCTTCAGAAGTTTAAGGCAGAAGATCCCAGCTTCGAGTCCTGCTGAGGCCACAGAGTGAGTTCAAGTCTAGCTGGGCAAACTCAGTGTGGCCCTATATCCAAGTTAAGCCATGGGTGGGGTGGAAGTGGGAGGGTGGGGGGATCTCATGCAGTGGAAGCCTGCCTAGTCCTAGGTCCAATCCTCATGTTTAAAAAAATAGATTAATTAATTCAACAAATGTGAGTAGTTCAGTCGTTAGGGTGCTTGCCCAACATTCAGGAAGCCTGAGGTTCAATGAATAAAACTGACAAATAATCCAGATACTTAGAAAGTCATAGGAGAGGATAAGAAAGAAAACTCAAATGAATATGAACTAATATATCAAGGACTCGACTATGGTTATATACCTAAAGATCAACCTGTTCCCTGTTGTTATAATTAACAGATTTGAAACATTAGTGTAATAAAGGCTCTCGTGAGGCTGGAGAGACAGCTCAGTGGTTCCAAGCAAATACAATTCACCTCTAGTTTCAGCTCCAGAGGAATTGATTCATTTCTTGGCTTCTATGGGAAACACACACACACACACACACACACACACACACCACACATACACACACACACCACACACCACACATATACACACACACACCACACACCACACAACACCACACATACACACACACACCACACAACACCACACATCACACAACACCACACACACACACACACCACACATACACACACACACCACACCACATACCACACACACACACACACACACCACACACATACACATACACACATACACCACACACACCACACACATACACACACACCACACACATACACACACCACACACCACACACCACACACCACACACCACACACCACACACCACACACACACCAGACACACACACACACACATACACACACACACATACACCCTACATGCCACACTCCACACCCCACATACACACATGCACCATGCACATATACCACACACACACCATATACCACACCACACATGCAAACATATAACACATCATACATACACACACAACACATACACATAAACCACACATACCACACACACACCACATATACACACGTAAACCACATGCACACCACATACACACACACCACACAAACCACACACATACACATTCCACACATACCACACACAGCCACCACATACATACATATACACCACATATACACAGATATACCACACACACATAAACCACACACACTATAGATACACATAGACACACACCATATACATACCATGCATACACACACATATACACACACTATACACACATTCCACACATACATCACACCCATAGCCACCACACACACTACACATACACACACATACACACACATACACTACACACACCACATATAAACCACACATACATATACAGACACATACCATACACACACAAATTCCACATATATCACACATACACACACATACAGCCACCACACACATACATAACAAACACACACTACCACCACATACATACCACCCACATACCATATACATACATGCCACACACCACACACTACACACACACACATACCACATATACACACATACCACACACACCACATACACACATGCATACACATACACATGCCACACATACATACACTGCACTCACATACACAACATACACACACACACACCGCCACCACCACCACCACCACTACCACACACTTTAAAATAAATCTCTAAAGAATATAAAAATCAAGTTCTCCTATTCTCATAGATGGTGTTGTTTCCAAGACAGGAAGAGACAGTGGTTTGTTTTTTGTTTTTTTTTCAGGTTGAGGAGTTGGTTTGATATGCATTTCATGTGAGTTCTATCCTGTGCACACAGAGGAGATCTCAGGATGTTACACCACTGGTTGTTGTGTCAGCATGCATTCAAATTTGTTCAATGTTTAAAATGTATTGTTTGATATATGTATATGAGTGTGTTTGTATATGTGTGGATGCATGTGTGTGTGTGTGTGTGTGTGTGTGTGTGTGTAGGCTAGAGGATAACCTTGAGAAGCACCCCATAAGCACTCTCCACTTTTTCTCACTGGGATCGAGAGCTCCCTGTCTAAGCTAGGCTGGCTTGCTAGTGCCAGTGAGGCCCAAGGATTGTCCTCTCTCTATTCCCCAGCTGGAGTCAAATAATTTCATGCTTCCATTCCAGGATATTTAAAATTTGTATATTTATTTATGTATGAATGGATTGACTGATCATGTGAATGCATGTATGCATGAATGTACATATCATGACACATGTATGGAAGTCAGAGCACAGCTTGAAGGAGCCAGTTCTCGCTCTCTACCACTTAGGTTCTGAGACCTCAATTCAGGTCCTCGAGCGTGGTGCTATGTGCTTTGATCCACTGAGCCATCTCCCTAAGCCTCCCTGAGCTTTTGAAGAGTTAAGGTTAGGAGTTCGTGCTCGGTTGCATTCACAGCTATCCTGGCCCACACTTGTTCACGTGGCCTGCGGATTACAGGCTGGACACATCTGCAGCCACGAGCCAAAATAAATCTCTTGCCTCTCAAGCCGTTTGTGTCAATAATGAGAAAAGTAACTGTGGCATCACCCCGTGTGCCCGTTTCCTGATTGATTGGGACAACAGGAACAAAGGCATTACTCAGTGAAGGGTACAAGGGACTTGAAACAGTGCCCAGCTCAAGTTCATGGGCTCACGGTGTTGTTCTGGAAGCTCTCATGCACAGGCACTGGTGGGGATTTGCATTTCGAACTTTCCCCTCCCCTACCAAGGCCTCATCTCAGGATGTCCCCTTCAAAAGCAGGTTGACCCCTTTTACTGGCTCCTCGCTGATGCATTCATTTCCTTCTCTTCTGTGTCTCCCTCAGAATCTCATCATATCCAGTCAGTGGAAAATGATTCTGCTGGGTCCCACCCGGATTCAAACAGAGAAAGTAGAAATAACCATAAATTACTCCTACTACACAAATGTCAGGTGGGTCTGCCTGGGCCATTCTTCCGAGAACATTTTCTGATAATTCTGTAGATAAAAGAGGATTCTGAAGGTTTTGTAAGCTTTTCTTTCTTATATTTTTTTTCTTTACCTCTTCTTCAAGATGACAGGAGCCCTCAACAGACCTTTCTCCAAGAATAATTTTCCAAGGCTACCAATTTGGATCTCAAAAGCCCAGACTCAAAGGGACCCTCAGTTTGCCATCTAAAATAAATGCCTGAATAGATATCAGCCGAGATACATACAGAGCAGATGGGAAATGGATAGCTACATTACTAGTGGCTCTGTGAATTGGAGAGGCCTTTGTCTGAGGACAATAGCAATATGAACAAACACTCAGGTTTTTCACTCACAGGCCAGCCAAAGGATCAAGCAAAAAGTCGAATTAAATTGGATTGAATCAGCAATGCCGGTACCATTGCTACATAATAATGTACCACTAGACATCCTGACCCACCTCTTGGAAATGTGGCTGGAAGGATTAGAGCCATAAGCTCAGTCAGTAAAGTACCTTTCATGCCAGCATGAGGACCTGAGTTCAGATCCCCAATAGCCACTCGTGTTAAAAAGAAGTCAGGCAGGCTAATAATGCAACCTTAAAATCCCAGCTCTATGGAGGCAGAGACAGGATGGTCCCTGAAACCCTCTTGCTAGATCCTCTTGCCAAATCGATGAGCTATAGGTTCAATGAGAGATGACCTAGAGTAGCGAATGATGGAGAAAGACACCTAATATTGACCTCTGGCCCACCCACATCTCCCATACACCTAAGATTTACAAAAGTGAAAACAGAGTAAACAAAAAAATAAATGCAATCATATTATTGCCAAACCACCCCTCCAAATATTGTTCTGGTTAACTATGAGTTCACAATGCTTCTAACAAAAGAGGGTTAATCCATAAATGCGCCATTGCTCCCCTGTGCATTGCAAGAAATCAAATAATCTCAAGACCTTCCATGTTGCCAAACAGGACAGGTGCTCTCTTTATTACTTGTGACTAAATCTAGGCTCTGTCCTTAGGATGACTGGGTGTATCATCTTCTGCAACCTTTAATTGAGTTGTCAATCAATTTTAAATCACTTACACGTAAGTTTTGACGTTGCCAATAATTTCTATGTCTTCATTTCAATCTAAAGATATGGGGGACAGTCTATCTGCACCTGGGTATCTTCATTTTGCTCAACTCTGCTCTCCCCTCATAAGCCCCATTTCAGTCGAAGGCACCAGCCTACAACCCATCCATCATCTTTGACATCACCTTCTCATTCCCTCTAACTTACATATCCAATCAACCACAAATCCAGATAATTTCATACACACCCCTCATATTCCACACATCCTTCACACAGAAACATATTCAGACATGAGGTATGAACTGTCATTGGTAGGTGACCCCCAGCAGGCAAGCATTCTTGGGGTTTCAAGGCAATGAAACTTGGCAAAGGTAGTCTTTAGTCCCTAAATGCCCCATTGGGAAGATAAATGAATTCATTCTAAGAACTGTTTTTCTGAATTGTTTACTTGATCACTTCATAAAAATAGAAGAGACCATCCTGGACAGAAGACCATCCATAACATTGAAAAGAAGAAAGAAAAAAGACTTTTTGGTGAGTGCCTGTGATGCCATAAGGTTAAGAAAAGAGGATTGTGAGTTTGAGGCTAGCTTGGGCTAACAAGTGAGATCATGTCTCTAACAACAATAAAGTCAGTTGTCTTAGACATTTGATTTGGGACTTAAAGACAGGTAAACAGGGCTGGAAATATAGTGTAGTGGTAGAAGTCTGGCCTAGAATCTGCCGATAAGAAGCTGAGGTCATGACTCAGTGGTAGAGCCCCTGCCTAGAATCCCCAGTAAGGGACTGGGGCATGGCTCAGCATTAGAGCCCCTGCCTAGAATCCCCCAGTGAGGGGCTGGGGGTGTGGCTCAGTGGTAGAGCCCCTGCCTAGAATCCCCCAGTGAGGGGCTGGGGGTGTGGCTCAGTGGTAGAGCCCCTGCCTAGAATCCCCAGGGAGGGGCTGGGGGCATAGCTCAGTGGTAGAGCACCTGCCTAGAATCCCCCAGTGAGGAGCTGGGGGCATGGCTCAGTGGTAGAGCCCCTGCCTAGAATCCCCCGTGAGGGGCTGGGGGTGTGGCTCAGTGGGAGAGCCCCTGCCTAGAATCCCCCAGTGAGGGGCTGGGGGCATGGCTCAGTGGGAGAGCACCTGCCTGGAATCTATTAGTGAGAGGCTGGGATTATAGTGAGGTAGGGAGTATGAATGACTAAAATCCCCCAATAAAAGATAGTGGCATAGATTAATATTAGAGTACCTGACTAGATCCCTCCAGTGTGTGACTGGAGCATGGCTGACTGGCAAATGTTTACATTGATTCATAATGGCAGGCTGGGGCATGGCTCAGTGCTAGAGAGCTTGCTAGCATGCAGAAGACCTTGCCTTTGATCCCCAACACCGCAAAAGTACAAGAGCAAATAACAAGTGTATACTCAGAACCAACAGTTCTAACAGCTATTAAAAGAAAGAGGTAGAGGTCAGACAGACTCAGATCTCATAGTTTCTTACTAAAGAACCACGCACATAAAATTATGGATTTGATGCCATTGTTTCCCAAGAGCAAATTGATTAACAAATACTTGAATGATTTTTCTACTTTCATTTTAAGTTGATTGGTGCTCAGGGCTCTGGTCTGGACAATTATTGATTATGTATAATTGGAGTTGTATTTGAGTCCCTCATCTCACTTTTATTCTAAGAAGTGCATTCGAGTAACACCCTTAAAAGCTGATGACTATAATCAACCCATCATAATAATAACAATTACAGTAATAACAATATCCTTGTATCCTAGTTCACAGCTCATACGATGCCTGCCTTCCAAGATACTGTCACATGCTCAGTCTCATGCACACAATGATGCTTCTCAGTGCATTTAATCACATGGGCTGTGAAGATATAAATTGGGCTATAAAGAAAAAAGTAAGACAACAAACAAACAAACAAAAAACAACCTATAAATCCAGCAAAATAGTATTCAAGAGCTGGCATACTGTAGTCTTGAGGGCAAGCCTTCTCTGTGCTCTTCCAGAATCTCTGGATTCACTCACCATATCTGCATCTGTCAGGGTGACTTCTCTTCATCTCTGTTGGTTGTCTGGCCTAGAATTGTTCTAGACCTACTCAGTCTGTGGAATAAGGAGGCTATAGGAGTCTTGGAATTAGCATCTGACTAGACATTCACATCTTAACTAATGTTTGGTAGATTTTGGAATATACATATGTGTTTGTGTGTATTATGGGGAGCTGAAGAATGAATCTAAAAGAGGGTGGGAGGGAGGAGACATAGATGTATTAAGTGTATTGGGGGTATACTATACCTTAGAATTTTGACACCTGGGGTATCTAGCTTTCTTGTTCCCTATTATTCTCCTAGAATCTGAATGCCGAGAGAGAGGGAGGGAGAGAGAGAGAGGGAGAGAGAGAGAGAGGGAGAGTGCCCCAATTCTTTATCTCTTGGTTAGCATATATTGATGGCTTTTCTCGTCCTTGGTACAGCACACTTTACAAAAGTGACTTGAGGAAAGAGGGGCTTTCTTGGGCTCACAGTTCCAGAGTATAGTCCACCATGGCAGAGAAGGTATGAGGCCACTACTGAGTATGCATGGGACAGACAGTCACATTGCATCCACAGTCAGGAAGCAGAGAGGGGTGAGTGTTAGTGCTAAGCTCACCGTCGTCTTTTTATTCATCCCAGCCTGTGGGATGGTGTCCTCCACAATCAGAGTGGGTCTTCCTACTTCAATTAATCCACTCTAGAAAACTCCTTTGCAGACATGCTCAGAAGTCTGTTTCCATGGTGATTCTTGTTAGGTTTGTGCCATAGGCTAATCAGATCACATTTTTCCTGCAGTGTTACAGATATTAGCCGGCCCCCCACTATGAATGTGTCTGAGTTTGTAACAAGCTCCTTGGGCACCTGGACTTGAGGAAAGCAATGATGAATCCCTGAGACGAAGTGAAGGTCTAGTCCTCATTACTTGATTCTAGGATCCCTGCTGCTCCAGGGAGAGGAAAATAGCCCATTTGAATTTGTAAACTCTCTAGATATTCCCATTCTAGGACAGTAACAGGCAACAGCAGGCAATGAGGAAGTTAGATACCACTAAATCTACACCCCAACCCATTGAGTACAACTAAGGTTCCTTTCCTCCATCCCTCCCTCCGTTCTTTAGAGTTCTTCCCTACTTTTCCCCTTCCTCCCAAATACTCCCAAATGCCTTCAAGTATCCTCTCAATTCTTCAGGGTGGTCTGAAATACCCTTCTCTCTTCACTGGACCCTGATACACTCTCTCTAGCTTAAAAAAATCTTGTGGTGTGAGGGAACAGCCTCTATCTCCATGGCTTCTATTGTATCTGTGACCTTTGAGTTCTAAATCTCAATGAGCTGACAGTCAAGATTCACAACCACAACAGAGTCCAAAGTGTGTGTTTTCCAGCACATGCACACAGAACTGAGCCTCCAAGTCTAAGGGAGCAAGGCCGTTCTACTCTATCCCCTACACCTTCTCTCTGAAACTCTTTTGTGTCCCTCTCATTCCCAAATTAACTCTGAATCATTAACCCTCTTCCCGAAAACCTCTGGGGTGAGTCTTATTAAGTCAATGATGAAAGAACCCAGGACATGGAATCAACAGTGAGATGAACTTTCTGAATGAACACCTGGAAAGGGTCCTTTCCTTAATGATCCCTTGTGTGTCCAGAATGAAGTTGATTCCACTGTTATTAGGCCTTCATTATTACAGTTCACCCCTGGGTGGGCAGTAGTTGGCACACTGTGATTAGACATAAAGTCATTAACCTTTTTAGCATATCTGTTAGGGTCAGAGCCTGTGCCCTAGCAGTGTGAACAAGCCAGGCTTGGTTACAGGTCTCTAACAGGCCAATTAAAGAGACCTGCGATAATCAAAGTGAGAAGGGATAGATGTATTTAAGGTGGTCAAGTTGGGAAGATGAATAAAGAAGTCCAGCGACTGCTGAAGTTCATCTTCGTGTTTCCAACATGAGATTTAAGATTAAATAGAGAGCAAGAGAGATGCACAGCTAAGACGTGCTGGATAAGCTGTTGTCTGGCCCATCAGTAATCCATCATTGTCTCAGTGACGTCTATCCTGCAAAGTGGTCTGACAATTGCAGCTCAGGTAGGGAAAGATTTCCATTATTGTTTTTGTTTTTGTTTCCCCAAGCTGGCTTTTTTTAAAAAAATTAATTTAATTTTGATTTTTTACTTATTTACTTTACAGCCCTCTCATTGCCCCCTTCCCAGTCACCCCCTCATGCAATCCTTCCCCCTATCCCTCCCCCCCTCTCCTCAGAGCAGATGGAGGCCATCCTGGGTACCCCTCCACCCTGGCACTTCAAGTCTCTGTGAGTCTAGGTGCTTCCTCTCTCACTGAGGCCAGGCCAGTTAGTCTAGTTAGTAGAACATATCCTATGGACAGACGACACCTTTTAGGATAGCTCCCATTCCAATTGTTCAGGACCCACATGAAGGTCAATCTTCATATCTACCTATGTGTCGGGAGGTCCCAAGGGTACAGGTTAGCTGACTCTGTTTGTCTTCCCATGGAGTTCCTATTCCCTTGGGGCCCCTCATTCCTCCTATTCTTTCAAAAGAGTCCCTAAGCTCCATCCACTGTTTGGCTGTGGGTGTCTGTCTGAGTCTCTTCCAGACAGATCTTTCTAGCCAGACAGGAACCCCAGTAGAGTGATAAAGACACAAGCCTACCCACAAAACTTTCAACCCAAAATGTAACCTGTCTATAAGAAGTGGAGATACAGGGGGATGGAGCTGAGACTGATGGAGTGGTCAACTGATAACTGTCCCAGCTTGAAACCTATCCCACAGGCAACCCCCAATCCTTAACACTACTGATGATATTCTGTTATGTTGCAGACAAACTTGCTTCTTCTATGTTTTTCTTGACGTCTCTCTCCACATTTCTGTTTACCTATCACAGGAACAAAGATTTCCCACTTCACATGTCACAGCCCACTCACAGAGGCCAACCCTCTGGAGGTTTAACCCCATCATCAGAAGGGGTATCAATAAGACACTATCTAACGATCAGAAAAACCATGCCACAGAACAAGAAATAGCCACCTTAGCAGGTCCTCAGGAGAGCTCAGCCTTTGAGTCTTATTCATTCTATCAGGAAAATTGATACTCCACAGCCAGTTTTTGTAAGATCTGTCTCCAAAGACAGAGTGGCAATAGACAGATCAAGTCTCATCCATGTTTTGTGGGAAGACAAATGCCTTCTACAGTGATATTTTGAAGAACAAACAGCGGGTGCTTCCTCTATCTCTAGATCTCACAGAATGGTGCCAGAAAGATATTCTCACTTCAGTGTAAAACCAGCTATTCTTTTCAACTTACAAACACAAACAAATTAATCTTGGGTGGGGGTGGGGAGGTAATATTCCTTTACTCAGTGAAACAAACACATGAGCCTTCTTTAAGAAGCCATGTAGAACAGACACATAAGAACATTCCAGAGAAGCTGGGTCAGATTAACGATGGCTTCTACACTGGTTACTAATGTGTTTGTCTAGGATCAGTCAATCACACAGGATAAGGGGAGGGGTGTAAACATCATCCTGCAAATCTTCAGTCTTTCTACTTGTTTTCTAGACAGCCACGCTCTACAAGTCTTTCTTGATGCTGCGTAGATTCCCTTAGGCTTGAGACTGGTTTCTGTTATCGTTAGATGAAATAATAGCAGGATTTCAGAATAGAATATGAGCAGCTGTGAATTCTTCCCATTTGCAGTTATGATCAGGGCTATAGTTGTGACAGTGTCCTAATAAGCCAGTCCCATCCTCGGCAGTCCAGTTGAAGACAAAATAATGACTAGGAGGAGGGAAATTTATCTAATATGGGCACATTGGGAAAATAGAGTGGTCCAGTAGATCCCACCTCCTTTCCAGTATTTATATGAGGTTTGAGTTTAAATGGACGGGAAAAGATAGGCACAGGGCAGCATTCCTGGTCAGAGTGTGGTTGTGTCCGTCACTGACCTATCGTGTATTTTTTTTTTTTTTTGGCTCCAGTCTCTCCTGCAAGGTGATCTGACAAGTATTAGAACTGTAATCTCTTCCAGAGAGACAATACCTCCTATGGCTGGTACTAGGCTAAAGGACTGGAACTCCTTTTCCCAGTACGAGACTCCTGGTGAAACTCTAATTCCTGTGGGTACATTCTATCAAAAGTCTGATCACCAAAAGACAAAGGCATAGGTATCTCTATAATGTATTTGTATTTCTTCTAAGATAGTACACACTGTGCCACAAGGGGTGGATGATCTCCACGAAATTGCTTCAGGTCCATTAGGACATGTCCATCTGCCTAATCCAAAATAGACAGCATAAGAGGTATGTCCTTTGAATGGCACAGACTGTCTACTATTGTGACAAACCACGGATGCCCCCAAACAATCGCAGGAGGGAAGGGTCTAGTCTGACTTCTACTTCATGTCATCGCCCATCAGTGTGGGAAGTCAGTACGTGAACTCAAGCTGAAACTTAAAGCAAGCAGTAACCATAGAGGGATACGGTTGGCAGAATTCCTTACTGACTCGTGCTTGGCCTACTTTCTTATACATATCCGGATATCCAGCCTAGGAGATGGTGATGCTTCAGTGGTCTGGGTCCTCCTACATCAATTAAGAAACAAGGAAATCCCCCACAGAAATGCTCAGCAGCCAATCTGAGGTAGACAATCTGGACTTGCCTCTTCGATAACCATGGGCTGTGCCAAGTGGATAACTAAAGGTCATTAGGACGCATGGCAGAGCCAACCTTGACTGTACTTCACGCGTCAAGTCCTACAGCTCTGAGCCTGCCTTTATGTTTACTCTACCAAAGCCTGAATCTTTTCTGCCCTGAACAACTGCCTCTGTCAATCACCACTGACCTTCATGTTGCTGACTCTAGTGGTCTATTATAGACCTATCAGTCTACTATAGGGCTACAGTGTACTCTATAGGTCTATTAGAAGCCCGTATCACCTTCCATTAGTCAATAGAAGCCTGTATAACATTCCATCAGTCAATAGTACTCATCAATCATTCACATATTCTTCATTAATTCATTTCCTTTGTGTGGCTTTGAGAGATGAGATCTTAGATTCAGACTCCATGTTAAAGAATCTGGACTCTGACCTCATAGGTAGCAGTGAATATCCTAGTAAGAGCACCAGTGGAAGGGGAAGCCCTGGGTCCTGCTAAGACTGAACCCCCAGTGAACTAGACTGGTGGGGGGAGGGCGGCAATGGGGGGAGGGTTGGGAGGGGAACACCCATAAGGAAGGGGAGGGGGGAGGGGGATGTTTGCCCGGATACCGGGAAAGGGAATAACACTTGAAATGTATATAAGAAATACTCAAGTTAATAAAAAAAATATAGAAATAAACAAACAAACAAACAAAAAAAAAAGAATCTGACCCAGGAGTTAACGAACAGGCCAGTACCCAGGACCAGTTTCCAGGTTACTCCCCAACAAGACCTGCATCTAGCACCAGTTTCCGGGTTACTCCCCAACAATTCTGCACCTCCAGGTTACAGGCCTACCCCTGACATTTCACTTCCTAACCACCACCAGTCAGGAGAAAACCAGAAGGTAAGTTTATGGTTTGTCTCCCAGCACCAGCCAATTGTGTTAAAGGACAACAATAACCCCACCACTACCACCACAATCAGATGCTTACCAAGCTAGAAACCCCCACCCTTTCCTTGCCATTTCCTGTAAACCCTTGTCCAGATGAGAGTTTAGGGGTGGTTCACCAAGCTGTCCTGTGGGTTGGCAATAAGCACAAACTCTGGTTTGTAATAAAGAGATCCTAATGTGATTGCACTGGGGTCAGCTCCTGGTTGGTCTTTTGGACTTGCTAATGCTTCTTGGTACAACAGCTTTCAAGATTCCAGATACTAGTCCTTCTCATATTTTGTCCTCTTGGGTGTTTGGTTGGAGCCTTTCTCTCATATTATTAAGTCCAGAAAGGCTCAAGTATCAGCCTTGAGTATTTTTGTTTTTGCTACATTTTATCCCAGCCACTGAACGTGTAGCTGTGTGTTTGTGTATGTGTATGCATGTGTCTGTGTATATGTCTGTGTATATGTGTGTGGATGAGTGTGTATGTGTATGTGTGAGTGTGTGGGGGTCTGTACGTGTGTATGTGAGTGTGTATATATGTGAGTGTGCATGTGTCTGTACGAGTGTGTTTGTGTATATGAATGTGTGTCTGTGTGTGTGTATATATATATGTGTGTGTGTGTGTATTTATGTGTGTGTCTATGTGTGTATGAGTATGTGTGTATGCTTGTGTGTGTGTATTTATGTGTGATGTGTGTGTGTCTATGTGTGCCTATGTGTGTATGTGTAGTGTATGAGAGAGAGAGAGGGAGAGAGAGAGAGAGAGAGAGAGAGAGAGAGAGAGAGAGAGAGAGAGAGAGAGACTCCCTTTCTTTGCACCTGGAACTCACTAGTTTGGACATACCACCTGGTCAGGAGCCCCCCCCCCCCCCCAGAGATCCTCCTCTGTATGCATCTTTAGTACAGGAATTACAGAAACATGCTATAGCTGGTCTTTGCCACTTTGTGGAGTTTTCTTTTCACCTTTATCTTCCCCTAAGTTCTTCCCCCTAACACTAGGTAAGAGAGAAACAGGGAGGAGGGGTGAGATGAATTAGGAAAAAAATCTCTGAATGTACTTTCTTTCCTTTTATTTCTCCTTTGAGCACAACTACTAACACACTGCAACCAACCCCCCTAAATGACCAACAGCCACTACCCGTCCATCCCTGTTTCTCAGGCCCTAGTATTTATATACCCTCTGAAAATTCCCCAAATTTCCAAGCATCACACAATCACAGAACCTATCTGCAGCTGGCAAACCACTGCCTCAGTTAGAGCACAAGGCAAATCTTAGCTGTTGCAGTCAGTCTGAAGCAGCTCCATATCCCCATCCCTGGGACTGAAACAAAAACACACTCTTACAATATTTCTGTGTTCTTTTAAAGAAACCAAGGTTCCAAAATGTATCACTGCAGTGTGATCCTTACCAGACTCCTTTTTAGGTTCTGGGAACCAAACTGAAATTCTCATACTGGTACATCAGGTACTTTACCGAGCATACTCTCTCCCTACCTTCTAGTTTTACATGTCATTGGTAAGTCAAATTCATAACTCTTACCCAAACCACATCCCTAATCCTTATCCTAATCAGAACCTGAAATAACTCCAATTTTAACCTCAACCCTAACCCTAGACAGAATGCTAACCTTAATCATGTATCTATAATTTGGGTTTATTTTACAAATTTGCACATCCATTGTCCATCCAATGGACCTTCCATTGCCCCCCACCACCACTCTGGCCACAGCATCTCTCTTTTGGTTAATTTATGCTGGCCAAATATCTGAAGATGTTCACAGTCTCTGTCTTTTTTAAAACCACTCCACACTCAAACCTACCTTCCCATCATGGAGAAAATACCCTTCACTGTATCTGCAGTCTGGCATTTCCTTATATTTAGTCCATTCCATTACATCTATTGTGGTCAATATTAATGGCTAATTAATATTGGATCTGTAATCACACAGGTTGCAAACCTGTGGATATGTCTTCAAGTAGTCTTTAGATTGAGTTAATTGAGATCGAAGGACCAACCACCATTCCAAGACCTGGAATCACAGATTGAATAAAAAAAAAAAAAGATAGAGTAAGGTAAGCAGTAGCATTCATCTCTCTCTGCTTCCTGATTATGGATGAAATGTGACCAGCTGCCTCACGCTCCTCCTGCCATGCCTGACTTACTATGGTATACTGTATCCCCTGCATTTGTGAGTCCAAATAAACCCTTTTCTTTCATCCTTTTTTTTCTTTTTCCTTTTGTTTCCTTTTGTTTGTTAGTTTGTGACACAGCTTCTCTTTATAGCCCTGGCTGTCTTGAAATTGCTCTGTTGAACTCAGAGGTCTGCCTGCCTCTGCCTCCCAAGTGCTGAAATCAAAGGTGTGCGCCACCATCACCCCACCAAATTAACCCTTCTAACACTGCTTTCATTGTGTATTTTATCACAGCAGTGAGAAGAATCACTAACAACACCGCCATTTCTTCTTCTGCTTCTAATCGGTGTCCTTGTCTTTGATGTTCAAAATCGAGCCAGAATTCTTCTCTTGAAATGCATAGCGGGGGTTGAGGGATTTAGCTCAGTGGTAGAGCACTTGCCTAGGAAGCGCAAGGCCCTGGGTTAGGTCCCCAGCTCCGGGGGGGGGGGGGGGGGGGGGAGAACCAAACCAAAAAAAAAAAAAAAAGAAATGCATAACGTATCATCTTCACACTGTGGGTTAAATTCTCCACTAGTTCCCACTTACTGAGAACTGCAGTTGGTGTCAACCTTTTATCTCTCTTAATTAGAGCATTTCAGCAACACCTCTCAGATACCTTTCTCCATTTCTCCTGTAAGCAACCTCAATAAACTTATTGGTTCACCAAGTCGGACTTCGATGCAGTCATTACTTTTGTGGGTTCCCCATGAGTTGAGTTGTGTCTATACTGTCTCCCCAGAACATAGCAGTTCACCTACAGGAGTTCCAGGAAATAAACTTCTTTTTGCAGTAGCAATTTAAATGAGTTCTATATCCTCCTACCAAAACACGCCCTAGAAGTATATTCATATTCCTTCCTGTCTCTACGTCAACAGACCATGGTTATGATCTAGTAGGTGAGCTTTAAACTGGGCTCAGGGCTTTGCTCCACGTTGATGAATCTTTCAGCTATCTAAGTTCTATTCAACCCTAGTAGCTTATCTCTTATCAAACAACAACAGTCAAGAAGGCTGTGGAGATAGCTCAGCATACAAGCTCAAGGACTTTAGTTCAATCTCTAGAACTGGCCAGCATAAAAAAATAAACTCTTATGTGGTGATTTGCACTTGTAAAGTCTAGCTATGGTGAGGTAGAGATAGACGCATGTAAACACGAACCTGTGCTTATATATTCACATATGTATCACACACACACACACACACACACACACACACGCACACACTCACACACACACACCAGTGTACATACATGCAAACCCTCTAAGAAATGAAAGAAAAATGTCCCCCAAGAACAAGAAAACACTCATTATTTTTACTAGATATTTTTGGAGTTCAATTATAACTAGTTTATCTGATAATCTGACAGTCTATTTGTGTTTTTCCTCCACTGGGAAAATTTGCATCACTACAATAAATGCGTAAGCAGCTTGATAGCATGCATAGTAACAAAAGCAGATATCCATTGGGACCTCCTACGTGATGGGTGCTGCTTTAATCCCTTCTATGTGTTAATCTCGCTAACCATCAGGACAATCTCCTAGGAGATGATACTATATTGAAGGGTACCTAGATGCAGAGTGTGGCGGGATAGTAAACAAAGGGCAGTGTCCAGATAAGTACATCAAAGCATCCCTTAGCACAAAGACTGTGATTCCCTCACAACAAGAGCTGGTTGCAATGAAACAGATATCTTCCAGAAGAGACTGTGCAGTCTCTTGGAAAGGCAAGGGCTATGTAAATGACCTGTTAAAGATGGGAGGAGAAGCCCTTGGTCCTGCCAAAGCTGGAAACCCCAGAGTAGGGCAATGTCAGGGCAGGGAGGCAGGAAGGGGTAGGTGGATGGGTGGGGAACACTCCCATAGAAGAAGGGGGGATGGGATAGGGGATTAATGGACAGGAAACCAGGAAAGGGGATAACATTTGAAATGTAAATAAAAATTATCTAATAAAACAAAAAGGATCAGAACTCATAAGGCAATGGGATTAAAATCTCTTTATAGAGCTTACCAGTCCCCTTCTTCTCTTGAGAATAATGTCTCTCCTTTTTGTGAGTAAGTGTGTGCTCATGTGTGTAAACAATTTCTGGAAGACTCTGAGAGGGAGATGTGCCGAGAGGACACTGCCAATCTTATTGAGCATGTATTAGCCATGTAGGGCTTTCCAGGGATGCATCTTTCTTGACTTACCACCCACACTAGGGTGGGTTTTTCACTATGTGTCTTCGAGTGATTTGCTCTGTAAGTAACCCTTGACCCTCACTCCTAAAAATAATCCCAATAAAATAATTGGCTCATCAAGTTGGATTTTGTTAGAATAGTTCCCATGGTCTGTTGTAGATGCCCTAGTCAGATTGAGGAGAGGTCTCCCCAGGAGAAGTCACACGATAGTTATCAGTCAATGCTCCTTCCAGCACAGTTCCAGAGGACCCATTGCTCTGCCTGCACACGTATCTAATCCTTTTTCTGCTACGGATGGCCTTTCCGTGCCATCCAGGCTAGCTACAGGATTACTGCTCTAACAATGCCTGTTTCCTCCTAATTAGAACATCATCATTATTTCAGAATACTTGGGATGAAAACATTCTGTTGCTTTTGAAACATATTTGCATAATCATAAGAAGCTTCAACATTACATTTGTCGTGGCAAAGAAAGAGGAGCCGTTAGCGCCTTTAAATACACTTCATCTGCAGTGGATTTGTGAATGGTTGCAAAACATGGTTTTTAAATTTTTATCACTTACCAGCATGGAAGAAACATTTTTTTCACTGATGTCAACTATTAAAAATTTGAGAACTGGGGGCATGGCTCAGTGATAAAGTATCTTCTGCCTAGACTCCTCCAGTGAGTAACTAGGGATTGACTTAGAGGTAGAGCCCGTGCCTAGAATCCCCCAGTGGGGGCGTGGCTCACTGGTAGAGCACCTGACTAGAATCCCCCAGTGAGGGGCTGGGGGCGTGGCTCAGTGGTAGAGCCCCTGCCTATAATCCCCCAGTGAGGGGCTGGGGGCGTGGCTCAGTGGTAGAGCACCTGCCTTAAATCCCCAAGTGAGGGGCTGGGGGCGTGGCTCAGTGGTAGAACCCCTGCCTAGAATCCCCCAGTGAGCAGCTGTGGCATGACTCAGTAGGAGAAGGCAAAGCTCTGTGTTCAGTCCTCAGCACCAGCAACTAAAACACAATATGATCACACACAAAAAAAAAAGGAAAATCAAGGTGAAATTCTAAAAAAATAGCCAAATAACCTTTTGTACCATTACCTCCCAGTGCCATATTTGAACAAAAGGAAAAACAAAGTAGCAAAACAGAACAAATATTGGGGAACAAAAGAGTAAAATGGTAATTCTTTACCCCTGAAGCCCTGGGTTCTGTCTTTATCATCACCATCAAGGTCATAATCATGAGCATCATCATTGTCAACAACAACTACATTATCAGCCACCCTGAATTAACTGATATCTGTGGGATACTGCTGGAATATATGGATTATTACAAGGCATAATAAAGCCTTAACAGAGTGGATACAGTGGAATACATGTAGCATAATAACTTCAAAGCTGCGAGGCATAATGATACACATTTGTAATCTCAACACTTAATAGGCTAAGACAGGTAGATCACACTGAGTTCAAATTCAAGGGGAGACTAAGCTACATTAGGAATTTCAGGCAATCTCTGACTAAAGAGAAGACCCCGGTTAAAAGAAACGAACACACAAAACATAACAAAAATAGTAAAATGTGGTGAGGTACATCTGTAATCCCAATACTCAGGAGACCAAGGCAAGGGAATCGGAGTTTGAGGCCAGCCTGGGCTATATGTTAAGACTGTGTCAAAAAATAAATAAATGTAAAAATAATAAATAGATAAAACAAAAGAACAATGACAACAAAAACAGACCAACAAGTAAAATTATTGAAGCCAAATGAAGTAAGCACTAAGGTCTTATGGAATTAAAGTAAATTGATAATAATACAATATCCAGAGAAATGCTTGAAAATCTAGCAACCTATTTATAAACAATCCATGCTAAAACTACCAAAAAACTACAAAAAAACTATAAAAAAATAAAAAATAAAAAATGATCTACACTGAGTCACAATGGAAGTTCTACATAATAAAAAAAAATCAGCCAAAATAGTGTAACGATTTTCTTATTTCGAGATTATGTATTAACAGGGAACAGGAGTGGAGTCTGCGTACATGAGTGCAGGCGCACATAACGACCAGAAGAAAGTATTTGGACCTCAAGTTTCAGATGGTGAGTTGCTTGTGACCCAGACCTTTGGAGACAGGGGTAAGAAGATGCAGAGTCAACACCACCAACTCCAGGAGTCAGGCAAGTGGCGAGAGCAGATTCATTTATTGCAGGAAAGGGGCAAACTTTTATACGCCCCTCCCAGCATCTCATGGGCATTCAAGTAGCCAGATGTGGCATTGCCTATTTCTCATTGGCTCTCATGGGAATGTCTACACTTTAGTCTTAAGTTAATGGATATGGGAAGACCCAGTCCACTGTGGGCAGAGTGTTCTGAGCTGTATAAGGGTGGAGAAAAACAGCAATCAATAACATAAGTGTATATGCACTCGTGTTTCTCTGTTTTAGACTCTGCCTGTGATATAACTGTTTGCCATTCCTGCCATGATGAACCTGGAGTTATGAGCTGAAAGAAACTGCTTTTGCCCTAAGTTGAGGAAGTTGTTGTTGTTTGTTTGTTTGTTTTTGCTGGTTTTTTGTTTTGTTTGTTTTGTTCTGTTTTTTTTATTTTGTTTTTGCTCAAGGCATATTTTATCATGGCAGCAGAAATGAAACTTGAACACCTTGAATTTTTTTTTTAAATTTGTGCTTTGTGTTCCTACTTGAAGTTTCAAAATCCACAGATACTCTGCCACTGCAAATCCATCCACAGCCAAGAGTGGCATGAAAAAATCTGTATGAATACTGTCTAAGCAGTTCTGTAAAATGCTTTTCACACTTTAAACAGAAACATTACACACACACACACACACACACACACACACACACACACACACTACCACCACCACCACCACCACCAGAACCACACACCTTGGTGACTCTGACAGTATTTTCCCAAGATCATGATTTTGTTTATTTCAAAACCTGTTAGCATTCTAACATGCTTAACAACCTGTCAATTTTCAGACTGTTCAGTGGAGATTCTGAACAGCAAAACATGATCATTTGCCCTGGTGCATCTATTTGGAAGAACTGAAAAGTTGGTTTTCAAAAAAAAAAAATACCATAAAGGAGGTGCACACTTTTGCACCTCTGAAGTGATTTCAATAGCAAGACCCTTTAGGGTTTCCCTGGGTCATGGTGTTTCAATGACTCAACTGTACTCCACCGCTGAGCATCTGATCCATGGAGAAACTAATTACCTCTATTTTCCAAGTGCTGCTTTAAACAAATGGGTTAACACAGTCAACTGGTCAGCCAACTCCCCGAGAAATCATGGAAGAAAGTTTTGCTCAAAAACAAGTAAAGTTCTACTCAATTCCTATATGTGCCTCATAAACTTACTGCCCTATCAATATTGGGGGAAGTTATAAACCTATGTTTACAAGCCAAAATGAGGTTAGGGAAATAAGGAACATTATGGAAGTTGGCAACTAAAAACAGCTAGACAAGTTATGTTAGGTGTCCAGACACTAGTGAATGCAGCAGAGAAGCCAAACCCAAGAGCAAAGAAAAAAATCAGAAAAAAAAAATCACAGTAGAACAATCCATTGTCTCTTAGCCACTGTCACACAGTTAATTATATTAGCAATGAGACCAGAACTTTGAGGACTACAGACCCAGGTGAGCAGATGTGTTGGTCAGTTTTAACTATCAATTTGGTTCAACCTAAAACCATCTAAGAGCCCCCTGTTGAAGATTTATCTAGGAAAAGGTGGCATGTAGGCCTGTCTGTGAGAGATTGTCTGCATTGCCAAGTGACTTAGGAAGCCCCAAACCCTAGATATGGCAACTCTACTTCGTAGGTTGGACTCTGGACTGTTTAAGAGCCAAGAAAACCCAGCTGAGGGGCAAGTGAGAGAAATCAGGCAAGGCTACCTGCATTCTCTCTCTCTGCTATTCCTGGTAAATGTGATGATTTAAGTTCCTGCCTTGACTTCCTTACAAAAATGGACTATAACTTGAAATTATAAGCCAAATAAACCCTTTCTGCCCTCAGTTGCTCTTCTTAAGATATTTTATCATAACAACAGAAGTGAAACTAGCCTAGTGGGCAAGGATTTAAAGGACTCTCATTCATAAAAGACAAAGAAACCAAGCCAAGATAGGATATAATAGAATATGGGATGTGAAATCAGCCAGACCTTGACCTCACGTTAGCTTCTCCTTTCCTAAGCATGTGATTATAGTGAGCTGTTTAAGAGAAGTGCAGTCTATCCTCCATATCCATATGGTTCATATTTAGGAATTCAACTAACCATGAATGAACACTGTACTATTGGTATGTGCCTCTGGAGCTAGGCAGATAACTCAGCTTGTAAAGTACTTGCTGTGTAAGCGTAAGGGCCTGAGTTGTAGCCCAAAGAAACCATTTGAAAACAGCCAGGCATAGTGATATGCACTTTAAATCCCAACCCCAGGAGGGGTCAAAGACAAGTGCATGTTTGGAATTTGCTGGACAACCATCCTAACTGAAACGGTGAGCTCAAAGACAACTGAGAGAACCTTTCTCCAAAAACAAGATGTAATCACCTCAAGATGAAACCCAAGGTTGATCTCTCGCTTTCCGCATGCACACATGTGAACACTTACACACACGTGCACAGGCATATACACATGTACAAAAGCTACATATATAAAAGATAAACTAACATCTGTACTAAACATACTCCGACTTTCTGTCATTATTCTTTGAACAATTTAGTACAAAAACCACTTTAAGAGCACTTGTGCTGTACAGAGTATTATAAATCACCAAGAAAAATCCTACAGGAGGCTGAGCTTGGTAGCATACACTTTTAATCAATAAACAGGAGGCAGAAGCAGGTGAATTTCTGTGAGTCCAAAGGCAGCCAGATCTACATAACAACTTCCAAGAGGATGTATAAAGTTTCTTTGCAAGCTTGGGACTCAAATATTCACAGATTTTAGTTTTAAAGGAGATCCTGGGAGTGGAACATAGCTCATTTGAAGTACAATTTTTTATCATGCAAAAGGCCAGGGGATCTGTCTCTAGAAGTTCATAAACTCGGTAGGGTATCAACCCAACACTCAAGAGGTGGAGGCAAGAGAACCAGGAGGAATTCAAGGTCATTGTTCTCTACACAGTGAGCTTGAAGTAAGCTTTGAATACATGAGAATCTATTTAAAATGGGACAGGGACAGGCAACCTAGAACCAATCACTTAGGCACACCAAAGGGGGATTGTATCAATTATAATAACGTACATTATATGTGTGGGATAAGGAATAAGTGACTATTTATTATTATTATTATTATTATTATTATTATAAATAATAATTATAGGATTATAGGCTGGGGAGATGGCTAAGTGATTAAAGCATTTTCTGCAAAAGGACCTATGTTGGATTTCCAGAACCCACATAGATACTGAGTTGGGCGTGGTGGCCACCTATAATTCCAGCCTCTTCAAAGCAGAGAAAAGGGATTCCCAGGTCAAGCTGGCCAGTGATGGTAGCCACAGCATCACTGAGTTTGACTGACAAGCTTTGCCTCAATGAATATAATGTAAGAGCAATCAAGGATGATTCCCAACATCCACTTCAGGCAGGCCTGTGTGTATACACACCCATATGCAAACATGCATAGACACGCACAAAACCAATGTAACATAATGACAAAAGTCGATAAAATAAAAGTTAAACTAGAAGCTATCCTGTGAGCATACATAGTCTTTTTTAATTGCAAGGCCCACTTATCTAAGTTTTTCCACACCTCGGTTTTATAGCACTGAGATAAAATAGAGACTTATAAATTTTTTTTTCATGGTCTATGCAGGCTACTGAAAGTAATGGCCAAATGGAAACATTTTCTGCTGATTTTTTTTCTTTTCAGAGGGTTAATACTGTTTAATGGAAGAAAACAACTCAGACCTCATTTTCCCTCTAAAGCCATGTGATTTTCCTTGCCTTACTGTAGAGCTGCCAGTTGAATTGCAACTTCCGTTTACAAAAGATCTATCTTCCCGCAGAACGGTGTATATACAAGAAACCATGCCGTCTCTGTAAATCTATACACTCCATTTTTCTTCTCAGAGGCACAACGTAAAATTGCCATTTCAATGACAGAGTCGATAATTATTTAATTCATGCAGAACACCCTGCCCTCATTGAGAAGCCAGTGGGCAAGCAGTTCTCAGCTACTCCAAACAACGGGAGCCTCCTGGGTACAGTGACAGAGTTGATTGATCTCAGTGTAGATACAGAACTCACGGAGGTGACAGGTAAGTAAGGAAGAGTGGAATTTAACCGCTGTCACTTATAAGGTGTGTTTGTAAACAGAGCTGTACAGGAGATCAATTAAAAGGAAGCGAACTCAAACAGAAAGGAGAACTGGAGTTATGGCGCCCGTCGAGAGTGGGTGCTGCTCTTGCCAACATCCTGAGTCGGAATCCCGGCACCATGTCAAGCAGCTCACAATTGCCTATAATTCTAGTCCCAGGGGATCTAACTAACGTCCTCTTCTGGTCTCCATGGGTGCTTGCACTAACAAGTTATCACATGGGTGTGTGCATACACATGCATACGCACACGCACATTTAAAAGGCTCTAAGAAAATAAAAAAGAAACAAGAGAGTGATGGATGCTGTCAAGAACAAGAAAAGAACTGAATGCTTTCCAAAGAAGTTCCTCTTAATCCTGTAAAGACCAGAAACTCTGTTTGGTGGATTGATATCTATTGGATGGACAAAAACAAGAAAGTATATTACTTAATATATTACTTAAATTTACCAGGCTGAATAGATATAATTTTTAAAGACGTAATTTCCATAGGAGGGAAAACAATAAAAGGAAATTCTTACTGGCGTTTGAAATAGGGGAACCTGTATTCGTAGTTCTCAAATGATACATCAGAGAACTCAATATTGTTTCTGGACCTTAGGTCCACGAAAATGCAAGGGTTCCACTCCTCCTGCTCTCGTACATGTACTTCTCACATTCATCTATTTATTTGTGTGTGGCAGGCCATGCATGTAAACATTAAAGGACAAGTTGTGAGAGTTGATTCTCCTTCTGACATGTGGGTCTCTGGGATCAAACTCCAGCCATCAGGCTTGGCGGCAGGGACCTTTACCCATTTCTGTGATTTATATGAGAAATGTACCCCCCATGCACACACACTTTCATGTATGTGGACACTTAATTGGCTCCCCAGTTGATGATGCTGTTTGGGAACATTATAGAACTTTTAGGTGGTAGCCTTGCTGCAGGAAGGATGTCACAGGGGGAAGGCTTTTGGGGACTATGGCTGTGCTAGTTTTATATGAAAGCTGACACAAGCTGACGTCATCTGGAAGAAGTGAATCTCAGTGGAGAAAAAATTCTTCCACCAGATTTACTGTAGGCAAGTCCTTGGGGGTATTTTCTTGATTAACAGCTGATGTGGGAGGGTTCCAGCCCACTGGGGCAGTGCTACCCCTGGGCAGGCAGTCTTAGGTTGCATAAAAAAAGCAAGCTGAGCAAGCCAGGAAGAGTAAGCCAGGAAGAAGCATTCCTCTATGTCCTCTGCTTTAGCTCCTACCTTGATTTACTATACTGTATTCTCCAAATGATAGACTGTAACCTGTAACCTAAATAAACCCTTTCTTCCTCCAGTTGCTTCTGGTTTATACTACCTTTCCTCTCTCCCCTCTCTGACACTATGGTATGGACACAAATATAACCAGCCAGCCACCTGCTCCTGACAACATGCATGCCTTCTCCGCCATCGTGGACTTCAGTGTTCTAGAGCTATATGCCAAACTTCTCGACGTTGCTTATCATCACAGCATTCTATCTCAGCAAAGGAAAATAAATAGGTACAACCATGGAATGGTCCGTTGGGCACCAGATTGCTTCTTATCACTCAGTATAGAAAGGCCATTTGCAGTGAACGACCGATTCCCCTCCTCAGCAGGGATCATGAGGAGATTGCTTATCCATTTGGAGAGCTATTAAGTGTCTTCCAGATATGCAATGTGTATTGAAACCTTGATTCCAAGATGATGGATGCAAACGTCAAGGTGGAATTTGATCACGATGCCTTTTTCAATCGATCTACTGGTGGGTGAAAGAGTACCTCTATTGAATTGATGAAAATACTGGACATTGATGGAAACTTTCAGGATTAGGGCTTGGTTTAAGGATTCCTGGATTAAAGTAATGTGCTCCTTACAACTGCAATGGTCTTTCTGTCAATGCTACAAGGGTTTGAGATCTGTATTTCCCAGTCACTGAGGTATTAACTGTGTGCAAAAGTAGTCCAAATTTAGAGGGAGTTGCTTGATGAAGATCATACCGGAGAAACTAAGATACTAGTGTCTTCTAGAGGAATGTTTTCGATCAACGAGGGATATTTTAGCATTCAATTGCTAGTACGACCCTTTGTACTCATGAATTGAAGAAGTTTATAAAGAGGAGATTAGGGGGGTTGGAGGGACATGGAAGGGAACATGTCATCACAGCCCATGTTGAGGGAACAGTTCTGTTTAAATGTTTGCGTAATATCAAAAGCAGTTTGATAAAGGCTTTTTCTGGTATTATCGTGAGTTGCTATTGATGTTGCTATGATTGCTTTTAACTTTTGGCCATGGAAATGGCATGTTTAGTCACCCTGCTACAGTTTGACTGGTCTTGGATTCCCAGCTAGGGTAAGAAAAAGTTCTGAAATACTAGAATGAACAGAGAGTGAAGGGCGTATAAGGATCCATATAGCCGTTTGTGGCAGACGTAAATACATAGAGGTGAGGTTGGTGTCTCAAATGGAAGTTACGTCTAATAGAATGAAGGTACATTTTCCCCCAAGACTGGGGAAATATAATAGTGGCTTAAAGTCACACTTTGAGATCTTTGCTAAGAAAGGTGGACTGGGTTTGGGATATCCACATTTATGGGTGTGGTTACTGATAACACACCAACCCAAACGAAGGCTGTTCATATCACATGGTGGACCGATTCCTATGTTTCGGTTGCACAATAGATAACACGGGGCAAAAATGGAGCAGCTTAAATTATTGGTAAAGCCATAATTGGGTGAGAGACATAGAGAGACCCATTAGTCCTTGAGATGCTCCTATTTTCACCATACCAAAGACATCAGGAAAATAACAATGGCTATCAGTCACACACACTGTAAATAAAGCAAGGTAGATTTGCCCTCACTCATAGCCACTCCTACAACTTGGCCTCTTATCGTTGTAGATTGTAAAAATTCCTTTTATGCTATTCCTTTAAGCTACAAGGATAGAAGAAGCTTTTTTTCTTTTTTGTCCTTAAACATAAGGAACCATTTGTAAGGTTTAACCACGGCGAGTTCCTTCCTCAAGGTATGATGAACAGCATCACCATGTGCCAGCAAATTCTTATCCATTCATCCATCTATCCTCATGACAAAACCATCTGCAGGCTCACTATATAAATAACATTCTTTTCACCTACAAGACAAAAATCTCTACTTATCAAACTCTTTAAATTCGTTATTTGATGTCCTGAGACAACTGGCTTAAATAAAACCCACCCTAAAAGAATGTCGGCAAACTCAACCCTTTCAATTTTTAGGCTTTATTGTGGATTCTTGTACCATCTGCACTTAAAAGGCACCATTACAGGTATGCTCCCTTAAAACACTTAATGATTTTCAAAAATCTATTATGACATATTAATTAGATTAAACTATCTTTGGTGTATCTACAACAGACCTACACTCTCTTTTTGAGATTCTTAAAAGTAGCACTGACCTTGCTCTCACAAAGGAGGCACATAAAGTTTTAACTCTGAATAAAGTGGTGACACAGAATATTTAGATTATAAAAAATGACTACCACTTACCTGTGTGTTTATTTCTTTTAAATATACCTTTGCTTCAACCAGGCATTAAGGCCTAATCAACTCTGGCCCCTGACATCATAAACAGATACATTTGCCATCTCAACCTCCAAAGGTCTATTATTCCTCTATTAACTTAATTTCATCAAAAGTAACACAAAAGGTCAATTCAATTATTAGGGTGAGACCCAGATCTTATTGTTGTCTCTTTTGATATCTCGCAAGTTACCTCTTTCTGCTTTGATCTCCCATAAAAGACAGCATTAGACTCTATTACAGAACAAACCTTACATTGTAACCCCAGTGATACACTTCACCAGTTCATACAACATACCTCCTTTGTTGTTCCTACCATCTCCTTCTCCTACCCTCTGCCTGAGGCCCTCACTTTTTACAACCATTCCTCTACAGGTAAAGGAGCTTATTGATCCTAAGATAAACATCAATGTCATCAAACTAATTACTCCTCCACATAGATGATTAAATTATCGGCCATATTTGTGACTCTTGCAATCATAATGGATACTGAACCTACTACATGTACCTCCTAAACTTTCCAAACATGCTTTCCATTTGAGTATTACACATAAAACTGATATTCTTTACAATCCAACAATACAAGTGATTGTTAAGAGGAACTGAGAATGGGATCCCCATTGGAGGAATTGGATTGAAAGAGCTGAAGGGGCTTGCAACCCCATAAAAAATAACAATGCCAACCAACTAGTGCTTCTAGGGACTAAAAGACTACCCAAAGACTATACATGGATTGGCCCATGGCTCCAACTGCATATGTAGCAAAGGATGGCCTTGCTGGGCACCAATGGAAGGAGAAGCCTTTGGTTTTGCCAAGGTTGGACCCCCAGTGGAGGGGCAAGGGGGCTTAGGGACAGGAAACTGGAAAGGGAATAACATTTGAAATGTGAATAACAAATACCCAATTTAAAAAAAATGGGAGAGGTTGGGGATTTAGCTCAGCGGTAAAGCACTTGCCTAGCGAGCGTAAGGTCCTGGGTTCGGTCCCCAGCTCCGAAAAAAAAAATGGGAAAAAAAGGACCAATGAACTGTTAAAATTACAGCTTCTAAAACTAAAGGAGGAATGAACACCCTCATATACACTGACTTATGATTCCAAGCACTGATAACCTATATGATTTTTATCTGTAGGTGATGGTGGATGTTCTATGAAAGGACACTATACAGGATCTACCTCTTGTTTTGGCCCTTACCTCAAAGATTTTTCTGAAGATCCACAGAATAACATGGTAAAGGGGTCTCTGAGACCTTCTCATTTGAGGCAGAGGTCAGGCATACATAAGTCATGAAAATAACTGTGTTTGGGTTCCAGGAAAAAGTGTTCAACCCTGGTTCAAGAAAGTCAATCTTCAGTTGACTGCTATAGTTTAATCAATGATTTATTGACCCACCACAAACATAGATGGTGTCACCTCTGACATCCCCCAAGATGTCTATTAAGATGAGGCATGAGTTAATAGATTTTGACCAATTCCTTTCACCTGAAAATATTTTTAGTTTGTTCTCTATAATCAGTGCTTTAGTGGGTTCTCCATGTGGGCAAATTTACTGGGTACACATTTCTCAACCCCTTACAGTTCACCCTGTCACTTTGTTTGGTGTTCTCCAATTGTTTTTTTTTTTAATAATATTCCCTATTTGCCTTAACTCTTACTTATCACAGGGTGCATGGCTGTATTCTCTTACAACTATATCAGCTTAGCTTCTTATCATAGCTGCAAATAGCTTCTTTTGTTTTCACCCAGGGTTCTAGACCTGTCTGGCCTATGTACCCAAGAAACACAAGTCTACACTAAACTTTGTAACAGCTGTGGATATGAGCCTGGGATTCTTAGCAATGTTCCTGATACCCTGTAGTGCTTTCAATGAGGATGGTCATCAGAAGCTCATATGTTTAAAGTCATGAGGTCCCCAGTTGGTGAACTTGATTGAGAAGAATTAGGAGATGTTGCCTTGTGGAAGGAAGTGTGTCACTGGGGCCTGGATTGATATTTTAAAAGACTCACGCTATTCCCAGTGCGCTCCTTGCTTCCTGCTTGTGGATCAAGAAGTGAGCTCTCAGCTGTTCCTGTTATCACACCTTTGTTCCACCATCATTGACTCAAAGCCTCTGAAACCATTAGCCTAATCAAATGATTCCTTGTATAAGATTCTCTGGTTATGATGTCTTGACACAGCAATAGAAAAGAAACTAAGACATTCTTCAAATAGAATTTTTGTGCTAGTTATAAGCACTGGGACCCCACATATAAACGTTTATGGTAGTCAGTGATAGCACACATCCTCGTTAAAAAAAAAAGCATAGCTAAAAGAGAAGTAATAGAATGGGAATTGTGTGGACAATTGATATATGGAAAAAAATAGGTGTTAGGAGGGGGCTCGATACCATAAAATTTAATTACTCTTATTGCATGGAGACCCATTACAATAACTCTATGAAGTGGGATATGCATGGTTTAGACACCCTCCCTCCTCTTAGGATGGGATTTGAACCTATGCAGGCTCTACCTAGAAGATGAGGGTGGGAAAGTCATATTACAGAAGGGAAATTACCCCTGGGATGCAACTCAGAATGTTGTACATCTGAACATAACCCCAAATAATTACTTGTATGCAACAACACCTTTACTTGATCTTTATCAGCAAATAAACAAATAGTGTATAATGAGTCTGGATATTTATCTCATATTACCTATCTTAGCTGATATTTACAACAATGCGTTAACTATACTCAGTGAGAAATAGGACTCTGTGATTTTTAAAATACCAGACTCTACCTGGGTTATAACCCACTTTAAAGAGTTTTGGCATGAGACTCCTATTATAGCCTCCATACATGAAATGAAAAATCACCTACAGAGAGGAACCCAAAGGTTTATATAACACATAATTGCTGGAAATGCGATCTTTGCCAATATTACTGTTACAGGGGAAAAACAGCTACTTCTTTTGTATAAGAAGTTTAAAAGAACTTTCCTAAAACATGACAAACCCCAAATTCCCATCAATCAAGAGATTCTCAGTAAAATCCAACTACTAAGAGATTATTATTTGATTTCCAGAATAAGTACAGGACATGCATTAGCTACAACATCGAAGATGCCACTTTAATGTAGCCCAATATTGTGTTACCCAAGTTCCATAGAGCGAATCAGAACACAAATGGTCTAAAACGGAAACTTATCATTAAGATTGGATCTGTTTTATAATACATGTACTAAAGTTACAATCCTCAGCCTTGGCTATGGCAACAACTAAGGCCTCTATGTTGGAAAAGGAACAACTATGGGAATGATTGCCTGAAGGAATAGTGCCCTTTAAATATCTTAGAACTTTTGTTTGGCTTTCTTGGTTTAATAATTATGGGTATTGTTTGTGTGTTTCTTCCTTTATGGAGTCTGTAAAACAAGTTTGAAATCATTAACTAGACAGGAAGAACTGATTCCAAAATTAGTCATGTTAACATTATTACAGAAACAAAATGGGTGAAATGCTGCCAAAACAGACCCATTTGAGAAAGAAACACTTTCTTCATCTAAGAGCTTGCTGACCCTTGGCACACTAAGGACAGAAGGAAATGATCTGCACAACAGGCTTTCCAGCTCAATGATACAGGGATGTACTATTTCTTAAGATGTATGAGCATGTTATGTTCCCATATACTTTTCTATTCATGTATTTTTGTCTTTTTTTTTTCTCCCTGGTGATCTATTAAGCAAAACATTCTATTCCTTATAAACATGGTTTAATGACTTTATAGTTAGTATCTTTACATGCAATTGCTTCTAGTAAAAACTCAGCCCTGGAGACACTCTGAATTCTTAGAGTTTTTTTGCATGCTTTTTGGGATTCCCCAGTCTCCCTTAATGAAAATTCATACTTTAGACTTTGAGTTTTATATCATGGGCTGAGATCTACTACCTGAGGCAAACTAAGCTGTTGATGTAGGAAGACCCAGTCCACTGTGGGTGATACCATTCCTTAGGAAGAGGATCCTGAAGTCTTTTTGGTAAAGTATCCAGCTAAGCACCAACAAGCAAGAGAGTGTGCATGCATTCATTTCTCCCCATTCTTGACTGTGGATGTGATGTGACTTATTTTAAGTTTCCACCACTGTGAGTTCTCTGCTATCATGGACTGAAGCCAGAAACTACAAGCTAAAAGAAACCCTTTGTCCCTTAAATTGTCTTTAGACAGCAATAGAAATGAAATTAAAACAATGTCAATTATTTTTATATAGAACATTTCCTAATTAATAAGAACAGTCATAACAGTACTTAACATGTCTATATATTTTGAAAATATTTTTAGAACATATTCATGATCTCATTGTAAACACCTAAAACTCCTTTCATTCAGGGAGACAGCATTATTATGCCCATGTAGTTTATGAATGAGTTCAACTGGGGCCCATACATGCAGGGATTTAAAAAGAAACATAGAATTGGGAGTAGGTCTTCCGTCTGATGCTACAGTATTTATAAAGCTAACACACCTTAAGAAAAGTAAATATTTAATGAAAACTAAAATATTAAATATAAAACTTCCACAGACTCTCTTAGAACTAGAGACGAACATACTACTTCTATATACAGGCTATGGCCTAAGTCAGTGCTTCTCAACCCTCCTAATGCTGCAGCCTTTTAATACAACTCCTCATGTTGTGCTAACTCCAACCATAAAATTATTTTGTTGCTATAACTTTGTAAGGCTGCCACTGTTAAGAACCATAATGTAAATATTTGCTATGTATGATTTCTGATATGTGACCCTTGTGAAAGAATTGTCCAGCCCTTAAGGGGGTCTCAAGCCACAGGTTGAGAACCCACGTGTAAATGGCATTTTCTCATGCATTGGAACGGTTGGTTGCCAGTTAGTGGTAGTACCGTTTTCAGAAGTTGTGAAGGATCTGGGATGTGGCCGCCGCTGGCAGAAGCAAGCCACTAGCGGTGAACCTTTGAATGTGGTATTGTCTTCAAAGGTACCCATCTCAGCACTCTGCTTCCTCATTGGCTGCCTCGGAGTGACTAGCTGTTCAATGCTCCCATTGACTTACACTGATTTGCCAATCACTATGTTTTTTCCATAATGAGGAGATAAAAACTCATCCTTGAAAACTTGAGCTAATTATTGAGTGAATTATTCCTCCCTTAAGTTTTCTTATGTATGTATGTCTTTGCAGCAATGACAAAAGTGACTAATATAAATAATAATTCCTCTGCACTTTCAAAATTGTTAATTTACTCACACATTGAACAAGACAAGCCATTCAGTTCTTTGTTAAACATAGGACCATCAACATGGCTGGTGGATAAGGGTACTTGCTGCCAACCTGAAGACCTGAGTTCAATCCCTGGGACCCACAGGATGGCAGAAGAGAACTGACTCTTACAAGTTATCCCTGATCTCCACGTATGCACAATGGCAAGCAGGTATCACCACAACCCTCTATACAATAACATAAATAAATATGATAAAATAATAATAAATAATTATGGGTTATCTAAGAGAAGTATTTCTTCTAAAAATTAAAAATAAAACATTGAAAATCATATAGTTTTCAGTGTCTTTTTAGTAAGTATGACTAGATCAGATGGAGAAAAATGGTTCATAGTGAAACTGTCCCACTTGGTCATTAAACAGATAAACATGCAAGCTACAAAACCAGCAGGACTTGAAAGAAGTGGAACCGATATCTAGAGTCACTGTATTATACTATGCTGTGCCAAATGTGCATCTTTCAATAAACATCATGAGATATGCAAAGAAAGAAGAAAATATAACCAACCCATAAGCCTTGGGAGGAGGAAGTGTATGGCTACCCCAATCCCATTTGCCCCAGTGCTTTCTTTCTGTTCCTCATGAAAAATCCAAAGGGCTTTTTTGTTCTCTGACCTGCAATATGCATGTTTGGTTCAGTCATTGTAAGCTAACGTTAAAGACTTGGAGATTATCAGACTCTGATAAAGGTAATGGATTGTTACCCCAAATGCTAAGCAAAACCTGTTCTGAAGGCTGAAGAGATGGCTTAGTGGTTAAGAGTACTGGTGCCCTTGCACAGGACTCTAGTGTGTTTTCCAGAGTCTGTACCAAGCAGGTCAGAACTGTCTGTAACCCAGGCTTCAGATAATCCAATGTTCTCTTCTGGCTTCTGTAAGTATCCACTAAACGAACACATATGCTACCCCCCAACACTCCCTCCACACGTACACATATAATTAAAAGTTTAAAACAATACCCCATATACATGTAATTAAATTTTTTAAATAAAATAGTGTTTTATTGTTTCTTAAACATGGCCCTGGAGTTGATGAGATAGTTCAGTGGGCAAAGGTACTTGCTGTCAAGCCAGGTGACCTGAGTTTGGTCCCCAGAACCCGCATAACAGAAGGAGAAATGGACTTGTACAAGTAGCCCTCTGGCCTCTATATGAGTAGTGTGACACATGCATATATGTTAATTTAACAAAAATTCGAAAATCTAGCTCCACACTGTAACCTTCATATTAAATCTTTACCCTGACTACACTGAAAACATACCTAGGAATAACAAGCTGCCATGAAGATAATCTGTCACACATTTCCCATAAGATCTCCTAATAAACACCTAGGAGTGATAACCCAGGGCTTGGTGTTTCTTTCCGTGGAATACAAGGCAGTCCCAACTCAGGATGGTTTTGGATACCCCTAGCTATTTCTTGAGGGTAACTCCAGCTGAAGATTTGTCCAGATAAAACAAGAACTAGAAGGGCTCCAGATGTTAGAGTAGTAGACAAAGATTTCAAAACAGCTACTTCAGATACCTTCAAGGAACCAGAGGAGCGTTGAGTGTGGAAGTGTAAACTTTTAATCTCAATGCTCAAGGTGCTAAGGCAGAAAGATCATGACTCGAAGGTCAGTCTGAGCTACATAGTGCAGTCCAAGTCACCTTGAGCTCCATAGCCCCAAAACCAAGGCACAAATTGGAGGGAAATATATTGGAAGAAATATAGGAGGATCTAATATTAGTGTTCCATCCAGCGGAAACTATCAATAAAGAAGAGGCTAGGGAGATGGCTCAGCAGTTAAGAGCACTTGCTGTCCTTGCAGAGGGCCCGAGTTCAAGTCCTAGCACTTACACCAGTTGACTCACAACTGGCCGGGTCATGGTGTTCACAGTCTAGAGCAGAGAGAAATGAATGCAAGTCATGCTGTCTGCATGCTTGCTCAACTGGCTTCTCTCTTATATAGTTCACAGCTCAGCCTAGAAGATGGTGTCTCCCACTTTCAAGGTGGGCTCTCCTACCTCAATTACAAATCAAGCATGCCCATGGGTCAACTTGACCCTGAAAATCCTTCAGGTGATGCTTTCTCCCCAGATGTTTTAGATTGTGGTAAACTAGCAATTAAAAACTAACCCTAACATCTCCTGTATACCAGAATTCTTGGATTTGCAGATTTATATGGAAGTAGGATTAAGAAATAATCAAATATCTTGAAAGACTGAGTTTCTTTCAGATTCCCCAGAGACATTAGGTCAGAGAAGACTGGTCCCAAGAGTTTCTTCAAAATGGTCGGCATAGTTCTTTTCATAGCCTTCATTTAAGATAGTTCTGAACACCTTAGCATGTCTTTATCTAAAAGTGCAAGTTTGTTTTCCCATGATATTGGCACAAACCATTATGGACTTTCAGAGAGATTAACAAGGACTTTGACAATGAGCAAAAGATTTCTGTAAAGTGACGAAGACAAATGTTAAGTCCCACGATCTATCTCTGTTGCTGATGAGAGAACCTGGCATAAAATAAAGACTTGGAACTATAAAAGTTGATCAATGCATGGGGAATATAGGAGCACTAGAATAGGTTAAAATGTCATCTCCAATAGGGTTGTGGATCAGGCTCTGGTTGTGTTGCACTTGTATTCAGGGTGCAGAGATAGATGAATGTTGATGATCAGCTTGCTTTTTTTTTTAAAAATCATTCATTCATTCATTCATTCATTCATTCAGCTCATGAAATAGTGCCACTTTCACTCAGAATGAGTATTCCTACCTTATTTAGACCTCACAGACTTAGCCACATGTATGTCTTCTAGTGATTCTAAGTCCAGCCAAGTCAACAGTTACAACGCCTCCTGTTAACTGTCAACTTGATAATATCCAGAGTCACCTAGGAATGGGTCTAAATGGAGTACCGTCTAGATCAGATTGGCCTGTGAGCATGTCTGTGAGGGGTTGTCTTGATTGCCTTAATTGAAGTGGGAAGACCTGCCCCATGTGAGCGGCACCATTCCTTAGACAGGGGGTCCTGAACTGTATTAGAGTGAAGAAAGCAGCCATGTAGTAGCATGTTTTTGTTTTCTGTTGCGCATGGCTGTATGTGTTACTAAGTGCTTCAAATTCCTACCTTGACTGTCCGAAAACTATCAACTGTAACCTGGAATTGAGCACCAATTAAACCCTTTCTACCACAAGTGGTTCTTGTTGAGGTATTTTTATCACAGTTATGGGGGTGGAGGGGCAACATGATTAGTCATCATATTTATCTACAGATAAAGGCTTACCAAGTGCTTTATGGAACAACTGAGATATTTTGGGAAGCCAGAGGCAATGTGGTTCTTCACAGTGAAAATAACGTTAATCACTGCTGACCCATTATATGACATTTTGAGTCTTTTGACCTAATGACGTATAATCCATCATCTTCTAGGAAAGTTTCAGCTCATACCTGATTCAAAAACAAAAGCATCTGGGATAAGACACTGTGCATGATTTGTAATTAGAATCATCCCTCACTGATAATTAATAGTGTCTTTCAGTGTGACATCCAGGATGGGCCAACTACTCTTCATGTCCCATTTATTTATTCCCCCTAGGGAAAATAAATATTGTGATCCCAAATTTAGCTTATGATATTTCTTGCTATTCCAATTACCTGGTGTCCAAAAACACCACTGAATTTTCATCATTGGGAATAAGAAAGTAACAGCCTCACTGATCTTTTAGGGAAAGGATAGGTCGCCCCAAATCAAACACAATATATTGCTGCCGTTGCTCACAGAACGAATTGCTACTCTAGAGAATACTCCTTTTCTAAATGGCTATAAAGGCCCCACGCTCCAGAAAAGTCAGAAGAAAAATTACCTCCCAGCTTGTGCATTTATTTTTATGGCTGTCACTGATCATTCCCTCCCACTCCTGCCTACAACATACCCCAGAGCCTGTCAATTCCCAGACCTAATCCTACACCGGTTTTCAAAATCCCCACCGAGTCAGCTTACTGAAATGAGATGATCTGACCGGCTTCTTTGCCAGACTTCCAAGTCAAGTGTTATAAAGTGAACCGAGTCTCTCTGTCTTTATAAGTGCATTGTGAACTTTATAGTTTAATATTAAACTTGCATCATAAAAAATGGCTCATAAATGGCTAATAAAAATCCAGTTTACAGCTTATAAAGTGCATCAGTACTTTGCAAGGGTTTGCTTAAGAAGATTTATGGGCAAGCTCTTTTGTCTCCTGCTTTGAGACTGTTTTCCCATTCCAAAACCAAAAATCATTAAAAAGAAAATAACTGTTGAGAAGGAAGGCCTGGTTGAACTCTATGTTGTAGCAATTTTGAAGCCTACTGGAAATCCAGGCATGAGATACCACTATTCACTAAAGTAACAGGAAATGCCTGGGTCCCAGAGCCGGTATCTTAGCCCATGATGCACGGCAGTACAGGCGCCTTTGGAGGCTCAGATACATTAGCAGAGACCTTCAGACCCACTAAGTTCAACATGGTTGTAAGAATGAAATCATTGGAGTCCTGGAATATATAGCTTAGATGGCCTCATGCTTGCCTTATATCCTAGATTTTTCTCTGTTGCATAGATTAACACCATGACCAACAGCCAACTGAGGGAGAAGGAAAGTTTCTTTCAACTTGAAGGTGACACGCCATCATCCTGAGAACTTAGGGCAGGAACTTGAAGGAGAAACCATGGAGAGGTGCTGCTTACTGACTTGCTCAGTTATCTTTCCTGTATAACGCAGGTTCATCTGCCTAGGGATGGTACTACACACACTTGACTGGGTCCTCCTATATCAAATAGAAATAAGAAGGTGTCTTACGGACATGGCTCCAGTCCAAACTGATCTGGGCAAACCTTCATTTGAGGCTGCATCTTCCCAGGTGACTCTAGGTTCATGTCCACTTGACAGCTGAAGATAACCATGGCACTTTGCCAGCACGTGGGCTGGAATTCAATGCCCAGTATGAACATAAAAAGCTAAGCATGGTGGTATGTACCTATAATTCCACCAATAAAGAGATGGAGACAGGAGGATTCCTTGGGCTCACTGGCCAGCCTGCCTAGCTAAATAGGTGAGCTCTAGCCCAAGAAGAGACCTCATCCCCAAGACAAGGTGGGTAGCGCCTGAGGAACAACAGCTGAGGTTCTCCTCAATCATCTCCCCCACCCTCAAATAAATCACCTGTTAGCCTCAGTTGGTAGGCACAAAGAGCCTCCCGAAAGTGTCCAGATGGAAAACCGTAAGCCACAGATTCATCAGGCTCCCCTAAAAGCACAAGGAGTTTCTTCTAATGAGTTCTAGGAGATGGCTCGGCTCACCCTCCTCCCTCTCATCGTCTCCTCTGCTTAATGCATTCATGATCTATGCGACTGCAGTATGCTCACCCCCTCTGTCTTATTTCATATTTTATTGCCCATTGCGCCGCTTTACCCAGGTTTATATACTTCATTATGTTCTCCACTGTCACCTCCATTATTTCATGTTTGATTTTTCTTTTAAGCTCACTAGATGGCAACTGCCTTGCCTCGCCCTCTCCCCACCGCTACCACCCTCCCCACTCCACCTCCTACATCCATCTGCAAGGTCTTCTGCTGTAAGTTGAATACAACTCTTGACACATTGCCAAGGAGGCATCATGACCCGGATGTGGTCTCTGGAAAGCACAGCCACTGCCTGTCTTGAGAACATAGAGTGCTACATGGGAGTTTAGATAACTGCAATGCCTTGAGACATTTACTTAGCTTGTCTGTGTGTGGGGTAGTGGATGTATTCACATGTGTACACGTGTGTGTTTGAGTGCACGTGTGTAGAGGCCGGAAGTCAGTATGGGATATCGGACTCCATCCCTCTTATTCATTTGGAAGATTTTCTTTTTATGTCTATTAGTGTGGGAGATATGTGTACATACGGGGGGGGGGGAATCAGAGGAAGGACTCAGAGGCTCTGTAGCTAGAGAGACAGGTGGTTGTTGACACCCTGTGTGGGTGCTGGAATCTGAACCTCAGGTCCTCTGCAATAGCAGGAAATGCCCTTAACCAGCACAGCACCATCTCCCTAGTGTCTCCATCATAAGTTTTGAGATAGGATCAGTCACTGAGCCTATAGATCAGCCTCCTTTCTCCACCTGCCAAAACTGGGATTACACGCATGAGCCATCCTTCCTGGCTGTTTTCACATGGGTGGCAGGGATTGAACTTGGGTCCTCATGCTTGTATGATAAGCATGTTATTGCCTGAACTGTCGCTCCAGCTTCTTGGTTACCTTTTAAGTGGGTCAGATGTAAAAAGAGAATGGATGGATGGAAATGATCTCCAAAGAGCTTCTACACAAAGTGAATCTTAAAAACCCAGTATCCCACTTCCCACCTAAGATTCCTACAGGGGTTGATTGAGATTACACCGTTCAGAATGCTTTGAGTAGTATAATGTCCTCCCAAACCATACAAGACTGTATTAATCATGACAGGGTGACTTTATCAACTTCCTTGACAACATATTATCATTTATATCTTAGAATAAATCAAGAATTATTATCCTTCTCCTGCACTTTTCTTTTTAAGGGAACATCCTCGTGGTTTATTGAGAAAGGCATTTAATCGTCCCTATCAACAGAAGCACAGATGGTGCTAAGAGCTGGAGAGAGACTGTCAACGTTTACAGAGTGGATTCAGCCTTGGCCCAGCGTTGTCAGGCCAGTGGAGAAGCTATGACACAGGAAATAACACACACTGGGAGGGGAGAATTGCACGGGACTCTGCTTGCAGAGGACAAAACTAATTCTGCATGCATATTTATGAAGAAAGTTCTTCATAATCCTAAAGTTAACATCAAGTTGGTTTTAATCTTAGAGAACTGAAGAATAGGAGATATCTATATTTGGGGCTCACACAAACTAGACAGGTTGGTCTACTGGTGACCATTGTCTACAGGTCTTCATTGGGAGAGTCCAGGCAAGTGTTCTACCATTAAGCCCACCACCCATAACCTCATTGGAGGATTCTGAACTCTAGTGCTGAGCAACGCCCCCAGCCCTATTCTGGGTTATGCTAAGCAAGTATTCTACCACTGAGTCATGCCCCTAGGCTCTCACAGTGGAGTTCTAGGCAACAGTTCTGCAATTGAGATGCCCCACTTACTGGAGATTCTAGACAAGCATTCCAGTGCTATGTCTCACCCAAACCCCTCAGGGGAGATATCTTAAGCAAGGGTCTCACAACAGAGCACCAATCCACCCCAAGTCCTCTTATTACTTTTATTTTGAGACAGGATTGCATTAAGTTTCCCAGAGAACTAACTCTGTGAAAAGGGCAGGTCTCAAACTTGCAATCCTTCTGCTTCAAGGTCCTAAGCATCTGGGACTATAGGTATGTGTCACCATACCTGACAGACGGGTTTCTCTTTAGTGAACTAAAGCTGTTTATGCTTGCCATGAAGCAAAAGGAAAGAGAACCTCCTATGTTTCCACTTCAAGATTTTGAAGAAACCTGCTTCTAATAAACAAGAGTAAAAAAAAATTGTAAGAGTAGCTGTCTCTCTACATCTGTCTTAGTCCTCTTGCATTTGCAGAACTTCTTCATCTCCCATTAAAATAACACTATAGCTCACACAAAAATATTATGAGCTCTGCCTTCCAACAACTCTAAGTCACTACAGACTCAATGGTCTAAATTTCCAACTGGCATTGTCAATATGATAGGAAATGAATTTGCTATGACGGGAGAAAATGGCATTGGAAAGCCCCTAGGACTCCTGGCTTCTGTCAGCAAGAAGTCAATGATATCATTGAAGAACATCACTGACCCTGTGAGTAAAACATGAGAGGGAACTCAAGTCAAGCCCCAATTTGGTGGATGCAGATTTGAAATGCTGATGGAGTTGAGAACCAGAATATCCACCCTAGCAGACTGTTCAGAAACTTCAGCTCATGGCTCATCTGTCTGAAGCAGCACAAATGATATGCTCACATCATTTGTGCTGCCACAAACTTATTAGAATCTTCTCCCCATCAAGGGGGACAGGGAGATGCAGGGAAGGGTAGAGAGATTATAAACAGCCTCACCTAGAAGTAAGAATGGTGGAAATGCAAATGAGCTATCAAATTTTCCTTCTCCTTTTTCTACCAAGCAAATTCAACTCTTGGTGTTTATTCTAGGGAATATACTGCATGAGTGAAGTTGAAGCAGAAAAAAGGAGGGGAAACAACCTGCCAAGCCCATCAGCAGAAAACTGGTTGAACACACTTTATTACAGCTATACCACGGAATCCTATGGTAGCCATCAAAAGAGAATGGCGTGTTTCTTTATGTACTGTCATAGAGAGACTATTGGAATCTATTATTAAGCAGGAAAAAAAATGAGCGGGTTGTGGGAACATCTCTATGATATCAAGTGCAAATAAAATGCGGAAGCAGAAAATGCTACACATCTGCACAATTCTGTTTTCATTCACTCATTCCTTCAGTCAGCCAGCAAGTAAATACCGAGTGCCTGTGGTGTGCCGAGCAATGTCTGAATGATAAAGAACTTACAACAAGTGGAAATCTTTGCCCCCCCCCCCAGAAGAGACAGACATGGATCTGATAAGCAAGGAAACCAGGCCACTTTACCTAAAGATTCTGAAAGATGGAGAAAAGTTAGTCAGGCTTAGAAGAAAAGGGGTGGGGCAGTCCTACGCAAGGGACAACGATACCTTTATTGCTGTGGTCAAAGAAAGCAAACCCCTAAAGATGATGATGCATAGGAAAAGAACATCCCAGGCAAGGGACAAACAATGACAAGAGGCACAGAGTCTTGGATGGGGCCATAGAAGGAAATAGGATAGAAGACAGAAGTAGTAGATGTCACATCTACTAGTGCACTGATTTGTCTTGATAGTTGGTTTGCTTAGATCTAGGACTGCCTAGAAGATCATGGAAATGCACCCTTGCCTGAGTGTGTACATAAGGGCATTCCTTAAATGATTAGGTCATAAGGACTCTGATATAATTTCCCTTAGGCAAACAAAGCTTGGAAATTCTCAAACTGAGATTTTGCACGGAGTCCTGCCCCACTTTTTGAGCTGCACAAACTCTACTTGCTCTATGCAAAGGATGTGGAATCCTCTGGGGGAAAGGATGCTGCATTTATTTTTGATAAGGAAACATGAAGTCTCGCTCGAAAGTAGAGATTTAGATAGAACATTTGAGTTGGAAGAGACCAGGAATTCGGTGGGTTGGAAGACATGTCCACATGCTGGTAGAACTGCTAGGAGAGCAGCAGAATAAGATATAGCATAGTTGTGTGGACTTTGGGCTCTCAGTTCCTGGTCTGTACAGAATTTTCCACCACTAGCAGAGCCACAGTGGCTGTAGAGATGGCTTTGTTAGTAAAGTGCTTTCTGCGCAAGTGCAAGAGTCTAAGCTGATCCCCAGAACCCACATAAAAGATGGGCATGACAGTGTGTGTCTATCACCCCAGCACTGGTAAGGTGGAAAGAGATTATTACTTAGGCTCACTGGCCAACTAGTCTAGCATAATTGGTAAATAGCAGGCTTAGTGACAGTCTAGAATAATCAATCTCAGAATGAGATTGTATATGGTATGTCTATATGAGGGATTAGCTTAAGTTAAATGATGTGAGAAGCCACAGCCCACCCTGAGTAGCACCATTCCCTAGGCAGAGAGCCCTTCGCTGTTTAATAATGAAAAAAATAAGTTGAGTTCAAGCCAATAAGCAAGTAAGTATGCCTGCAGTTATTTTCCTCTGCTCTCAACAGTAGATGTGATATGACTAGCTGTTTTAAGTGCCTACCTTGACTTCTGTAATGGGCTGTCACTTGGAATTTTAAGATGAAATAATTGCTTCCTCTCAGGGGTTGTTTTTTGTTGGAGTACTTTATCATGGCGACAGAAAAGAAACTAGACCAGTCTCTATCTCAAAAAGATAATTAAACTGGAGAGCACTCAAGGAATGTATGCAGTGTATGAAATCCCACAAGCAAGAGAACAGGCATATATATGTATGCCCTGCACAAACACACACACACACACACACACACACACACACACAGAGGGGGGCGGCGGGACAAGGAACTGCATAATTTAGAAAAATGACAAAGGCATGGGGCATAATGAATAGCATGAAGAAGGAGAGTTGCTGAAACTTCAAGGACATTGGCAGCAATGGTTAGTTTCCTGTCAATTTGACCAAGATAAAGTGGTCTAGAATAAAGAACCCTCAGTTGAGAAAATGCCCTAGCAGGTTGCCTATATAGTCAAGTCTGTGGGGCATTTTCATGATCAGTGATTGAGGTGGGGAAGCCTAGACCACTATAGGTATTCTATTCCTGGGCAGGTGATCCTGCATTGTGTATAAAAGCACTAAGTATCTGATATTAGTGTTTTCATCAACTCCACCCAGTTGAGGCACAACATCAATTTTACATTAGGATATGGATACAGGATCTGAATAGCCTGTATCCTTGTACGTCAGAGATAGTGTCCTTAGATACATTCTCACAACACAATGGAATTCCCATCAAAGCCTAGCAAAGAACATAGTACCATGAGAAATAAGAGGATTGACTTTGGCTGGAGCATGAGATTGTGTCTCCCATAAAGAGGCCATTTCCATAGGCTGTTTAAATATACTTTCCCCCCAAATTATAAAAATATCATATTGGTATAATTATCACTGTTTAATGAGACAGTGTCTCACATATCCATTTGGAGTTGAACCCTCTATAAGGCCATGACTCCTGATCCTCCCCCTTCTACCTTCCAGGTGCTTGAACTACAGGCCTGCACCCACTGTGTCTAGTTTATGCAATGCTGCAGATGTAATCTGGGATTCCTACATGGGTGGTAAGCTCTCTGTCACTGGAGCTATATCTTCAGCCCAATGAGTATGATTTATTTAAATCCTCATCGCATTTGGCAGCCTAGCTATTGGGATTGTGTTAATTAACCGAGAAAACTTAAAAGAAGGAATACATTGGTTCAGCATTTGGAGGTATCAATCCATCACGATGGAGGAGGGTTTGTCAGAGCACAGCAGCTCACCTAATTGTACGAAGCAAAGAGAGTAGGACCAAAGAGCATGTATAACTTTCAAAAGCAGGCCTGTAGTGACACACTCCCTCTTTCTAGACCCTGCTCTACACAGCTCCAGAAGCTTTCAAAGCAGTACCACCAACTGGGACCAATCATTTCAACACAAGAACTTGACGAGGTACAGTTCATGTTTGAAACAGTACTGGAGTTTATGTGGGTGCTGGAGGATGAACTCAAGCCTATATGTTTATACAACAATGGCAACAACAGAACTGTGACTGGACCCTCCCACATTAATTATTAATCAAGAAAGTGTTCTATAGACTTGCAATCTGATGGAGGCATTTTCTCAGCATGTCCCATATCAATCCCTTTATCATTCCCTCTGTGATATATGAAGACTTTATCTTTTGCACTACTAAAACAGTTCCTTGTGAAAGATATCGATGCATTTTCCTTCTGCACAAAACTATAGTTTAAACGCACTAAGTAAAATGACTCTAAAGACACATCTCTAGGAGATAGAGAGATGGCTCAGCAGCTGAGAGCCTGGGTCTTTTTCCAGAAGACCTGAGTTTGGTTCTCAGCAGCCACACTGGGTGGTGCATGATTGTCTGTAACTCCAGCTCAAAGGGATCCAATGACCTGTTCTCGTACCCACAATAGACACAATACAGGTGGACAGACAGACAGACACACGCACACGCACACACACACGAATAAAGTTTCTCTGGATTTCAATGTTACTTTCTTCTTTAACTTGCTTGGTGAGGGTGGGTAGCTGAGGCTAGCTTGTGAGGGCTGCCAGGGCCAGGATCTGACCCCAACAACTGTAATAATTCTTCCTTAATGAGCCCCTCCCTTATGTTTCATTTATTTGGGTATGAGTGAGTTAAACTCATGCCAACAAGCACTCCCATGCTTATGCAACTTATAGTCCCAGTACAAATAAGATAGACAGACAGACAGAGAGGCAGGCAGGCAGACAGACAGACACACTTTCAAGATAGCACCAGCAGAGTATGAAATGTATTCTGGATGGACTCTTTGTTGGACCTTATGACCTTACGACAATGTAAATATTGCAGCTCTCTGAAACCGTTCTTAAAGTCCCTTTCTAGATAAAGTCCAAGGCTAAATGGAGTTCAATAATGTGATTATCAAGATTTCTTAGAGTGGATTCCAAAAAGACAGTGGGTCTTAGGCCAGACCAGAGAAGGGTTCTCCAGGCCACAGGGGTGGGGTGGATTAGCAGCAGCAGGGGGCAGGAGGGTGGCAGTCAGGTCATCAGACTGTGCTGGGAGAGGCAAAGAGAAGCCTAGAAGAACATGCCAGCTGAGGGAGAGAAAAATTCACTTGGAGAATGTTGTGATTTGAGTGTGAAATATTCCCCACAGGTTTATGTGTTTGAACACTTGATCTCCATCCAGTGGTACTACATTTTTAAGACTGTTGAAAGTTTAGGGGCTTTGCCAGAAGAAGTAGATAACTAAGACAGATCGAGGGAGGGGGGGTGTTTAATCACCAAGCCCTGCTGCTTATCTGTTTTCAGTTTCCTGACTGTGGCTGCAGTGTGACCAGCTGCCTCATATCCCTGCCAGGACGGACTGTACCATTCTTAAGCCATGAGGAAGAAGCGCCTTCCTACTTCATATTCCTGCTGCCACGCCCACCCCGTGATGTTCTGTGCCATTCTTAAGCTGTGAGGAAGAAGCACCTTCCTGCAAGGGCTTTTGATAGGTATTTTGTCACAAAAACAAGGAATAAACTAACACAGTAACTTAGGGGTTTGTATTAGTTACTTTGTTGCTGCTGTGATAAAATTAGTTACTTTGTTGCTGCTGTGATAAAATATAATAGCGAAAAGGAGGAAAGTGTTTATTCTGGCTGGTTGTTCCAGTGGGTTAATGTCCCTCCTGGTGTGGAAGGCGTGTCATGTCATGAAGATTGGAAAGCTGGCTGATTGCATTTTTGTCCCCACCAGAAAAATACATGGCAGGGAAGGGGGGGTGAAGCTATACACCCTCAAAGCTTACCAAGAGTGACAAAATTCCTCAAGCAAGACTGAACCTCCTAAAGGTTCCATAACCTCCCCAAACAGTGCAACCAACTGGGGACCAAGGGTTCAAATACATGAGCCCACATCAGACGCTTCTCTTGCAAATCCCCATGGTGTCATAATTCACAAAATGATGTTTTATTCAAGAGTGGAGCTTAAATGAAATGAAGATCTCATGATAGTCTCAAGGATGGCTGAGGAGATGGTAAAGTGTTTTTGCTGAGCAAGCATGAAGCTTTGAGCTCAGAGCTCTAGTACCCAAGAGCATGAAATTTCCCTTCGAGGTGTACTTGTGGCCCTAGTATTGGAGAAGCAAAGACAAGATTCTGGTTCAGCCTCTGCAAGAGCAGCGGGTGCTCTTAATCATCTTTCTAGCCTCTGAAACAATTCTTTTAACATCGGATTCCAACAAATTGAGAGTCACATCTATCCCTGGAGTTGCTTTGCCCCAGGATCCTCAATTCTCCTTTCCTTCCCCAACCCTGACCCCCAAATTGATTTGTGTTCATTTTTTGTCCTTTGAAGTAAAAAACAGATCCTGACACTGCATTTTCTTCTCTCTCTCTCTCTCTCTCTCTCTCTCTCTCTCTCTCTCTCTCGCCAATACACACATGCACACACACAAACACACACACAAATACATAATCAATGATCATTTTAAGAGTAAATGGCATTCGATATAGACACATATTCAGTAAATGTTCTGTAGAACCAAATGCTGTTCTCTAAGAACCTGGGGGTCCCTTCTCTATCTGAAATGTACTAATGTCAGTACACGAACAGCTTCAAAAGCAGACAACACCCCCTACCCCTTGCATCAGGACCAGGACTCAAGATAGGAATAGGGAACATCCCAGCATGGTCCTACCATTGTATAGTGGTTGTCTCCCAATTGAAACATCCTTTCCGGAGGGGGAAAAAGAGACTCATGAGACTCTAGAAAAGAACAAAGTTCACAAACCTAGGGAAGCTGAAACTTTGAAGATTCATGAAAAGCTGTAGGACCTGCAAAAGCTGAAATGGGAGGAGGCTCTGGCCAGCTAAGCTATGGAGAGGAGAATCTTGGGCCTGTCTGCCCGCGAGTCCTTCAAAGGGCTCCAGTGTGCAGCTTTCAAGGGGTCACCTCCCTGGTTGAGATGGACGTTTTGGTGATATGTCTGCTATTAAGTGGCCCCTGCTTCCTTCTGTAAGCAACTCATTACATCCAGATTCATCTTAGGATGGCCAGTAATAACACACTGATTCACCAAGTTAGACTTCGGTGTAACCATTACTTTGGTCAATCATGGGTTCTTTATCTGACATCTACCCAGGGAAAGCCATTCCCTTGACATTAATTCACCATCTGGCCCGTGACAGCAGCATTTTTCCCTGGCTCCTTGCAGCCTCTTCTTTTCCTCCACTACTGGTGTCTCTTAGACATTCTTGGCTCATTAATCCCATCCCCAGATTCACCTTAGATCCCAAGCACATGAGGCATCTGTATATCTTATACTTGGAATGTTTTATGTCTTGTGTTTTTTCTGGTACTCCTAGCTTTAGCGGTTTATGAGAATTCTGAGAAGTCATTCACCCGTTGAAGCCTGAGCCCTTTGATGCCCCTTAGCTGGGTTCTGTAGTTGATACATTGAAGACCTACTGAGCATCGGACGACATGGAGCTGTATCTTCACATTGCTTTAGTTTATGCACAAACATGAAAAATATGAGTATCAATATTTCTAACTGCTATAGACTAATGCAACCATGCAGTGCTGTTTCTTGCAATACAATGCCTGCCAGGCCTGTCTGTCTGAGTTGTCACAAGTTACAGGAAGTCACATGTGACATAGATGATTACATCCACTTTGGTGCATAAATAGTATCCCATTGTGGTGTGTGTGTGTGCGTGTGTGTGTGTGTGTGTGTGTGCCCATGGGGACACATATTTTCTTTCTAAGGTTGGCTCCATACCTTGGCTCTTGTCAATCATATTGAAATTAAAACGGTAGTATGTACATATAGTATGTCTATGGACACGCACATGCCAAGGCACACATTTGGAGATCAGAAGACAACTATGGAGTTGGTTTTCTCCTTCCACATTTACATGGGTTTATGGATCAAATTGAACTTCTCTGGTCTGTGCAGCAAGTGCCTTTACTCACTGAGTCACAGCACTGGCCCTTGAGATACTGATTTCCTATCCTTTGCATATACACAGAGTAGTAAATGAAGAGGAGAGAGAATAGTGGAGAACCATGGGCAAGGGGACAGACTAGGCAATGTGTGTGATGATGCAGTTAGGAGGCCTTTGTCCCGATGTTCTAGTGCACATTAGTGTGGATAGAATTATTAATGAGCCATTACAGACTTTCAGTAGTTAGAAGACATGACTCTGAATGTTCGCTCCACAAAGAGATGATAAATGTTTAAGTTGATGGATAGGCTACTTACATCACATTGTACCCCATAAATGTATTCAATTATGTGTCAGTTTATACAACATGCAGTTAAGTGTCAATCAAGAAAAAGGAGCCAGGCATACTGCTGATTCCCTGTGATCACAGAACTTGGGAGGATGAGAGATGAGGATCTGAAGTCCAATATCATCCATGGCTGTATAGCAGGTTTGAAGCTAGCCTGGGCTACATGAGACCCAACCTCAGGAAAACAATGTATAAATTAATTAACTAATTAAAAATTAATCAGAGACTATACTATAACTGCATGCTAGCTTGTTTCACGTATTAACCTTGTAATGTCAACAGTTAAAAGTGATTTGATTATTATATTATATATGCACTATATATGCACATACATGTACGTATAGTATATATGTATATACTAATAATACATCATAACATATCCAATTAAATGCTAATATATAAGCTATGTGTACAATTGTCAATCAAAACTAAAGATTTAAGGGGCCAGAGAGATTGCTCAATCTTGCAAATACAAGGTCTTGAATTCAACCCCAGAACCCAAACGAAACCAGCCCAGCACTGGGGACACAGAGAAAGGAGAATTTCTGGGGTTGTCTGCTCAGTCTCCCTAGTCTAGTGGGGGAGCTCCAGCCTACTAGAAAACTATCTCAAATAAAACAATTGGAGGGCACTCAAGAGATGACTACCAAGGTTGTTCTCTGCCCCCATGAACATATCCACATACCTACAGACAGACATATGCAAAGGAATATGGAGGGATGGATGGATGGATGGATGGATGGATGGTAGATGGGTAGATGGGTGGATGGATAAGTAAATATATAACAACAACCAAGGTTGTTCTCTGCCCCCATGAACATATACACACACCTGCATATATACATATACACAAAGGAAATGAATGAATGAATGAATGAATGAATGAATGTGAATGATTGTAAGAATGAATGAGTAAATAACACTGGAGGCTGGAGGTATATAGTTCTGCAATAGAGCATTTAATGGGATGTGTAAGGCTCCATGTTTGATTCCTGTCACCAAAGACAGAAAAACATTTTAAAATTGGAGACCACGATACATCACGCTCATTTAGTTTAAAGATCAAGTTTCTAAAATTACAGCTCAGCTGTGGCTGCCTGAAATGGGTCTTCATCAAACTGAACCCATCAGTCAATCACGGATCAGGGAAGGGCTCATGGGGGCCTTACCTCTCCCTGCTGAACCCTCGGCTACTGATGGACTGTGGGGGAGGGGTAGTCATTGCCTTCAGCTGGGTACTCGCTGGAGGAGGCCACCAGGCTCCAATGGACAGTTGCAAACCCACAATCACACAGGCGATCCTGTAGAGTGGATTTCAAATAAACAAGCAAATAAACTGGTCAGAATGCAGAGAACCAGTGTCAGCAGAGGGCTCAGCTGTGCATGGGGCATCTACCTCACACACCCTCCCCGTCAGGCTCAGGGAACTTGAGGGAAGTGGAGGCAGAAAGATTGGAAGAGAATTTAGGAAGGATTGAGGAGAAGCACTCATTATCTCCTGGACATGACAACCACTGCACTCAGGAACTCAGAGCAGTTATGGTTACTGTGTTGCTTAATAAGAGAACCTGACCACCAGAGCCACACTGAGGCCAAAGGGTAAAACTTGCTGGCTGTCCCCTAGAGAAGAGAAAGCAGCACTGCCCAAAAGGAGTCTGGAGTTGTATAGGGTGCTTTTAGTTTGGCAGGAGAGTGGCGGGAGGGTATTAAGGAATAAGGAACTGTTGCAGGCAAGAGAGTCTTCAGTAAGCAAAGTTTTATGGGGGCAGCAGGGAGTGGGATAAGAGATGGGGTATGGGTGGGGTTCTGGCCATTAAGATAGCAAGAGGCTGAGGTCAAGCTTTTCTGTCGATGCAAGAAGTCAGTAGTCTTCTGGAAAGCGCAGAATGTTCAGTTTCCATGTCTTTGAAGGGGCTGGGTCCCACACAGGTCATCTACCTTGGTGTCTTAGGTGACCCCATCTTGAGCCAAAGACCTGATGCATCCTAACAGTTCCCTGCAGAAGACAGACACAGGATCGAGGCAATCAACATTCCATCACGAATCTCCACCCCTAGCTGAGGAACCACAGTGAATTCTAAGTGATGTAGTGATGTAGAGGGAGAGGGGGTTGGGGCGGGGACACACACACACACACACACACACACACACACACACACACAGAGAGAGAGAGAGAGAGAGAGAGAGAGAGAGAGAGAGAGAGAGAGAGAGAGAACACGTTCCAGCACCTAGCCCCACACCAGTGGGTATATGGAAACCACTGTTTGGACTCAGTTGGGGGCGGGCAAGACAGAACTTGAAGCATGAAGTTGGGACTTGGTACTGCGCAGTGGAGCTCAAGGAGAAACTGGGGGAGGAAGTGAGGGTGGATATGATTGAAACACATTGTATGAAATTCTCGAAGAATAAAATAATTATGTAAATTATCTTCAAAGGATATGAATGTGGGAGAGGGACTTGAAGGGTGGAGGGCGGATAATAGCAGTGGGAGGGAGATTCGACGGGATGGGGGCTACAGGAATCAGGATGCACGCTGTACAAGCACTAAATTGCCAAAGAACCAATTAAATGAAAGTTTCACAAAATGCAGCCAGGAGCAGTAATTAATAGTGCCAGTGGAGGTGGGGAGAGAAGGAAAGGGGAGTGAACTCAAACTCTACCGATGAGTACCAAGAACAAGCACCCCTTTAGAAAGCTACCGTGCTGCACTCTCATACCAAATGAAGGAGTCAAGATAAGTTAAATTTACTGAAACTTGAAATCACTCATTTCAGAGAAAATGATTTGATAAAATTAATTTAATCTGCACTTCTGATTTTCAAGCAATAATCACGAATTCTTTGGCTAAAAGGCTGGGCTTTAGCAGAGGAGAGAAACTTTATTATTACCAAGTGGGGTATTCCCCACACATTCTCACTTAGATTCTGTAGCTGAACCCAAGACAGCTGGCAATTCAATAAGAAAAAAAAATTAAAAAGTAAAAAAAAAAAAAAAAAAACTGAACTGATCTTTAACAAATATAGACATAAATGTGGAGAACATTAAATCTCTCTTCGGAATGAGCTTTAATGGGCCGCAGTGACTTTCAGAAGCATTTTCTAATGAGCCTTTGGACATGAAGCGATTCCAATTTGTGATGCATTTGAGGCAAAACCGAGAAGAGAAATTACTTTTGCTCCCCCCTCTCACCTCCCACTGAACTGTGAAGGAGTGACAAGCTTCACACGCCACTATGGGCAGCACTCTCCTGGCTCTGTTCCCTCACTTACAAGAGCTGGCACTAGGAAAAAACAAACCCAGTGGAGACTCACGACACCCTAGCAAATCCCAGACAGCGCCAGGGGAATAGAGGGCCTATCTGTACCAGGTATTTCTTATCAGACAGATAAGCACTGTCTGGGGAAGGAAAGAAAAGCTGGGGGTAGTCGTTCACATTGCAGGGGGTAATGTCAGTGTAAAGGAGGTAGATCCAGGCAGACCACAGGTCCTCATTGGCTAGCCAGCCAAGCCTGATCAGTAAGATCTAATCCAGTGAGAGAGCCTGTCAAAAAAAGAAAGAAAGAAAGAAAGAAAGAAAGAAAGAAAGAAAGAAAGAAAGAGAGAGAGACAGAGACAGAGAGAGACAGAGAAAGAAAGAAAGAGAGAGAGAAAGAAAGAAAGAAAGAAAGGAAGGAGAGAGAGGGAGGGAGAAAGGAAGGAAGGAAGGTAAGAAAGAGAGAGACAGAGAAAGAAAGAAAGAAAGAAAGAAAGAAAGAAAGAGAAAGAAAGAAAGAAAGGAAGAGAGGAAGAAAGAAAGGAGGAAAGAAAGAGAGAGAGAGAAAGAAAGGAAGGAAGGAAGGAGAGAGAGGGAGGGAGGAAGGAAGGAAGGAAGGAAGGAAGGAAGGAAGGAAGGAAGGAAGGAAGGAAGGAAAGAAAATGGGGCTGGAGTGATGGCTCATCAGTCAGACAATCATGAGGACTGGGATTTGCATTCTAGTGCCTGTGTCAGAAACTGGGCATTACACAAATGCCTGTACTCCAGTTCCAAGGGATCCAGCACATTCCTCTTACCTCTGCATCCACATAGAGATAGAGAGGAAGGTGGAGGGGAGAGAGGGAGAGGAAGAGGCATAAACACGTGAGGCTGCATGCACCCACACATATGAATACATACACTCACCCAGAAATAAGCTAAATAAACCTTTGAAAAAGTAAATCTTGTTTTAAAAAAGACAGTGAGCAGTGTCCTGAGTGTCCAGAGGTTGACTTCTGTTCTCCATATATATGAGTGTATATGCACATATTCATACACATGCACACACACACACACACACACACACACACACACACACACACACACACACACAATGATTTGTTGCGTCCCATGGTTTCAGAGGTATCAGCCCATAGCTGCTTGTGTGCATTTATTATGTATCTGTGGGCAAGTAAGTAGGGGATCATGCCGGAGGGAGGGTGGGTGAGTTAAGTTGGTCAGTTCATGACAACTGGAAGGAGAGGAAAGAGGAGACAAGGAGAGATAGGAGAGAGAGGGGGGGGGGGACAGCATAGAATATCTATCACCTTGATTTATCAACACACATAGCACATACCTACTGAAATATACTGTACCCTCCTTGCAAAACAGGCCAGACTGCAGCCCAGACTCTGAGGGTAAACAAACCAGGGACCACACCTTACCAAGGTGGGACCAGGATCCCTAACCTATGTTTACCTCTTGCCTTTTGTTTAAACCTAAACTTGACGATGTTAGGACCCCAGAGAGGAACATAAGAGACCTCTTTAATTTGTTCCTTTTCCTAATGTGACCACCTTGAGTAGACCCTTTTCTCTGATTTGTTTTTATTACTGTCTTCTCTGTTCAAGTGAATCACAAAGCACAGGTGTCCAAATGTAGCTTATTAGGGCTGCCAGAGCCCGGGCTCTGACCCAACAAGTCCAGTAACTATATGAACATCCGCCAGGAAGGGATTTCAAGTGTTTTCAATGAGACCATGAAGATCTAATTACCGTAATTATTATATATTAATTAAAAGCAAAATATAGAGGCCGGATGGTTTAATGGTTAAGAGCATTTACTGCTTTTGCAGAGGACCCAGGTGTCATTCCCAGCACCTGAGTCAGGCAGATCACAACAGCCTGTAGCTCCAGTTCCACGAAAACTTCCAGTTTCCTAGGGCAACTGCAAGCATGGTGCACCATCAAACCATCAGGCATACACACGAATAAAAATAATTACACTAATTTTAAAAGAACACGTTTAGCATTCATTAAGCTCTGGGTTCCATCCCAGCATGATTTCCACGCGCGCGCGCGCGCGCGCATGAAAACATGAGTACACAAACAAATAAAGAGGGTTCGTTGAAAAGATGTTTCTCAGGCAATTTTTGGGTTTTCCTCCAGTCTCAGCAGCTGGCATATGAAGATGTGTGCTTTCTGTTTCTGACTTGTTCATGCACCCAGTTGGCACCAGCGACTTAAAATTTACCTCCTTCCTGGACTTGGTGCCAATTTACCCCGTGCAAAGCAAACTCTGAGCTAGGCTCGTCTATGCTTTGCCAAACTCGAGCAAGTTTCAGCACGGAATAGAGCGACTTTGAAATTCCAGGCTAATTCTGAGTCACTTTCTGTTTCCCCTCCAGTTTGCACAGCTGTAGACACAGCCTGTTGGCTGCCGGCCAAGTACTTAACCGGCTAAGAGAGACGGATGGCGTTGGAGGAAAGGTCAAGAAAAGGGCATTCCTAGGCCTTGGGAATCTTCCTGGTGTCTCAGAGTAATGTCTGCACTGGGTTTGTCACCTCCAGGCTGAGGGCAACTCCTTAGGGTTCTGTTACGCAAATGTGACAAGCGTCTCTGTCCTAGTTAGGGTTGCTGAGATGAAACACTTGCGACCGACTTGGGGAGGAGAAGGGTTATTTCACTCACTGTTCCTCGCCACAGCAATCCATCTTCAAAATCAGTGAGGTCGGGAACTCAAGCGGGGCAGGAACCTGGAGGCAGGAGCTGCGGTGAAGACCTCGGAGGGTGTGGCTTACTGACCTGCTCAGCCTGCTTTCTTATAGAACCCAGGACCAGCAGCCCAGGGATAGCCCCACCCACAGTGGGCGGGGCTTCCCCTATCAACTACTAATTAAGAAAATGCCTGATCTTTTGAGGCATTTTCTCAATCAAAGTTCTATCATTTCTGATGACGCTAGCTTGTGTCAAGTTGACGCGAAACTGTCTGGCGCAGTGTCCTTTTAACGTAGTTAGAGAGTGATTCAAGGATCCATAGCTAGGAAAGTCCCTGGCTATTTCGGCTTCCTTAGGATGGGCTCTGAACCACACCTAGGGCTTGGTACCAGGGCTTCAGCCCCAGTCACCCTTCAGCCAAGTGTTATAGTCAGAGTTCAAGGAGCTAAATATTGTTGAAATATTTAATCCCAATGCAGGGTGTCTACTCTGACTTTGATCATTCAGTTCCCAGATAAAAGGCACATAACTTATATTTACAATAAGCTTTAGTCGGGATTGGAGCTGGTCAGATACCTGTTGGCTATCCTCTATGCTATTATATATTTCCCAGCTACGTTCTTATTATATAATTTGCCATGTTTTGCCTGGGCTGCTCTGAACTCCAATTATTCAACCCACGTGGTCATTATTTTAAGATATTTTTATCCCATGGTGGCTTCTCTTTTCTCCACTTCCTTCTCTCCTCTCCTCTCCTCTCCTCTCCTCTCCTCTCCTCTCCTCTCCTCTCCTCTCCTCTCCTCTCCTCTCCTCTCCTCTCCTCTCCTCTCCTCTCCTCTCCTCTCCTCTCCTCTCCTCTCCTCTCCTTTACTCTCCTCTCTTCTCCTCTCCTCTCCTTATGGCCCAGAACAACCAAGCCCCGCCTACCTCAATTCTGCAATTCTGCCCAACTATAGGGTTTAGGCATCTTTATTTACCAATCAGAAATAACTTGGGGACAAGGTCGCATAGTATCACTTGGGTCTACATGCAGTCTCTCTCATCTCTGGGGCAAACAGATGTTGGGGGCCTACACTTAGTCTTACGCTATATCGCAACAGACCAAACCTCATCAGCTAATGGTACTCAGTGGCCTTGTTTTGGGAAGCGAATGTGATGAGGGTTGGTCTCGATTGTCAAATTAAGGCTAGATTTAGAAGCACTTGGAAGACACATCTCTGGCCGTGCCTGCGAGGGGGTTTCCAGGGAGGAATTAAATAAGTGAGGGAAGATCCACTCTCAGCGTGGGTTGCTCCTTCTAACAGGGAGTCCAGGTAAAATGAGACATGAGCAAACAATGAATGTGTGCTCCAACCTCCTCTCCTTCTCATGTACAGGTGTCCATCACTGTTGCTCTCTGCAAACAGCAGACTCCAGCTTCTCAACGTGGATTCCATACAAGCATTTCTCCAGGGAACTTCTAGACTTCATCACACTGGGATGGCTCAGACATCCAACTACTTGGCCTGAACAACTACCGGGTTCCCAGTCTTCCTAGTGAGCAGACAGCCATTGTTAGACTATCTGATCTTTATAGTACAAACTAATTAATTTACACACATTTACATATAGGCTCACACATACACTATCATTTCTGTTCCTGTAATTGTGACAATAGTCAAAAGGTTTCTGAATGCATACCAACAAAAGACAAGTCAAAATCAGATATATAATGAATCCAAGGCATATCCAAGGCAGGACTCAACCATGTTGCATCCTGAGACTTTACTGCAGCCTTGAACCCTGTACGTAAGCATTCTCTCATACACATCATGTAACGCCAAGAAGCATTGTCAGACATTATTGTCTGTTGTGAATCCTGATGTTTTCATGGCACAATTGAAGGTTTTCTGCTCTTCCAGAAACATAATGATTTAACCACAGAGAGCAAAGACTCCCTTTTCTCTCGCCACTCTTCCCCAGCATGGAAATATCCAATCACTTATCTTCCGACTACACTGAGTGAGAATGTCTGATCTTCAAAACTGCAGTTTGAGTTGCTGGCTTGAATTTCATAAACCTCTTTAAGTGACCTTTGGCTTGAAACGAGAACAGAATTCCCAACCACTTCTGAAATAGCCTCATTTTGTACTACATATGTGTGCGAAATGGAATTCTCAGCACTGACAACTGTAAAATCAAAATACCCATCAACCCTGAAAAGCATCCAAGATACTCTGTGTCCTTCAGGATCAAATATTCAGCCAAGATTTGATTTCTCATGTAAAAATAAACAAGCATATCCAACTCATGAATATGCAAGTTTGCTTACATCTTTAATAAATGCTGAAATTATATGTAGACTAGAGAATTGCTTTAAAATAAAATTCTGCATGATTCATGATCACTAAATGCTCCATTTGTAATATATACATATATACACAAATATATACATATATATGAGTCATGAGTAGAAAAAGCTTAATAGCCTCTACTCTAGAGCCCCTGACTAAAGCAGTTGTGCTTTTACCAGTATTGTACAGGCCATATAACAGTCTTTTCTGAATTACACACTCCTCTAGGAGAAAGGAGGAAGGATCCTGGGATTCAGGAAATAAATAAACCTTACATGCCTGCAGAAGCTGAATCATCTAAGACTCATCAGGTTCCTTTCCCTGTTTGAGGAGACTCTGATCAGAGAAGCTGCGGAATAAAGGGGAAACCATTGTCAGAACGGACCAGTGGAGCTGCCTGCAGGCTGTGCAAAGAGCTCTGGGGATGAAGCTTCCACCCATGCTGGTGTGGCTTTTTTGTGATACAACTGCCTATGAGTCATTTCTGCTCCTGTAAGTAACCCCTCCCCTATCCTCCTGTCTACATGTCTGCATTAATGAACTCTTTGGTTCACTAAATGGGACTTCGGTGTAGAGGTTAAGTTTGGTCTATTATGAGTTGCCTATTTGGGGTAAATAGATGTGTGTATGTGTGTGTGAATGTATGTATGTATATGTGAATGTGTGTGTGAATGTGTGTGTGTGTATATGTAAATATGTGTGAATGTGTGCGTGCATGTGTGTATGTGTTTGTGTATGTGCATGAATATGTGTGTATGTATGTATATATGTGTGTGAATGTGTTCGTATGTGTGTATGAATGTGTGTATGTGTGTGAAGGTATGTGTATGTGAATGTGTGTGTATATGTGATGTATCTTTCCAGAAAAACTCTAATATAATTGAGTCATTGGCATTTGTTCCTGCTAAACACATTGAGGTAAGGGGGTCCCTTGTTATTGTTGTTATTGTTGTTGTTGTTATTGTTGTTGTTGTTGTTGGTGGTGGTGGTGGTGGTGGTGGTGGTGGTAGTAGTAGTAGTAGTAGTAGTAGTAGTAGTAGTAGTAGTAGTAGTAGTAGTAGAAGTAGTCTCTAAAGCAATGGTTCTCAACCTATGGGTAATGTGGATTTCAACCTTTTGAGGTCAAACAACTCTTTCACAATGGTTGCATATCAGATATCCTGCATAACAGATATTTACATTGTTATTTATAACAGTAGCAAAATTACAGTTATGATGGGGGGTCACTACAATGCGAGGTACTGTACTAAAGGGTTGAGGCATTAAGAAGGTTGCGAACCACTGCTCTAGAGGAATCTCATTAAAGGAGCAGAAATGATAGATCTATGTTATAACAAGGTACTTATCAGACTGTCTTACATATTAGGGGATGGGTAGGCCATCTGTAAGCCATGAGTGGGGATCCTGAGAACCCTGTAGCTGTGATTCTCATCGATTCCAAGCTGGAACTGAAGGCCTAGAGAATTCCTAATGAACTGCTGGTCTTCACCCAACATTTAGAAGACTGAAGAAACTGGAAGCTGACATTTGAAAATAAACGGTGGTGGCAGCAATAGTAAGATAGATGCACTCGCCAACAAGAGGTGAAGACGGAAAGGCAAACAGCACTACTGTTCCCTTGGATCTCTTTACAATTGGACTGATGCTGTCTTCTGTTTCTCTATGCTGAAGGGAAAGCATGTATAGCTTAGCTGATTTCAGACCCAATCAAGTTAACCTTCAGGATTAACATTTGTAATCCTGGTCTCCAAAAATCATCAGAATTGTTTAATAGTAACTTCTTGCCCTCCCTAGACAGCCAACCCTCACTTCCTTACCATTATCACCCTAGTGGATGAGGGGCAATGTGTTTCCGGGTCCCTGAGGTACAAACATTCAGAGACCTAGATAGAGTGTTAGTAACTGCCTGCAACTTCATACCACATTGGTTAAGAATTTTACTATGTTGTGGGCTGGAGAGATGGCTCTGGTATGTGTGCGTGTTGGTTCCCTCCTTCTGTGAGGAGAAATACCACCAACCCAAATCATAATGGCCAAATTAACTAAGGCAAACAAATAATTAAAGCAAGCTTCTTTATTCATGAATGTAGTCTGCCTCCCTTTGAGACAGACATTTGCCTGATGGTTCCTGAAACAGGCAGTATAGAGCCATTTCTAGTTAAGGTTACAGGTGGGGCACAGCCCAATCTTTGAGAAATAGGTTTAATCATCAACAGAAATGAACCTAGTGTATCTTTATTATAAGATGGCTTCCAAGCCCAAAATGGAGGTTGCCTCATCACTTCCACCTTGTGGATCCAGTAATGAAACTCAGGTCTCCAGCCTTCACACCCGGTACTTACTAAGCTACCTCACTGGCCCTCATAGTGAGGATTTTCACTGAAGTCCTCAGCAACATGGGAGCTGCAAAGGGAGAGTCCTATACCTGTGCCCCCACTAGAGTCTATCCCCTTTTGTTCCTCAGCCTTTGAGCACATTTCTGTTCTCTTGTCAATGTTGACTAACGTCCTTTGCCATGCTTCCCTTTCTCTGTCCTTGATCTCTTCACAAAACACTGAGAAGATTTTTAGAGAAACAAAACACTACCTAGGTCTGCTTTCTGGGGATAGCCAATGCAAAGACCATGCCATATCTTCCTCCTTGAGCAAGGTAGGGATGTCCCCTGGGCTGTCTCAGCTTTGTCCCCCACATAATGAGAATAGATGAAGACATTGGAATCGAAGAGCAAAGATGTTCTGAGAAGAGACACTTGGGACTCTCGTTCTGACCATCACACCATTGGACCCTCGCTCTGACCATCACGCTATTGACACAATGATGCCAACGATGTTAGAAATTCCCCAGGGATCTCACATTGGGAGAGGGCAAAGGCTGTGAACTTAGCACTAGTCCCAGGGGAGTTTGTCCCACAAATTGTCATACCACCTTGCAAGAGATCCAGCAGCCCAGACAATGAGGGTAGACATGAGAAACCTCAACCTAAACTTCACGTTAGGACCAAGGTCATAAATGAGCTCTTCGCTTGTCTCTCTTCCCAGTGTGACCACCTTGAAGCGAACCCTTTGCTCTGATTTGCATTATGACCTTATCTGTTCAATGACCTCCCTCAGCATGCTGCCAGAGCTCAGCTGTTGACCCTAATACAGCCATTCACGATATGAACATCAGCCAGGAAGGAGTTTCATGTGTCTTCAGTGAAACCACACAGGTTTAAGTGCCCAGCAATTGCATTCAACAAACATTGGTCCTTGCAAATCTGGGGTGTTGCATTGTCCCTTGATCCAGTTCAGTTCCATTCTCCCTTATATCTCAGTAAGCATCAGCCTATATAAACCCTCGCCTCTCTCGGTGTGAATTTTTCTTTCTGCCTGGCTTCCCTCCTCTGTCCTTTGTCTCCCCCCTCTGTGTTTGGCTGATGGCAAATCAATGACACATTTTTCTTTAAACAGCCTACACTTGGTACTTTACTACCGACCACAAGGGCCCCCGCCTTTTAATTACTCCTGCTGAGCCCAGCACTATATATAACGCTAATGTTTCTGGGACTGCCAGCAATTAAAACCAAAAATAAATAACACATTACAAGCTGCAGACCCAGCTAGGCTCAGGGAAGGCTCTGGATGGAATGGAGGCTTTTCATTTGGAATCGTGATTTTCTCCAGGCCTTATTGAATATAAACACAAGCCAAGCAGCTGTCTGCCAGAGGTTGGGAGCAGAAAGCCTCAACTGAACTCTCCTTTCCTTGCTCTGGGCCTTAGGAAACTGACCGACATTCTTCAATCTGTGTTTCTCTATGCTGATGGGAAATATGGGAAATGTTCTAGAGCAAAGCTGACTGAACACACACACACACACACACACACACACACACACACACACATACAATGAACGTGTTGCCGCTGGCCCTGTATCGAAGTAGATTTATTGATTTTTCACTGTTATTTTTATTTTTTTCTACCTCAAATAAAATACTGAAAGAGCAGTTCTGGGGTATGTGTGTCTTACTTTATTTATTGAGTGGGAAGCTGGTACTGAAGAAGAACAATTATAAAACCCAGTTGTAGGGCTGGGGGCTATAGCTCAGCTGGTAGAGTTCTTTTCTAGTGCATCAAAAGACCTGGGTTCAAATCCAAGGATCACATAAACCCAGTATGGTGGTCACACCTGTAGACCCAGATTGCTGCCTTCTAACTGTCAAGAGGGCAACCAATATTAACTACCACCAGTCAGGAGTGTCCAATTTTTTTGAAAACTTCTGTATGCTTCTCCCCCTTTTTTTAAATATTTATTTATTATATTTATATGAGTACCCTTTAGCTGTCTTCAGACACACCAGAAGAGGGCATCGGATCCCATTACAGATGGTTGTGAGCCACCATGTGGTTACTGGGCATTGAACTTAGTATCTCTGGAAAGCAGTCAGTGCTCCTAACCGCTGAGCCATCGCTCCAGCCCTGGATGCTTCCCTTAAAGGTTGTGGCAGGACAGGCTCCTCCTAACAATAGCTAAGAAAATTTAGAAAGGTGGATCCCCTCCCGCACTGTGCTCCAGCAACAGAGCTCTGCTGTGGTTGAATCTCTCCTCAAGTCTTGCACCCTAGACTGCCAAGAAATACAAAATGCAAATTCAAACTCACCAGGCAAAGCCTTGGGACCTTTCCATCCTCTGCTGGTGTTAGTGGCTTGGCTGCAGACAAAGCATCTCTCCTAAAAGCAATACATGCCCACCTTCGCCCAGGTTGACAACAGCAAGATTGAGACGAGGCTGACGCTGGCGTGACACCGCTGGATTTTTTTTTTTTTTTCTTTCCCTTCAAGGAACATGAGTCCGCTCTCAGCCCTAAGCCAGAGTGTCTCCACAGAGAACAAAGCTGATTACTGTGACAGGGCCTTTATTGTAGTCCTTGCTGGTGGAGATAAACTAATATAAGGCCAAGGGGGGTGAGGTGAGCTGTAGGGGAAAAAGTACCAAGGACAGAAGCCAAGAAGGACCACACAGCTCATTGGCTTCCACTGAACATTGATTCCTCCTTCTAATAGAAGGGAGCTGTGAATGACTTGTGCCGTGTTTATTGAATAAGAACCAGCAGAGAGGAAGGGGTAGAGCACTGGCCTAGCATGCCCAAGGTCCTGCTTCTATCTCCAGCACTGAACAACAAAATCATCTGTATCCGCTGCGGAAGATTTACAGTGTAAGTGCTGTCAGGGTCCGAGTCTGGGTCCTTGGCAGCCCCAGGAAGCCAGGCTCAACCATTCATCCCCAACAAGCAAGTCAGAGAGATAAGGGAGTGGAAAAAGCATGAAAAGGAGATTTGTTCAATGTGGCTGCCTTGGGAAGAGGAGCAAAGAGGTCCTGTGATTCCCTGGTTATGATGATGGATGGGATTTAAAATTAGATCTCCAGGTCCTGACATGGGGTTTAGGTTTAAGGAGAGAGGGAAAGAGTTTCCGTAACTAAGCAGTCCAGGTCAAACTCTGGTCCTGCCCAGCACGGAGGCATCAGTCTTCCCTGCAAGGTGGTCTGATAATTTTTAGAAACTTTAGGGAACATCTTCCTGGGAGACAAGCTTCTCCTCTGGCTGGCGCCGAGCATCAGCCCTCTCCTTCTCCAGCTTGAGATTCCCCTGAAATTTCCTGTTTTCTTGGGTCTATCGTTTTGATACTCTGAGAAAGCAAAGGATGGGACACATGACCCTTTAGTACAGTGGTTCTCTACCTTCCTAATGCTGAGACCCTTCAATACAGTTCTTTATGCGGTGGTGACCCCCAACCATAATATTATTTCATTGCTACTTCATAACAGTGATTTTGATGCTCTTATGGATCATAATGTAAATCTCTGATATACAGGATATCCGACCCCCAAAGGGGTTGCGACCCACAGGTTGAGAACCACTGCTTGAGCGTGTCTTCATTCCTGTCAGGGAGGTTCCAGTTAGAAGACAGCACTAGCTCTCTCTTGTACCACTTACCCTTCCCCATCACCCTTCAAAGCTCTATACAAGCTCCCTGCTTTAGGGAAACATTGAGGACAAGGGCAATGGATTCAGTCTGCAGGCAGCTGTCTGGCACAGCTCAGATAGAGGTACTGGCTCCCTTGCCGGTCCATCTATTTTTAAGCTCCATCCATCATCATCTTTTTTTCTCCATGGCAGGCTCCTGGTCCCCACCTCCACCTAGCTTGCCCTCTGATTGGCCTGCTTTCCTTGAACAAATGTTTTATTTCTCAAATTGATGGTTGCCCCGGCGCTGCAGCCCCCTGTTAAATGCTGGATTGAACATCAAACCTATTGAATGCGAGTGGAGATCGTTTTTCTTTTGTAAATATGGAATGGAATCTAGTTCCAAGTCGCTGCTCATGGTGTTGTTTCTTAGGGAGGGTCTTGTCATTTTGTAAAGCTCCTTCACGTTGGTTAATCTATGGCCATTCCCCTAACTTCAGGAATCACTTCTTTAGAACTAAAGTAGCCTGCTTCTTTAGATCCTGCCTTCCCTGCTCAATGGACCCAAGTAATGGCTTCAGGAAAGAAGCTTACAGATCACCTGACATTCTTTAACTGACTGTTCACTTAATCCCAGCAAGGCTAACTAACTGCTGACAAGAAAATAAAATATAGTTTTCAACTTCTTTCCTCACTTACCCTGTCTCCCTATAGAAAAACCCCAATTTCTAAGCTGAAAGTGAGCTCCGAGTCTTATGTGGACCCATTTTGCAGGTTGTTCCTGCAACACCTGCACTATTAGCAAATCCCTCACTTCCTTGTCTATCTTTTATTCCCTCTGACCTTTTACTATTAAACATGTTGGTTGTTTGAGTTTTCTATACTCCAGAGACAGGTTCTCAAAAGGTTTGGGATGTAGGGTTCAAAGAGATTGCAGGTCAGATTGAGAGGGGTAAAATGTTTATTAGAAGATTTATTAATACTAAGGACAGTGTGACAAAGACTCCAAAGAGGATCAAGGTCACGAGGTAAGAGTTGGGGTCCCTTTTAAAGATCTAGTAGGAAGAGTAGGAGTTTCACGTTATGAGCCTGCAACAAGGCTGTCTACTTCAAGTGTCAGGAAAGGAGAACAGACTAGAGTGTGTGGTCACCAGTACCCCTTTTGATGCAAAGTCACTTCCCTGGTACATTGAAGAAATCTTTTAGCTAGAAATTCTTGGACAGTGCCCTCCAGTGTATTGTGATGTACCTTTAAGAGGGAAACAGCTATTGTAGGCATTGTGGCCTGAGAGGTAATTTGGTATAGATTCTAATATGACTGGTTAATCACACCTAGGTTAGCCTTGCCTTGAGCAACCAAGCCTTCATGAATTTTGTAAGTTTCAGGGCCTTCCTAAGACAAGCTATTTATTTCCTGAGTCTCATGAGCCTCCCTCTCTCATGGGGTTTTTCAACCCAGTGGAAATTGCAATACAACTCTAAAGACCATCTATAGGGAAGAAGCTTCTTAACTAAGAGACTATTAAAAGGATGACCTTGAACTTCATTCTGTTCCTCTTGCCTCTATTTCCTGAGTGCTGAGATCACAGATGTGTGCAACATGCCTGGTATATCCACTACTGAATATGGAATGAAGACCTTTGTGCATGCTAGACAAGTACTCTACCAACTGAGATGCATTCTCAATATCAAGTCCCTCTCCTTACTTTTGGACTTACTGAAGCTTAAGTATAAATGATTCACAAATAAAAACTGTAACGCAATAAAAGAAACCAGACCGAAAGTCCACACTTCTCACCTAGAGTCATAAAAGATGATATAAAGCAAAATGTTTTTCTGGTGTTAAATCTGTCATGGATTTTTAAAAATGTTTTGGTGGTATGTTTAATAATGAAAATAAAAAATCCAGTGTAAGGCTTTACAGCTTCAGGATGGCTATTATAACTGTATAGACATACATATTCCTCTAAAAGGTCTCTCAACCCTTTAATATTGTCACACCAAGCATGAGGCTCCCAGCATGTGAACTCCCAAAGACAAACGGCATTCAGGACATACCACTGACTTGGGAAAACTTCATGGAACCTTTTAAGTACCTATTCCCTTTGTACCAATTTGTAGCGACACTGCACTAGATTTTCTGCAGTCAACCTAACACTATGCTTGGCCCATGAAGAAGTTAATTGCCCTTTATTTCTTTTGTTCTGAAACCTTCCAGAGGCTTCACTTCCATGAAACAAACAGTAGAGGTAGAAAATACCAAGGCCGGTAACTAAGCCTCTTGCAGATGCATCAGGTTCTGGGAAATCAATAACCTGGGAAAATTCAATCAGGAAGAGATTCTCCCTGGCATCCATTCACTTGTTGTTGTGTGAGACATTTTCTCAAGAGTCATGACACTTTACATTCACTTACCCCCCAACAGACCAAAGTAACAATTGCTTCAAAGTCCAACTTGGTGAATGGATGAGTTTATTGGTGTTACTTACAGGAGTATGAATGAGGGATTGGTTATGGGAGCAGGGATGAGTCAAAGGCAACTATACTACTGAAAAGAATCTACTTCAACATAGATATGGTGGTTTAGGTGGGAACTGTCCCCTACAGACTCAGGTATTTGAATATTTGGTCCCCAGGGGATTGTGCTCTTTAGAGATATTATGGAACCCTTAGGAACCTTTACCTTTGCTGGAGGAAGTATATCAACAGAAATGACTTTGGGAGTTTATAGCTTTACTCTACTTCTAATTCATTCATTTTCTGTTTCATATTTGTGTGTGAAGATGTGATCTCTCAGCTTCCTGCTCTGACTGTCTGTTGCCTTGCAGACTCTCCCAGTGGAACCGTAGACCCTAATAAATTCTTCCTTCTGTAAGTTTCTTTTTGTAATATTTTATCATAGCAACAGAAAGGTAACTAATACAATGGAAAGCTTACTCAGGAAAGCTGACCCCTGAAGTCCTTTGCAAAACTTACTGTTAGCTCCATAGGTCTGAGAATATTCTCCAGGCTACACTACTCTTCAGAGTCTCATCTTCCAGTGGCTGTTCACTGCTTTCATAACCTTGAAGAGGGCGATTTGTGAATCTTGTAAGTTTCAGGAGCTCCCTAAGACTTGTGAGCTGTTTATTTCCAGAGTGCCATGAGCCTCCTTCCCCAGGTACTATTTCAACCCAAACAAAATTTCTACAAAACTGTAAAAATTCCCTATGGGGGAGGGGAAATTTCTCATTTAAGAGATAATGGGAGATTGAGTTGCTAATGTCATTCATTCATTAAGTCATTCAAGGATTCTTGGTAAGTACCTCCAAAGTTACAGAAACTATCACTTTAATATTTTTTTCTTTTGGGATCCTTTGACTTCTAGCCCAGCCTTATTGCAGGTTTTACTCAGATCACAGATGTATAAGAAATGTATGTTCTTCCATCCATGCATAAATATTGATCAAATGACTTTTAAATTATTTAATTGCTAATTGCACATCTGCTTAGAAATATCCTCTGCCCAATCCTCCTTCAAACAGCTGCACAAGAACCTGAACTGTAATTTCTCTAACACATCCATCAACATTTACGCCCAGCTCAGTACCACCTACAGAAATGTTCATGGCACTTAAAACCCACAGCTGGTTTTCAGGACTTACACACTATAATTCCCCAATTAACCAGGCTTAAAAAATCATTCCAGGGTGGACTAGGAATTATGTAAGCTACAGATGTAACAGTGATTATACCTAGCCCTTTCTGGATGTGGCTCACCCTAGCCACAGGAATCATTGCACAAATGCTAATTAGTTGCATTCATCAGGGATGCCCCATGTAGAATGTGGCAGTCCTTGGAGACCAGAAAAGTCCTGGGCTACTTTCTAAATGGGAAAAGAAGGCCAATGGCAAAGAGCCCGGCTTTATATCTTGTGTGTACCCAAAAGCATAATGAGATAGCATAGAGGGACTTTGCTAGATTTTGTGCTAGGGGCTAATTAAGCCATGCCCATTTGAACAACCTCTTCTCCCCTCCATTCTCACATTGCTGAAAGGAGGTGCTGAGACCCCTCAAGGAAGAGATCCTATCTGTGAATCTGTGATCTTCTGACTCCACCCATGACTGGATTCCAAGAATAGCAAGAGTTTATAGACCTCAGCTACCAGACTAAAACATCAGAGGGATGTGCATAACCTTCCCCCTACCTATATAAAAGTATACCTTAACTAAATGCTCCACTTCTCTCTACCTCCCTTACAGCATCAAAGACACAATTGATAAAACCACTTCCTCCTTTCTTTACAATGAAAAAATCCCCTATCATCCTTCAATGCCTCCCTAGAATCAGAGACGACTACAAGATACACTATGGGCTATTCATAAATCAATACCAGGAAACCTCTTCCTTCCTCTGAGACCTACAAAAAGAGAATCCCCACTCTACCTCATGGACTTGAACTCCACCATGCTGTGTACATGGTACTGGGACCTGAACATTATTCTGAGACACAGTTATACCATCTTCCCATGACATTAATACCTCTCCTAATAAATCGTTTACCCAGAAGAACAGTTTGCCTCAATGTACCCCTTGAGCCACAAATATGAGATCTTTCAGTTTTGTGGAAAACGGCAAATATCAACAGAAAAAGAATGGCTGGGGGCTGGGGATTTAGCTCAGTGGTAGAGCGCTTACCTAGGAAGCGCAAAGCCCTGGGTTCGGTCCCCAGCTCAAAAAAAAAAAAAAAAAAAAAAAAAAAAAAAAAAAAAAAAAAAAGAATGGCTGGAGGGCTCTTTACATCTATATAGAGAGCAGGAAACTGGTGCAATCTCCATGGAATTGGGAATGAGGCAGTGATGGCCTGAGTAAATGTCTGTCTTACTCCATTACCCACACTACTACCCATACCTGATTCAATATTGCTAAGCTTCTAGAGAGAAGTTCTCAATCTATAGGTCACAACTTCTTTGAGGGTTGAATGACCCTTTTGTCGGAATCACCTAAGACCATCAGAAAATATAGATATTTGAATTATGATTCATAACAGTAGCAAAATTATAATTATGGGGTAGCGATGAAAATAATTTTATGGTTGAGAGTCACCACAGCATGAGGAACCGCATTAAAGGGTCACAGCATTAGGAAGGTGGAGACCCACTGTTCTAGAGGTAAAACCAAGATGGTTGGTGTGTTACCCAGCATTTGTGTAAGCTCAGTATGAGGGAGACTAAATTCAAGGCCAGCCTGGTCTCCTGGTTTCTTTTTTTAAATAAAAGGTGTACAATGTGTGTGTGTGTGTGTGTGTGTGTGTGTGTGTCTGTGTGTCTGTGTGTGTGTGTCTGTGTGTGTCTATGTCTGTGTGTGTGTTTGTGTGTATGTTGTGTATACCCAGGTATATGTGCATGTGTGTGCACATCTATGTGGCTGTCAGAAGTTACTCGGGTATCATTCCTTGGGCATCATCTACCTTGTATTTCAAGACAGATTCTCCTTTTTTAAAAAGAACATTATTTTTATTTCCATATAGAGTTTCACAATAAAGAGATACTATGGTTTATCTTTCTTTCCCAGCTAGTTTAGAAAACATTTCCAAAGTATAATAACTTATTCATTCTTTGAGAGTCTCATACAATGTATTTTGATCTTCATCATCTCCTACTCTCCCTTCTAACTTCTTCTAGACCCACCCCCATCTCCACCTATCCTAAATTTTGTGTCCTTTTTCTATTTTCTGAAGATAACTCACCAAGTCCACCCTGTGATAATCACATACCTCTGCATGTATGATAATTCCCGGAGCATGGTTGACGTACCCAGGAACAAAGCCTTAGTGAAAACTCTTTCTTCCTTCTCCCAGAAGCCATCAATAGTTACTATCTCCTCAGACAGGGGTGGTCCATGAGCCCCTCCTCATCCATGCTGGAATGTTGACTGATTTGATCTTGTATAGATCTTGTGCACATAGCTATAACCACAGCTTGTGTGAGCTCATGAGTGTCAGGGATCTATCATGTCCAAAAAACTCTTTGACTCTTTGTCCCTCCCAATCTCTGGCTGTGGGTAATCTTTTTGCCCTTTTCTTTGATGATCCCTGAGCTTTGATGGAATATGATGTAGATTCCTGACAGGTCACTCCAATGAGAGTCTCTTAGTTTTATTGTGAACTGGCAAATTCAGTTAGCCTTCATGTGAAAAAAAACAAAAGGAAAAAGAAAGAAAGAAATGAGTATATCATAAGACTGAAGGCTTTCTCAGTGGTCCATTGTGAGATATTGGAGGCAGAGTGTAACTGATTTGCATATTTCTTCTGTGATGAAGTTTATAAATGACCACATCATATAGCAATATCAGAAGTTTCCACAACCTGATTACAGCATCTATAGCTAACTAGACATTCTTTTTTAAAAAGATTTATTTATTTATTTATTTAACATACATGATCATACTGTAATTCTCTTACAACACACTAGAAGAGGCATCTGCTCCCATTACAGATGGTTGTGAGCCACCATATGGTTGCCGGAAATTTAACTCCAGACCTCTGGAAAAGCACTCAGTGCTCTTAACCACTGAGCCATCTCTCCAGCCCTCTAACAAGTAATTATATAATTTTCAGCTCCTCCCCTTTCCCTACCATGTTCACTAGATGGTATGACCCCCCACCACACCTCTGTGTGGTTCTTTAAACTCTTTTGTAGGCATCAAATCTTCTTATATCCTTCCAGGAAAAGATTCTGTATGTCCAATCTCTACTAGGACTCCTGATAGCCCAAAGGACTTAAGCAGCCCATGTATAGCCTATGTCCTTACAAAGAGTAATAATAAAGTCGCAGCTAGAGCTTGTAGCTCCAGGTCTTTGGCCAATATCCTAAACCAATATTCCCAATGTCACTCGTCTCTAGAGAGATCAGCATATGAGGATTCTATCTAAAACTTTGCCAACCAGAGATATTCAATTACATTCCCATGTTCAAATACATTCTGACACTTATCTTTTTCTTAAATTTTTGCGTGTCGCATGTGTATACAAGTATGTGACTGTAGGTGGTACATAACATGGTGTACATGTAGAGGACAGAGGACAACCTCAAGTGTCAGCCCCATCTTCTACCTTGCTTGGACAGAATCTCCTGTTGCTTCCTACTCAGTATATCAGACTAGGTAGCCATGAGTTTCTGGGATTCTCTCATTTGCTCCTATCTCAGTGGAGAATTTCAGGATCACTTACATGCATTACTATGTCTGGTTTTCATGTGCATTCTGGGATTTGAACTCCGATCTTCACACTCACATGGCAAGCTAATCTACCCAACCCATCTCGTCTTTTCCTTCCTCAATGAAGGCCTGTGTTTGCCTGGCTTAGATCCTAATTTCTTTTTCTGCCTCAAAGAAGCTCTGAGACTGAAAGGAGATGGTTTGCCTTCTATTCAAAGGAGTACAGCCTCCCTTGCTTCAGCAAATGGCATTGACACTTGCATAAAACCTGAATTGAGATGCTTCAGAGTGGCTTGTGCATGAAGAAAGCCCTTTGCTCTGCTGCTGTCTGTCAGCCGCACCAGAGATCCTATGCCCCATGTCTCTTGTTCCACACAGAGAATCTTGGAGCCAGCCAACACACAGGAGGCAGGAATAGAGCCAGCTGCTTGACGACTTTAATGTTAAAATGTGTTGAACATTCACAGGCCACGGAACTCTGCTAAGTGAACCAAATGGGCTTCCCTAAAGCCATATGCTCCCTCCATCACCTCCCAGCTGCAGCCCTCCTGTGCACCGGGAATAAGCTTGCTGGGGGATGGCTCAGGAAGTGTAGAGGGTTTTTTTTATTTTTTTCTTTCCTGTTGAGCTGCTAATACCAGATGCTGATGTCACAATCAGAACTGGCAGAGAAAAGTCAAGCAGCAAGCAGAGCATTCCCCCAGAGAACAAGAATGTACCCGTTCCCTAATGAGTGCTTCTGAGAGGCATCTTTATATGTTCACAGCCCTGCTGCATCCTTAGTTAATGAGATCATTACAGAACTACTGAAGAGATGTGGTGGGGACTGGCTACGAGGTTCAACAGAACACTCTTCCTCTTGGATACACAGCTGGTCTACACCTGCCAATCTCCTTGCACAAAGGTGTGGCTGTTGGGGCTCAAGGCATGATACCCGTGGAGTTCAGTGGCACAGGTCTACAGTTCTAGATACTTAGGTGGGCGATGTAGAAGGATCAGAGGTTCAAGGTCAGTATGAACAAATGAGTGAGTCTCTGTCTCAAAATAAAATGTAAAGAGAGGGTTAAGGCTATAATTCAGTGGTAGAACCTAGAGTCCCCCAGTTAGGGCTGGGGACATACCTCAGTGGTAGAGCACCTGCCTAGAATCCCCCAGTGAGGAGCTGGGGGCGTGGCTCAGTGGTAGAGATCCTGCCTAGAATCCCCCAGTGAGGGGCTGGGGGCGTGGCTCAGTGGTAGAGTACATGCCTAGAATCCCCCAGTGAGGGGCTGGGGGTGTGGCTCAGTGGTAGAGCCCCTGCCTAGAATCCCCCAGTGAGAGACTGGAGGTGTGGCTCAGTGGTAGAGCCCCTGCCTAGAATCCCCCAGGGAGGGGCTGGGGGCGTGGCTCAGTGGTAGAGCACCTGCCTCGAATCCCCCAGGGAGGGGCTGGGGGCGTGGCTCAGTGGTAGAGCCCCTGCCTAGAATCCCCCAGTGAGGGGTTGGGGGCGTGGCTCAGTGGTAGATAGAGAACTTGTATAGAATCCCAGTGAGGAGGAGGTGAGAGTAGGAGTGGCCCCGGGGGATCTTGTTCCATCCTTAGTACTGGATTACTAAGTCCTATAGTTCTGGTTAACATGGTAGGCCTTGGGGTTGGGGATTTAGCTCAGTGGTAGAGCGCTTGCCTAGGAAGCGCAAGGCCCTGGGTTCGGTCCCCAGCTCCGAAAAAAAAAAAAAAAAAGAACCAAAAAAAACAAAAAAACAAAAACAAAAAAACATGGTAGGCCTTTTTCTACATTCCTGGCTCTATCACAAGCTCTTGGAATTGCCCACCCCCCCAATTCCACAAAAGAGGGAATGGCTATCTTTACACTACATTTGGGTAAACTGAGGTGTGTGCAATGCAAATGTTAAGTCCAAGGTCACAAAACTGGGACTAGGATTTGAAACTAAACAGTCAGATTCCAGATGCTACTGTGATAATTACTGTCCTATACCATCTTCCTTGGGGAGCAGGAAAAAAAAAGTCTATGACCTGAAAAGAAAGATCCAAATAGGATTATTTTAGAGAACTATTACTGTCTAAAGACTCTCATGTTAATGAAGGAACATTTTCTATGTAGTTTTAATTATAAAATCACAGGGGAAAAGGGACTTATGAAATTGTCAAATGCTAAAGACCCTCTCCAACCCATAATTCATGCTAAATAGCAGAAGCTCTGTGTTATTTTTTCTAGCTCACCTTAGAGATACATGATTCTGAGAATATGTGGTAGCACCTTCCAAACCCTCTATGACTCTGAGCAACAGAAGTTGGGTAAACAGCCTCACTTTCACTCACCTTCAACGTCCCTACCTGAAGAAGCAGAGGCAGGAACAGAAGCTTACAGAGGCATAGTGCTATTCACTACTGTGAAACTCAATGAGGGGTGGCACCCGAGGATGCAAAACTGGAAGGATAGACGAAGCCTAGATCATAGGCAAATCAAGTCAGACCAAGTTCAAGTTCAGGTCACCTCTTCTTCAGCGGGAAGACAAAGGGAGCTGTTGGCAAACATCAATGGCAAGAAAGACACTTGGCAAGAGCACTGTTGTGGGGTGCATGAATTGATAGCTGCTGGAAAATGAAGGATGAGGGATTGGAAATGTAAAATGGAGTACCTAGTTTCCACTTGGCACATCACAGCAGAGCATATAAGTTCCCAGGTTTTTAATTTCCATCTGAGATCCCACTGCTTCTAAAGTCTCCCAGAGTCCTTTGCAGGGCTTGGAGGGGTAACCATATGACATGGTTCTTACCAATGAAACGGGCTGAGTAGTAGCACTTTCTGGAACGTTCTGTAAAGATGATTTACTCAGGTGGATCACATCTCATGTTACTGTATAAAAACTCTAAAAACAATGTTAAAGTTGGCTGAGTAAGAACCCTGACTTCCTGGTGATCCTATCAACCATCGTGCTACCCCTGAGCCTCTGAAGTAGCTCGCAAAATTACAAAACAATGGGAGAAGAGTGAATGGTAGAATTCTTTTAATATTGAGTTAATGGAGTAGGGAAAATGTTCAGTTAGTAAAGCACTGCATCTAATCCTTAATCACCCCCTTTTATTTTCTTGGTTTTGCTGTTCTTGTTGTTGTTGTTGTTGTTTGGTTTTTTGTTTTTGTTTTTGAGACAGGGTTTCTCTGTATAGGTCTGGCTGCCCTGAAACTCAAATAGTAGACCAGGCTGGCCTTCAGCTCACAGAGATCGATCTACTTCTGCCTTCGTAGTGCTGAAAACCTATTCTGTAAAAAGTCAACCAGTTGTTGGTAGTACATGCCTTTAATCCTGACACTTGGGAGGCCGAGGTAAATGAGTCTCTGTAAATTTGAGACCAATCTGGTCTACACAAAAGTTTCCAGGGCAGCTAGACCTATAAAGTGAGAACCCCCATCTCAAAAAGAAAGGAAGGAATGAAGACAGACAGACAGACCATATGTAGAGTAGAGTATACTATAATCTCAAGGCTAGGAAGATGGAGACAGAAAGGCCACAGCAAGCTGCAGGCCAATAAAAGGTCCTGTCTTTAAGACCAACATGGACTGTTCCTGAGGGAGAGAATCCTCTGTTGACCTCTGACCTCCATACACACATGACACATGAACTCACATCCATATACACAGGCATTCAAACACACATCTACATGCATAGGCATGTACACACACAGAAACACACACACACACACACACACACAGAGAGAGAGAGAGAGAGAGAGAGAGAGAGAGAGAGAGAGAGAGAGAGACAGACAGACAGACAGAGAGATTCACACACACTAACCAAAAACTTCAAAGGAATCATACCAAATGCCCATTTTATTCCTCCTACAAGCACCTCTAGTCTTGGGCTATGAGATGTTTGTTAACATTTTTTTTCCAGTGTAAGCTCGTTTTGCTGTTCTCTATCTGCCATGGGATGGAACCATGGAACAATAGGCCATAGATTTTAAAGTTTTCACTTTTAAGTTTCCTTTATTTATCAAAGGTAATTGAATGGCGCAGAACGTTTTCTGAAAACTGTCAGAGTGAAAATCCTTGCTGGGGTTGCAGCCTGTTTCCTATTTCTAGTGGTGTGTGTGTGTGTGTGTGTGTGTGTGTGTGTGTGTGTGTGTGTGTGTTTGAAAGGTTTGTGTGTGTATGTGTGTGTGTATGTGTGTGTGTGTATGGTTGGGAAGTTGGAGAGTGTGTGTGTGTGTGTGTATGCATTGCACATGTGTGTGCAGAACAGATGTTAACCTTAGGTATATTCCCCCAGAGCTTATCATTTTGAGACAAGGTCTTGATTTCTGTCTTTGCTGGGTAACCAGTAAGCCCTGCCTATCTCTGCCTTCCCAGTGTTGAGATCCCAAGCCTGCATCCCCATGCCTGCCATTTATTTCCCCTATGGAGCCTGAGCTGTGCACACTCTCAGAGGCCAGAGGAGGATGTCAGGTGCCATGCTCTATCCCTAACTTATTCCCTTGAGGGCAGAGACTGTCACTGAGTCTAAATCTGGAAGGAGAAGCCAGGAAGCCCCCCAGGGACCCTCTCATCTTCATCATCTCCACCCCCACAACACTAAGGCTTCAGATGCACACCCAGCCACCCTCAGCTTTTTACCTGGGTGCTAGGGATTTGAACTGAAGTCCTCATGCTTGTGCAGCAGGTCATCCTTCCACTCCCAACCCCTTTACGGACTGATGGAGTCTACCTCCATCGCTGTCCCCTCTGTACTCTCTCCAAGTCTTTTTCCACCTCCAGGCTCCACCAAGAAGCCTTCCTTCAGCCATAGTTCATAAGGCATTTCTAGACACATTTCACTGCAACTGACTAAAAAGAATACTTAAAAGAATACTTGTGTGTATATTTCCATTAAAGCATTGTTTTGAAATTATTGTCCTCAAATAAAGTTTAGGCTTCTACCCATGGAAGCCACACTTACTTTTGATGGCTAGTCCTCATGACAGATCCATCCTGACCTGGTTTTAACAGACCATCATTCCAAATATTGCCTGTCATCCATCCCTCTGACGATAAATAGGTTCTCATTGCCTCTGCCGAGCAAGTTCCCCTCTCAGGGCTAAACTCGCACTAACCAACATTACAGACTCATTGTCCAAAATGGAAACAGCAGACTTTGAATTCACAGTGAGGCATTAGAGGCATCATTTGGAGTTCTTCAGGAACGCACCCTCTCAGCGGGGGAAAATATGTTGCATGGTGTATTTGGTTCCTTGTTGCTATGCAAAGTATTCAACCAAAGCACCTTAATGGGGCTAGAGAGTGGACTCCATGGCTAAGAGTCCTTGCTGCACAAGTATGAGGACCTGCATTCAAATCCCTAGCACCAAGGTAAACATTTAAGGGTGGTCGGGTAGGCATCTGAAGCTCTAGTGTTGTGGGGGTGAAGGTGATGATGAAAGAGGAGTCCCTGGGGGGCTTCCTGGCTCTCAATTTAACTTCAGATTCAGGGACAGTCTCTGCCCTAAAGGGAGTAAGTTGGAGATGGATAGAGCATGGCACCTGGCATCCTCCTCTGGCCTCTGAGAACAGGCACAGGCCTGAGCACCTGCACGTGCACACACACCATACATAAGACAAAAGATGCTCAAACAAAGCATCTTGGGGTTAGGGATTTAGCTCAGCGGTAGAGCGCTTGCCTAGCAAGCGCAAGGCCCTGGGTTCGATCCCCAGCTCTGAAAAAAAAAAAGAAAAGAAAAAAAAAAACCAAAGCATCTTTTAAAAAACTTCATTTGATTTGGGTTCTAGTTTTAGGGTACTATCATAGAGAAGTCATGAAGGAAGGAGTGTGGAACAGTTGTTCACATTGTACCCTCAGTCAGGAAGCAGGGAGAGATGGATGCTGGTACCCACTCACTGTCTCCTTTTCATTCAGTCCTGGATTCTGCCCCATGGGATGATGTCACCCACAGTCAGGGAGAGCCTTCCTATCTCATTGTTTTAGTTAGGTCTTCTATTGCTGTGAAGAGATACCATGACCACAGAAACTCTTATAAAGGAAAACAGTTAATTGGTGCTGCCTTCTAGTTCAGAGGTCAAGTCCATTATCATCACAGCAGGAAGCATGGTAGTTTGAAGGCAGACATGGTGCTGGAGAAAGAACTGAGAGTTCTACATCTTGATTGATAGGCGGCAGAAGAGAATGAATGCTGCATTGGGCATGGCTTGAGCTATTGAGATCTCAGAGTGTACTGCTTAGTGGCACACTTCTTCTAACAAAGCCACACCTACTCCAACAAGGTCACACCTCCTAATAGTGTCACTTCCTATAAGCCTTTGGGTGCCATTTTTATTCAAACCATCATGCTCAGTTAATCCAATCTGGAAAGTCCTTCCGAGACACATTCAGACGTTTGTCTCTTCGGTGAGTCTAGATCTTGACCAGTCAACAGTTAGAACAATCACAAAAGGACCAAAATGTCTGAGACCCTCGGAATGAAGCTACCTTCACCCTACCAGTGGGACTTGCAATAGATAACAACCTTCACATCTGTCCCCATGTTAGAGGTATCTAGGTTTATAACATCTGAAACATCATCCTTCAGTCAAAATTCTTCAGCAAATTCCCCTCATCCCCTGCTCAGGAGGAAGCTTTATTTCCCATAGAGATTTCCCTAGAGGATGAGGTTTTCCTTTACAGTAGGGATAGCTATGGTGTGAGTAGCTAATTGCTGTAAGGTGAAGAGTCAATGCTGCTGCCGTCGACTGCTGTCTCCTTAAAATGACTCTGTGGCATTTCCGCTGCTCTAATCTATTATGCATTCCCGTTAAAATTTAATGTTCAGAAAGCATCCTTATTTCCCTCATTTCTCAATTCAAAAGAAATGACTCGCTTCGGAGCCCTAGGACAGGTAAATGTGGCCGATCCTGTCTGACTTCTGCCTGTGGCATAGAAACCTGTCTTAAAACATCATCATCTAATGCTATGCTTAGCACTAGTGGTGATTTTAAAGTCTAGGTCTCTGGATGAGCTTTTCAGGAAGGTTCTCCACGTAGTTCCTTGTGCTTAGAAAATAAGTCACGGGGGCCCCTGAGATGGTGACATGGGTAAGGGCACTTGCAGCTAAGCCTGACAACCTAAGTTCAAGCCCTATGGCCCACATGGAGGGAGGAGGTATCCAGTTCTCAAATGTTGTCCCCTGACCTTCACACCTATACCATTGAACTGTGTGTTGCTGGACTCGCATTTGGAGTGCACAGAATAACTTGTTTCCATTAGAACTCTCTTCTCCCCAGCAGACTAGATGAATCATATCATCTTGAAACAGCTGAATACAGATCCCAAGTCTAGGTTTCCTGGCACCAGAGACCAGGTCTAAACTTGTTCCTGATGAGATAGTCAATTTCTCTGGCACCAGCTTGGTGGCAATCATCTACCATTGACATAGGAGCTGTTGTGCCCCCCCCAATAGACCACTCTAAGATACAACTGCGTGGGTGAGTGTGGTGCTTAGCAAACAGTAGGAGTGAAATATCTGTTGGCTAGTCACTACTCTGAGCTAGCGCCTATCTCCAAATGACTAGCACCCAGTCAATCACCAACCGTTCTACATTTTAGTGGTCCTAGCTGAATCCATAGTAAAACATAGTGAGAGAATTGGGGGACAGTATGTCTTCTACCTGACCCCTGTTTACTTCTAACAAGTCCTTGGATACAACATCTAAGCTTCATCCCTAAAACAAGATGGTTAACTTTGTGGATTCTAAAACCCCCTTCAGATCCTCCTATTATAATTTACTCTTTTACATTCCTAATTCCACTATCCTATCATATCTTAACTCACCTTACTCAGCTCTACCCTAAACTACTCTACCCTGCCCTACCCTAAACTAACCTACCCTATCCTATCCTATCCCAGCCCAGCCCAGCCCAGCCTATCCCATCCCATCCCATCCCATCCCATCCCATCCCAGCCTAGCCTAGCCTAGCCTATCCCATCCTATCCTATCTTATCCTGCCCTCCCCTGTCCTGCCCTGCCCTACCCTATTCTTTCCTAACCTATTTACTACACAGCCCAGGTTGATCTAGAATCACAATGTGCCTCCATACAAGACTTTAACTTGTGATCCTCCTGCCTCGGTCTCCTAATTGATGGGAATATAAACATGTACCACCACGCTTAATATACTATATTATATTTTATCTTTATTGGTTGCAAAAAGACGATCTCTCTCTCTGTGTGTCTCTCTCTGTGTGTCTCTCTCTTTCTCTCTCTTTCTCTCTCTCTCTCTCTCACACACACACACACACACACACACACACACACACACATACGGGCACATAGAGGTCAATTTATGATAGAACCAGTCATCTGTTTGGCAAACACGACAAGAGATAGATTAGTAATGTATGTACATGTAATGAGTAAGGAACTAGGACCCCTAGGAAAGTTTAATACACTTCCTAGAAATCTTAGTAGCTCTACAATGCTCAGTTCTCCTACTAATAAAGTAGGGGGAATGCACAATGTGTCTATGAAGCCAACATGGGATTATTTTTAGGTTCTAGTCTATTACTTAATATTTCCTGCTTTTCATTTTTAGAAGGCACAGTATGAGAGATGTAGTATAGGATAGCTTCATTTATACAGGGGGGGTGGGGCTCAAAAATATGTCCTGGGGACCTAGGAAAGAGATACCAGTCAAGCTCTTTGAAGCAAGTGGAGGGAAGGGAAGGAAGAAGCTAAAATATGAGCCAAGTAGTTACATTTCAGAGATTTTCCCTGAGTTGAATGAGCTGATATCAACCTGGAGAGAATGGTAGTAGAAAATAGAGCAGACATCGAAGAGCTCCTGAGGAACTTGAGGGTGAGACCTGGGTCAAAAGTCAGAGCAGCAGAAGCTGATGGCAGGAAGCAGACAGGCTTGAAGGTCAAGAGCACTGACTTTAATGGATCTTCTGTGGAGGGTCATGGATTGAGCACATGGGTGTATCCCACTGGGCTACAGGCAGAGACATCTCACACACACACACACACACACACACACACACACACACCACCCGACCACCACCACCACCACCACCACCACCATCACCATCCTTATCATCATCATCTAGGAAACTTAAAACAGATCAAAGTAACCACTAAATGCTTAGGTGTTTCTAGTTCCTCCCAGAATTCTAGATCACAGTAGATTAATGTATGGCCATTGCTTAGGACAAAGACCTCAGGCCTTTTAAGTGTTGCCAATCAGTGTTGGTGGTGGGAATATGGCTTAGCAAAATACTTGTTCTACAAGCAAGAGAACCTAAATTCAACTCCCAGCACACACACACACACACACACACACACACACACACACACACACACACACGCTCATAAACATGAATACACATTCAGAGAGCCAGAGCCAGATGAGGAGAGAGAGATATCAGTTTCCACCTAACCTGTCATCTGAAGTCACTGAGAGCCAATCTTGGTTGTTCTTGTCATCATTCTTCCTTGGAGTCCTTGTCACAATCCCTCCAATACCCACAGAGATAACCCCTCAAGTGCTGCTGAATGTGTAACTGCATAGCTGCAAGCTGACCCAGTCCTTCCTACTAGGATCAAGAAGAGATAGGACAGTACCCAAGCGTGGGGACCTCATTGTGACCTAAGACAACCTGGCTTGAAACCTGAATCTATCACTTGCTGTGTAACATTAGTCACCTGATCTCATGGCTGCACACGTTTCCATTAGTAAATAGTAATAATAGTGATTTGTCTCCCCCATCAAGATAGGATTTGACATATGCAAAACTCTTTCATGATTAGTTTTAGATAGTTAATAGCCTACCTATTGCTCGATGCTTCTTAAAAAATGTAGATAGTGATTTTACAAAGAAACATTTCCTAGAGCTAAACTTGTAGGTTAGTAGGCGTTAGTTGGCTGTGTGCAAGCCTTTGGGTTTGATCTGGGCCACTCCAAGTAGAGCAGGAGAGAAAGAAGGAAAGAGAGAAATGAGTTTTCCAGCATCGGGTGCTGACCCTGGCATTGCCTGGGTCAGAGATACACAATGGAAGCAGGAGGCCTGGAACTGTCTGACCCCATCATGTCCACCTGCTGCCATCCTGAGTGGACACCCTCGCCAGTCACCCCACCTTCGCTTAACCTTCTCTTCTGCTGTGATGTATGTACTTTCTTACTTGGTTCCCTTATATAAATATCATTTCTGTTTCTGGTATTTGCTACTCAAATTGATGCATTGCACTACAAGCTATATATTTGTCTTCATTCTGAAGGAGCAATAGTTCTTTTCTTCCCCTTTAAAAATTCAATAATTTGGCTTTTGATGCCAAGCAATTTAAGTTTCTATTCCAGAGGCTGGGGGGGGGGGAGTGGCAGTGCTGTATCAGTTACATTTACACTGCTATGAATAAATACCAGACAGAAGCCATTTAAAAGGGGACAGATTTATATTTTCTTAGCTCACTGTTAGAGAGGGTATAGTCCATCTTGTCAGGGAGAACATAGTGGAATTGGGGACCATTTCACCTGAAAGTCATAACAGGACAGGAAGTGAAAGAAGTAAATGGGGGGTGGGGTCAGATAAGGTTCTCTTTCTGTGTCTTTGAGGAAATGCTTCCATGAGATCCACGGATGAGATTTTTCTCAATTAATGATCAATGGAGGAGGACCCAGCCCATTATGGGTGGTGCCATCTCTGAGCTGGTAGTGCTGTGTTCTATAAGAAAGCAGGCTGAGCAAGCCATGTGAACCAAACCAATAAGCAGCACTCTTTCATGGCCTCTGCATCAGCTCCTGCCTCCAGGTTCCTGCATTGTTTAAGCTTCTATCCTGACTTTCCTCTTCAGCTTGGTTTATGGTCATGGTCTTATCATAGCAATAGAAACCCTAAGACAGTGGGCAATACTATTCACTGGACAGGTGGTCCTGGATTGTGTATGAAAGCTAGCTGAGCATGAGTAAGCATAGCATGAGTCTATGAGTAAGCCAGTAAGAAGCACCCTCCATGGTTTTTGCTTCAACTTTCAGCAGCTATCAGCAGTAGGCTGACCTGGAATTACAAATCAAGTAAAGCCTTACCTCCCCCAAACTGCTTCCAATCATAGGGTTTATCATAGTGACAGGAAGGAGTGCATAATAATATATACAACCATATTTAGATCTTATGCCATATAAATACATGTATATATGTATATGTATCTAGGCTAAAACAAATCAAATGATGAGTTATCAAACATTATGTTGAGTTCAGAAGATGAGAAACAATGTCGAATACAAATGTAGGGTCTGACAAAGGGAGGAAAATTATACATCCTATATATAATATATATACATATACATACATTATACATAATATGTATATAATATATATTATATATAATTGTATATATAAAATCAGCTATCATATAGAGAGTATATAATGTAATATATAGTATATATATCATATATATATCATATATGACAAAGTGTATTTACTGAACATAGTCTATAATGAACTAGAAATTGCTCAAACGTTTTATTAATAGTTGTCATAAATATTGACTTTAATTTATAATTATAAATGTGCCCCTCATGAATATTTTAATGCAATTACAGAACAGTGGAAGGCAGGCATGGTGGCACAGGCCTGTAATCCCAGGCACTCAAGAGGCCGAGGCAGGAGATCACAAGGTCATTTGAGGCTTGCCTAAGTTACAGAACAAGTTCAAGGCCTCTTCGCACTGTAGAGTAAGTTTAAGGTCAACCTGAGCAAGAGTGAAATTTGGTCTCAAGAAGAAAGGAAGGAAGAAAGAAAGAAAAAGGCAGGCAGGCAGGAAGGAGGGAAGGAAGGACAGAAACAAAGGGCTGGGTATGCAGTTCAGTAGTAGAGCACCTGCCTAGAATCCCCCAGTGAGGGGCTAAGTGTGGTTTATCAGTACAGTACTTGTCTAGAATCCCACAGTAAGGGTTCTGGCTTCAGATTAGTGAAAGAAACTGCCTCAGAAACCAACATGGAAGGCTCCCAAAGAATGACACCCATGAACAAAGATTTGCATGTGAACCTTACACACACACACAGGCACGCGCACACACACGCACGCACGCACACGCACGCACGCACGCACACGCACGCATACACGCACGCACACGCACGCACACGCACGCACGCGCACACACGCACACGCACGCATACACGCACACACTTATCTTGTCACGTATTTATTCAAAGGGATGAGATTATCCCACTGATAGACCCCATGAAAACACTGAGTAGAAGTCAGCAACGTCATTTTGATCATGTTCGGTCACATTAATGGCTCAGGTAAGTTTTAGGGTCATCCTAAGTGGAAGAGAGAACAAAGATCCCATTTCTCACTGGAGGAGGGGCTGTAGCACACTGCTCAGGAGTGCGTGAAGCAGAACTCATGGCAAATAATCTGTCACCAGGCTTGTCGCCTCCTTCGACCTCTGCTGGTTCCACTGTGAAGTATGAATGATGGCAGCCTTTAGCATTCTGTGACTCCCAGGCTGATAATAAAATTAAGTTATCCCAAACAGCTCTTTGGAACTGGAGAGATGCCTCAATGATTAAAAGTACAAACCAATCTTCCAGAGGATTGGAGCTCCCAGCACCCACCTCAGGTTACTCACAGCCACCTGTAATTCCAGCTCCCGTGGATAGGGCTCCCTCTTCTGGCCTCCACAGACACTGCACTAATGTACACATACTCATCACAGACAAACATACACATAATTAAAAAAATAAAAGCTTGAAAATTTAAATAAGCAAGTTTTACAATTAATTCTTTTAAACTCACTACAGGTGGGCAGTGGAACATTATGTTTTCCTATATCAAGCCAAATATACCCTTCTTTTCTTGCTTGATTTTCACGGAGTCTTATGTACCCCAGGGTAGTCCAGGGTTGCTAAGGAAAATTTTGCATTTTCTGATCCCCTCACCTTCACTTTCTGAGTGCTGGGCATACTGAGATGGCCACAACACCAGAAGCATACAGCGCTGGGGATGGAACCCTGGGTTTTGTTTATGGTACATAAACACTATACCAACTGAAGTGCACTCCAGCCCTTTCCCTTTCTCAGAAAAATTGACTAACAGCTCATACTTGATGATTTTCAGGAGGTTGTTTAGACACTTCTTAGATATACTGTAAGTTTTCCATGTAAAAAGCCTAGGAAATGTTTCTGGAACTTTCAAGGAACGTAGTAAAATATTTTTAAATGAGGTGGCTAGAGAGATGGCTAAGAGCATTTGCCAATCTTCCAGGGGACCAGAAATCAGTTCTTAGCACCCACATTCAAGGGCTCACAGTTGTAGTGTCAGAAGAGCCAACATTTTTTTCTGGCCCCAAGTGGTGACATCTCCACTGTATTCCTCAAATAGCATGAACTGTTGTGATGTTCCAAAGATGAGCATTTGGGGCCCTTTTAGATTCAAACTACAGTGTTTTGTAACCTCCTTCTATCATTCTGGACCCTGTTCAGTGCCTTTGACTACCCAACACCCCTGGCCTCAAATCTCAAAATCTTGGTCTCTTTTAAAGTTACAATAAAGAAGTATTAATAATTTTAAAAATATGTCAATATTGATTGTCAACTTAACAGGATCTAAATACTAAATACCTATGAGGGAAATCTGAGGTATGGTTATGAGAGATTACCTAGATTTGGTTAGCTTTCTGGGCATGACTAGGAAGGAATTATCTAGGTTAAGTTAATTGAGGTGAGGAGACCCATCTTAACTGTGGGTGGTGGCACCCCAGGGGCTAGGGTCCCCAACTGAATATGAAGAAGAAAGTGAGCTGAGCACCAGCATTCATTTCTCTCTGCTTCCTGACAACAAATGCAGTGTGAGCAGCTCCATCGTGCTCCTTCTGCCATGATGTCCCCACCAGAACACACTACACCTTTGAACTGCGAGGCAAAATAAACTCTTCCCTTGTTACATTTGCCCTTTGTTAAGTGTTTTGACATAGCGAGGAGGAAGTAACTAACACAATTTACACACACACACACACACACACACATACCCCATACATACACATACACACATATACAACACAGACTATACTACACACCACACCTCACACAAACACACATATATTACACACACATACACATACATACCACACTCTAAACCACACACACACACAAACACACACACACCATACCTCATATACATACACTACACACACACCATACCACACACACATACATACCATATTCTACACCACACACACATACATACCATGTTCTACACCACACACACACATACATACACCATAACACACACACATACAAACACACATACACACACACCATACTACACACACAAACACATACATACCATACCACACATACACACCATACTCTACACCACACCTTTCTCTCTCTCTCACACACACACATACACACACAAGTGCGCACACACATACACACACCACATACATACACATACACACATACACAGCACAGACTACACTACACACTACACCACACACAAACACACACATATTCTACACACACATACACACCACACTCTAAACCATACACACACACAAACACTCACACACCTCACACATACATACACACCATACCTCACACACATACCATACCTCATATACATATACCACACACACACCATACCACACACACAAACATATACACACCATACCACACTCATACATAAACACCATACTCTACACCACACTTGCACCACATACACACACATCTCACACAAACCATACCACACACATACATAAATACCATATTCTACACCACACACACAACACCCACACCCACACACCCACACCCACACACATACACACACCATAACACACACATACAAACACACATACACCACACACACACACCATACTACACACACACAAATACATACCATACCACACATACACACCATACTCTACACCACACCTCTCTCTCTCTCTCTCTCTCTCTCTCTCTCTCACACACACACACACACACACACACACACACACACACACATACACATAGAGGTATTTTTTACTTAACTCTTATCCTACATTCCTTTGTCCAGAAACTTAAAGAAGTATCTGTTTGAGCCTTTCCCTATCATAGACTAAAGAATGGAGCCAAGTGGCTTTAGAAGACTTGCCTGGGCTTCTGCAGTCGTGATTTGAGCCCTGATACCTGCTACATGATCCCTCAGGCTGCCCCTGGAGGGGAGTCTTACAAGGTTATAAAGACCCATTTTTTACCAGAGAAGCCTGTTCCTTGCATGCTTCAAATGGCTTAGTACTTCAAAGAGGAAACCCCTCTCGAAGCTTTCCTCCCCACTTGATCTCACCATCCACGCCTGCTGCAGCAACGCTTATGTCATCTCATCGTGCTATCTGATTTCTACATCACTGTAAGTCCCTACAGTACTTAGAGGCAGAAGTTGCTCAATAGGCATTCATGAATGAGTGAACGGTTGAGTGAGACACAAATAACAGGGCTTTGCAGGGAGGTCTGATGGGAATAAAGATTTACCTAACCATTTATGTTGCTGTTGACATGCCATGCTTTTTCCCCCTTGCCCAGGAGGCCAATAACACAAACACATGCCTTGCCATGAAAAATTCACAACCATACATTAGTGAGATACCCTGGTGACACTGCTTAGAAACTGCAAAGCCAAGGTCAACACGAAAGCTGCTGTAAATCAAATGTCTTCGACACTGCCTCTTCCTATTGGGAAATCTCACCCATTTGCTGTGTTTGCCACTGTGCCTAGCTTTTTATGTGAGTGCTGCGGATCAAACTGAGGTTCTCACAGCAAACACTCAACCAGCTGAGCCCCCTCCCCAGCCCTGTGGCAAAAAACAAAACAAAACAAAAAAAACAAAAAAACAAAAAAACCCAACTTACAAGAAACAGAAGCACATACTGTTCTGTATGGTTCAGAAAATGAACTGAGAACCACACTGCTGGGTTTGAAAGAGTGAGTTTATTAAGGATGTGGCAAGCTAAAGTCAAAGTTAAAGAATAAACAGCAATGATAGAGAGAAAACTCTATCATAGAACTAGAAGTCAAGAACAGAGCTGATGTGATGGCTCAGCAAGAGGCTTCCCTCCAACTCTGGTAGCCTGGGTTCGATCTTTAGGACCTACAGGGGGGAAGGGAAGGACTGACTCCAGCAAGCTGCTTTGTTCTTTTATGTGTGAGCTGTGGCATGCATGCATCTGGGGGGTGGGGCACTCATGTGCATAATTTTTTAAAAATAAGAATTTAAGGGTACAGCCGAATCCCAAGAAGTTAGAGAGTGTTTCTTTGGTGTGCAAACTTTTAAAGGCTCAAAATGATGAAGTAGCTATTATCCAAAAAAGACTTGGTTCCCTTGAGACCTGAGTGTCTCCTCTACAACCCTGTGTAGCTATAGCAAAGATATATACTTACATATACATACATGTCTATACATATATATGTGTGTGTGTGTGTGTGTGTGTGTGTGTGTGTGTGTGTGAGAAATCCTCACCTAAGAATGAATGAACCATACCCCCACCCCGTGTTTCCCTAAAGTCCAGAGCAACTTCCAAGCAGTTCATAGGGGGTTCCTTCTGAATCACTGAGCATCAGAGCAGACAGACCTCCGCTTCACTGAATCGAATCCCTGAGTCACTGACCTGGAACCAGTCATGTACCAGCCATCAGGGAGGACTTAGAAAGCACTGGAAGATCATTCGTGCCCTGAGCATAGAACAAGCCCACAGAGACCCCGGCATCTCCTCGGATCGACTTAGAAATACCACTATAGAGGAGTCAAAATTGGAAATTGGAATAGAGAGACGACTCAGCTGCTAAAGTGCTTGCCAGCTGAGTGTGAGGGACTGAGTTCAATACCCAGAACCCATTTTTAAAAAGACAAAGACAGATGTGGTACTGGTGTGTGTTTGGGGGTAGTTTGGGCAGGGGGTGAGAGATGGGTAGCAGCTTGCTCAACAGCTAACCTAGTTGAATCATCAAGTACAAGTCCTAATGAAGAACTTTCTCAGAAAACAAGGGTATAATCCTGGGAAATGACACGTGACATAAACTTCATGTAGGCACACAAGCATGTGTGTGCACACATGTGCACACACACACACACACACACACACACACACATACAACAAAGACAGGCTGAGTACCAATGTCTTGGAGCCTACAGGGAAGAAGTGATAACCTCAATGAGAAAGAAAGGGGATGCTAATTCTGGTAATCTGACTTCAGAGAAATGCTGGGAAATGGAATGACTGTCAGAAGAAACCCAGGACATACTGTAGTCATGACGTAGTGACTTGTTTATTCCAAAATTGCTTGGTGACGTTCTTCAGATGGAACAATAATGAAACAGAGGAGTTAAGACTTTGACCTGATGTTTAGTCTTCCATGGCCATAATGCCACTTACCAGAAAGAGAGCAGCCAGGAGGTAGAAAATTGGCTCAGTAGTTACTGGTGCTTTCCACCCTTATAGATGACCTAAGTTCAGTTCCCAAGTGCTCACACTTCCTGTAACCCTATTCTAGCTTCCACAAGTACCTGCACATACATAATACATCCTTATAAAGACACAGATGCATACACACACACACACACACACACACACACACACACACACACACACACGATTTCTGGGAACATACACATTTTCCTTTGCTTGCTTGTGCTCACCTTGATTTCTCCATTCCTAGCACAATTCAGGACTCCTGTCTAGGGAATGCTGCCACCTGTAGTGGACTGAATTTCCCCATACCAATTAGCTCCATTAATTCAATTCCCCAAAGGTCGACCAAATGTAAAGCAATCCCTCATCCCTCATTGAGACTCTTTACCCAGATGATTCTAGGTTTTATCAAGTTAGTAATTAAAGGTAAGCATCACAGTGTGTGGGGGGGGAGGGGGCAGGATGCACTTATGTGTGCTGTTGTGTATGCATCTTTGTGTTCTTGTGCAGAGACGCCAGGAAAGGATGCTGCTGAATGCCCTGTTTTATCACCTTCCACTGTATTCCTGTAAGACAAGGTCTCTCATGAACCTTGGATCTAAACTGACAGCCAGCAAGCTCCAGTGACTCTGTCTCCACTGCACGATCCTGGGGTTATATCTATGCATGGTTACATCCAGCTTTTTACACAGGTCCTGGGGATTGGAACTCGGGTTCTTATGCTTGCGTGGCAAGAACGCTTACCCTCCAAGTCATCTCCCCAGACCCCCTGCCTCTTATTTATCACAGCCTTTCATCAGTAACATTTGCAACTCTCACGCAGCACAAAGCTCTCTCCATCTTAGAAAGCTGCAGGTGAGCACAGGCATTCAACTGTTCCAGAAGCTATCAGGCTGATTATAAAAACACCCTTAGAACAAGTCCCATTTTATCCGAGTGAATAATACCATTTCCCTTCTGTAAGCAAAACCATGATATATAGGCAAACTCCACGTTAATTGGATAAACCAGTGGCAAAGCCCCAGAAGCACAATTAACTTTCATGTGAAATACTCCCAGCTGAAATCCTGGAAACTTGCATGTAATTAGTACTCCCTTCCAGCCCTCCAAAGTATAAAATACAATACATTAGGGCTTGTAACACTAATATTGCCGAGAACACGACTAACGTGGGAAGTCTAATTTGCCACTAATATGCAGATGGTGGGCTAGTTGGTGAATTCTTTCACCTGTTTGGCTAATTGTTTTCAGTGTGATTTACAAACTCTACACCAGATGAAGCAGTGTACACAACGCATAGAATTGCCAATGCTGGACTGTGGTAAGTCACAAAAAGTAGACTTCAAATTCAGAAGCAATACTAATGATTATATGAGAGGCTTTCTGTAAAGTGCTGTCCCCCACAGAAACAAAGGAGGACCCCTAAGAGCCATTAAAAAAACAAATAAACAAAATTGGTGTGGTGTTACATACCTGTGATCCCAAGGCCAAGAAGTAGAAACAGGCAGATCCTTGGGGTTCCCTGAACAGTCAAGTCTAGCCTGCTCGGTGAGCTCCAGGCCAACCAGAGAACTTGTCTTAGAAAACAGCCTGGATGAACCCCAGGAAGGACACCCAAGATTGATCTCTGGCTTTCATCTTTGTGTGTGCATGTGTGTGTGTGTGCGCGCACACACACACACACACACACACACACACACTCAAACAAAAGTCGTATGGGTTACCTTCCTTCTTGTTGTGAAAAATGGCTAACTGAGCAGCTTAAGAGAGGAGAGGTTCATTTGGGCTCACAGCGTTAGGAGGTACACTATGACATGACATAGCAGGGACTCCATGATGGTGGGAGCAAGTGTTAGGCCTGATCATACAGTAGCTGAACTATGAAGCAGAGAATGGGACTAGAAGCTTAGCACTGGGCTGTGCTCCTCAAAGGTCCACCCCCCCAGAAACCTACCTATACCACTTCTAGTTCTATTTCTGTCGCTATGATAAAATACTGTAGGGGGGAAGCAATTTAGGAATGAATAAGTCTTATTTGGCTTATAATTCCAATTACAGTCCATCACAGCAGGGAAACCACGGCAGGAACTTAAAACAGCTAGCAACATCCTCAGGCAAAGGCAGAGAAAAGTAAATGTATATATGCTTGCTTGGATTCAGCTTGATTTCTACTCTTTTCAGGACCTCCTGCCTAGGGAACAGTGCTGCCTATAGTGGGCTGAGCCTTCCCTCATCCATCAACTTGAGACAATCTCTCAGAGACACGCCCATATGTCAACCCGACCTAGCCAATCCCCAATGAGACTCTTTTCCCAGGTGATTCTATATTGGGTTAAGCTGACAGTTAAAACTAATCCTTATACCAGCCAAGCCCAATATCCTCCAAACAATATCACCATCTGAGGTTGCAATAGGCTGTGGGAGACATTTCACATTCAAACCATAGGGGACATCATCGAGTCCCGTCCCTGAGCAGTTGTCATGTTGCATCATAACTCACTCTAAACAACTTGCAGATGATGGTTACCTGAGTTACATCCCCAGAGACAGCCTACAGATCTTAGCTAGACCTCTGAAGTTTCCATTAACAATAAATAGGTTAGTAGCTGGGGAGAGGGCTCAGTGGATAATCACTTGCTGCAAAGCCAGGGGGATCGCCATTTAGATTCCCAGAGCCCACATAAACACTGGACAGCTAAAGCAACTGCCCTTAATCACTCAGCAGCAGAGAGAGTGTAAACTAGACTATCTGCAATCAGTAATCTCTGGGTTCAGTGAGAGACCCGACCTCAAAAAATAAAGTGGAGTGAGACGTTCATGTTCAGGCTTCTCTGCATGCATGTGCACACATGTATATCCACACAGAGACATGCATATATATGACACATACATCACATACAGTTAAAAACAATAATAAAGTCAATGTTTTCCCTTTGAACAATATATTCAATAAATATCATTCTGAATGTCATATTGAATATAATAACGCTTGAAGTCAAATGATATCCAGGACCATCTACCTAATACATGCCAGTTGACTGATCAATGGGCATGGAGTCCTCTAAAAGTATAAGCTGCTCTATTTCTTGGCTTGAATAGTTGCAGTTGTCTAGACGTATTTGTGAGAGGGCGTCTTAATCTAATTTCTACTGCTCTAGCAGAATTCTTGAGGCTGAGTAGGTTGTAAAGAGGTTTATTTAGATCATAGTTTGTGCGTTTTACGAACATGGAGACCATGTCCATTTGACTGCTTTCGGGTCATCTTTAGTTACGTCACAAGATAGCAGATGGCATCTTGTTGGGGATACACAAGTGTGTGGCAACATAGAAACTGAGAGAAAGACTTGGGGGGAGGGGATCAATCTTTGTATACAATAACCTTCTATTTAAGAACTAAATCAGGATTGCAAGAGGATAATATAAGCCCTTTCCAAGGGCAGGGTCCCCAGTAACCTGTCTATAACTACCCTGACAAGAATGAAGATATTCTGTAGACATGTGTATCTCTTCCTTTGGCTTTCATACTGGTGAAACAATAGTTCCTAAGGAACCAAAGGTTTCCCAGGAATCTTGTGTTGGAAGAAGACAAAAGCTAGGAGCCTGGCGCTAGCTGGAGGCAGGATTTGTCTCCAGATTTCGTATAGTCCTGACAACTTGTCAAATCGCTTTGTGGGACACACTAGAGTTGAGGCCATGATGGGTGAGTGATGGAAGGGACCACACTTTGTCCATGACTGCTTAGCTATGTTAATTCTTTCCACTATTTAAATATAAACCCCATATGGTGACCCTGAATTTAAAGGTAAAGTTGGGATATCTTGGGACTTCTGGGTTCTGCTTCCCAATGTAACAGCACTGAATGACTCTTCCTTTTCTACTTTTCTCTTGTTTGTTTTATTCAGGAGGGATGGCTAAGCCTGCATGGTTAGGGCTGTCAGGGCCAAGGCTCTGACCCCTTCTATTTCAATAGCATAACTGCTTTCATTAGGTCTTGCGTTTTAAAGGTTCCAACTTTAAATACCACGAAATTCTGCAATGCAACATTGCTGAGTGTTTACCACAGTGTTTGGCAATATGGTCCAGTTGACGTGGTGCAGAATACCTAAGAAAAGGTCCTCTGGGCATGGTTGTGATGGATTTTCTCAACTATGTTAATTGAAGTTGTCCTAAATATGGGTGGTACTATCCCATAGGCTGGGGTTCTAACCCAACTTTAAGGGAGGAAGCGGACTCAATACCAGCATTCATCACTCTTTCTCCTTCCTGGCCATGGACGCAACATGACCAGGTACTCTCCTGCTCCTACCATTATGTCTTTTCTTCCTGGAGCCATGCCTGCCTCACCATGATAGGGCATCTGATGTTTAAAGTATAAGCCAGACAAAACTTGTCCTTTTGCTTTGTTTGGTGTTTGGCTTTAGTAATGTAAAGTAAAGTAAGTTTTCTCTCTTCCCACGGAGAAAACTTTAAGAGGCACACAAATCCTCTCTAGTCTGTGCCAGAGAGCTTTGAGGGCTGCATCTGTACTCAGTAGAAGAGGCTGTGATAGCTGATTAGTGCTGTTTACCCTCACATAGATGAGGTCACCCTGCTTACAAGCACGTGGCACTCTCAAGAAAAAGGTATGTACTCTGGAGTCTGTCCCATAGCTCTTAGTTTGAGATGATTGACACCAGGATCTGAGGAGACCGTTCAACCAATAAAGACTTTATTGAGAAAGCATGAAGACCTGAGTTAAGATCCCTAGCACAAGTGTAAAAATTCAAGGGCATGACTATAACCTGAAAAGGAGGGAGAAGGAGACAAGAGGATCCTTGGAGCTCATTGACCACCTAGAACAATCAGTGAGCTCCTGGTTCATTGAGAGACTCTGCCTAAAAAAAAAATCAGGTGAAGAGTAAGAGAGGAAGATACTCAATATTGACCTGTATCCTTCACATGCATGCACAACCCACATTAACAATTAAACAAGCAGACAATACGTCACACGAACATGCACATGGGCATACACTCAAAAGACTGACTGATATCTGTCTAGTTCATATATGAACATGATATGAAGATGTTGCGAGGAAAATGGCCAATCGTCAGTTTAAAGAGCTGAGTGTTGACGCAAAGTCTCACACTCAAGAGTGGCTTATTCCATGAGGTCACTGATTTAGTCCAGACAGAGTGTGGCAGCAGTCCACAGTCCCAAGGGAAAGACAAAGATTGTCCTCTGCCCAGAAGAGCAGAGAAATCTGTTTTAAGGCTTTGGGGAGAGGAGATGGGGAGCCTTGTACTGTGAATTAGGAAGCAAGGACTCTTGCTTAGAGATTGTGGGCAAGGTATGGAGGAAATTAAGTTTAGTTAAGGTTTATTCACTGTATGGACAGACTGGAGATGTCCCTTGCCCTGGAGTCTGGCAACTTGAGGTCTCTAAGCTGCTTTGTTCCCTGTCATTTTTCTGGAATCTTTGCAAATTCATAGATGGGATGATAGTCTCTGTAGGGAGCCATTCTGAGCTATACAGTCACAAAGGGTGTGGGGAGCGGGTGTGGCGGCAGTCCCAAGATGGCACCCGGGACTGCAGCTAAGTCTCGTGACCAGCACCTGACTTCCTCACACACCTGAAACTAGCCACGTCCATTGTGAGAGCTGCGCAGGCGCACCATGACGCAAGATCAGGCCATGTGACGTGGACCTATGAACTGAGATTATGCAGTCTGGACGGAGGAGGCGGAGTTGAGGGAGGAAGAGAGAGAATGAAGGGAAGAAAAGAGAGATTGCTGCTTGCATGCAGAAAGAAAGGTTCCTGAATAAACTGCTTTGAGAAGAATGTCCTGGGGTCGCTCCTTTCTGCGGGACGGAGATGGAGACGATAAGTCTCTCCCTGTAACAGCAGTGATCTCAGATCTAACTATGGTGCTAGAGAAAAGAGCTGAAGCTAGGCTCAAGTTGAGCAACATCTGGTCTGTGATTTTGATATTTGTTTCCTGGAGTCCTAGTACCTAGGTGTTCCCAGTAGGGATGTTATATGACATGATTCCTGTTGAGACATAGATTAATGTCTACCATCCCAGATAGGGAACCTATAACAGACCAAATTATGAATACTACCATATCCAAATCAGTGAACTAAATGAGTTGAATTGGGGTTACTTAATAGGAGTTTGGATGACAGGTTACTTACAGGAGTAGAAATAATTCAAGGATAGTTGTGTCATCAAAATCCCACCCCAGAATAGGAAACATCTCATGAAAGCTGGAAACCTAGACCTCTCTGCATGACCTGAAGGAAGCTGGACAGGGCAGAGACTGTCTTTTCTAGTTAGATTGGTTGGTCTGAGCCTCCTCCAGGCAGTTTCATCAGGATAAGGGTGTCTCTCAGCAATCTTTTCTACTTACATAACCTTGGAGAGGGAGGAACCTCATGCAGCTGTTTAGTTTCAGAGACTTCCTGAGGCTTCTGAATTGTGTATTTCCAGAGTTGTTATACTCTGCTCTGCTCTATTCCATTCTACTATGTTCTGTTATATTTTGTTATGTCCTGTTAGAGATGGGATCTCACTGTGTAGACCGGGCTGACCTACAACTCACATGAATCTGCCTGCCTCTGCCTTCCAAGTGCTGGAATTAAAGATGTGTGCCACCATGTCTGGCCACATTCCCAGAGTCTTAATGAACACCACTTCAGATCTTCTTAAGTCTTAATAGGCTTTCCAAAGGAAACTGCTGCACCAGAAGGATGATTGGCAGTAGTTGTCATGGTTCAGGTAAACACAGTCTGATTAGCCCTCAGCTCACATCTACCAGTTAGTTAGAGTTCAAGCCAACAATACACAACCTTCATAAACACATCTAGCCATCCAGATGTTGAGTGGCTGTTTATTAATAGGATGTGATACCTTCCCAAATTAATGTGTGAGATGGTTTTGAGACCCACGTAATCTTGTGAACACAAAGAGACTTTACAAATGCTAAAGCTTTATTTTTTTCCTTAAATGAAGTGCTGTTTTTGTTAGCATATTGTCAAACATTAGCAGTGTTTTCCCAAGACTACAGGTGCTTGCGAGGGTAGGCAGATACTTGCGTGTCTCCTTACAGAATTCAAAATACCGAACCTTTCTTCTTGTAATGATATGAAGGCTTCTTTTGTTGTGAGAACAAAGGCTTGTTCAAAGCCAGGATGATGGGAAAGCAGGCTTGCCTTGGTATTCAGATATCTTTAGTAAACAAATATCTGCCTATGCCTTTCCCTGACACCTTCCTCTTGAAGCAGGATAGAAAGATGAAGGAATTAGGGGGCTGGGGGGACATATGAGAAGGGAAGGGACTCTCCCCCAGGAATCTGGTTGAATCCTCTCATTCGGAGAGAAGCAAGGATTTCAGCACAATTGTCAATTGCTTAAGCCCCTTCCCAGACCCCCCAGCTGTAAATCTGTGGTTTTTCTAGGCATCTCACTGAAGGCCTCATTCACAGGAAAAGGACCTCCCTTTATCCTCTTGCACCTCTCTAGTGGTTCCTGGGTTTTACTTTATCAAGCTCTAATTTGACCCAAGATACCTCTAGAGCTGCCCTGTAATCTCACTCATCAAAAGAGAGAAAACTGGGACAGGCAACTTAGCAACATTTTTGAGATGCAACCTGAAAGCCCAAAAAGCTATATGGTCATCTGCACTGAGACAATTTGTTGTGCCTATACTTTGGCGCACCTTGACAAGTATATATTTTTGAGTATATATTTTTGAGATTCTCTTTTATTTTCTCCTAACCCTCATACTTAAAGTGTATATTAAAATTGTTTAAATAAGGGGCCAGAGATGGCTCAGTGGTTAAGAGCACTGGCTACTTTTCCAGAGGTCCTGAGTCAGTTTCCAGCAACCACATGATGGCTCACAACCATCTATAGTATGAGCTGATGCCCTCTCCTGGCATACAAGTAGACATGCAGATAGAGTACTCATAAAATAGTACATATAATAAAGTTTGGTTTTTTTTAATGTCTTAAATGAAATCTTCAACTCTGCTTCATCCTGGCTTGCCCTGATTCTTCTTGTTGCTGAAGCAACAATTCCTCTTTTGGTCTGAGCCACGGTCCCTTAAAAATGAGAGGAGCTCCAGAGTTGAGTCTCTGTTCTCTCTCTAATGACAATCTACAACTACCAGGCTTGGTCACTGACTGAAATTCAACTGACCTGCCATTGAACTTAACCTTATTTTATAGAATTGAGCAGAGTCAGATGATAGCTTATCCTAGGGGCCGACACTGACCTCTCTTATTTTGTGCTGAAGAGACTGAACTTGTCAAAGGGGCCCCGGTTAGGCTGAAAGGCACCAGATTGTAAAAGGGTTGAGTGACAGGTTTCTTTGTTCAGAATCCCCATAAGGGTGAGGGGTAAGCCTTGCCTATCTCTGCCTCTTCCAGGAATTAGCATTATATTTTATATGCTTGATTACTCAACACCTGTTCCCTGAGCAAGCAAATAACCTGTTGGGTTGAATGAACCTTTCCTGTGGGGCTTTGTGATGAATCAGGGATACACTTATGCTAAGCACTGAGGCATAGCTTGCTATTGTGGCTCATGACTGTAATTTCAGAATTCAGAAGAGTGAATGGAAGGTTTGTCATAAGTTCAAATCCAGCTTGGGCTAAGTACTAAGTCTGAGCCCAGTCTGAGGCTATAACATCAGACTGTTACTAGACTTGGGGCCCCAGAAGTCCCAATGGGCTAAGAGATTAAACACACATACTCGAAACATCAAGAGGTAAGTTATGGCAAAAAGCAAAGAGGGACAAATAAAGAGGTCCTATGATCCCTAAGTTCACCTCTGGGGCACCATCATCAGTTTAAACAGAGGACAAGAGGTATGAATAACTGAACAGTGTTAGCCAAGTGTGTCCCCATCAAACCACCCATGACTGACCCTTCATTGTCTCAGCTCTGGTTTCTCCTGGAAGGTAGTCTGACAAGTTGTCAGACTGTGTGAAATCTCTTCCAAGGAGACAGTTTTGCCCTCTGGCTTGCTCTGGGCTTCTCCCTTGTTCTCCTTCCAGCATGAGACTCCCGCGGAATTCCAATTTCTTGAGGACCTTTGTTTTAGCAGTCTGGTAGCCAAAAGCACTCCTGTCTCTTTAGAATACTTTCTGTCTTGACAAGGTGATTACAAGGTTCTGTCTCAAAACAAGAAAGAAAGTTACAGCACATGCACATACATGAATGTGCATTTGTGTGAATGCATGAAGCAGGGGACATTGGTGATTCCATGTTGCCAATAAGCAAAGATATAAATACAGAAATAATGTCATTAGAAGTCCTAGCTAGAAGCTATCCTGCTTAGGATGTGAGCCTACTACATAGGCACATTGCTTACTCATCAAATAAGGCTTTTATTTGTTTTGTTTTGTGGTGGTGGTGGAGGAGCTGTGCGTGTGTGTGTGTGTGTGTGTGTGTGTGTGTGTGTGTATAAGTTACTAAAATGAAATCAGGTCATCAAATATGCTAGGCAAGTGCTCTATTGCTAAGCTCAAACCCCAGTCCCTCACTGGGGGATTCTAGGAAGGTGCTCTTATCATTGAGCCACATCCCAGCCCCTCACTGGGGATTCTAGGCAGGGGCTCTACCACTGATCCACACCTTTAGTCCCTCACTGGGGGATTCTAGGCAGGGGCTCTACCACTGATCCACACCTTTAGTCCCTCACTGGGGGATTCTAGGCAGGGGCTCTACCACTGAGCCACACCCCCAGCCCCTCAGTGGGGGATTCTAGGCATGTACTCTACCACTGAGCCACGCCCCCAGCCCCTCAGTGGGGGATTCTAGGCATGTACTCTACCACTGAGCCACGCCCCCAGCCCCTCACTGGGGGATTCTAGGCAGGGGCTCTACCACTGATCCACACCCCCAGCCCCTCAGTGGGGGATTCTAGGCATGTACTCTACCACTGAGCCACGCCCCCAGCCCCTCAGTGGGGGATTCTAGGCATGTACTCTACCACTGAGCCACGCCCCCAGCCCCTCACTGGGGGATTCTAGGCAGGTGCTCTACCACTGAGCCACGCCCCCAGCCCCTCACTGGGGGATTCTAGGTAGGGGCTCTACCACTGAGCCACGCCCCCAGCCCCTCACTGGAGGATTCTAGGCAGGGGCTCTACCACTGAACCACACCCCCAGCCCCTCACTGGGGAATTCTAGGCATGTATTCTATCACTCTATACAACTGAGAGTGACCGATGGGCTGTCATTAGGGAATTCTTGGTGGCTAGAACTTTACCTCTGAGCCCTATCCCCAGCCCTTCACTGGTGGATTCTGAGCTAAATCTCTAGCTTTTTTTATTTTGTGATATAGTTTAACTAAACTGCCCTGGCTGACTTCATATTCACTGTGTACACCAGGCTGGTCTTGAACTTGTGATTCTCCCATCTATCTCCCAAAGAGCTAAGATTACAGGTCATTGCCACTGTGCCCAGCTACTGATCAAACTCTTTTTTTTTTAATTCCTATGTGAGAGACAGGAGTGTAAAACAGCTGCCTTTGTACTTTTAAGAACTTTAAATTCTATCCTGACTTTTGCAAACACAAACTCACCAAGTACAGAATAAATCTTGAATTAATTCATACTTTAGCCACATATTCAACATTAGCCCAAAGTTATCCATGCTTTAAAAGTAACTGATTTGGGCTGGTGAGATAACTCAGTGGGCACTTGCCCCATTATCCTTATGACCTAGTTTCTGTTCTAGAACCCACGTAAAGGTAGAAGAAGAGGACAGACTCCAAAAAGGCTGTCCTCTGACCTATACCTGTGCACCATAGCACACTCCCACAGTCATAATGAATAAACAAGTAAACAATAAACATAAAAGTGTCCAGTACTATTTGCTATTTTAAAGGAAAAAGAGAAAGAAAACCCAGTCGTATCCATTGTACGTGTCATAAATATGCGTGATATTCTGTCTGGCATGAGAGGTTCCTTCTCTTATAGAAATAGCCTCAATTTTAAAAATAAATGGCATTGATTTAGCATTAGAGCCTTTTTCATATAAGGATTTATCTCAACAGCACTTTTAAAGATATAAAACACACAGTTTATGTAGCCTTAGGTTTCTTAGCACCAAATCAAACCGAATAATAAAGTAAAACGGATGCTGTAATGATCAAACAGTATAAGCCCCAGTCAAGAGCGATTTGGAAGCACCTCTTATAATTACGAGGCCAGAAGCCGCCTCTGTAGATTCGGCAGAACGGAATCATGAAATGAATTAAGGCCGTACCAAATTATTAATACTTCTCATACTCTGTTGCAAAAGCCTGCCTTCATGCCTCACTAGGAACTGAAGTTTGTTTTTTTTTTTTTTTTTATGTCTCCAAGAGCAGGCAGGGCAAAGTGGATAAAATTAATAAATAGGAGATTTCTTGTTGTTCTTTAACATCTGCCTGTCTAATCCTTTGAACATGCGCACCACTCTCTGCCGTTCAAAGAGCTTTCAGACGCCTTCTCGCCTTTCATCTTGCTAACCACTCTGTGTTCCTGAGAGGGGTCTCAAGGCGCAGTCGGTGGTTAAGAGCCCAGGGTCAAGGCTGAGCACGTGGCTAGGTCAATCAAGTGGTTGTCTTGTAAGTACTAAGACTTGAGTTCTAACCCTAGAATCTGTGTTTAAGAAAGAAAAGAGCTGTGTGTTTAGCTGAAGAGTTGGCTCAAAGAGATGCTGTTCTTGTAGAGAACTTGAGTTCAGTTCTCAGCCCCAACCAAGCGGCTCACGGCTGTCCCTCACTCTAGTTCTAGAGAATCAGACACCATCTTCTAGACTGCATAGACATCTGTACTCACAAATGTACACTGCCCACCCCCAAACAAATACATATACTCATTATTTAAAACACAATGAATCCCCTTTTAAAGCAGGGCATGGCGGTACATGTTTGTGATCCCAGCTCTAGAGAAACAGAGACAGGAGGAAACCAGGAAATGGATTGTCAGACAGTCTAGTCCCTTTGATGAGTTTCAGGCCAGTGAGAGATTCTCATAAGGAGGAACAACAACAACAACAACAACAACAACACACACACACACACACACACACACACACACACACACACAATTCCTTATATACTGGATGCTTCCCTGAGACCATTTATCTCTTGTTCTACACAGTGAGATACAGAATGTGCAGGACTGAGGCTAGATATCCATGATGTTTCTGGGTGCTAAGATTCACAGACACACCTCTTCCACTCCCTTATGTGACAAAAGAAATTAGGATACAATAATTAGAAAGAAACGTGGATTTATTTACCGTTTAACCAAACTGGGCAGGGAAGAAGGACAAACCACAACCACCACCACGATACTGCCATTTTATAATAAAGCAATCAAACACTAAAACATCAGCAAATTCAGCTGTGAGGCAAAGTCTGTAAGAGATCTTGGCCCCGAGTTGCCTCCTTAGTGTGTGTTTTCTGTTACAAAGAAAGTTTTTATTCAGACGTGAGCCATGGAAAATGAGACATGAAGGTTCCCTTTTCTGGCCCCGTTATTTTTGAGATGGTGTCTCATGCAGCCCAGGCTAGCTTCAAACTATGCATCTATGGATTACTTTGAACTTCTGATCCTCCTGCCTCAGCTACAAAGTGCTGTGGTTACAGGTTGTGCTATCAAGTTGTGTTTGATGTGGTGCTGGGGATGGAGACTGGGGCTCCAGCATTCTAGACAGGCTCTCTACAAACAGGGTTGCATCCCTTGACTTTAGAATCTAATTTTGCACGGTTCAGGTTCCTAGGAATAATAACTATGTTGTCAGCCCTGTGAGGATAATACTGGGATACTTTTTCATTCAGCATTGACCTGTCCTAAGTGTTCAATAAATGGTGCTGCTTGCTTACATTCCCCCCGACCCCTGATTTTACCAGAAAGAACGAAGGTAAACTGTTTGGTGATTAATCATCTCAAGCAAGTTTGCCCTGCCAGTCAGCGATTTAAAACATTTTTCATCTCAGTGGAGACCTCTTGACCGTCTAATTATTTGACCTGTGCATCATTCATATTCATATCTAAACTACTCTCCTAGGCCAGAAGTGTTCATTAAAGTCTGTGCATCTCCAAAGAAAGCATTTGGCTTGCTGTGGGAATGGGCTTCAGGAGAGTCAACCACTTTGTTCTAGGGTCCCCAAAGAGGGAGAAGTCCGTACAGGCAGCTCTCTATTGGGGCTGAAGAGATGGCTCCTCCATGGATAAAGTGCTGGCTCTACACACAGGAGGACCTGAGGTTGGATACCTAGCATTCTGACAAAAAACAAAACAAAACAAAACAAAACAAAACAAAACAAAAAAAAAAAACAGACACAGCGATGCAAATCTATAACCCCAACACTGGGGATATAGAAACAGGCAGATCTTGGGGTAAATCTCTGACCAACTGACTCATGCAGCCAAACCAGTGAGCTCTGTGACTAGTCAGAAACCTTGCTTCCGGGAATAGCCAGGCAATAACTTGAGACCCATCGTGAGACCCATCGCATGGCCAAGCACCAATCCCTGACCCTAATAATGATACTCTGTTGTGCTTGCTTGTCCTGTGAGAGGCTCCACCCAGCAGCTATCTGAAACTGATGCAGAGAAACCAAACAGTGGGTGGAGTTTGGGGACTCTTATGGGAGAATAGGAGGAAGGACTGTAGGCCTGACATGACAGGGATAGGAACTCCACAGGAAACCCAACAGAGTCAACTCCCCTGGACCCTTGGGGGCTCTCAGAGACTGAAGAACCAACAAAAGATCATACACAAGCTGGTTTTAGGACACCCCTGCATATATGTAACAGGTATGCAGCTCAGCTTGGTCTTCATGTGAGGCCCCAGTGACTAGAGCTGGGACTGTTCCGGAAGCTGTTGCCTGTCTATGGAATCCATTCCTCTAGATGAACTGTCTTGTGTGGCCTCAGAGGGAGGGATGCACCTAGCCCTGCAGAGACTTGATGTGCCAGGATGGGTGACTACAGGAAAGAAGCTCTACCCTCTCAGAGAAGAAGGGAACAGATGGGTAGGGAAAGATGCCTAATGTTGACCTCCATATATGCATGCACAGAAGTGCATCCCTCACATACATGTTAATAACTCATTTGCTGGCCTTTTAATATTATGTCTCAAAAGGGTTAGCTTTGACCTGTGTTATAGTTGTGCCTCAATCGATCGCTTGTGTGTTCGTAGGTGGTCTCTGAACAGTCCTTTGTGTCTTTAAAAATGTATGTACAGCTGCAAGATGAGATGCAGTGTTCTCATTTACGCATGTCAGTTTTCTCCCATAAGCCTCTGCTTCCTTGAAACGCTAATTGTTCAGTGAAAGGCCTGAATATTGCCTTCCTTCCCTTCCCCTTAGTGTTTCTTAGACACCAAACTCTTGGCCATTCTTTAGGCTCCATCTCATTTAAGCCAACTGTGATGGATAATCTTATCTGTCAACTTGATAGACTTTAGAGTCACCTAGGAGACGCACTTCTGGGCCTATCCATGACAGCATTTCCAAAGAGGTTTAATTGGTGACCCAACACGCATGTGGGTGGCGCCATTCCTCTCTGCTTCCTGACCGTGGATACCGTATGATCTGAGCTGCCCCATGCTCGCACTGTTACGCCTTCTCCCACAATGATGGTGTGCCTTTGAACCCTTATACAGAATAACCCAATTTATTTTCTTACAATACTGTTGTTAGGTGTTTTGTCAGTGATGTGAAATGTAGCCAATCCATTTCCCTTGGATTCCTGAGGTCCATGTCACATAAAAAAAAAAAATGGCTCCTGAAGATATTATAGGTCTTACTTAAGGTTACATACGTAGCTGGTCATTCGGAACCATTGCTACAAGAAACAAACTAAGACTGTCTGAGCAGCAAAAGAGGGTGTTAAAACATATTCAAGAGCCAGAGAGATGGCTCCGTGTGTAAAGGAACTTCCCATGCAAGCCTAGTAACATAAAGTGCAATCTTTGGAACCTATGTAAAAATAGAAAAAACAACTGCCCAAAGCTAACATCTTGGCTCAACAGGTATGTTGTACACACACACACACACACACACACACGTGCGCGCGCGCACACACACACTACTGCTACTACTACTATTAAATAGTACATACACACAATAATGACAAATTTTTAAAAGATAACCAAAGAGGAACAAAACTTTGTAGAATGGATAGTACTCATAGAACTATGGAGATGGCTGAAAAACCTGGTCTTAGATCTAATAGACCAAGGGGATCAGGTTAAAAGCAAAATTCTGCAATTCATTTTTTTTTTAAATCCACACCCTTTGCCAGGTGTGGTGGTGCATATCTGTAATCCCAGCATTCTGAAAGCTGAGGCAGGAGAAGTATATGCTTGAGGCCGCACTGTCTAATATAGTAAGTTTTTCAGGCCATCCTGGACTACCCAGTAAAACCCCATTTCGAACTACAAACATCAAAATCGATCTCCTCCCGATTCTGTGCTCCAGGTTGAGACATGGCAGCCCCGATGAGGTGGAGATGTCCAGTCCTACTTGAAAAGTGATCGTTTCTTTTACACAGCCAGCCCCAGAAGCAGAGAACTTTTCTGGAACATGGGGAGAGGTGGAATTAGAAGCAGTAGGGTGTGGCAGATGGCACGAAAGGTGTAAAACTTGTTGTAATAATGACTGAGGCATAAAGGAAATAAACCCAGCCTTCACCAAGATGGTCTATGTCTCTGGGAAGAACGTGCTGGGAAGTCGTGAAGGGCCCACCAGCCAGTGTTTTGGCTCAAAGCTACGGTGAAAGCCTGCAGATGAGAGTGATGCTTCAGAAAGACACATAGAGCTTTGGATGCTAAATAAAGCGAAGCAAAATTATGACAAGCTAAGCATCCAAGTTACTCAAGGGCTACAGTGAGATCCAAGAAGACAAAATTAACAACTGCAGCAAAACAGGGAACACATCGAACAGTTGGAAGGATGTAGAGTTTGGAGTAAGTCTCTTTTGGATGTGTGGTAACTGTGGTGAAGCAAAACAAAATTTGTTTAAGATCATGAAGCAGAGAAAGCATAGAAAGTTCTAGGGCACTGGAGGGAACTATCCAAGAATTTGTGCGATATTGTTGGATTCGGATACTTTAAAATCTAATTGATTTAAAAAAAATATTTGGTGTGTATGTCACTTGGCTTTCCATCATTATGACAAAACCCCTGAAACAAAAAAAAAATCTTAAAAATGGGAAATGTTTCTTTGGGCTTGTGGTTTCAGAACTTTCTGTTTATATTAGTTTTCTCTCCTCACGGTTATGATCAAACACCTGATAGAAAAGGAGTTTATTCTGGATCATGATTTGAGGGTACAGTCCACGACGGCAAGAGAAGCACAATGGAAGGTGCAAAAGGCAGATATTCACACTGCATCCATAGTCAGGAAGTAGAGACAGACAGATGCTAGTGGTCCACAGGCGCCCTCCATTTTTTTTTCAGTCCAAAACCATAAACCATGGGACGGTGCCGTCCACATTCAGTATGGGTCTTCCCTCCTCAATATTTTCTGAAACTTCTCCACAGACATGCCCAGAGGTAATTCTAGATACCTTTCCCCCTCATTTTGTGATCTCTGTGGTGCCCACTATTATTTCCCCTGTCCTTTGTATGGTCTCTTTGGGTTTCTAGCCTAGACATGGTTCTGAAGTAAGCTTCCATCCATGGATGTTATCTGCACATGACTTGATCATGGAGCTGAGAAATGTTTTCTCTCTAATATAGTCCAAAAGGTAGATATCACATTGACTATTCTATTCATTCAAAAACAAAAACCAAAGGTGATATGGTGGTTTGAATAGGTGTGGCCCCCATAGACTCATGTATTTGAATGCCTGACCCATAGGGTGTGGTCTTGTTAAGGGAAGTGCGTCATTGTGGTGGCAGGCTTTGAGGGCTCAGATGTTCAAGCTGCACCCAGTGTGACACCCAGTCTTCTTCTGATGCCTGTGGATCAAGATGTAGAACTCACAACTCCTTCTCCAGCATGATGTCTGCCTGCAGGGTGCCTGCCGTGCTTCACCATGATGATACTGGACTGAACCTCTGAAACTGTAAGCCAGCCCCAATTAAATGTCTTCCTTTATACAAGGTGCCTTGGTCATGCTGTCTCTTCACAGTAATGAAACCCCAACTGAGAAAGGGGATTTAGGAGGGAAAAGGGTTTATTGCAGCTTACGGTTCGATTACTAAGGAAGGGCAGGATAGGAACTCAAGCAAGAAACCTAAAGCAGAAACCATGGAGGATAGCAGATTTCTGGCTTGATTGCAGGGTCATTCTTAGATAGTTTTCTATACAGCCCAGGTTTGCCTCCCAGTGATGGTCCCCTCCCCAAGTGATCCCTCTACCCCAAATAAGTTCAGAGTTAAGACAATTCCCCTAAGACATATCCACAGTCCAATCTGGTCTGGGTAGTTCCTCAGTTGAGGCCTCCCTTCTTGGATTACTTTAAGTTTCACTTGATGACTGAGACCAATCAGAACACTGACAGGGAAGACATTGCCTACAAGACTCTGTCCTCTTTCCAACCCTCATGTCTTCACACACACTCTACAAATATTCAAGTTCTGGTCATCTTTAGAATTCCTACCTTTTGTCTAACATTTCTTTCCTTCTGGATTCAGCCTTGATTTCTTTATGTAGTGCTTTCTCCCTTGGGAAATGGGCATTCCACTATTTAACTGTAGCACTTGCTTGCAACCTCCATTTGAATACCAAGGCAAATAGTCAATGGATCTCTCCACTGCATCTCGCTTACTGAACTTCAGACCCTTCTGTGAATGGAAACTCCCTCTGAATGAATCTTCACTCCATCACAGGCTTCTCATGATTACTTCCTGTTGTCAATCACTCTCGAAACTGTGAATTATTAACACACTAAAGGAAAGTTTGCCAAGTTTGATGCCCCAACACCCCCCTCCTTGCCTGTGCTGGTTAGCTTGCTTTTCGAGTGATTGTGTTTCTGTATGTACACATACATGTCTTTGGAAGCCAGGTGTCAATATCAAGTGCTTTCCTCAATTACTTTCTGTCTTAGTTTTGGGAAAATGTCTCATGATTCACCTTGAACTTATTGATTCAGTTAGATTCATTGGCTGGGAACCTCAGGGATCATTCTGTCTGTCTGTCTGTCTGTCTGTCTGTCTCTCTCTCTCTCTCTCTCTCTGTGTGTGTGTGTGTGTGTGTGTGTGTCTCTCTCTCTCTCTCTTGGTCTCTGTGTGTGTGTGTCTCTGTGTGTCTCTCTGTCTCTCTGTGTGTCTCTCTCTTGGTCTCTCTGTGTGTGTGTCTGTGTGTCTGCGTGTCTCTCTGTCTCTCTGTGTGTCTCTCTCTTGCTCTCTCTCTCTCTGTGTGTCTGTGTGTGTCTGTGTGTCTCTCTCTCTTGGTCTCTCTCTATGTGTGTGTGTGTTTATGTGTGTCTCTCTGTGTGTCTCTCTGTCTCTCTGTGTGTCTCTCTCTTGCTCTGTGTGTGTGTGTGTGTGTGTGTCTGTGTGTCTGCATGTCTCTCTGTCTCTGTCTCTGTCTCTGTCTCTCTCTCTCTCTCTCTCTCTCTCTCTCTCTCTCTCCCTCTCTCGTGCTGGAATTACAGATGCATGCACCCATGCCTAGACTTTTAGGTGGGTACTAGGGGATTCAGTAGTTCTGGTCTTGAGTCTGGAAAGATAGTTAAGATTACATACTGCTCTACTGCTGAAACATGCTCTAGCCCCTCACTGGTTTTCCTTAAGGAGTTGAGAGTGGGAAAAATGTGGGATTCAGTAAGGAGCATTTCCTTTTTATCCAAAAGAGATGACTGATCATTTTGACAGTTTCAGTCCACATATGTCCCTCTCCTTCCTTCCTTCCCTCCTTCCTTCCTTCTTTCCTTCCTTCCTTCCTTTCTTTCTTCCTTCCTTCCTCCTTTTCTCTCTTCTTCCTTTCATTCCTTCCTTCCCTTTGCTCTTTCTTTCTCTTTCTGCTTTCTTTCCCCTCCCTCTCTCCTCTCAATTTTTTACTTCTTTCTCTTTCTTCTTACATCCTTTTGCTTTCTTTATTTCTTCTTCCTTCCTATGTCCATCTTTCCCTTTGTCTTTATGTCTTCATTTTGTTCGTTCTATTTCTTTGGGATTATCTCAGGTTTTAGCCAGATCTGTTCTGGAGGAGGTTTTGTTTTCAACTCCAGCCCTACCTTGAAATCATAGCAATCCTCTTGCCTCAGCCTCCCACATCCGTAGATTTCAATCCTGTGTACCACACTCAGCTCTGCACGTTGCACTTCGGAGTTATGAGATGACCAAGGCTTCATCTGGAGGTGCAATTGCCTTTTCCAAGGTCCCAGGGCCAGTGAACCAAAGCGCATACCCCTGGACACTTAGCCCATTGACCCCCCATTCAGCATCAAAGGTCAAGTGTATGAGAGCGCATCCTTCAGGTCTCCATGATGATGGCTTTTTCTCTTTAGGCCTTTCACAGAAACCATTTGTTCAAGTGTCATGTGCAGTTTCTTCTCTGCTTGCCATCCAGCTCTTAGCAAGAAAAGGGACATCGACTGTGCTATTCAGCTGGTCTTTGTGATTCTGAACATCAAATGAAATCGTTCTCTAAGGTCAATCTAGATGATTATTAGGGGGACTCAATTTCCTTCCAAGAAGGCACATTGTCGCTTCGGTGTGCAGTGGAATTTGTCGTGTTAATGAATTGAAGTATGCTTTAGGGATTTCCCCCAATGCTTATTTTAATTTAAGCTCTAGGGGTTTAACTTTCCAAAATACTCAATTTTGTTCATTATGAAAACTAATAACTGGCTTATTTCACTGCTAATTTGGGCACGAAGGTTAATTATCTATAGTGGAGTGGTCTCAAGCTAATCTAATGTCTACCTGAACATAGCACTGTAGCTAATTGATTCCCCACACACTGAGAAATGAGTATTTCTTTGTGGGGGGAAAAAGGGAAGAAGAGAAAGAAGGAAGAAATGTTCCGCTGAGGTGAATTCCCTTTTTGTGGTAAAGGGAACGGTGTTATCTCCAAGGTGGGTAAGCAGTATTCCCTTTTTGGAGTCCCATGAAATGCATCCTGCCATCCGTGCAAGAAACATTCCACCTTGACATCAAAACTTTATCCTTCAGCACCGCCCACTCCCCGCACCTTCACACCACTCCTTCAGTCTATGTAGGTTTGAGAAATGGCAATATTCGTAATTTAGTGTGCGTTTGAGAATGCGTATACATGCATATACTGCATGCAAATGCATGTGTCTGCATGTGTGTGTGGATTGCAGACAACAGCCTTGGATGTCATTCTTCAGGAGCTAAGAATTTGTTTGGGGTGTGGTGTGTGTGTGTGTGTGTGTGTGTGTGTGTGTGTGTGTGTGTGTGTGTGTATAAATACTACCATGATGCACATGTGGAAGTCAAAGGACAACTTGTTGGAAATAAGTTCTTTTTTCCATCATATTGGTCCCAGGGATTGAACCATGTCATCACCAATCTTGATTTGTGTAGTCCGATCTTGCTTTTAAGGCATGCTTTTCACTGACACGGGCTCTCCAAATGAGTTAATGCTTTAGTTCGATTTCTGTTGCTAGGGGAAAACACCGACCCAAAGCAACTTGGTTTCCATGTCCACATCATGGACCATCATCAAGGGAAGCCAGGGTTGGAGCTGAAGACAGATTCCTGGATGTAGGAACTGAAGCTAAGACTATGGAGGAATGCTCCTTACTGGCTTGCTCTCCATGACTTGCTCAGCCTGCTTTTATATAGAACCCAGGACCACCAGCCCAGGGATAGCACCACCCATAATTATTTATCAAGAAACTGCCCCGACAGGCCTGCCTATAGGTAAATCTGATGGCAGCTGCCTATAGGTAAATCTGATGGCAGCTGCCTATAGGCAAATCTGATGGCAGCTGCCTATAGGCAAATCTGATGGCAGCTGCCTATAGGCAAATCTGATGGCAGCAACACCTCAACTGAAGTTCCCTCTTCCTAGGTGATTCTATCTTGTGTCAGCTGTCTAGCCAGCAAGTTTCAGTGATCTACTTCCAGCCAATCCCTCAGTGCTAGTATTTCAATCTCCTGCCACCACACGCATGTCCTTTTTATATATGGGTTCTGGGCTTGCATACGTAGACTCTCAGGCTTGAAAGCAACTGATCCATCTTTCAAGACTGAATGTACTCATTTTAAGATACATTTTTGCATCATGGTAATCAAATTAGGATGCTATGCCACCAGTAAGACCAGTAATCACAACCACAATAACTTCTTTTTGTCTTCGTAGTTTCAAGGGCAAAGGGGGGTATCATATCCATCTGACACCCACTTGACCTCTGAGGAAGACTTTAGTCTGTACTTTGTCGGTTAGTTGTTTCTTTCCCAAGACAGAGTTTCACTATGTAGCCCAGGCTAACCTTAAACTGTGTTCTTCCTCTTTCAGAATCCTCAGTGTTAAGATTACCAGCGTGTGTAGTCTACTCTTTAGCAGGAGAGGAACCCGAGGCACAGAGAATGATACAGGTGCACATGGCGGGAGGGTGTGAAGAGCGAGTGAAAGGGTGTTCAGATTCCCTGACTCCTAACTGCGCTCTTTCCACATCACCACACCACTTCTGTTTATTGCAACAGGTTCACAAATCATGCTCCTAAGACTATCAACTAATTCTTTGTCCTCTTTTTTTTTTTGACCTAGGATCTCAAGTAGCCCAAGCTGGCCCCATACTTACTATGTTAGCTGAGTATAACCTTGAACTTCTGGTATACCTGCAGCTACTTTCCAGTACTTAGATTATGGGCGTGCACCAAAGTTTCCAGTTTATACCATGCTGGGGATGGAATGTGGAGATTTCTTCATTCTGTGTAGATACTCTACCAACAAAGCTACATGTTTAGCTCTGCTGTTTGTTTGTTTGTTTGTTTTTAAACTGTGACCCTTATAGTCCAGGCTGGCCTCGAACTCATAAGTAGCTGAGGATGACCTTGAACTTGTGACCCTCATGTAGCTGCCTCCAGAGTGCTAGACACGTGCCATCACACCTGGTCTATGCCGTGCTGAGAAGAGGGAACTGGGGCTTTGTGCATTCTAGGAAAGCCCTCTATCAACAGAGCCCCATCCCAGCTGCAGGTTTATCTGCTATTTCGTATTTGCAGCTGTACAGTTCTGCCGCCACCTCCAAAAGAAATCCAATTTTGTTGGGGTAAAAAAAAAAAGTTGGGTTAACTATACCAATAGGGGGTTGGGGATTTAGCTCAGTGGTAGAGCGCTTACCTAGGAAGCGCAAGGCCCTGGGTTCGGTCCCCAGCTCCGAAAAAAAAAAGAACAACAAAAAAAAAAACTATACCAATAGGATCCAACCAGAAACTCCATCATTTGATGATCATATCTTGGCCGGCACAGCTTTTTGTACCTCCCTCTACTCTTCGTACTGCACATAGGAGAGAACAGACTGTCTGGTTCTAATCGATCCCACTCCTACACTTCTCAAGATGCTAAACTCTGGTTTGGCCTTGAACTTCCTACATACTTGTGAGCCTTTTGAGCCATCCTTCTCCATCCACCTCTGATTTATTTAAAAATTACTTTCTAAACCAACTTGAAGCAGCTCAAAATTAATTTAAACTCTCCCAAAGTGCATTTGTCACTGTCCGGCCTTGTAATTTGTTACGTTGCGTTCCAACCTCCTACGGCATCCTGGCGAAGTCAGAACTCTGATGATGTAGTGTGGTCCCCGTGTACAATATATTACCAGAGCAGTTTCCACTCGCATGATAGATGGATCGAGCCTGGGAAGGGTTTTAAAAGAGACCTAAATTTGTAGAGTATTTTTATTCCTTTTACATGGCTGAAGGCATCACCCAAGGGATTACTGAGAGCCTAAATCATTTTTCTCCTTTTTACTGTGCATCAAACAGGGGTCTGCAAAGGCAATTAACCCCAAGTGTTGGCAGAATTGCTGAGGCAATAATTTGCTTTTTCTGTGGTCTTGTAGCTTTGGCCTGACATTGCCCCATTAGTTAAAGAAAGAGAAAAACGAATGTCCTTTTGCTGAAAGGTGTCAACAATTAGGTCCAATCATACCCTACCCATCTCTTTGACAGTTTTCAGAGTAGCGGATGCTTTACAGGACTTGTGACTAAGACAGGAGAGAAAATCTAGGTTCTCCATGTGCTAACTGCAGCTTCTCTTTGAGCTCCACCTGTCATGCAGGCTGCACTCCATTGGTTGCTCTAGGGCTGGGGAATCTCAGCCGTAGCTAATAATCAGGGAGTTCTGATGAAACAAATAAAACTTTCTTATGTATAACTGAACTGAAACAGTTTCAAATAGAATGATAAGAAGCCAGCAGAATGCCTCAGCAAATAAAAGCCTGGTGACCTGAGTTGAATCACTAGGACCAGGGTGATAAAGAGAAAGAACTAACTTCTGCAGATTGGCCTTTGACCTCCACATGTGAGCAGTGACCTATGCACACACACACATATATATATATATATATATATATATATATATATATATATATATATATATATATATACACACACACACACACACACGCATACACTCAGAGGCACACAATGATAACTCTCTAGTAAGAAATAGATGTAGGAACCCACTCGGATATGGGTGATGTTTTGTCATTTTATTCCTAAATAATCCAATTCTCTTCCAGCAACCCATATGAATTCAGCAGTCCAACTAGCATTTGGCTAAAGACTGATGTTAGATTTAATCCTCCATCACTCCTCTATTTACTCATTGAGACAGGGTCTCTCAACCCAACCCAGAACTTATCAATAAAGCTAGGTTTACTTGCCAGCTTGTTCTATGGACCCTGTCTTCGGCTTCCTAGACTGAAATGACAGGGTGGCTTTCGCATCTTCCTGACATCTCCACTGGTTTCTGGAGATCTGCACTCCTTCCTTCATGCTTTCTCGCCAGCACTCTAACCACTGAGCTATGTCCCCAAACCCAACCATTTTACATCTAGTGTAGGCCAATGACTCATACCAGGTCAACAGCTAGAACTTAGACATGGGTCTTAGCCCTTGGGCCCACATGTTCTACATTCTTAAATCTTCAAATCTCCATGGCAACTGCCTACACTGCTGGTGTGTCCTGATCAATTTTTGCATTCAACTTCAGGTAATTTGATATTAATTATGCATTTAGAACGTGGGCACTGTTCCCATTCTATAAAAAAAATGAATCAAAGTAGCTGTTTCTGTGGTGGCATCCCCATTCTTTTTAGGTGTCCCATTGGCTTTTCCTGTTGGGTGGTACTTGGGACTGAATACAGCACTTTGTACATGCTAGGCATGTGTGTATTTAAATCTATATGATATATATGAAAGAGAACATGGCATTTATCTTTCTGAGGCTTATGTATTTTTCTTAACATAATGCTTCAGTTTCACTTCTGTTGGGATAAAATTCCCTGACAAAAATCAACTTAGAGGAGATAGGGGCTTCTTGTAGCTCACAATTCCAGGTCATAGGTCATCACTGTAGGGGAAAGTCACAGCAGTAGGTACCTGAGGCAGCAGATCATGTCACATCCATAGCTGAGAGGAGAGAGAGTGAGTGCCCTTCTGTTTAGTGCTTAGCTAAGTTCCTCTGAACCCAAACTAGGGAATGGTGCTTCCCACTTTTAGGCTGGGTCTTCCCACATCGACTAAGGCAGTCACAATTTCCCTTAGTTAGCAAGTTCCCAAGGTTCCCAAGGTTAGCAGCAGGCTAACCTTGTCTAGAAAATCCCTCACTGAGAGTCTCTCCTCAGGTGATTCTAAGTTATACCAAGTTGACAATTACCCTAGTCCTCACATATCACAACCTCTGGTGCCACCAGTTTTCCTACAGGTGATGTCATTTGGTTACTCTTTGCATCTGAATAGAACTCTACATCATATCTATTCGCATTGTCTTTAGCCGTTCCTCTGTTGATGGACATCGAGGCTGGTCTGGATCTTACCAGATACTACCGTGAACACTGTTTCCATGATCCTAGCTGTTCAGGCATCCTCATGGGTTGCTGCATTCCATGGCTTCAGGGGCACACCCCGTGTGAAGGGTGGTTGGATGCTGTGGGAAAACAAGCCTTTTGCTGGGAATGATGAACAGGCATTGCCTGAAGAAACCAACTTGAATTAATCGAAGCTGCTCAGTTTCTCAACCACTATTATGCAATTTACCTTCGCCACGGGCTTCTTTAAAAATGGAAATGCCACGCATATAAACACTGGCGGTGGGGGGGTGGAGGGAGGATCATTTAATGAAGTTTCTAAATGTAATCTAAAGTATGGGAAAGAACCTAAAAATTTCCTGGCTTTGCAAAAACGCACTTGCTGTTTCTACAGGTTTAGAGAATTGGTTCTTTTTTAATTGAGAAATTAAATACCACCATCGCATATGTAAAATCTCAGCTATTTAAACCAAATCAAATTTTCTCATGATAGGCCTAGGTAAGCGTATGTAGGAGAGGCAAGTCAGGAGAACTTCTGGGGATCCGTTCTCTCCTTCCTTTTCTTTTTCTTTTTTTTTTTTTTTTTTTTTTTTTTCGGAGCTGGGGACCGAACCCAGGGCCTTGCGCTTGCTAGGCAAGCGCTCTACCACTGAGCTAAATCCCCAACCCCCGTTCTCTCCTTCCATGTGGGTCCCATCTGTCTCTACCAATAATACTGCTTCATATGCAGATGCACCATCATTATGAAGGTGGATCTGTCAGTTCTTACATGCTTCATAGGGAAAGTGGACAGGGGCATCTAAAGACAAATCCCAGCCCCCACCATTCCACACTATCAGCTTTGATTTCTCACCGTTTTCCAGTTCCGTGAGAAGGTAAACTATACTGGGAAACGGTTAGGTCAAGACAACACATTTAGAAGATTTTCTGCTCTATGTTTTTATCTTTCTTTGTTGTTCTCTTCGTGTTGGTTTATAAGGGCTCGTGAAGTTGTAAATTGGACTCAAAGTTGCTATGTAGCCAAGGATTATCTTGGATTTATGATCCTCCTGCCTCTACCTTCTTAGCGATGGGAGTCCTGAGATTATAGACGTGTATCATTATGGCCATTTTTATGAGACAATGCTGGAGATTGAACTCAGGCCTTCATGTACACTAGGTCAGGACTCTGCCAACTGAGTAGCAGCCCAGTTCCTATTGTTTTTGTGAGACAGGATGTCCTTATGTATCACAGGCTGCCCCTTGAACTCAAAATCCTTCTGATTCAGCCTCCCAAGTGCTGCCATGACAAGCAAGCACCACCAGGTGAGGCCTCCTGATGAGTCTCTTAAAGGGAATTTTCTTCCTTTCCCCCTAACACAAACAGATGAACATAGATTCTGAAAAGTCCAAAGGGATGATGGGACATGGGGATTAAAAGAGAAAGCAGGGAGAAGAAAACCTCTGGGTACCGGAAATTCTAACCACCTTATGTATTTATTATTTGGGGGTATTATGTGGCATCCATTGGATGTACCTTTGCATGAGAGAGTGTATATTCATGTGTAGGTTTGCATGTAGAGATCAGAGGTCCAAGGTAGGCATCTTCCTCTGTTGCCCTTCACCTTATTTTTTTGAGATCGGGTTTCTCATTGAGTCACCAACTCGGCAAGATTAGCTGGCTACCATGCTCCAGAGATCCTCCTGTCTCCACTTCCTGTGTCTAGGATTACAGGTGATGCAAGCTTCCTGATTTTTCTGTCAGTGCTTGGAACCCAAACCTAGGCTCTCATGCTCACACAAGTACGTCACTGATTTCGCATTTTCCCCGGTTCCAGTCGTGGGCCATGTCTTCCTCATTTCTGTCTTTCCCCTCCAGCAGCCTAGTCTGACTGATGTTGAGAAAGGCAGGAGAGGGTTTACAAGTCTCCTGATTCATCTCCCTGTATATTATGGGCTATTTCCATTGTCATGATTTAAAACAAAACAAAACAAAAACAAAAACAAAAACAAAAACAAAAACAAAAACAAAAACAAAAAAAACCTTTCTAAGGAAAAGAAGATGAATCTACGATATAAGCAACATTTAAGATAATGATTGATACCAATGCTTCACACTCTGATTTAATTCTGGGAGAGTGCACTCCACCGTGAGGCTTCATTCATCTCAGCCAGAGTGTTCATACCCAACTTTGCCTGAACTTTCTTCGCTTTAGTCTTTCATGGGAGCAGGGCACTTTTTATTTCCTATCCTTTTGAATGTTCCGTTTTAATTACCAGATGACTGTTTTCACACATGAAAGGAAGCAGGAAATCAGGCTGAAAACTCCATTTCTTTCAGTGCCATCAAACGTGGTGATGAGCTTACTTATGCTAAATGCGGTATTATGTGTTGCTGGAGATGTGAAAAGGACCACGTGTCTTTGAAGGAAGCGATGTCATAACAACAAAGACAAATTGTACATAGTTAGAGCCTCGAGGTTTAGAAAGTGCTTTTCAGGTCATTATCTTGGCCCTATGGCAAATTACAGTCAATAGAATTATGGTCCTTTTCAAGATGAGGGAACATGCTAAGGGTAGACTGAGATAGGGGATCTTGTTCTACCATAGTGAAGCCCCAAGCTCATCAGAAAAGGCCTGCCCAACTTTATCCCAGATGGGGTTATCCTAGACCTAATCTCAAATCTTAAAAATGTTTGAGTCTGGACTGGGGAGATAACCCAGATAATAGAGAGCTTACGGTACAAGCTTGAGGACCCAAGTTCAGATCCTAGCACTGACATAAAAGTCAGATGTGGGGGTGTACCTGAAATTCTAGTACTATCAGAGGTAGAGGCAGATAGATCTTGGGGCCAGCGTCTATCAGAAATGATGAGCTCAGGATTCAGTAAAAGGTTGTGTCTCCAAAAATTGAATGAACAACATTCTCAAAGCAGACCAATAGTTTCCATAAGTATATTCACAAGTAAGTTCACCTACATATAAAAGTATATAGACGTGCACATAAAAACTACCACATTCATGCTCGAAAACACACACACACACACACACACACACACACACAGATTAATTCAAGTGAGGTAGAGTACATTTGTAATCCCTTAGGAGTCTGAGGCAGGAGGCTCATGAGTTCATGATTAGCCTGAGCTACAATAGTAGCCAGCTTAGACTGCATGATAAAAAACTGTCTCAGAAAGCAAGAAAGAAAGAAAGAAAGAAAGAAAGAAAGAAAGAAAGAAAGAAAGAAAGAAAGAAAGAAAGAAAGAGAGAGAGAAAGAAAGAGAGAGGGAGAGAGAGAGGAAGGAAAGAAGGAAGGAAGGAAGAGAGAAAGAAGGAAGGAAGGGGAAAAAAGGAAAAGAAGGAAAGACAAAAGCAGGTTTATGAATAAGACCTGTGAATTGTTTTAATATACATTTTCTGCTTGTAAAATTACAATATAACTTTTAAACATATGTACTACATTTTATCAGATTAATTAACATTGTGGGAAACTGAGTGATGAATACATCAGACCTCTTTGTCCTATGCTATTCAAACTTGCTTTGAATTTATCATCATTTTGAAATAGGAAGCCAAAGTCTTTATTTCAAGAGCAGATGAGATGGGCTCAGTAGACAAAGTACTTACTGTTCAAGTGACACCAGAGTTCAATAGCCCAGAATCCATCTAAGAGCTAAGCAGGCAGACAGTTCACCTGGAATCCCAACGTTTGTGATGCTGGGGCGCCAACTGACTGGTCAGACTCACCAGCTCAGTAAGATCTAGAGTCAGCTAGAGGTTCTCAACCAACACTCTCTAGGAGTTGAACAACCCTTTCACAGCCGTCACCTAAGACCATCAGAAGACAAGGATATTTACATTAGAATTCATATCAGTAGTGAAATTACAGTTATGAATTGCAACAAGAATTTTATGGTCAGGGGTCAGCACAGCATGAAGAATTTTATTAAAGAGTTGCATTAGGAAGGTTGAGAACCACTGTACTAGAGACCTGCTTTGCTGTGTACAGCAGAGTGATTGAAGAAGACATTCAGTGTCAGTGTTTGACCTCCACACACAGTTGTATGCACATACATGCACACCTATGCACACATTATATCCCATACACACACAAATAAAATTGCACAATGTTTTCAGTTAAATCTAGCTTTTTGTTTCCTCTCTTTCTCAGCAGAATGTTTATGTTTGTTTTTATGAAATAAAAGACTTAGTTGCCAATTACTCCCCTATGGTGAGGTACTGATCCATTACATGTGGGAAATCGTGACAGACATTTGTCTCATTTTAATGCTAATCTTTATTGATGATTTCTAAAGTGACTGCCACGACGAACTCTTATAATGAAATTAAATGGGAAAATTATTTCAAAAGATTGGGCCAAGTGATGACACCTTATAAAATTTAACGGGGCTAAGCTGAATGTGGACATACATGGGCATTAGTAACTGAAGCTACACATGATTCATGTCTGAGGCAGCTGCCAACTGGCTTGTCACAGGATAAAATTCATACAGAATAAATGATACCATAACCCATTCCCATCCACATTAGCCAAACAATGCCCAGACTACTGGGCTGGGGTGATGGCTCAGAGGAAAAAGTACTTGCTCTATAAGAAGGGAGTCTGGATTCCTAGAAGTCACATAAAAGTCAGACAGGTATGGTAGCCAGCTATAATCCCCAACACTTGGGAGGCAGAGATGGGGAATCCTTGGGGGAGAAGGGGAGGATCTGGCTAGCTAGACTAGTTAAAATACCATAATCTGGGTTCAACAAGAGACCCTGCCCCAATAAAAGTGATGGGTAAAAACATTTGTTGATTTCCAGGTTTCCACATACAAGCTGGTGGGATGGTTTGCAGGTAAAGGTGCTTCTTTTTGATGACCTGAACTCAATCCAGAACGCACACGGCAGAAGGAGAGAACGGATTTCCTCCCAAGTTGACCTCTGACCCCTGACCATGGCATATAGGTATGTCTCCCACTCCCAACATAGAAACAAATATAATTTTAAAAGTTAAAAAGAAATAACTTCTTAGTCAGTTTTGATACCATAATCTGAGATAAACTTTAATGAACAGGGGTAAACACCAAAGAGGAAAAACATGAGATTTCTCACCACGAGAAAAATTGGAAATATTTCAGCCAAATAGATACAAATGGAGACAGAGCTTGGGAGCTGTCTCTTCAACAGCTAACACGAAGAGTGAAGATTAAATCAATTTACAGCAATCAAAGCTATGTTCAGTGTTGGAAGTTCAATAAGTTCATTTGATTCTACAGAAGGTGGCTTTGGGGGAAATGATTGGATCCCGGGGGTCCTGACCTCATCAATGGGTTAATCCATTGATGGATTTGTAATTGAATGGGATGGCTTCCCTGCCTTCGGCTGAGATCAAGGGTAGTGTCTGCTCCTGTCAGTTTAATGTAATCAAATAAACTACTGGAAAGTAATGGGAACAGAGGAAGGTGGGTGGGACCCGCTTAGAGGAAAGGGGCCACCCAGACTGTGCCTTTGAAGAATATAACTTTTCTCAGCCTCTTTCTCAGTCTGCCTCTCTGTCTGTTTCCTGGTTAGCACAGGGGGGCATGGTCTCAGACAAACACTTCTGCTATCCTGATTTCTGCCTGGCCCACCTTTGGCTCAAAGTAATGGATTAAGTCAACCTCGTACTGACATCTCTGAAACTGTTAGCCAAAATAAATCTTTTTTTTTCCTCTAGTTTGTTATCACAGCAGAAAACCAACACAAATAGGAAATACCCTAAGAAAGCAACTCTTGGGGCTGGGGATTTAGCTCAGTGGTAGAGCGCTTACCTAGGAAGCACAAGGCCCTGGGTTCGGTCCCCAGCTCCGAAAAAAAGAACCAAAAAAAAAAAAAAAAAGAAAGCAACTCTTGAGGAATTAATGCAAGGGGAAATGACTTTAAGCTCTTGAGGAATTAATGCAAGGGGAAATGACTTTAAGCCAAACAGAGGACCATTTGGGAACATATTTCTAGCAGACTTTTCTAAGTGAGACTCTCAGATAGCCTGTATGAAACGCTTATTCAGAGAGTTCTGTTTAGATGTGAAATGTCTTTCAAAGGCTCATCGATTGAAGGATTTACCAATGGGTTCTAATCAATGGGTTCCCTTAAAAGTATGTGGGAGCCAGACATGGCAATATATACTGGTAACCCTACCTAACACCTAGGCATGAGGCAAGATGGAGAGTTTGAAACTAGCCTGGAATACCCGCTATAAGCTTGTCTTTAAAAAAAAAATGCAGACTGCTTCAAACTGTCATTTCACACATATTTGCTCAGACTCATTTGACAAAGCAACTGTCAGCTTTGAAAGCAAAAAGCTTTAAAAGTCCTTACAAGAAAAGGATGCTCATAGATTGATCCTCTGTGTTGTTGGGAGAGCAAGCTTGCCTAGCATTCCTGAGCCCTGGGTTCCATCTCCAGCATCACATAAATCAGGCATGGTGGTACATGTTTGTAATTCCAGCCCTCAGGAGGTGGAAGTAGGAGGATCATGAGTTCAAGACCATCCTCAGCTACACAGCAACTCGGAGTCCAGCCTAGACTCTGTCTTAAAGAGCAAAACTAAAACAACAAGCTGAATAATAATCATATTTCAACTTCCTCCATCTCTTCACTCTTCCCTGCCCCATCCCCATTTCTAAATAAGAGAATAGATTCAACTCTGTAATCTAGGGGAGTGCTGGTATAAATTTGTAAACTATTCTTAGGACGCAGAAGCAGGAGGATTGATGGCTAGAAGCTAGAAGACTGAGGTGCTTAGCAAGCTTTTGTCTTAAAAACAAAGCAAAGTTTATTTGTGTGTGTGCCTGTGTGTGTGTGAGTGTGTGTGCGAGAGAGACAAACAGAGACAGAGACAGAGAGACAGAGACAGAGACATATAGAGTCTGGAAGTTAAGTAGATGAGAAAGGAAGAAAAGAAGGGAAAACAATAGAAAGAAGACACAGGGGGTTGGGGATTTAGCTCAGTGGTAGAGCGCTTACCTAGGAAGCGCAAGGCCCTGGGTTCGGTCCCCAGCTCCGGAAAAAAAAAAAAAAAAAAAAGAACCAAAAGAAAGAAGACACAGAAAGGTGAACAGTGAGAGCCTTTCTCCAAGGGAAGAGCCCGACGTTTGTCATTCCAAGGGATAAACATTTTACAACCCAGCTTGACTGTGTCATGAACACTTGTGTTTTAATAGTATGCCTGCAAGCTTTCCAAACAAGTGTTTACCTATCACAATAAAACAGTTATGAGCAAGGAACACAAAACAGAAAGAACCAGGGGCTGGCAGGCTGCCAGCGCCTGCCATGTGCTGTTATGCATGGGAGCCTGTCACTCAGGCTCTGGCTTCGAGTCTGTTGTTGGTGTCTGTGGCAGCCACTGAGCCTGCAGGATACACTGGGGGCTGGGAGGGGGCACCTTAAAGGGACAGAGCCACTGAACACCACTGGATGCTCAAAGAACACAGAGCTGCAGCTGACCAAGGGCAGCTCACAAGAGAGAAGTGGTCCCCAGAGACGGGAACTCTCTGAGATCTTCCGGAAGATGTTTTATAGAAACACTTCTAACCCTTTCTCTCTTTCACTCTTCACAGCAGGGTCACACATGTGTTTAATAAAGAAACAAGTGTCATGATTCTGCTTATACATTTACAGCCGGCTACCAGTAGCTGACAGTCTCAGGGAAGCTAACCTATGGGGACTGGAGTGTAGCTTAGCAGTAAGAATCTTGTTTAGCACGCCTAAGTACTGAGTTTAATCTCAAGCACATAACAACAACGACGACGACGACGACAACAATAATAATAATAATAAAGTAATATAAAATGAAGTAAAATGGTCCATGTTACAGATTTTCATATTGTGTAAATTTGTTGGATTAAAAATGGACACCGTCTGGGGAGATGGCTTAGAGGCTAGACATTTGTTAGGCAAATGTGAGGACTGAGTTCGAATCCCAAGAAACCAATTTAAATGACAGGTAGATATGGTGGCTGCTTCCAGGGCTTACAATCCAGCATCGGGGAGCAGGAGCAGGGCTTCCCAGAACAAGGTCACCACCAAGATGGCCTACGAGCTAGAGGGATCGATCCTTCAGTAGCTAAGAGCACATGCTTCTCTTCTAGAGGACCTGAGTGGATCCCATCACTCACGTTGGATGGCTTACGACCACCTATAATCCCAGCTCTGGAGAATCTGACACCCTTTTCTGGCCTCCATGGGCAGGTTCCTACATGTTCCCACCTACCCCCAGATAACATGGCGATCTGTTATCACAGATGTCATAGGTGACAGCAATGACAGATTTGACTGAATGGCTCTGCTTCAGTGAATAAGGTGGGTGAGCAAAGGAGGATTTCTTCATGACATTAACCTCCAGCCTTCACAAACACATAAGTGCATGGACACCCACATCCATGTGTGCAAATGCAAACAAGCACACGCCCACCACTACCACCACCACCACCCATACCAAAAATCATGGAAAAACAAATGGAAAAGAAATGAGCAGAGCCTCATTCTTCAGGAGTCTGGCGACCAGGCTTTGGTGGTGGTAAAGGTGGTTGAGGACCACACCAAAGGAGCCAGAGTCCATGCACTTATTCAGAAGATGGCAGTGCCATATGAAAAGCCTTGTGTACTCACTGCCAGTACCCAAAAAAAAAAAAAACCCTCTGGGGTGGCATCCTAACCATGCAGGACTGCGGTCTCTCAAGTCACTGGTCAAAATAAAACATGCTTCCCTTGAGTTCCTATCAGACATTTTGTCACAGCGATGAGCAAAGAAACCAATACACCATAGGACTTCCAGAAACATAGCACCCGTAGTGACTATGTGGGGACACATGAGCTGAAAATTCAGAGACAGGGGGCGGTTTAAATCCTGGAGGAAGATTAAGTCTAGATAGTGACTCAAATCATCAAAGAAGCAAAGTGACCTGAGGCCAAGTACTGCATTGCACGATGTAGCTGTGTTTGTCCCTCAATCAGTATTGCTGAGTTAGCACATGTTGTGACATGGTTTTACCCAAGGCTTCTGCCACAACTCCCTCTGTGGAACCAGTTCACTCCAGGAAACGCATGAGCCTCAGACAGGAAGCCGCAGCTCAGATCTTCTGGTGCACAGTTGCTGTAGAAATCTATGTGCTTGGGGACCTCTAAACTCAAGAACATTTTGGGAAAAGACATTTTTTTGTTATTGTTTCTAGAACTTAGTATATTTAAAATCCTTATTGGTTATGGTGACATGGAGAAATACAGTGTTTCTGTGTAGTTCCATGTCTTTTCAAGTCTTTTAATAGAATATACATTCCAAAAGACAAGGATCCACAGTGGAAAAGAAAAAAAAAAAAACCCATGCTCCTTCTCTGAGACATCAGCAGAATATCAGTAAATTAAAAATATGCAGCCTCTATAAAAGTATTTTAATAAATACTTGATCAAAAAATCTAGACCTCATTAACATGTGTTTAATTATTCCAAATAAATGAGGTCGATATTTGGTTAGGTGGCCTTGAGCTGTATCAACAAGATATTTTTAATTTAAAATTTTATTTATTTTAGTTGTGAATGAGGGTCTATGTGTTGATGTGCACACACAGGTGCAGTACCTATGGAGGCTGGAGGCATCTGATTCCCCTGGAGATACAGAAATTGGTGATTGTGAAATCACCAGGACGAGTGCTGGGATCCAAACTTGCGTGCTCTGCAAGAACACACTCTTAACCACTGAGCCATCTCTGAAATCTCCCACCCCTTTCACTCCCCTAAACTCACCAAGAACACTGCACAAACTGCCCAGCAAGCTCAGTAGCTGCACTGATCTATGAGTTCTCCATGCTAGGAGTATGAATACACACCATTACTCTAGGCTGGGTTTTGTTGTCACTGTGCTGTTGTTCTGGGACTCAAACACATGTCCTTGTGGTTACAAGACAAGGTCTTTAACAACTGAGCCATGTTTAGAGTACATTTTATATCTTTACTCTTAATATTCTTCCATCTCCAAAGGAGGGAGAAGGGAGAGGGACAGAACGTGCCTTGGTTGTGTTAGGAACAAATTAAGCACAGTATGCAAAGTGGCCAGTGTAATTGCTGGAATTCTGCATGTGCTCAATAAACACTGGCTATTATTGTCATCACCACAGGGCCAGGAAAAGACATCACTTTGGCATTTTAATTTTGTTTTTGTTATTATTATTATCATTAGTGTTTACTAAAACTAATTAAATGTTAAAAAGAACATTCTGAGTATCATTTGTTAGCCAGATATGACCTCGGGCAAATTCTCAGCCTCTGTGAGTCTCCTGCCCCGACTTATACTACAGAGATGACCACACAAAGTTTAAAGGTCTTTACAAGAGTGAAACAGGATGTGCATTTAATATCGGTGTATGGGGGCCAGGGAGAATATGGCTCAGCTGTTAAGAACACTTGTTGCTCTTCCAGGGAACTCGGTTCAGTTCCCAGCAATCACGTTAGGCAGCTCACAACTCCTTATAATTTCAGTTTCAGCAAATCTGTTGTCCAGTTCTGGCCTATGAGGAACTTTCACATGCGCGCGCGCACACACACACACACACACACACACATACACACACGAATAAATAATAAAACAAAACAAATCTTAAATAAAATCAGCATCTTGAGTGTAGTAGAAATTTAATGATTACTCAATCAGTAAATTATTATAAAATCAATTGTTAAAACTAATTAATAATTTATTAAAGTATAATTTATAACTATTCAATAATTCATTAATACTAAATCATTTGATCATCAATTCTCAAGCATTGTTAATCATTTGTTAATAAAGTAGCACTTCACTGTGATAGCTTGTAACTACTGAGTGGTTGTTTTTTTAACAGTGTTGGAGGCTGTAGCCAGAGTGTCATCGTACTGCGTAAGTCCTCTGCCACTGATCTGTAAGAGATCACATATTAAAGACTCAGCAATCAGTTCTTTCTTCCACATCTCTCAATAACATGCTTAGTGTGGGAAACAAGCTCAAGAACCAAAGACACGATCAGAGACAACTTAAGGAAGGGTTTATTTTAGCTTACAGTTTGAAGGGATACAGTCTATCCAAATGGGTACTCATATAGGTAGAACCATAAGGCTCCTGGTCACATTGTTGCCACAGTCAGGAAATAGAGAGAACGCAGGAAGTCGAGGTCTTCTCTCAAATCTCAAGCTCACTCCCAGTGACCTCACTGCCTCTAGCCAGGCTCCACCTGCTAATAGTTCTACAACCTTCTGAAACGGCGCCACCAACTGGGGACCAAGTGTTCAAATACAGAAGACTGAGTGAGACATTTCACACTCAAACTATAACATACCCTGTCGCTCACCAGGCCTGAGAGCCAGTCTGCTGGGGGTAAAAGAGACTTAGTATCTGAAACCTGGTATAGCAGCTGGGCATTTTCATCAAGACAGATGTTAGTTCATCTGTTAGTTCATCTCAGAGCATAGTCTATACTTCTGGTAAGTGGCAGCTTGTGATTTGCTATGCTGGGCTTCCTAGCACCTGGTTTGCCCATTCACCTAACCTCCTTGAAAGAATCTTAGTAGATCAAATCCTCATACACACGACTTTACTCAGTCTTTTATTTATTCATCGGCAACCTATACATATCTCCATTTTGATCACATCCACTCCCAGGATGCCTCCCATCTGCCCCACACCTTCCAACATGCCCTTCTCCTACCTTCATTTCCTCTTGCTTTTTTTCTTGTAACCCACTGAGACCAACGGAGCACTGCCCGTTACACTGTTTTTACTCATCACGTTGGCTTGGCTTTGTACAGATACCAATAGCTGCTTTGAGTTCATAAGTGCCATGGCCCTGTCATGTCCAGAAGACAGCATTCCACAGCTCTCCTCCATCATCCCCCAGCTCCTACATTATCTCTGTGCCTTTGTCTTCAACGCTCCCTGAGCTATTGAATTCTCTGTGTGTCTGTGTGGTGTGTGTGAAAATAATGCTGAGTTCTCCATAGAGACTCTCTCTCTTGGCTTCCCAACTGGGCATGAATCTCTGTCTTAACTGCCGCCCACTTGCAGAGAAGCTTCTCTGGACGAATTTGATAGCAACAGTAATCTATGCTCCCCCTGGGATCTAAATTCAGTTTCTAAAATCCCATCCTTGCTGCTCCATTCCTGTTGTCCTGTCTCCTTCCTGCCCGCTACAGTTGTGGATGCACCATGAAGCCCAATGTACACACCCCATGCTCTAGATTCCTGGCACACTCCACATCTGCATGACCCCTAAAGAGCTGTTTCCTACGCAAGCTAAACAAGAGAAACTTGAAAAATCCCTGGGAAACAATCCATCCAAAAGAAATTCCTCCAGAAGAATGTTCTGTAGCATTTAGAATGCTTCCCCATAAGGGCATCTCTCTATCTAGTAAGCCTTACTAAGGCACCGCAGCATAGCAGAAGGGATGAACAACGACTAAGCAAACCAGCAGGCATGGGCAAACTTCCTGGAAAGCCATAACTCATTTACATAAGCATTAAACAGCCCAATCCAGAGATTGTTCTGTATCTGAGTCATTTAAAAGTGCACTTCAACCAACATTTTCCCAATCAGATCTGAGGACTGCTCCATGAGAAGAATTGCATGGCTGGTACCGAACACCTAGTCAAAGTCTACATCAGTGGGGAGGTCATAGAGCCCTACAGGGGTACCTACTATTACCATTTTGCCAAATGGACCCATTTTATCAATATTCATGTTTACATCAATACATGAGTGCTGCTCCCACCCTCAGTCACAGAAGCTTTTGTTTGCTGTGGATGACAATTAAAGAAAGGATTCTTAACTGGCCAATGTGCTGAAACTAAGTGGCTGTGAGTGTTCAGCCCTAAATGGGACATCTATCTATATCATCCCCTTTAAAATTTAGGGAGCCTTATTGTGGAGGGAAGAAAAGAGAAGGAAAGAATATGAGAACTGGTATCTTAGGACTGTGAAGAGACAGCATGACCAAGGCAATTCTTATTAAAGGCAAACATTTAATTGGCACCCGCTTTCAGTTTCAGAGGTTCAGTCCATTATCATCATGGTGAGAAGCATGGCATGATGCAGGCAGACATGGAATTGGAGGAGCTGAGAGTGCTACATCTTGATTTGAGGACATCCAGAAGGAGACTCTCTTATGCATGCAGTCAGGAGGAGCGTCTCTTCTGAGCAGGGTAGAGCTTATGCTTAGGACCTCAGAGCCCGTCCCCACAGTGACACTTCCTCCAACAATGCCACACCTTCTAATAGTGCCACTCCAAATGGGCCAAGCATGTTTAAACCTCCACATCTGGCAAATGGAAAAGAGTTGAGTGCAATAGGTCTTCTAGAGATAACATGACTGCTGTATCCATGAATTCACAACAGCAGTGGCTACCTGCATAAGACCTGTACAAGACAAGACTTGTCAATAAACTCACCATGAGAGAGGAAGGGCTCATGAGACCCATTCCTCTCTGAGGAGCTGTAAGTAGCAATAGTTGCTAGGGGAAGGGTATTCCTAGGTAATATAGACAGTGGAAAGGTACCCAGGTTCCAGTATAAACCCCTCATATTTTCACATAAGCCACTGTAAAAAATAATGCAGTGTGACACACACAAGACATTACAGTGAGAAGGAGACTAATGGGAAGAAGAAAAGGTATTTGATGGAAATAAGAGCAGATAGGGGTTGGGGATTTGGCTCAGTGGTAGAGCGCTTACCTAGGAAGCACAAGGTCCTGGGTTCGGTCCCCAGCCCCGGAAAAAAAAAAGAAACTAGAAAAAAAAAAGAGGAGATAAAAGAGGATAATGGGGGATATATATATATATATATATATATATTTCATTCATATATATATATGTATATATATGAATGAAATGGTCAAAGGATATATTTTTAATATTCTTCAATCCATACAAGGATTCCGCTTTAGGGAAACAATTGAGTCCATAGGTTTTCTAAGTGGTCAATGGATGCTCTTTCAAAAGATCAGAGGGAGTCCAGGTATGGTGGTGCATGACTTTAGAAAAATGTTGGAATCCTGAAATGCTAGAACAGTGATACAGGGACATGATTTTTCCGCAGGCTAAACCACACTGAGACACTGTAGGAAACCCAGCTGTATACATGAATGAAAACACGTTTGTGACTAAAGTTATGAATCCCAGTTTGTCTTCCACGATCATCTCATGGGTCCTGTCAGAATGTCCATTTATAAGTCATTTCCTTTTCTTTTCTTTTTTTCTGTTTCCTTCATACTGAGGATTCAACCTAAAGCTTCATAAATGACAAATTACTTTTCTTACTCTGAGATACTTCCTCAACCCTCTTCATAGTTATCTATTTTGGAGTACTCTTTGACCACATTGCCCTGGTTGGCTTTGAACTCACTCTATAGCCCAGCCAGGTCCTCCTACCTCAACCTCTTGAATAGCTGAGTCGACAGCCCTGTGCCACCAGGCTGGCTTTGAGGTGTTCTTAATGTGGTCCTTTAGAATACTGGAGGCAAGTGTTTAGTTTGTCTCTAAAATAGTCTCCACAGGCTCATGTTTAGAGCAGTATTTCTTCATATTGAAGCACTACTTCAATTGGGAGGCTATAGAACGTTTAGGAGGTAGAGCCTACATAGAAAAAGGAGGCTACTAGGGAACCATCTTGGGATGTAGGATGCTTGATTTCTACCATGATTTCTGGTTCCTGATCTTCCATGGGTAAATAGCCTCCACTACAGTCTTCTACTGCCATGAAGTGAACTGCTTCATCATACCACTCAACCAGTCTAAATAGATCTTTCCTCCCTCAAGTGCTTCATTGGGTGATAGATATCCTTTTCTTGATTACATCTGGAACTAAAACACAAAAATGAAGAATATACCTGTGAAGTATTTTTGCTTAATCTGAAGTAGAAAGATCCACTACTAATCAAATCTTTGAGGTAGGAAAACACACCTCTAATCCAGATCATTTGAGCTGGGAAGACCTGCCTTTAATTAAGAGCTTTAATCCAGATCTCTTATGGGTCCTGCCTCATGCTGGAAGCCTATATAACAATATAGAAGAATGAAACTTTTGCTCTTTGCCTACTTGCACTCCCCTTGATAACAAGTCAATTCCTCACTGGCATTAGGGATTACGTTTTTGGGGATTCCAGTATCTTCTGAAGATAAGCAGAAACATCCAGTCTCATGGACTGAACAACTCCTGAACTCTTGGATTTTTCATTCACACTCAGTCATACTTGTACTAGCTGGAACACAGCCTGTAAGTCATTCTAAAACCCCCAGTTTCTAAATAGAGAAATTTTCATTCTATAATTCTGTTACTCTAGAGAACCCTGACACAGGAACTAAAAGGAATTAACACAAAGACTTGCCTTTTCAAGCAAACTGTGACCACCAAGCCTTCCAACCATTCCTGGATATTAAAATATTCAATCAGTATGTCCATAGGAAGTTTTGAAAGATACCAGATTTATTATTTTAAAAAACTGCACTGTCCCAAACATGGTTCCTCTAAAGTGACAGCAACAGCAATTGCTTCTACTAGTACAAGTGTCAAAAGAAAAGTGATAGAGGACAAATCCAGAAGATATATAAAAGTAGAGACAGTAGGAAAATGGATAAAAGGATGGACGAATACAACATAGTCAATGGAAACAATGTAATATAAAACAACTAAACTTGGGGCACATCTGAAAACTGTGAGAAATTTTATTCCCAGCTGTAGTGTCTTCTCTTCAATTCCTGACATAGCTTCTGAGTAGTTCTGCCCAGGAACATATGATATAAGGAGTTTTTGGAACCTTTGGTCTGTGGCTATGGAAGCCAAAGAATGTTCACTGACTTTCATGTATCTTTGAACATAAGAGGATAGATCGAATGGTAAACCTGGGAAGAAACCCAATTACATTTTCATCTTTCCAAAGTTTTCATATAAAGACTTTTATATAAAGAAATGCATAAAATGTGCTAAGTCTAGAATTTTCTGTGAGTATGAATTTTCTGAATCAGCAACTGTAACATCACCAATTAATATGGACTGAAAATGTACCAGGAGTCTTGTACTTTTCCCAAAAGTCATTTTTCCAAATCTTTCTCCCTCCCTTGTGCCCTTGTTGAGAAGAAAACATAAGGCTTTCTTTCAAATTTGTTTATTTTTAACATTCTGCTTGTTTATTGCTGTGTGTGTGTGTGTGTGTGTGTGTGTGTGTGTGTGTGTGTGTGCGCGCGTGCGTGCGCTCATGCCATGGAATATGTGTAGAGATCAAAGTACAACTTGCAGGAGTTGGTTCTGTCAACCATACGTGTCATGGAAGTGAAACTCAGGCCATCAGGCTTCATAACAAGTGCCTTTGCCTGTTCAGTCATCTTGCTGGATCCCAAGGCTCTTTAAATTAAAGGTAGAATATAATGAAATGTTCATGAACTATGCACAAGTTTATGCTAATTTATTTTTAAAAAGAAATAAGAAAAGGAAAGAAGAAGAAACAAAGAGAAGAGAAACTAAGTAAATACACTAACAGTATATTACAGTGTTATTGCCCTACATTGTATAAGAGCTTCCTAAACTATAATCTCTATCTCTGGGTCATGTTTGCCTCTATCATATTTGGGATTAGTTTTATTCCTCAGAAAGGATGCTTCCACTTTCTAAAAACTGAATGTAACAAAAAAATAGATTAATTAGGCTGCAGTTATTTGCATAGAGAGAAGGATTCCAAGCTTAGTGAAAGATCTGACTGTGGAGTTGATTTCAACTTAGCAACTTCCTTCTGTTTGCCAAGTGTGAGTCAATGTACGTGTACTTTCTCTCAGGGAAAATGAGGTGCAATGGGATTTTTTTTTCAATATCTCTGCTGAATTAAAAGCTGGCAGAATGCATAAACTTGTTTAAAGATTCAAATCACCATTGCCACAGGGGTTATATATATTAAATAAAAAGATGGGATGGTGACTGGGGAAATCGGTGCAATGGTAGTCCTTGCCTTGAATCCCCCAGTGAGGGGCTGGGGTGGCTCAGAGGTGCTGACCTGCCTAGAATCCCCCAGTGAAGGGCTAGGGCATAGGTCAGTGATAAAGCACTTGCCTAAAATGCATAATGTCCTGGGCTTAAGTCTTAACTCAAGCACTGTGAAAACACAAAGCAATCTGGGTATGGCGGCACAGTCATATAGTTACAGCTTATAGAAGACTGAAGCAGGAAGACTACAAGTTCAAAGTAAACCTAGACTATAGAATGAGTTCAAGGCCACCTGGGCAACTTAGTAGGAATCTATCTCAAAAATGGGGGTGTGGTATGGTAGGCGTATGTGGCTCAGTGGTAGAATTGTTGGCTAGTATGTACAATACTCCCAGTTAAATCAGCTTGGAGCCTGTGCCACATAAGGCAGAATTCCTCTAGAAAATATTTTAAACAGTTCCTCATATAAAACCAAGAAAGCAGAGGATAGAAAAAGGCAAAGAGGTTTCAGTCTATAGGAACTCTTACACATGGCCTTTTCTTAGCCAAAGCATTAATTCACACATACTTTCCTAAGTAAAGTCCTATGATGAAGCTTTTCTCTATTTCTTTTTCTCTATTTTTCTTTTCCTTTTTTATTCTCTTTCTTTCCTTCTTTCTTCCCTCCTTTCTTTCTTTCTCTGGTAATGGTAGTTCCAGAGATTGAATCCAAGACGTCATGCACGCCCCCAGTCCCTCACTGGGGGATTCTAGGCAGGGGCTCTACCACTGAGCCACGCCCCCAGCTCCTCACTGGGGGATTCTAGGCAGGGGCTCTACCACTGAGCCACGCCCCCAGCCCCTCCCTGGGGGATTCTAGGCAGGGGCTCTACCACTGAGCCATGCCCCCAGCCCCTCCCTGGGGGATTCTAGGCAGGGGCTCTACCACTGAGCCATGCCCCCAGCCCCTCACTGGGGGATTCTAGGCAGGGGCTCTACCACTGACCTATGCCCCCAGCCCCTTACTAGGGGATTCTAGGCAGGGGCTCTATAATGGGCCACACCCCCAGCCCCACACTGGGAGATTGAAGGCTCTATTACCAAGCAACATTCTCACTCTCTCAGAGGGGGCATTCTAGGTAAGTGCTCTATTGCTGACTTATGACCCTAGCTTTCTCTTTATTTTAAATTTTGCATCAGGGTCTCATTAAGTTGCCAGGGATCTCCTGGTACTTGCTGCATAGTATAGATTTGTAGGAACATCCAACAATCCCCTCAGCCTCCCAAATACTGGGATTACAGCCATGTTCCCATTACGCCTAGCTTCCTCTGCCTGATGAATCTTAAGCGAAAACACTCCCTATGTGTTGCTACCAACCTCAAGAGAAAAACTGGAGGAGAGCCTCCAATGTCAATAGTAATTCTGATCAACTTTGACTTATCCAGCATGAACTTCTGATCAAGTCCTTAGATGCTGGATTCATTAATTTTAATGAAGTTACTTTGGTCCTTGATAATGAGGCCAGACACAATTCTGAACAAGAAAAAAAATCCTTGAAAATTAAAAACAAAATAGCAAATTAAGGCCAAATTGTGGGGAAAAATCACTTTGGAATCTCTGGTTTTCTCAAGTCACAATTTATAATCTACATTTCAAGGTCAATTGAACCACTTGATGGCCAATTGGGGACAAGGAAAGAGCTACAAGGAAGAATTATAAATGGACATCGGGGCTTCTGACACCAACCAGACCTTAACAGCTACAGTCCAGTGAATCTGTAATGATGGTGGGTCACTCTAAAAAGCTCAGGTCACAGGGAGCCCTCTGTGAACAGGGACTGTTGATTTAACACCAGCCTGGTCACATCCATTCTGCTTTCTCCGTGGGCAGAATTTAAATGTGGACATGTGGCGCTAATGAGCTGTATGGGTGGGTGAGAATGTGAAATATTTGTGGAAACTTGACCCGTCTCTACAGTCAGGGGCCCTCTTTTCAATTGTAAGGCATTTGCCCTTCTTTAAGTAACCAGTCTTTGCAGTCTAATGGAATAGGGTGCAGGGAGGCACGACTTGGGTGAACATTTGCATTTCTGGGAAAATGGCTTAAAGATAACCTCACACGTGCGACTGTCAATTGTAGAAATGGAGGTGGGCATTTTAGGAAAGGTATCTTGAAGAATATTCTCACAGGATTCACTAGTTGAAAATGGTCACAGTGTATCTTATGTTGAATGTAAAAGGTTTTCCACCCCGGTGCTGGTTAAGTTTGTCTATTCAATATAACCCGGAAAAACCTGGGAAGAGAATCTAAGGAGGATTTAAGATCAGGATGGCCTATGGCTATATCTGTGGGGACTGTATTGGTCTTTAATTGATGTGGGAATGTCCAACCCACTGTGGATGGCTCCATTTTTCAGAGAGGCAGGGGTCCTGAATAGTATGTGAAAGGAGAAAGCTAACTGAAACCAAGCAAGCAAAGATGAATTTCTATTCACATCACTCTTAGATGTGATGAGACAAGCTGCTTGAGTCCCTGCCTTGACTTCCCTAAAGCAACAAGCCAGAATTTGGGACTATAAGGCAAAATCTTTCTTCTCCTGTACTGCTTTTTGTCTTAGGGTTTTATTGCTGTGAAGAGATACCATGACCATAGCAACTCTTACATAGGAAAGCATTTCATCTGGGGCTGGCTTACCATTTCAGAAATTTAGTCTACTATTGTCATGGTGGCAAGCAGTCAGACATGGTGCTAGAGAGGAGCTGAAAGTTCTAGATCTTGATCCACAGACAACAAAAGCAGACTGTATCGCTGCTTGAGCATAGGAGATCTCAAAGTCTGCCTCTGAAGTGACACATTTCCTTCAATAAGACCACACCTCTTAATAGAGCTACGCCCTATGGTCAGGCATCCAAAAACATGAGTCTATGGGGGGTGGAGGGCACATATCTATTGAAACTGCCACACTTCATGTCTGTGTATTTGTAATAGCCACAGAAATGAAATTGGAGAAATGCCCAACATGTTACATTGTTGAATATTTGGTGTCTTCATGGTGTTCTGTTCTGGGAGATTGTGAAACCTTTGAAATGCAGAGCTGAGTTGAGAAAACCGGGACACTAGTGTCTCTGAGGATCAGACCTTTGCCGGAGTCCTGCATAGAGAACATGGCTTTTTGTTCCACCAAGGTGTGGCTCTAGAGCCAACACTGCCACTGTCCCTTCTGTCATGATGGGTACCTTCAGACTGAGTCCAAATAAATCCTTCTTTCCTTAGGTTGCTTCTGCCAGGCATTTTCTCACAGCAGTGAGAAAAGTAATTAGCAGGTGTCCATTCAAACATAATTTATCTCAACCATGATGGTTAAGGAAAGCCACAACTTCTCTGAGCATAGAAAAAAATCCATCTACAAAAATGGGGTAAATCTTTACCTGGATATCCAAATATGAATTCATTTGGCTAATCCAAGAGTGCTGAGCCAGAAATCACCTTGTTTGTAAAAATCTGTCTAGTGATTGTATCACAGTTGTAAGCTGTCATATCCACCATTCCCACAGGTTTGAAGACTCAAGTAGATATGGGTATATTAATCAGGGGTGTTTTTCTGATCATATTGCCTAAATTCCATTTCCAAGTATTTGAGTTTAGGTAGTGTATTAATCATTTGTCTTGCAGTCACAAGATATTGTAAGGAAGGATGGATTGATTAGGGCTTGTAGCTTAAGAATGGAGATGATCCCGCTTTGGCAGAAGAGGTAGACATGGTCACCCCATCATACCAAATCAGTAGCTAGGAAGCAGAGTGAACAGGAGGTAGACTAGGCTGTAAGACTTCAAGGTCTACCCCAAGGGACCCACTTCCTTCAGCAAGATCCTACCTTCTAAAGACTTTGAAATCTTCCAAAACCAGCACCACCAGCTGGAGAGGAAGTTTTAAATACATGAGCCAGTGGAGGATATTTTACGTTCAGACCCCTTTTGGGGGTGATCAAGTTCAGTATTGTGCTGGGGAGATTGCTCAGTGGGTAAAGTACATGCCACACTATCATAAAAATATGAACCTGGATTCTAAATACTCATGTGAAGCTGGACATAGCAGCAAATGTCTATCTTCCACAGCTCCTACAAGATGGGGGCGGAGACTAGAGAATCCTCAAAAGCTCACAGACTGGCTAGAGGGAGCTAGTCAACAAGAGACCCTGCTACCAACAAGGTGGAAGGGTGAGAACCAACCCTGGAGGTCTGTCTCTGACTTCCCCCTGTACACATAGCAACCCAACCAAATACCAATACTCGCAAAGATTTCTTTTTAAACTAAGAGATGTAAAGAAGTTCAATCCTGTTGTCACTGGTTAGAGGGAAAAGGAAAACAGTTGTGGAGGACACATTTATATTCTATGGTAAACTGGATGATTTGTCCTACAGAGAACAGAATGCATGGAAACAGTATGGCTGGTATGTGACAGAATGGAGATCTGAACCACAGTCCAATGTCTATCCCTATGCTAATTCAAATGTCTGATCTATTTGGTCCTTCTAATTGTGTGTGTGTGTGTGTGTGTGTGTGTGTGTGTGTGTGTGTGTGTGTGTGTTTGCATGTTCCCATGTAAGTAAGTGCAGGCACTTGGATATTCATATATGGATCAGGTGCACATGAATGCTAATTGTTTAAGATATGCTGTCTTGTTACTCATCACTGTATACCCCAGGCTTGATGACCAGCAAGCTTCCTGTATCCAATTACCATATCCTGGTATAAATTCTACTACTGCAGATATATGTATTCAGATATTACATAGCTTTTGGGCATCTGAACTGGGGTTCTTATGCTTATGTGGCAAATTCTTTATCCACTGAGTTACATCTCCTGCCCCGGTTTTCTTTCCTCTTGGACTATGTCTAGCTGAAACACCTAGTCCTTTGAAATGTCATATAGTCTGTCCCTGACTCCAGATCCAAGCCTGAGCTTTGTATTAAGCCCTGCAGTCCGGTCTCACATTTCACAGAGGTGCATGTTCAGCCACATGCTCACACTTGTCCCTAATACATTGTGACACCCTATTACTACAGTGCCTTTATGAGCTTCAAGGGAAATTACATTTTAAATTATAGCATACAAGTATAATGGAAAATCTAATTGTAGCAATGACAGTTTATTTATCAATCATTTATCATTTTGATTTATAGGGTGCCCAACTTGATTTAAAAGGAGCTAATGTTTAAAAATCCCTAGGCACCCCGCAAGACTAAATATACACAGAAATCAACAAAGTGAATTACTCCTGTTTTTTTCCGGGTTCCTTTGATCACCTTTCTCGCACCCAAGGCTGAAGCTGGGAAACACAGCCAGGCTGATCTGAGGGACTTCCAATATAGCATCTGAGAACCTTTGATATCAAATTTATCTATTACAGAAATCGCCAGCTGGAAAGCATCAGCATTTGCACAGAACTCAAGTTCAAACAATTAAATATTTCCACATCCCAACTTCACAGAGATGCACTTTTAGGGCTTAAAAAGGGACTTTCACAAAGATCTGATTTGCACACCTCCAACCTCCTCTTGAGTAGTGTATCTTGCGTGGGGAGTAGATATGTGAGTGTATGCAGGTATATATGTTCGCATGTGCGTAGAGGCCAGAGGTCAACACCAGGGGCTTCTCCATCTTATTATTTAGTTGCTGTTCTTTGCAAAATGTTTGTTTCACCGAACTTGGAGTTCATCAATTCAAAGACACTAGCTGTAACCAGACTTTTGTCTACTTTTCAGGTTGTTTTTTTTTTTTACCTCCAGCCCTCACTATACCCTCCCAAACCCCCAAAACTAAGTAGGAGAGAAGGTTAGGAGGACACGGGGCATTGATCTCCTTAGACTACTTACTGCTGATTAGGTGTACTGAGTTCCTTGGGGCAAGTTTGATCTTCTTCGAGTGTCAGGATATCCAATTTCTTCTTGTCACTTTGTACATGACCACTGGACAGGCTGCAACAAGACCCACCAGCAGCAGAAGGGAGGACAGCAGCCTCTTCTCTTGGGCCTCTGGCATTTATATACCCTCTACGGAGTCACCACAATTCCAAGTGTAAACCATCTTCAGCTGGCAAAATCACGCCCTTGCCAGAGCACAAGACAAATCATAGTTAGCTGCTGTGAACAATCTGAAGCAGCCCGATATCCTATACCTGGGATTAAAACAATAGCATATTCACATAACATCCTGTGTTTTTAAAGAAACCAATATTCTCACTGTAGCTAGCTGAGAAGCACGCCCTAGGGATCCCCCTATCTCCACATCCCAAGTGCTAGGATTACTGAAACATACCACCATGTCTGGCTAAATGTAAAAGCATTAGTGCTTAGAGATTCAGACTCAGGCCCTCATCAGTAATGGCAAACACTTGACTGACTTAACCATCTCCCTAGTCCCTAAGGCATCTTTATGGTATCTTTAAGATTGACTCAAAGAATCTACAGCTGAGAGCATTAGCATCAGGTATGCTACCATCATATAAGTCTTTCTCTCTGACCGTTCTCCTCAACCACACAAAAGCTGGGATTCCAGGCACAAGATGGGGGCGAGGGTATAAAAAAATAAGTGTTTCAAACTCCAGTGCTTGGTACCAGGTTATAAGTATATCATAAGCTTATGTGCTATCTGTTGATTAAATGCACAACTGAATAGATAGTTTTAAGATCTAGCTCCCATGGAAGGGATGTAGTGTCAGTTGATTGAGTCTTGCCTACCACTCGTGGTGCTATGCCATAGAACCCGAGGCTCTAGATAGACATAGCCTAGATCTGAAAAGGAATCTCGATTGAGGGATTACCCAGATCAGACTTTGAGACTATCTATGGAGAACTATCTTGATTCTTAGTTGATGTAGGATTGCACAGTCCACTATGAGCAGCATCATTTCCTGCACAGGTAGTTATGGGGTGGATAAACTAGCTGAGCATAAGCCTTCAAACTAACAAGCAGCATTCCCCATGGCGTTTGCTATGCTTCTTGGCTGGGAGCTCCCTGGATAGGATAATGCTGTATGGAATAGCAAACAGTCCTACCTTTAGGCTCTTGACTTATTTCCCTGTCTTGACTTCCCTCAGTGAAGGACTATTGTGGGGAGCGAGTGTCCTATTGTATGAGTAAGCATTCACGACATGACCATGAACATGTAGAGGACCCCAATGCCTCAGATGCATAGGGATGGGAAAGCCTTTGAAGGTCAGGCATAGGGGAACAGCAAGACCTTCCTCTGGTAGGGACTAAGTACAGCAGCAGTGTGTGCAGACAGTGTCAACCACAGCTTCTTCCTCCAAGATGACTGCACCTTGTAACTGCTCCCCTACAGAGTCACCCGACTGAGAAGAGTTATCCCACTTCATCCTTTAGCTGTATTTAATAAATGCACCGAGTCTCTGGGCTGCTGGTGTGCCTACCCCCCTGCATGTGGCCACCCAATCCTAGTTTTTCTATAGATGTGCCTGTCATTTCTTTATCCCAGCCAGATCAATCCCAAAGCTGCAGAGGTTGTGGTAGACTGTGACCTGGATGTATAAGGCAGAACACTTTCCTCCTGTATGTTGTTTTTTTGCTTATGGTATTTGTCACAACAACAGAATAATGCTAGATTAATTAACCAGGCAGCAAAATAAAAAGGGAACAGAGGACCAGATATGTGCATCAATATAAGTGAGTTTTTAAACATTATGCTAAGTAGCAGGCCAGGTGTGGGCACGGTGATGCACACCTGTAATCTTAACACTTGAAAGGTAGGGGCAGAAGGGACCAGAAGTTCTAGGCAATCTTCAGCAATGCAGCAAGTTTTCTATTCTTTCTAAGACGCCACCACACTGTATAACTGACCCAGCAAACTTACTAGGGGTCAGCCTGTGTCTAGCGGAATGTAATACCATAGGTAGAGCTGTGGTCTGTGTAAGGGGGACTAGGGAGATCCTGGTTTAAAGTAAATGGTATGTTAGCCATTGGTGACACATGCCCTCAAACCTTCAATCCCAGCAGACGCAGATGCAGATGGATCTCTCAGTTTGAGGCCAGCCTGAGCTAAACAAAGTGAGTTCCGGGACAGCCAGAGCTAATCAGAGAAACCCTGTCTCAGAAAACGAGATATGGTTCAGCAGTTAGAGGTCTTGCTGCTCTTCAAACAGACCCAAGTTCAGTTCCCAGCACCCACAGCAAATAACTAATAAACACCCGTAACTCCAGCTTTCAGGGATCTCTCACACTTGGCCTCTACAGGTGCCTGAAGACTTATGACATACAGAGACATACATGCATGCACATAAATTGTAAAGATGTTTTAAATGTCTATCTTAGCGAGTAGTACTTAACGAGCATACTATTCGTTGGCTTCTGGTGAGAGAACAGACTAAACGATAAGCAGACAGCTCAGTGGATTAGGAAGGAAAAGATCTTGAAAAGCGGATCCAGGAAGTTGAGAGGTGGCTCTGCTGTTAAGAGCACTTGCTGAGTTCTAGTTGAAGCACTCACACCGGGCTGCTTACAATCGCCTGTGATTTCAGTTCTAATAGATCTGAGTCCCTCACCTGGCACTGAACTTATACACTCATTCAAGCCTTCCCCCTAACTCCCACACACATTACTAAAACTGAACTAACATCATTTTTTTTTAAAGAAAGCAAATTTAATCTGGTTTACAAAACAGTCACTTAAATAATATGGGATTTGGCACTGGGAATTGGAGGTGGCATTTGTTAGGGTATGAAGATATGACTGAGGGATGATATCTGAGTAAAAAAACAAATGCTACTAAAGAGAATTCCAGGTGATGAAACACCGAGTGCTGGGCACAAGCATCCATTCAAGGCAGGTTGGTTCCAAATTAGTGTCTTTGCTTTGTCAACTTGACACAGCCTAGAGTCATCTGAGAAGGGAGTCCCTACTGAAAGGTTGTCTCAAACAGATTGTCCCGTGACCTTGTCTGTAGGGGTTATGGCTAGGGTTTGATTATTATTTGACACAGAAGAACCAAGCCCACTGTGAGTGGCAGCATTCCCTATGCAGCCTGGTCGTGGATTGTATAAGAAATTTAGCTAAGCAAGACCCAGAAAGCAGCATTCCTCCATATAGTTTCCGCTTTAGGCTCCTACCTCAGAGTCCTTCCCTGCTTTATTCAATGATGAGCTGTGCTATGGAAGTGAAAACCAATGAACCCTTCTCTCCTCTAGGCTGCTTTTGGTTAGGGTGTTGTCGAAACATCCTGCTCTCCCTTGCTTAGCCACAGACATTTCAATGTCCTTTCTTATTCATTCCATCTTGGCTGAGCCCTCTGGTCTGCACACTCCCAGCCCCCTTACAGGGTGTCTGTCTCTCTCTGTCTTGCACTCTTCTCAGGCACGGTGTTCATCGTTCTTCCTCCTGCTCCCAATCTGGGTATCTTAAATCTCACCTGTCCCTCCTCCTCAGCGACTGGCTGCTAGAATCTTTATTGACCAATCAAAATTAACTGGGGGAGGGGGGGTCAGTCAGATTCTCAAAAGCTATGTGTAGACAATCTCATAAACTAATTTGAATACTAATTAGCATACAAGCAGCTACAGTAGTGCAGTTGGTTCACCTAGACAGTAGCACTCCAGTCATGCACTGAGCTACAGTATCCTGCCAAATAGCATACCAGGGAGGAATAGAGTCTTTTCTCTCCATTATAGTCTCATTTGTCCACCCCATCATATCTGCACTCAGTCACTGCTGGACAAACCCTGGGCCAATGCGTGTGAAATTTTTCTTGCAGGGACATCCGGCATCCCTTTTATGGCTTCTTATTAATGGCTCTCTTCCCCGAGCTAGGAGTTCCATGCTGAAATTCTCAGTAAGACATCAGAGCTGGGAAATTCCACCTCCCTTCCCTCTGCTCATCCACCATTGTAGAAGTCAGAAAGGTCTGCGGAGAATTCAGAGGTGTGTCCTTCTGCCTAGAAGGTAAAGGGGACTGAGGATGGTAGCGGGAACCAAAGAATCAGGTGTCATTAGAAGATAATTGACTATGGAGAAATGGCCACTACCCCCCCAGGTGAAGCACAGGGCATTTTTCCATATCAATAAAGTCAATTATCAGAGGATGTCCGGTTCCTTGGTACCACCATTAACCTACATTGCTCTTATTAACCTTCCTGATGAAGACTCTTTCAAAAATAATTATATTAAAGTACAATTGTCTGTGAGTTTCCAGTGTGTCCCTGTTCCATTTCAGTACTTCTGTCGCATAAGATAATGAACACCTGATTGTCTGGCTACCTCATGGAGGTTTTTAATCAAGACTCATTTTCTTGGCTTTACTGCCAGTCTGGGGCCAATCCTCTGACTAGCAGGAAGCTCAGGGACACTCAAATATGAAGGAATTAAATGTAGGACAGGGAATTGAAAAATAGGCTATCTTAGAAGATGTCCTAAAAGAAGAAATACATTTAGTATCAGCTTGAAAGCTTCTAGAATCAGCCTGTATGTGAGGGAGTTTCTAGGTTGGGCTATTGGAGGTAGAAAAACCCATTCTAGATGTAAATAGCATCATTCTGCTTCACTGACTGGGGTCCTAGACTGACTAAATAAAAAGGAGAAAGTGAGCGGAGCACCAGCATCCATTTCTCCCTGCTTCCTGACTGTGGATACAATGTAACAGCTGCCTCATGCTCCCACCGCCATGCCTTCCCTGTTCTGATGGACTACACTCTACTGAGAGTCAGAATAAACCTTTCCTCCCTTAAGTTGCTTTCCTTAAGTATTTTGTCATAGCAGGAAGAACGGTAATTTAATACCATAAGCTGTAAGCTGTACTATAGGATCAAAGAGATACATGTGAACCCCGCCCTTGGCTGTCAGTCCTTAAAACCATGGTTCCCTTGAAGAACTTGAAGTTTCTCAAGGAATTTTATGATGGGCAAAGAAGGCTGAAGCTGGAGAAAGAGTTGTCTCTGGAAAGAGATTTCACAAGGATCTGCCAACTTGACATCAGTGATGGACTAGTCATCAGTGGACCACACCTTCATTAGAACTGCTTACCTATGTATACCTCTTGACCCTACCACAATTCTTCCTCTATTTCAACCTCAATCTCACATCAGTGCCCTGAATTGGGCTCACTGAACTCTTTTATCATTTCCTCTTTCAGATGTGGGTACACTTCCTCTGCTTTTCAGTGTTCATCATCTCTTTAATGGGCACGTTAGGACAGGTGAGAGAGCTTAACCTGTTGATAAAACCGAGAGGAGGCAGAGAGTAGTCCAGATGGCCCTGTGTACAAAGCCTTATAGAATTAAAACATGAAGAAAATCAATTGACAAAGAGGAAGACCACGAATGCCCCAGCTATGGACAACTGAATTGGTTTGTGGCCAAGTATCAGGTGAAGGTGACAAATGGATCACAATTGTAAAAAAAGCACAACTGGGCTAGATTTGAGATTCTAATGAGGCATAATAGGTGTAAAACTACATGTAACCTAAGTAATACATGGGAAGTAAAAGACATGAGTAAACCAAAGAGACCACACTAAGGTAATATTAAAACTCTCAAATTGCTGTATGATTGGGTTATCCAAACTGCTAAACTGTTAGCCTTCTCCAGCCTCCCTTAGAAATACAAGGTTGGTTTTGCTTGCTAACACTAACCCACGTGCCTAATTCTTTGTTTTGAGATGCAAGAACCTGGTTCCCTTTAAGCTGGGCCCCCTGTGTCAGAATGAACTACTACACAGGCTACAAAACCTGCAACAACCCTTCCCCTCTCCAGACACTGACAGGCTTCCTACTAGGGGCACTGCCTGCAAATCAGTAGCTAAGAGACTCCTAGGTGCCCAGAGTTCTTGCCTGGAGAGATGAGTGACACGTTGATGGACACCCATCATTTCCCCATCCCTTACCTGCCTCCAGTTGGCAAATCAGAGAGTATAGCTACAGGCTTGTGTTAGGAAACATCCCTTCCTTGGACAAGAAACCCTGACTCTGCCACAAAGACCTGACTCCTCTATGGAGATCCTGTCATGCTGCCTGCCTGTCCATGACATTAATAATTCTTCTGATAAAATCCTTACCCTCAACACTTCTTGTTGGTGTCCCTCTTGAACCTTGAACCTGAGCTCCAGTATCAAGAGGAAGTTGGTAGAATGGGGATAGAAAATGCTCAGTGCCTACATTAAGTGACAGTCCAAACCCGGAGCTGTATCCCTCCAATCCCCGCAAATGAAGAAGATGAGCTTACAGAGGACCAGCCATCATTCTCAAAGCCGTGCTGTTTCAGAAAGACAAGTTAATCTTCTGCTCAGAATGGACATCATGGAGGAAGGATGCCTTGGCTTACTAGTCTAGGTTTTCTTAGACTAGAGAGGGTCCCTTACTACAGCTGCCACTCACTTAAGCAACTAGTCAGGTATGGAACAAGTTTTTGAAAGTGCCTGCTGGCAACCGATCCCTGACTAATTCCCAAGTTCTTTCTATGTCGCTCCTGGAGCTTAGGGCGCAACAGGAGCAACCAACCAAAATTGTCTCCAGGGGTTTCCAGAGATATGGAGTAGAAATCGTAGGTTTGGAAGTATCAATAGTAGCTGATCTGGGCTTTCAGAGGACACCACTGGGAAGAAAAGAAAAGGAAATTCAGACAGTAACTCGATATACTTGAGAAGTCAAAAATCTCCCTGGGAGACACCAAGGGCCATACGGAAGGATATAAGATTTTAGTAATTGAGGGGGGGAGGTGTTAATCCATGCAAAAAAAAATCATGTGACAGGCACACAATAAAAGTTAACCTCTGGCTATGCTTTGGATAAATGTCCCCAAAGGCTGGTATATTAAAAACTTGCTCACCAGAGTGTGTCACTTTGAAGGGAGGAAAGGCCACTAGGAGAAAGTTAGGCAGGAATGAAGCTTGCTGCCACTTAGACTAGGCAGAAACAAGAATGAAAAGTGGGATGTTTTTTTAAGCAGTCAAGGGAAAGGATGTAACACATCCGGGGTCCATATGCTGTGCTGCTGCTGCAACGTCAAGGAGGCGGAGCAGGTTGTGGTAATGGGTGAGTTGAGTCTTTTTTTGCAGAGTGCACGCATGGAAAAAAGTCTGAAGGTATAAGCACATGTTCAGAAATGGAAAAAGAGGGCCATGCCTGTAGTGGTGCATACATGTAATCCCAGCATTTGGGAGACAAGAGGATCAAGAATTCAGGGCCATGTACTGGCTGTCTAGCTCACTGGCCTAGTATGCAGGAAGCCCAAGGTTTTATCCCGTGCATCAAATAAGTCACATATGGTTGTGCACAGCTGTAGTCCCAGCACTTGGAAAATCAAGGCAGGAATGCTTGGAATTCAAATCCAGCTTTGACTACAGAGCAAATATCAAGTCATTGTAGGCTATGTGAGAGCCTCAAAACAGAACAAAGCACAAATTTAAAAAATGGAGGGTTGGTTAGAAGAAAAGATCACCAGGGAGCGAGAGGGGTAGATGGTTATGAGATTGCTGTCAGTACCAGACACATGACTATCAGTTCTCAAATACGCATGTTTCAGAGGTTAGCGGCTCTGGAAGAATTAAGCTAAAATACAACAGGAGTGGGATCTTCGATGTTTCCTTTTCTTTTTTAGACATTTTTAAAAGTGGGAAATTAAATGCTTTCCAAACACACCACAAAATTCCAAAGCTTAGAGCAGCCACTGCTCATAACCACTGAGCCATGCTTCCAGCCCTATTTCCTGGTTTTTTTTTTATTTATAATAATTTCAATCATTAAGCCTAAAGTGTAGTGGTTTCTACTTGTGTTAGTTTCCATTATTGCAACAAAATACAAAACAGAAGGTCTTAAGGGAAAAAAAAAGATGAATTTTCTCTCCAGGTCAAAAGCATGGTGTCTAGAGCTTTCTGTCTATGGTGGTAGAAGCTTGCACGACATGTTCACATCTTGGGATGTCAGGAATCAGAGAGAATGGGAATGGAATTAGGGCTGGGCTACACCTCTCAAAGCCTCACCACCTGCCCCCCAGTGACCCATACCTAGCAGCTAACCTGTCTCCCGAAACAGCTGGGACCCCACTTTCAAAGATAGGAGTGGAAGTGGAAACACCTTAGAACTAAAAGATGACATTGCTCTAGTTAAACAATTTGATTGAGACCAATTTAACACTCGCCTAATTTGAAGTCCAGACATAGTTTAAAGTGGAAGTAAAGAAGAATATTATGGAAAGGATTTTATGTAGTTTACCTCACTATCAAGTTGGTTTAAAGGTATAAAAGTCAATTTTACGGGGGCTGGAGAGATGGCTCAGTGGTTAAGAGCACCCGGCTGCTCTTCCAGAGGTCATGAGTTCAATTCCCAGCAACCACATGGTGGTTCACAACCATCTGTAATGAGATCTGATGCCCTCTTCTGGTGTGTCTGAAGACAGCTACAGTGTACTTATATATAATAAATAAATAAATCTTAAAAAAAAAAAAACAAAAAAACCAAAAAGTCAATTTTAGGGGTCTTCCCTGGGAATTCAATGTTTTTCAGAAGTAAGACATTAAAAAAAGAAAAGATAATGCTAACCACAACCCAACCATACCCTAGCCAGACATCATTTAGACTCTAAGCAGACCCCTAACTAGACCCCAACCAGGCATCAACTAGGCCTCAATCAGAAAGCCACAAGGCCCAAAAAAGACCCCAACCAAATGCCAATAAGACCCCAACTATACATCAACAAGACCCATAGCAGATGACAGTCTCTGAATAGTCCCCGATCAGACTCTAACCATATCCCAACCACTTCCTAACCAGATCTAAACCAGTCCCAAACCAGACACAATCCAGACTCAAACAAGTTCTCTAGTCAGATATCAACCAACTATCAACCAGAACCCATCCTGACTGAAACCAGACTCGAACTATGCATCAACCAGAGCCCAATACACTGTAGTCAGACCCCCCACCAGACATCAACCTTCTAGCTATTGGTAAATCAAACTGAAGCTTCCAAATATCAAATGCACATTAGTTTAGTTTGCTGACTTAATCATTTTGCCAATAACCTGTCTTCCACCAGCCAAAGGAACATGTATTTAATATGATCATTAATAAGCCATCAACATATTCAATACCCCTGAGCAGATTGGGAAGGTTAACTGAATTCATCCGAGTATCTTCCTCATGAACAAACTTGGATTGTATGTCTATGCTAGGATATGGAAGAGCCAAGGTCAAGGTCAATGAATCCAATACCTTCCAAACAACCTAAATAGACACACAATTGGTTTCCCTCCCCGTCTCTATTTTAATTGTGGCATTTGATGCCACCACCACATTCTGATTCTGAGCCTTTCCCAACCATTAAATTGCTACATGTGAGGCTGTATTTTAATCTCTGATTCACTTAATTGCCTATGCTGTGCTCAAGATCCAAGACCACAATTACTGTTTCCATGGGAATAAGATTCGCAGTGGCTTTTCCATCCCCCCTCCATGCTCATCTGAATGTCACTTTCGTCTGCTCTCTTGGGTGTCCCTGTTTTCATGGAAGGTTCTTCATGACAAACCAAAAAAGCCTTACAAACGGGGCGATCAACCTAAATCATAGCCCTGGTTACCACCAACATGGCCAGTAGTCATGTCCATGTCCTTCTCTCTCATTTGCTCGCTCTCTCTCTCTCTCTCTCTCTCTCTCTCTCTCTCTCTCTCTCTCCGTGTGTGTGTGTTTGTGTGTGTGTGTATGTGTTCATACATGTTCACATGCATGTATATTTGTATACATATAGAACCAGAGGTCAAGCTTAGATGTCATTTCTCAGGTGCCATTCACCTTCTTTCGGTCTCTTTTCATTTTTCATTTTTAAGACCAGGAGTCTCCTTTTTTACCTGGAACTTGTCTGATTCAGCTAAACTAGCTGGCCAGAGATCTATCTGCCTGTCTTTTCCTCCCCAGCACTGTAATTACAAGTGTGTATCACCACACCTAGTGTTTTTATGCATGCTTGAAGGATAGATCTCAGGTTCTCACACTTGTACTTCAAGTGCCTCACTGCCTGAGCCATCTCCCCAGCCCAATCTCCTTTTTGGTTCCCAGAGCTCAATTGCCACAGAAAAAAAAGTATTAAAAATACCACTTCTCCTACCAGAGATAGACATCACAGTCCCCCCACAATGCTTCTGGTCTCTCAGATTAAAAACAAAAAAAAATGCTCAAAGTATAAGATAATCAATACCATTGAATGTCAAGAACGACTTTGCCCTTAGAATTCAGCCAAGGAAACTATTCTGGTTAACTCCAGCATCAGTTAACACTGCGATAAATACTAGTACTAGCCTTGAAGAGGTGGAATCTGGGAGATTATTTGAATGGGAAATGTCTAGATTTCTTACTTTTACAGAGGAGAGGATCAGAATGTAAAGTCATGCAGCACAACCTTGGGCCTGTGATGAGCTGGGCTATTTGGGGAAGAGTGACATAGTCTCTCCATCTTTGCTTATTTCTTAGTATGCTGGGGAAAGTGGTACTAGTTTGCCAAGGTCATGGTACAAGTCAGCCATGGCTGTTCTTGGGATGGATTTTGAGAGATTTATGGAGACCGTCCCTTGTAAAGACACATTCTCTCAGTAGTTTATATTCCTATGAGAACCACCACGGCACCAAGCACTGAAAAGACCATCTGCGTGATGTCAGATACTGGGACTGAAATCACAACCCCATTACTTAACTATAAAGCCAGGCAAGATGTGTCACCTTTCTGAGCTTTGACTTCCTGGCCTCCAGATGGGGCAAGGTTCAAGTCACCTTGCTGACCCAAAACATCACTACAAAGCAGGTGTTGACAAGCGTTTCTTTCTTTTTCTCCCTCTGGTCCCTCTCCTGACTCAGTTATGCATCTCTCTGTAACCCTGAAAGAATTACTTAACCTTTCTGGCTCTGAATTTCTCTCCCCATAAAACTAGAGGATTTGACAATACCCTCTTTGAATTTCCTTCCAACTCTCACATGCTACACTTCTGTTACTTTGAGCTGCCTCGTGGGATATGGTAATGGATTACATTCCACAGAAGACTTGGATATCATATTATGGGCTGTAACACAGCTTCCAGAAAACTCTCCTACTCTTCCCAGCAGAATTCCCCATTGTTCTGAACATAATGAATAATCCAGCATAACACATGCTGTATCTGAGTTCTATCAGTGACCACAGACTGTCACATTCCAGGGCCTGCCTGAGGCGACACTGGAAACCTGAACGATACTATCAATAGCTCCTCTTCCCTCTGCAGCGACTCCAGTCCAAGCAGATACACTGACTTCCATGGATGTCACAGACTAAGGTCAATGACAGTTTCTTTCCTTCCTATGATCATAGCAGCCTCAACATGCACCTTGATTTTGCTCCATTGCTTTGGGATTCAAAACGCTGCTGTCAAGCTTATACAATGATCTATGTAAAGTCTAATGCTTGCTTTAAACAATACAAAGGTGGCTGGCGAAAAAGCTCAGAGGTGGAGATGCTTGGTGCCTAACTTAATGGCCTGAAATCACTTTCTGGGAAACATTCACCATGGTGGAAGGAGAGAAACGACTTCTGAACTTTGTCCACTACACACACACACACACACACACACACACACACGTTTTTCTAAAAAAGAAACTCAGGCACACGAACATGGAGTGGGTAGAAAAGCCACGGTGACTCTTAGTCCTACAGCTTTCAAGAGCCCCAACCTCTTGCTATGAAAATGGAAACTAATGGCTTTGTCCAGCCACACGTTCAACTCACAACACAGCAGGCTCAGTGAGTTCAATGAAATAGAGCAGGGTGAGAAGCTGTTTTCCAATTGAATTACTATTAGAAGAGTGAGTCTCCATCTACAGAAAGACTTGTTGAGTCTACAGGGAGCAAGTACAAGACTGAAGAGTGTATGTATGAGCAGGTGGTGCACCGGGACCTCAAGGGTAGATGAATGATGCTTTGTAATACAGGGATACAATGCTGAGCAATTTCTGAGACCAGGTTATAACCTAGAGACCAAAATGAAAGTGGGAAGGAAAAGAATCCTGTCAGCTCATATACAGCTGAGTCTGGAGGTAGGATGGAGAGAATACCCCTTAATAAATATTCATATAAATTCATAGGTAGCAATGAATAGCCTAGTAGGGGCACCAGTGGAAGGGGAAGCCCTTGGCCCTACCAAGGCTGGACCCCAGTGAACATGATTGTTGGGGGGAAGGCCATAATGTAGGGAGGATGGGAAGGGGAACACCCACATAGATGGGGAGGGAAAGGGGTTAGGGGGATGTTGGCCTGGAAACGGGGACAGGGAATAACCTTTGAAATGTAAATAAGAAATACCCAATTTAATAAAGATGGAAAAAAATAAAACCAAAAAAACATTCATATAAGGAAGCAGAAAGAAGGAAAGAGCCTGTGGGCAAATGGGAGAGGGGTAAAACGCTGACTTCAGAACTTAACATGGCTGTGGTACTCATCAACTCATGGTAGCTATGGTTATTCACACATGGTCAGTTCCAGTCAACGTTCTAATATGAATGGAGGGGGGCTCCTGGTGTCCTACCCCTAAAAGAAAAGCTATTGACTGCTGTTGGCTTCTGAGAGATAGAGACCCATTCAGTGTGGGGGATATGGCCACTGATAGACTGTCCGTGTTTTAGTGCACATATAGGCATCAATGATTAGACTTGGGGTGTTTTAGTGGATGGCCACATACCCATAGGCATCGACGATTGGACTTGAGGAGGTTTTAATCACATCTAAAATTATACAGTGACTTTAGAAGGGAAATGGGGTGGGGACACTAGAGCGAGCTCAAGGAAGGGGGTGACAGATGCATATGTTCAATATACATTGAACAGAAATGCACGAATCTTTCAAAGGATAAAAATTTGTTAAAAAAATATTGATCTTATAATTGTAGTGTAAATTATTCTAACCACAATGGAAATCAGTATGGAGGTTCCAAAAAAAATAAAAGCCTAAAACCAGATCTACCATAGGACCCAAGTATGCCCCTCCAAAGGACTTCAAGTCAGCATATCACAGAGATACTTGCACATCAGTGTTTGGTGCTGTTTCATTTACAATAGCAAAGGCATATAATCAATCAGTAGGAGAATGTATTGGGAGATGTAGCACAGAGACAATATAACTTCTTTGTCAGCTCTAAGTGTCAGTGAGCGCCAGGTTCGTCAAGAGATTTTGTTAGGGGGTTGGGGATTTAGCTCGGTGGTAGAGCGCTTACCTAGGAAGCGCAAGGCCCTGGGTTCGGTCCCCAGCTCCGAAAAAAAGAACCAAAAAAAAGAGAGAGAGAGAGAGAGAGAGAGAGAGAGAGAGAGAGAGAGAGAGAGAGAGAGAGAGATTTTGGTATAGAAAAATAAGCCAGGGGACTGCAAAGATTGTTGAGTGGTTACTTCCCCTCCCTCCCACCCCACCCCCTCCCATAGGAAAGTCATTCACTGTTCAGGGGCTCTTGCAGAAGACTCTGGTCTTGTCCCCAACACCCACATGGTGGCTCACGACCATCTGCTGTTCCAGTTGCAGAGGACTCAGTACCTCTTCTGGCCTCCACAGGCACTGAATGCATTTGATACACTTACATATGTGTACATAAAACTCTCATACATATCAAATAAAAATAAATGTTAAAAACAAAATAAAAGAAGCAATAGAGGAAAAGATTGGATGTTGGACCTCTGGCCTCCACACATGTTCATAAGCATACATGAATTGCCATTAGAGTATCCACATGAGCATGTAGACCTATTATATAAACATATAAACTAAGAGGGAGAGAACCCATTTTTGTTCTCACTTCCTGTAAGACATTGTCTATTCTTTCCTACCCTCTTCAGTTATCTCCCCCACCACACACACACACACACACACACACACACACACACACACACACACGCACACTAGACTTGATCAAAGACTAGCAAAGACAACACATCCTTACATAGCTGAATTTTTCTTTCGTTTTACTCTGTGGGAAATCACTGAAGAATCAAATGTCTGATCCCTACAGGTACAGATTCTAGAGGCAGTAAAGTTCAGAGAGTCCAACTGTGAAGGTTAGTATGAACTGTCACCTTGACAAAACCTATAATCACATGGCAGGTGGGCATCTGGGCATGGAGGGGAGATTATATTGATTAGGTCGATTGATGTGGGAAGATCATTATTAATTATAAGCGAGACTTGGCTGTAGAGGTGGGGAGAGCAAGCTGAGTATGAATATGTAGATGGCTCTCTTCAGATTCAGAAGGTAATGTGACCAGCTGTCCAAGCCCCTGATGCCTAACTTTTCCCTATGATAGAGAATAATCTGAAATTGTGAAGCAAAATACTCTCTGTTTTTAAATCTGCTTTTGTTAGAGTACAGGAAAAGAAAAGACACCAAAACCTGTGGAAGTGAAAGAAGTGATCACGGGAACAAAACATGGTGGTTTGTGCCTTGAGATGCTGAGGCAGGAGGATAGGTGTGTACTTGAGGCCAGCTTGGCTCTCATAGCACACACCACTTCAGCCAGAACTGCAGGGAAAAATCATGTATCAGAAAACCAGAAAGAAAGAGAGAAAGAAAGAAAGAAAGAAAGAAAGAAAGAAAGAAAGAAAGAAAGAGAATGAAAGAAAGAAAGAGAGAGAGAGAAAGAAAGAAAGAAAGAGAGAATGAAAGAAAGAGGATGAAAGAAAGAGAGAGAATGAAAGAAAGAAAGAGAGAGAGAAAGAAAGAAAGAAAGAGAGAATGAAAGAAAGAAAGAGAGAGAATGAAAGAAAGAAAGAAAGAGAGAATGAAAGAAAGAAAGAAAGAAAGAAAGAAAGAAAGAAAGAAAGAAAGAAAGAAAGGGAAGAAGGAAGGAAGGAAGGAAGGGGGACTGAGGGATGGACAGAGGGAAGGAGGGAAGGAAGGAAGGAGGGAGGGGAAGGAGGAAGGAGGGAGGGAGGAAAGGACAGAAGGAAAGGGAGGAGAAGGATAGAAAAGAACATTAAGGAAATTGAAGGAAAAAGAAATGTTCATGAGAAAATTTAGAATTTTCCATAGTATCTAGATTGTGAGGCACCATTCTGCGGGCTTCAGGACTCAGAAATCCCCGGTGACATCCTGGCCGTGTTGGAAACTCCAGATTGGCATAGCTACATATTTTGCAAAAGTAGTTATCAGGGGGAATAGAATGGAGAGGAGAAAGGTGTGACACATTGTCATAGCTAATCTTTATTGTCAATTTGACTGGGTTTAGAATCAAAGAAATACCTCTGGGTGTGTGTCTGTAAGGGTGTTTTCAGAGAGGTTTAACAGAGGAGGGAACATTCTCCCTGGTGTGGGCAACACCATTCCATGGGCAGAGGTTGTAGGCTGATTGAAAAGGAAGAAGTGAGCTGAGAAAAATGGTCTTACCATCTAAGACATCTGCCACCATGCTTTCTCCACGGGATGGACTGCACCACCTCCAACCCTGTCCTTCCTTAAGTTAATCTGTCAGATATTATGTCACATCAAAGGACAAAAAAGCTATGAACTAGAAACAAATGGATACGGTCCTTATTTGTGTAACAGGGTCCCAGACCTTAGTGAGTCCCCAAGCCTTAGCATAACTGACTCCATGACAGAAGTGCTATTCAGGCTGCAAAACTCAGCACGTAGACAGCACCACCTGCTAAAACTAAACAAAAGCCTAGTCCATCAAAACCCGTATATTCTGGGAAAGTCTCAAAACGTACTCACCTTGTTTTTTAGCTTCTATAGTTCTGCTTCTGGCTACCTGCTCTTGTTAATTGAAGTATGTCAACCTGGAACACGGTCGTTTAGCTTAAAAGCTCACCTTGAGAAAGGCTTGGTGCTATACTGAGATGCTGAACGCCCATTGTAGTCACTGGCTGGCAAATGAAGGCTTTCTCTTGTCTTAAATTAAGACCATGTCCAAGCGGTCTTCTCTGGTGAACACCCCTCAACAATTAGGACCTCTATGATGAACAGTAACCTTGACTAAGCACTTGGAGTTACAGATGCATATGACCCACACATACTCTTATAAAATTCTATGCTTTGAAACCAGAAATATAGCTGCCTGCAGCACCGACAGCTTCCCAAAAAGATGGACAGTTGAGAACCCAGACAGCTGTCCTTTGGACCCAGTATAGCAGCAGCCACACAAGCATTGTTGCATTGTTTTATATTTATTTATCCACTTTTAATTGTGTTCTTGAAATGACCAAGGCTATGTGACATTATAAAGAAGAGAAGCACACATTGATCTCACTTGTAGGGATTCAAGGGCAACCCATGGCATGGTTCAGGTGTTTTGAAGAACTCACATGGTGGCATCAGAGATCACATGTCAAAACAGGAAGCTGGGGTGACATTCGGGAATAGAGCTTGCTCTTACAACAACCCCCCCTGACGGGGGCCTCCTTAATCTTTTCTCATGGTAGCTTCCCAGTGATGTAAAGGCGTATTACCCAGCCCTACCCGTGTGTGTGTGTGTGTGTGTGTGTGTGTGTGTGTGTGTGTGTGTGTGCACATGTACATTTTTGTACAAGTGCCTGCATGTGCATATGGGGGCCAAAAGTCAACATCAGATGTCTTCTTCAACTATTTTCCTCCATGTCTTTTGAGACAGAGGAAATTCACCAAGTCGGTTACGCTGGTTAGCCACCAAGCACTAACAATCTTCTCCTCTCTTCCTCTCCAGTTCTGGGATTATAGGTATGTATGCACCACCAATGACTAGTTTTTACAATGGGTCCTGGGATTTGGACTCAGGTTTTCACACTTGGTACTTTTTCCAACTGAGCCTTCTCCTCAGCCCCAGGTTCTACCTCTTAAAGGTCCCACTACCTCTCAATATCATCACACAAACTCCCCACCGAGGTCCTAACCCATCAACTTTAAATCACAGTGGCTTCTTCTTTTCTATTTGTTTCTATTTCCAAAAGGAAGCATTGTTTGTAAACAAGAGAAGCAATGCAGCAAATGGACTTTTGTCTGCTTTTCTGTGTTATTGAACCTCAACATATGTCGAACATCTACCAGACATAAAAGGCTTCCTTATTCCTGAAACTGGCTTCATTGGTACTAACCGCCACTCTGGAAGTGGGGTTCGAAAAGCTTCCATCCTCCGTCCCTACAGTAGATGAAGCAAATGCTTACAGAAGCACCACGGCAGCTTCTCAATGGGGTGAAAGGTCAAACACAGATAGCTATCCACTGGGCTCAGAGTAGCAGCAGCCACACAAGCCCTGGGCACCGCTTTTTGCTGACTTTCATTAATCTCTCCAGGGCCCTCGAGAGGTCAGAGATGTTTACACAGCAGAGGAAGTTGAACTTGCTCACCAGGCTGGCTCAGCTAATCTGTTCCCTAAGGGCTGCAGGTTTCCTCCACCATGGCTAAACCGCCAGGTGAGGGAGAGGTGGATTGCAAAGGTATGCAAATATTTGGCTTCATCCACGATCAAATATATCATTTTTCCCCTTTCCCTGAGCTTAAAAAAAAAAGAAAATACAGCAAAGCCCCAGGAACTGCCTGGGAGCAAAGAATTTTGCATATGAAGCATACTTTGCTTTAAAGAAAGTGCAAGGCTGGAAGAAAAGTTAATTTTATGCACAAAACAATTACAACAGGGATTTCAAAACTTTGCTCTTCTGGTAACAGATAGTGATGGTTGTTTTGATTGTCACTTGACAGAATCAAGAATCCCGTGAGGAACTAGGCTGCCTTCATTACATTCATTGAGATGGGAAGACCCATCTACTATGGGTGTCATTGTTCCTTGGTTTGGCATCCTGAACTGTATAACAGAGGAAAAGAGATAGTCAACATAGGACATTTGTCTTTCTATGCTTCTTGGTTATGTAAGTGACATAAGCAGTACTTCAAGCCTTCGCTGCCTTGGCATCCCCTCCACAAGGACGGTACCTTGAAATGTGAGCTATAATAATCCCTTTCTTTCCTTGAGTTGTTTCTGTCAGGGCATTTCCTTATAGCAGCAGAACAGAAACTAAGACATACGTCTTCTCAGTACATGTTGACCTAGGCCCAGCACCAGGCAATATATAGAAATAAATTATCTTTGTATGAAGAGGGAAAAAAAGTCTACTTTTCCAAACTTCTTTCCCACAATTCTTTGGACTCCTGTCTGCTGAATAAAGAAGCAGCTCTATACCTTTGTATTTTCCAGAAATTTCTGTATCTTCCAATTATTAGCCATCACTACAGTACAGACTTATCTCTTTCCCAAGATAAGACAATAGAGCTGCTTGGTCTACATCACTTGGGGAGAGCCAGAGGTAGCCTTGTTATGCTTCCTGTGTGATAGCTCATATTTCAGAAACTATTCTGAGGCTGGTAAATTACAGGTCACACTTGAGCAACACAAAAAACGTTTATCCCATTGTTTTGTGGAGTTTTCATTTAGCAATTTGTGTGTGTATGTGTGTGTGTGTGTATGTGTGTGTGTGCGTGTGTGTGTGTTCATTCCTGTGCAAGTGTATAATATATACAAGTGTTTATACAACTTGCATAAATGCACATGGAGGTCAGAGGTCAATATCAGATGACTCTCCCGGTTGCTTTCTCCTCATTTTTTGAGGCAAAGTCTCTCCCTGAGTTAGATTGAATACCCATAGAGGTCTAGGGCTCTGTGCCTCCGCTCCTCTTGTGTGGGAATTACAGCTTGCCTCTTTTTCACAGTTGCTGGGCAACTGAACTCAAATCTTTATAACTGTGCAGCAAGCACTTTACTGCCTGAGCCATCTCCCCAGCTCCTGTCTAATCTTATTTTTTCTCTTTTTTAAATTGCATTTTTATTTACATTTTAAATGTTATCCCATCTCCTGGTTTCCCCTCCAGAAACCCACTATCTCACCCCCAACACTTTAAAAAAAAAAAGACTTGCCCATGATACTCCATGCCGTTGCCCATTTGGTGTAACTTTTGCCTGAGTGGGTGAGGACATTTAGGATACAGTCTTCTCGTTCTGCTTCATAGTACAGAGGCAAGGGCTTTGTTAGAGTCAAAGTGCCCCCCGCCCTTTTTTTAAAAAATCTCAGTTTTGCCTTTATATTTGGGGAAATGTATAGCTCTAGCCTGCTCCATATTTTTTCACATCCTCTTCATCCTGGACACTCTTCAAGAAAGAAATGACGACACACATTCTAAAGACACTTCATATCCATGTTTACTATGTGTTATTCACAGTAGCCAAGGTATGGAGCCAGTGTATAAGTCCATCAACAAGAACTAGAATAAAAATGTGATATACATATACACACACAATGGGTTTTATTCAGCTATAAAGAACGAAATCGTGTTATTTGCAGGAAAAGGAATAGAAATGGAAGCCATCATAAAAAAATGAAACAAACCAGACTCTGAAAGATAACTATCACATTTTTCCTTTATATGTGAAATATGAACTTAAATTCATATTTCCTCATTCCTCTCCCATACCAGTAAGTCATCCATCCATCCACATATCCATGGATCTATCCATCCATCTCCATCCATCCATCCATCCATCCATCCACCCACCCAGCCAGTCAGCAACCCAGCCAGCTATCTATCCAGTCAGCTACTCATCCATTTATCCACCTGCATTTATCCATCTACATACACATAAGCCCTACCTACCCTTTCACCACCACATGTTACTATCAACTCATTCATTCAGTGATGCATCACAATCTGTTCCTCACCCATCATCCATATTTTTCCATCCACTTACTTACCTACCTACTTATCCATCATTTACATATCCACACCAACATAGACCTGCCCATCCATTCATCTACTCATTTATAAGTCTACCCCAAATCCTCATTTCATCCACCTATCCATCTACCTATACACTTCCCCTACCTTTCCATCCATTTACACATCTGCCCTTCTATCCACACTCACATTCACCCACCCATCCATTCAATCACCTACCCTCACCCTCCCACCTTTCCCTATACACTCATCCATTCATCGACTTTATCTGGTTCTTCAAAGTTCTGTAGTTTTGTTCAGTGATTTCTAGTTTCCAGCCCCCAAATCTTCCATTAAATAAGTGAGATAAATGAGGCCCAGAGGAGTTCAGTTGCTTGTTCTAATTTATGAAACTGCCTTATCTTCTTAGATAAAAACAGAAGCTCACTGAGGGCTTGAATCATACCCCTGAAGAAATTAGCATAAAGCTTTGCAATTAATGAATAAATGATAAATATCAGGATGGATTAATGGTTACCCTAAAGCTAATATCTCCATAGTCACCCTCAAATGGAGACAGGCAAACCCGTTGAAGGAAAAGTTAACGGCAATAAAAAAACAATTAACAATCATTTAATGAGTATCACTAGCTAAAAGCTGTGCCGAGTTCTTTTCATAAATGACTTTTGATTCTCCTAATACCCCTATGAAATGGATTATAATAAGTATAATTAGCCCAATAATAATAATCAGCCACATTTAATAAAGGAAACTGAGAGTTTGTGCTGTGAAATCACCTGCCCTGGGTCACACGGGGAGAATGCAGCTGGAACCCACGTCTGTGTGTTCTGCACACACCTGCTTTCTGGAACCGCATTCCAAGACTTCTTGTGGGTGATGAGAAGATGGTGCCAAGCCAGAAATGCAGTTTATACCTGTGTCTCTGACTCTCAAAATAATGATTTGCTTAGTTTCTGTCCATATGTTATTCTGGAAGTCTGATCAAACACCAGAGCCAGCAGGATGTGGGATAGGCTCAGACAGCTAGGATTTGATCTGGAAGTTTCACAAGGCAAAGCTAACTCAGGTCACCAGCCACTGATGTAACCAACCTTCCAATAACCCCCATTTCATCATGGACTTTGGGGATGACAAGTCTTCCACCAGAGATTATGCTCAGGACCATTCAGTAGATGCTGGAGAATCCAAAGTGGTTCAACCTCAATGTGGTGACTACTCCCCTAGATACCATAATGGAGCATTAGAGGGTAAGATTACAAATTATAAAAAAGGACAATGAAGATAGTATGGATGGATAACTGGGTGGTAGGTGGGTGAATGAGTAGATAGATGGACATAGGGGGCTGGCTGATTGATGGGTGGAATGATGAGAGAATGCTTGGATGGGTATGCAAGTATGTGAGTGGGTGGACAGATGCATGGATGGGTGGATGGATGGATGGATAGATGGATGGATGAATAGATGGATGATGAATGAGTACACATGATTATATGGAAGATGCGTGGACAGATGGAAGGGTGGGTGGGTAAATTAATGGATGGATGGATGGATGGATGGATGGATGGATGGATAGATGGATAAATAGATCAATGGGTGGATGGGTAGATGGATGGCTAGGTGTAGTTCAGGCTACTCTTGAACTCATATTGAACAGTTTCAGCTACTGTGATGATTGCTTTGCATGTCCATCCAGCCTTCATAGCTTTACATTCTACTAGTGGTCAAAACTCAGGCGAAATTTAACCACACCTACACTAAACAGTACAGGTGTTTTTCTGCTGCTATTACCGAAGCAACACCATGGGCCAACCAATCCCACAGGATTAACATTGCTTTTGGTATTGTGAGTCATCTGCAGGTGATTTAAAGAACCAAGGATATATGCAAACACTGTGCAAGTTTGTATAAAAGGCTTGAGGGTCACAGAATTTGGTATCTACAGGGAGAAAATCTGACCCCTTGAGAGGTCAGACTTGACAACTATCCAATTCACCAAGATCCAGCATCACATCCCATTTCACACATTTTACACCTTTTGCTCAGAGCCATTGTGGTAGTTTTAATGAGAAATGTCCCCCATTGGCTCATGTCTTTGTACACCGTGTTTCCAGTAGGTGGTGCTATTTGGGGACATTTGAGGACCTTTAGGAAGAAGGGTAGCATGTCACAGGGGTGATTAAGCTATGTAACAGATGCCACTCTTTCCCTAGTTATGGAGGGGTTGAGGCTTAGTTAATCTGTCACTTGTGCAAGGTAATGTGGATTGTAAACTATAAAACTGTAAGCCAAACAAACTTCTCTGATAATTTTATTATCACAGGGGCTTTGCCATAGGCTATGGTGAGCTGGCTAGATTATTATTGTGCTCAAAGTCCTAGTACATGAAGGGTCTAGCTCTTTTAACAACTCTCAAATACTCAACAGAATACTCAGATCCTGGATCCTTCACAGGGTTTCTTATCCTGTTCTGATTAGACTATAGCTTACTGACATCCTCAGATGGGCCCAAGTAAAAGCAGGCTACTCTGTCCCATAGATAAGGTAGACGATGCACCACCTCCCCAGACAGGCATTCTGCCCCTATTAATACAACTAGAAAAGCCTGCTCTGGACTCAATCACTCTGCAGCTGGCATTGTGCTTGACGTTTTGTGGAGTCAGCTCATCCATCAAGGACAAACATGTTGACACGTCTCTGAGTGACATCCAACCTCTCTGTAGAACTGGACAGGAAGATTAGACCCCGAAAGGCTGTTCTGAGATGCACCCTGACAGTAGTAGGTTAGAAATCAATTCCAATCTCTCCCTTATTATTTCAGGGTGACTCAGTCCCTAGATAGCACCAGCCTCATTTGCAAAGAAAATGACATATGCCCTGACCCTTCATGTGTTCACTGTGTGCCCCCTTTCCCTTGCTAATTCAATTTCTTCTTCTCAGTGAGAGTTACCTGTTCCCCCCTTGAGCCCTCCTTTGGGTCTGTAGATTGTAGCATGGCTATCTTTTACTTTAGAGCCAATATCCACTTGTAAGTGAGTACATACCATATTTGTCTGTCTGGGTCTGGGTTACCTCACTCAGGATGATCTATTCTAGTTCCATCCATTTGCCTGCAAATCTCATGGTGTCACTGTTTTTAATAGCTGAGTAATATTCCATCGTGCAAATGTCACCATCCCTGATTTCAAGCTACACTCCAGAGCAACGGTAATAAAAATAATAAAAACAGTATTGGCATTAAAACAGACAGGCTGATCAATGGAATCAAATTTAAGACCCAGATGTAAATCCACATACCTATGGACACTTAATTTTGACAAAGAACCCAAAATTATAAAACTGAAAAAAAAAAAACAAAACAAAACAAAGCTTCTTCAACAAATGATGCTGGTCTAACTGAATGTCTGCATGTGAAAAATGCAAATAGATCTATATCTATTACCCTGCATAAAACTCAAGTCCACTTCAAAGGCCTCAACATGAAACTAAATACACTAAACTTGATTGAAAAGAAATTTGGGGATGGCCTTGACTGCACTGGCATAGCATAGGAGACAACTTCCTGGATAGAGCACCAATCATCCAGGCATTAAGATCATCCATTAAAAATGAGACCTCACGAAACTGAAAAGCTACTGTAAGGCAAAGGACATCCACCATCAAAAGGACAAATTGGCAGTCTACAGAGTGGGAAAACATCTTCACCAACCCCATATTCAACAGAGGGCTGATAATCAAAATATTTAAAGAACTCAAGAAACTAGACATTAACAAACCAAATAATCCAATTTTTAAAATAGGGTAGAGAGCTAAACCGAGAATTCTTAACAGAGGAATCTCTAATGGCCAAGACACACTTAAAGAAATGGTCCACCTCTTTAGTCACCAGGGAAATGCAAACAAAAAAGACTGAGATTATCTTACACCTATCAGAATGGCTAAAATAAAAAACTCAAGCAATAGCTTGTGCTGGTAAAGATATGAAGCAGTGGGAACAGGCCTCCATTGTTGGTGAGAGTGCAAATTTGTACAGCCATTTGGAAATCAATTTGGTGGTTTACCTCAAGATCCAGCTACAGCACTCCTGTATATTCCCAAAAGGTGTCCCACTATACCTCAAGGACATTTGTTCAACTCTGTTCATAGTAGCGTTATTCATAATAGCCAGAAATTGGAAACAACCTAGATGTCTCTCAGCTGAAGAATAGATAAAGAAAGGGGCTGTAGAAGTTTTAAGAGGTAGAGCCTAGTCAAAAGTCATTGAGGAGGTGAGTTTTCCTGTCATGCTCTCTCTGCTCCCTGGTCTAGCCCTCAGAAGAGGACTTCTTATCACCATGAAGATGCTGTGCTATACCTTCCCTACCACCCTGACATGCACTTTCTGAAACTATGAGCCAAAATAAACCTTCCTTCCCCTAAGTTATTTCTGTCTGGCATTTTGACACAGTAGTGAGAAAAGCTAATTTAATTTCCCAACAGTTCCCAACTGGTGATAAACTTTTAATGTACGGGTCTTTGGGGGACAATGAAGATCCAGGGTACAGGAGAGATATCTCAGGAGAGGGTATTTGTGTGTGTGTGTGTGTGTGTGTGTGTGTGTGTGTGTGTGTGTGTGTGTGTGTGTAGTGTATGTGTGTGAGAGAAAGAGAGGGGAAAAGAGAGACAGAGACAAAGACAGAGATCTAGGCAGTTTTCGATAACCTCTGAATATCAGTTCAGAGCCACATTGTAGCCTACAAAGTGAGCCATTTTTACAGTGAAACCTCAGCCCTCTGGCTCCCACCCCCACATAGAGGATGCAGCCCAGAGAACTGGAGTCACCAGTTGCAAACATCTTTCTCAAAGTTCTCCAACTCTCGGCGTCCATGACTAAAGTTGACGTCAGGAACAACCCTTCTGAATTAACTTGATGAGTACTCTACAACTCCTGCTATCAAATGATGCTCATTTAAAGTCACAGTTTTAATAACATGTGTTTTGACCAATAGCCGCTTTTCTGCTCTCCGCCTGGTTCCCTTTTGTGGAAGTAGGAACAGATGACAGTGGTTTCTTTTGTGTGTCTGCGTGTGTTCATATGTATGTGCACACATGTGTGTGCAGGTGGATGCCCATTCATGTGAAGCTAGAGGTCACCCTTAGGTATCAATTCTCAAATTTTATCTACCATGTTTGTTTGTTTTTTATTATTATTGTATGGTTTTGGATTTTGGTTTTGTTTGTTTCTTTGTCTGTTTGTTTGTTTGTTTGGTTGGTTGGTTGGTTGTTTGGTTGTTTGGTTGTTTGGTTGTTTGGTTGGTTGGTTAGTTGGTTGGTTGCTTTTGAGGCAGTGTATCTCTGTTGGCCTAGAGCTCAACAAGTAACACTAGGCTTGGTTGGCTAGCAAGCTGCAGTGATCCCTGAGATTGCCCTGTCTCTGGATTCCCAGTGCTGGGATTACAGGTATGAACTACTATTCCCAGATTTGGTTCGTTGTTGCTGCTGTTGTTGTTTTACTTTGGTTTCAGGGATCAGATTCAGGTCATGTGTTTGCAAAGAAGGGCTTTACTGACTAAGCCATCTCTACTCTCCAGCCTTCACACTGATGAATCATTTTGTTCACTCTCTTACTTTGGAAACACACACACAGCACTTATTCACACACATGCATACATAACACACACACTTACATACACACACACACACACACACACACACACACACACACACACAACTTTAAAACAAAGACCTGCAGACTGACCTTTTATTGGGCAGCATCCTCAGGATCTGCACCTAAAACAATGCAGAAATAGAAACCAATTCCATGCATTTTGATATCCATTGAGGCAGAATGAGAAACCCCCCCCCCCAAAAAAAATCACTGCCCTCTTCTTACCCAGCGAGCCACTCCGAAGCAGTATGCTAAGGCTTTCATTACTTCCATAGTCCCTGTGACGTCTCTAGCCTGCATCACTGCCATTACCTCCCAATGACTCCACCCACATCTGCCCTTGCTGCTAAACTATACTCAGTCACACTCTGAGGTCATTCCAAAGAAAAATCAATGTGCTTTGAACCCACAGTGGCATCATGGCATCTCATTGCACTGAAAATAGATTCCAAAATCCTTGCCAGAGTGATTTCAATACCCGTGGCTCTTCTGGTTTGCACACATTCATATGTGCACGTGAGCACACACACACACACACACACACACACACACACAAACTTCAGACGCACAAGCAAGACATACGCATCCACATACATAGACATATACATCCTCACACAGAGAGAAAGAATTTGAAGATGTGGACAGGGGAGCCAAGGGAGATATGCATTTTCTAAGATGATACATGTTTGGAATAGTTGAGCTGGCTAACTCTGACCTTCACATACTTTATTTGGTTCTCTCTGTCTGAGGAGGTCTCTGGAGACTCGACAGAATTCTATTAATGTGTAAAACATGACTCTGCTCATTCATGGAGGATGGTGTTATTATATCTATGAACTTGAAAGTAGGAGAAGGTCAGCCAGACCGGCTAGTGCAGGCCTATGATACCAGTCACTTGGAAAGTAGGAGGGCTGCAGGTTCAAGCCCTGCCTGGGCTGCATGGTGACTCTGATGGCCAGCCTGGGCAACTTAGTGAAACCCTCTCTCAAAATAAGAAATAGAGCGAGGGCTGGAAGTGTGGTTCAGGAACAGACTGATTGCCTAGAATTCCCCAGTGAGGGAATGGGATGGATATAGTTCAGCAACAAGGTGCCTATATAGATTTTCCCAATGAAGTGTCTAGGACAAGATTTGGAACAGAATGCTAGCCATTACTTCCAGTAAGGAATGGGGGTGTGGCTCAGCAGTCCAGCACTTGCTTAGCATATATAAGACCTTGAGCCCCATATATATTTTTGTGAAGAGAGAGAGGAAGAGAAGAGAGAGCAGTCTTAAGTGACACTGTAAGAAAGTCACCTGACTGTTCTGTGATGACGAGGTACCCATCTAAGGCCTTCCAAACTGCTCAATCTCAGCAGGCTCCAAGCTTGGTTCCTTGGATGCACGCCACTGATATGCCATCATCATATAGAGTTGGGTCCCTTACCCCACATACCCTGCCCTGCCAGCAGGTGTATGTGGCATGCAGCAGAGTCCAGATGCACATGGAGAACAAATTCTTCTCACGGAGACATCAGCAGCGTGACTAAGTTCCCTCTTGGCGTCATCTTCCCCTTTGGGGTATATACTCAGGCAGATGCTCAACTCCCACGTGGCAGAGATGTTGTGGAAATAATTAACTCTTCAAGTAGAGGGTTAAACTGGGCCATCTCCCCGGAAGCATCACATTGCTCACAGTAATGACAGCTTTGGAAAGTGCAGCAAAATGCCTGTGGAGGCTTACTCATTACGCATGCGGATTTTAACCAAAGTCCATGTTAGAATTCCTTGGCTTAAAAAGATATTTTTCAAGATGAAGGTATCTGGAACCGACTGGAAATGTATAGAATTGGCCAAGTTTGGTGGAACAACCCTCCCTATAAACCTAGAACTTAAGGGACTGAGGCAGGAGAATTGGGGGTTTCAGACAAGCTTGGGCTACATAATGAGACCCAGTCTCAAAAAAAGCATAAATTAAAAGAAAGACCAGTCCACGCCACAACTTAGATGCATATGTAAAATGCACATGAAACAGTAAGAATAGATAAACTCATAGAAAGCAAATGACTCATTGCCTGGAGCTCAGGGATGGGGAGAATTAAATAGACAGCTTGGTGGAGGCGGAGTTTCCTCTTGGGGTGAATGAAATGCTTTTGTTTTGTTATTTCGAATTGTGTGTGTGTGTGTGTGTGTGTGTGTGTGTGTGTGTGTGTGTGTGCGTGCGCGCGCGCGCGCGCGCGCATGTGCGCACATGAGTCCACAGATGTGGGTGTCAATAGAGGCCAAAGGACTGCATCCCCTAGAGCCAAAGTTACAGGTAATTGTAGTCACCTGGTGTGAATGCTAGGGACCGAGTTTGGGGTCTTGTGCAACAGCAATGACGTACATTCATCATCAGTAACCCATCTCTCCAGCCCGGAAAATGTTTTCAAAACAAACAAAAGTGATCACTTTATGGCATTTCATCATATCAAAGATAGTGATTAACATTTTCAAGTGGTTCTTTATATCACATGATGCTCATGCCAATTAAGATTTCTATTAAGGAGAGGAAAAATAACTGATTGTGTGGTGTACACCCGTAATCCCAGCACTCATGAATTTGAAGTGAGAGAATTGCCACTGTGAGGCCAGCCTGGGCTACATGATGAGACCCTGTTATAAAGGAATAAAAAGATGAAAAAAAAAAAGAACATTACTGAGTCAAAATCTGTAAGAATAAATGAGGGATATAAAGACATAAAGACCGTGTCTTTGAAAACAGTCACCAAATAATGTTAAAAAGAATTTTCCATGTGTGTTTGTTGTGTCCATGTATGCATTGTTTAGCAGGTATGTAAACACGTATGTATGACTGCATGTGTACATACGTGTGCATCCACAGGGAGGCCCAAGGCCTGAAGTAGGGAATAATTTTTAATTCCCTCTTCTATCTTATTCTTTGAAACAGGGTCTTAATCCTAGAACTTCTATGTATGGTTCATTTAGTTAGCCGGATTATTCTAGTGATCATATCTTTTTCTCTTGGGGCTAGAATTACAGGCGGGCCAGGATGCTGTCCATTTAAATGGTCTTCTGGTGATTCAAGTTTTGTCTTTATGCTTGTATGGCAAGCACTTTAGCCACTGAGCCGTCTCCCCAGTCCCTCACACCTAGTGACATTTAAAGGCATCCATGTCTAAGAACTACATTGAAAATGGACCCTGCTGGTAGCCTAAGTTGGCTACCTGCAACCCAAACTCTGCTAGTCTAGCCAAGCCCCTCCCCAACCCAAACAAGAAGTTTACAGTAGAAAATTACCAATAGCCAAGTTGGCCTGGTGACCTGCAGATGTGGCAAAATCATGAGCCCGTAAAATAAACAGGATATAAAATGTAGAGAGGTGTCCACCCGGACTTTTCTGAGAAAAATGTGAACATAAGCTATAGAGAGAAAGAGAAGTAAGACATAGTTTCTTACAAGATTGGAACTCCTGATTACTCAGGCAGTGAAGAAGGGGAGAAGGGGGCCTCTTCATGACAGTCACATAAACTGTCTCCTTTCACAGCAGAACCTCCAGAGGTGGAAAAGTTTTTATTATTAAGTGAGGATCCTAGCTCCTCACATTGGCTCACCTTCTGCTCTGGTTTGGATGTGAAGCGCTCCCCCACCTGCCATGGGTTCCTGTGTTTGAACACTTGGTCCTCAGTCAGTAGTGCTGATGTTGAGGAAGACTGTAGAATCTTTGATAGGTAGGGCCCAGCTGGTTATTAAAGAAAGCCTTCAAGGCTTTAGCCCCACCCACACTTCTTGCCTGAGCCCTCTACTTCCTATCTGGTGGCACGTAAGAAGCTGTTCTGCAAGTTGCAACCACCCTGACCATGCTACCCAAAGTGACATGACTTCCCACCTGCGATGAACTGGATTCCTTGCCCTGTTAAGTCAAAATAAACTTCTTGAAGTTGCTTCTGCTGGGAGTCAGTCAGAGCAAGGAGAAATTGGTATGCCTTCCCCCCAGACCCTGGCATTTCCCGCCACCTTATGCCACTCTCCTAAACACATGGATCCCACAGTTGCTGGCAAAGGCTTTCAAGAAAGGACACACTAATGGTGTGTGCAAATTTCTCCCATCTCCACTATTGTTCACCCATATTATATGCTCATGCACTCATTTGTGTGTACATGAGTGCGCACGCGCGCGCGCGCGCGCACACACACACACACACACACACGCACGCACGCACGCGCGCACACACACACACACACACACACACACACACACACACACACACCAGAGAGAGAGAATAAACAAGGTCATCCTTGTTCAAACCAGAGTAGAAATTTCACTTCTGGAAATCAGATGGACTGGAAGAGAAGAAGGAGGAGAAGGAGGAGAAGGAGGAGAAGAAGAAAGAGGAGGAGGAGGAGGAGGAGGAGGAGGAGGAGGAGGAGGAGGAGGAGGAGGAGGAGGAGGAGGAGGAGGAGGAACAAGAACAAGAACAACAAGAACAAGAACAAAAAAAAGCAAGAAGATCAACAAGAACAAGAACAAGAACAAGAACAAGAACAAGAACAAGAACAAGAACAAGAACAAGAACAAGAACAAGAACAAGAACAAGAACAAGAACAAGAAAGAACAAGAACAAGAACAAGAACAAGCGAACAGAAACTGACCAGTATGAGCTGGAGTGTGTAAGGTATTCGTCATACAAGTATGGCGACCTAAGTCCAAATCCCCAGAACCCATGTAATGCCAGATATAGGAATACATAGCACATGTTTATAATCCCAGAGATCCTAGGTGGGCAACATAGACAGGAAGTATCCATAAGCTAATGGTAAACAAGAATTCATGTAAGAAACAAAGTAGAAAATGAACACTAATACCCAAGGTTGTCCACTGACCTCCATATGGATGCTAACACACTAACACAGATAATGTTGTGGTCTTAATATGAAATTGTCTTTCACTGACTCACATGTTTGAATAGGTGTTCCCTAACAGGTGATGTTCTTTGGGAAGGTTATGAAACCTTTAGTGTCGAGCTTTGCTGGAGGAAATATGTCACTGGGCATTGGGCCTTGAGGTTACATAGCCTGGTCCTGTTCTCATGTCTTGTTTACTTCTGCTTTCTATGTGGATGCGGTATGACCAGGAACCGTACTGCTCATCCTACCATGCTTCCCTTGCCTGTTATCATGTCTTCTGTGCCATGATAGACTTTTTCCCTCTGGAAATATAAATCTAAACAGGTCCTTTCTGTCCTAGTTTGCTTTCTGCTGTGGTATTTTATCACAGCAGCAGCAAAGAGGGGAATACACAAGGATAAGCATGTGCCCACAGAGAAGAGCAACCCAACCGTAGAAATGTACTGCAAGAGTCCCACCTCTGTGATAAGACACCCTGGATCAAGCACACAAAGATAAAAGAGAATTAATAAAAGAGTAAATGAATATGATATGAGGAAACAGAATCTCATATGACACCAGGGTGAGAAGACGGTACAATTCCTGCTTGAGTCTCTTACAGTTCTTGTCACCACACGTTTTCTAACTTATTTTCTCAATCTACTTATTTAGAATGATCTCACTTTTCAATCAGTTGCTGCCCAAGTTATCCCAATGTCCACCATCACATAGTCCATACGTACATCTTGTAATGGGACCAATTTTTTTCTCCCTGGGACTTAGTTCTGTCTGGCACGCACTTTGCATGATGACTTGTCTTCACTTTAATGGCTGTGTGGAATACAGTCTTTCCACAGTGACTGTCACGAGAATGCAGGTGGTGAGTCACCTAGAAACAAGGCCAGACGGTGACAGAACATCACAGCAAAGGAGACGAAAGTAATCAGAGAAATGAATAGAAGTATGGAGTCCAACTCTCATCTCTGTTAATGTGATAAATCACTCTGACCACAAGCAACATAGGGCAAAAAGGGGTCGACTCAGCTTTGAGGGAAGTCAGGGCAGGAAACGTGAAGGAATGCTGCTTGTTGGCTCACATGCTAGCTCAGGCTTAGCTAGCTCTCTTTTTAAAACATCTTTATTATTATTTTCAATTAGATGTGTGTGTGTGTGTGTGTGTGTGTGTGTGTGTGTGTGTGTGTATGTGTGAAGCCTTGGGTTGCATCCCCAGTACCAAATAAACCAGGCATGGTGGTACAAAGCTGTAATCTCAGCACTCAAGAGGTAGAGGCGGGAAGATCAGGAATTCAAGGTCATCCTTGGCTACATGTCTACTTAGATGCCATCCCTGGCTACCCGAGACTTTGCCTTAGAACAAACAATGAAGATTATCCTGTATTGCTCTGAAAAGCTGTGTGTAGTTACCAGTGTGAATTTCCACATCCAGCTAGAAACTTATTGCTACTGGAATAACAAACAACCTTCGTCACTCAGAAAGCTGAAGTAGAAGGTTCACTCTGAGGTCAAGGCCAACCTTGGGCCTTCAAGGTAAGTGCTAGACCAGCCTGGGCTAGATTGAGGCTTTGCCTAGCAACAAACAAAACTTATACGAGACTGATTCTTGTCTAAGAAATATGGCTTCCCGTGGGTCTGGTAGCTGAGTGCGATGAAGCCCAGAAGCTGAAGTAGAAACTTAGCAAGGAGGAGACTTTCTGGGACATACAAGGAGAGGAGAGGGAGGGAAGAGAGGAGGAAGAAGTAGAGATGGGGAGAAAAGAGGAAGGCAAAGACAGGAAGAAGGGAGGGAGGGAGGAAAGGAGGAACAAAGGAAGGAAAGAAGGAAGGGAAAGGGAAGGGAAGGGAAGGGAAGGGAAGGGAAGGGAAGGGAAGGGAAGGGAAGGGAAGGGAAGGGAAGGGAAGGGAAGGGAAGGGAAGGGAAGGGAAACTGGGAGAAGTTAAAGACCACCTTCTCTCTTAGGTGTGGATGGAGTCAGGACTCAGATCCAGTCCTGTGACTCCAGAGCTGGGCTCTTCAGCCAACGTGACATCAGAACAACTACCCTGTCACAATCAGCTTTGGCAGTCAACTGACCATAAAGCTAGAGTCACCTTGAAGAGGGACATTCAACTGAGCCATTACCTCTATCAGACTGGTTTGTGACTATGCCCGTGGAGGCATTTTCTTAATTACTAATTGATGAAGGAAGGCCCAACCTACTATGGGCAGTTCCAAACCCAGATAGGCATTCCTGGACAAGCCAGCTCAGCATGAGCTAGAGAACTAGGCAATAAACCTCATTCCTCAATGGTTGCTGCCTCAGGTTCCCACCTTGGATTCCTACCTTCCCTTGCCTTAATGACAGGCTGAGAGCTGTAAGCTGAAGGAAACCCTTTCTTGCTAAATTTGCTTTCAGTCACAGTGTTTATCCCAGCCACAGAAAGCAAAGTAGGATGCACCCCAAAACACTTTCCAGGATACAGACCTCTAGAAGTCTCTTATATTGTCTATATGCACTGAGTCTGGAAAACTCTCCAGTGAGTGTACTCTTTTTTTCTTTTCTCTACACAGAAACCAATATAATAAACTCAGTATATTCAAATAAGTTCTGAGGGTTGGAACATTCTTCACCAGTCACAGGGAGGCTGTCATCAGAGAGCCCTCCTCCTGTGACTGCAACCCCCTGAGTCTCCATTAAGGAAATAACTGGAGGATCGATTCACCCACCCTTAGAAAGCCCGGTGCCACCCTGCACACACACATACACACACCTCCTTAGGTGCAGGGGCTATGGTTCCGATGCACATGAGAAATGCCTTTCCCTCAGAAGCTACGGTGCTGTGAAACAGTTCCTCACTCAACATGATTGATATATGCAGATCATACTTGAAATTAATTTTTCAGTATACACACCTAACGCTAGTGCCCTTAGGCCCCACTCTATGGCTTTCCTACCTGTTGAGGTCTGGGTTGAGGGTGTCCTGGAGGTAGGTGCAGTGCTGAGGAGGAATCATCTTCAGCTTTCTTCAAGCCGTGTGTCACAGTGAAGCATGAGATTAAGGGAGGCCAAGGAGGTCAGAACGTCCTCACTGAATGCTGAACAATTAACATCTGAAAGAAAACTGCTGGAAATAAAGCTCATCTGCACAGTGCTTGCCCAGTAGGTGTCTAGGCTGGATTCCATCCTGACACTAGGCAAGCACCCAAGCGACTGAAACTCTGTAGCCACCGTATTTACAGGTATATGACCCCAAAGTCCTCAGTGCCCTTGGCATGCTGATCTCTGCCTGCCTGTCCATAACAGTGGTTCTCAACCTGTAGGTCATGACCGCTTCCACAGGAATTGCATATCAGATATTCTACATATCAGATATTTACATTACGATCCACAACAGTAGCAAAACTACAGTTGTGAAGTCGCAGTGCAAATATTATTGTTGAGAGTCACCACAACATCGGGAACTATTAGAGGGTGGCAGCGTTAGGAAGGTTGAAAACCTCTGGTCTATCATGTTAATGGCACTCTCATGAATCTCTTATGTAAAAGGACAACCCAGCAACCCACCTCACTTTTTGTCCTTCATCTCAAACCAATACCTTTACCTTGTTACCTTTGACAATATCGGAAAAGGAACAGGGTCCTCTCTGAGGAGGGGATCCCATGCTTGCCTCTGCTTCTCATAAAAGAAGCTTCAAATGTCAGCCCACAAACACATCGCTGCTCATCTTGACACTAAATCCCCTAATGCCTTCACATTTGGCTTCTTAAGAAAGGGCGGCTTTCTGACAGGTGAATTATCACAGCCCGGCATCATGTAGAGCAGCACTAGAAGGGACTCCCATCTGTCACTGCGGTCCCTTTTAACTGGTGCGTATCGATTAAGCGGTCTAGAGAATTGTGACAATCAATAACCTTTCTGTCCCAGAGAAAGAGCATTACGAGACAAAAAAAAAAAATTAGCTTGTTTCATACTAGAAACAAGATGTCAATTCCATCACTAAAACCCAACCTGATGTGCAGCAGTCCCTCCATGTCACAAAGGAAGACGTTACCCTGGTGGGGGAGGAAGTCACTCTGATGGGAGGAAATGGGAGTTTATGTGTTGGATAAGTACCAAACGCCAAATCCAGAATGTTCTCCCGTCCTGTGAGATACCTTAATGATATTCTCCTTCAATCCTGGGGCTCTATTCCCCTGCCGGAATACTCAATATCATAATGATATGCTCACAATTTCTGATTAACAAATTATCCCCAAAGGAAACAGTTTATAGTAATCATTTATTAGACTTCAGTTTTATGGATCGGGAGTTTGGGGAATTTCTTGCTTGGAAACTTTCATAGGATGCAGTTAGATGCCTCTGAAGCTACGGTTTATATGGAGACTGGATTGTGTTCACAATCAAAGATGCTACATGTACAGAGCTGAGGCTGGATGACAGATGCCCTGTTGGGGCAAGATGGGGGCTATTATTAACCCAACTGTAGTTACATATTACCTCCCCAGCATTCTTAGTTCAGCATTGATTTTACATTTAAAGTGTGTGTGTGTGTATGTGTGTGTGTGAGTGTGTGTGTGTGTGTGTGTGTGAGTGTGTGCGTGTGCATGTATGTGTTGGGAATATGGGGTAGCCAAAGTGCTTGGGATACATGAGGACAACCTATAGGAGTCTTTTCTCTCCTTCTATCATGTAGATTCTGAGGACTGAAGGTCATCAGACTCTGAATAAATACCTTTATATCTGCTGGACCATGTCACTGGTCTTTACTTTTTATCTTGTAGATGGTGCAATAGTTAATCCTGGCTGGCAACTTCACAAGGTTTAAAATCAGCATGGAAATGAGCCTCAGGGAAGGTCTGTGAGGGGATTTCTAGACTGGGCTTAATTGAAGAGGGAAGAACCATGCTGAATGTGGATGGCACCATCTCATAGGCTGGGGTCCAAAAAAGGAATAAAACCGAGAAAGTGAGTTGAGCACCAACGTCCACCTCTCTCTGCTTCATAGCTGTGGGGATGTAATGTGGCCAGCTGTTTCAAGCTCCTATAACTATGCCATCCCCACCACAACAGACCTTCAAAATTACAGAATGAACTCTTCGCCCTTAAGTTGTTTCTTGTCTGGTCTATGGTCACAGCATCCAGAGCAGTAACCAACACAGATCAGAGAACAAACATCCCAAGAAAGATTGGTCATTGTTGCCAAACACCAGAAGTGGTGCTACATCTCCTCTATGGCAGTTTTTGTGTTAAAGCAGTCGTCGTCGAGTGTGCCTCTTCGTACTCAAAAAGCTGGACGGGAGAGTCTAATTCCCAATAGTGGTGTCAACATTTTAAATCTATTTTGAAAGCCTTTTTTGCAAGCCTGGAGGAGAACACATTGCAAGAATGGATTGCATGCTGAATCTGAGTCATGTCCATCTGCACCACAAAAATATCTGAAAGTAGGTGCTGAAGAGATGACTCATTGATAAAATGGCTCTACAAGAGAACCGGAGTTCAGTTCCTGGTACCCAGATCCAGTGGTTCACAATCAACTGTAACTCCAACTCCAGGAATCTAATGCCTTCTTCTGGCCTCTAAACATACCTACACACACACTCACACACACACACACACACACACACACACACACATACACACACACACACCACATTTAAAAATAAACCTTTAAAATGGTAAACTTAAAGGAGAAAGGGTTTCCATGGCTTACAGTTTGAAGGTGTACAGTTCATTGTAGAAGACGCTATTGCAAAGCATGAGGCAGCTGGTCACATTGTGTAAGTAGCCAAAAGCAGGACATATACAGGAATGGGAGAGTCTACAAAATTTCAAGACCTGTATAGAGTTATGGCCTCCTCTAGCAAGACTCCACCTCTTTTTTTTTTTTTATCTTTATTAACTTGAGTATTTCTTATTTACATTTCGATTGTCATTCCCTTTCTGGGTTTCCGGGCCAACATCCTCCAACCCCTCCCCCTCCCCCTCTATATGGGTGTTCCCCTCCCCATCCACCCCCTATTACCGCCGACCCCCCAACAATCATGTTCACTGGGGGTTCAGTCTTGGCAGGACCAAGGGCTTCCCCTTCCACTGGTGCTCTTACTAGGCTATTCATTGCTACCTATGAGGTTGGAGCCCAGGGTCAGTCCATGTATAGTCTTTGGGTAGTGACTTAAAGACTCCACCTCTTAAAGATTCCACAATCTTCCAAAACATTGACACCAGCTGAAGACCAAGTGTTTAAACACAATAAGCCTATGGTGACATTTTCCATTCAAACCCCAATACTGGACAATCAGAGGTAATGGAGTACTAGCTGACATAAACAGAGTTCTCCGTGTCCTAGCTCATATCACCTCTTTTTATACTGGCAGGTAGCCTAAGGCCAACTCAGCTACTCCAAATGTCACTTTGCTGAATGCCATGCAATCTGTCTAAAGGACTACAAAGATTTAGACCAACATGAATATTGCCTTCCTGTTCACTTCCCTTGCAAGGAGGATGTATGGGCTCCTGACATATCAAAGCTAATCTCCTATAGAAGATGTCTGAAAGGTTGAATTAGACATATTGACAGCTAGACAGAGCTTTACTTTATCTATTTGAAAGTACTCTCAAAAGTACTGAGCCACACCCTAGCCCTTCACTGGAGGATCCTAGGCAGGTGCTCTATATTGAGCCACGTCTCCAGCCCTTCACTAGAGGATCCTAGGCAAGTACCTACTGATGAGACACTCTTAGATCCTCACTGGGGATTCTAGGCAGGGGTTCTACCACTGAGCCATGCCCCCAGCCCCTCCCTGTGGGATTCTAGGCAGATGCTCTACCACTGAGCCACGCCCCCAGCCCCTCCCTGTGGGATTCTAGGCAGATGCTCTACCACTGAGCCATGCCCCCAGCTCCTCACTGGGGGATTCTAGACAGGGGCTCTACCACTGAGCCACGCCCCCAGCCCCTCCCTGGGGGATTCTAGGCAGGTGCTCTCCCACTGAGCCACGCCCCCAGCCCCTCACTGGGCGATTCTAGGCAGGAACTCTACCACTGAGCCACACCCCAGCCCCTCACTGGGGGATTCTAGGCAGGGACTCTACCACTGAGCCACGCCCCCAGCCCTTCACTGGGGATTCTAGGCAGGGGCTCTACCACTGAGCCACGCCCCCAGCCTCTCACTGGGGGATTCTAGGCAGGGGCTCTACCACTGAGCCACGCCCCCAGCCCTTCACTGGGGATTCTAGGCAGGTGCTCTACCACTGAGCCACGCCCCCAGCCCCTCACTGGGGGATTCTAGGCAGAGTTCTAATGTTAAACCACACCCAGCCCCCTCACTGGAGGATTTAAGTGGGTGTTTCACCCCTGATCTACATCCTCAGCCCTCTTCTTTTGTTTTGACTTATTTATTTTTACTTCGATCTATGGTCTCACTAAGATTCCCAGCCTATCCTAAAACCTACTCTGTAACTCATGCTAGTCTTGAATTTGTAGGCTCCTTTTCTGCGCATCCTGTGTAATTGAGATGACAGGCCTGCACCACCACATCTGGCTGCAGCCTTGTTTCATAGAGCTCCAAACCTTTAGATCCCCCATACCACACCCAACCCCTTTAATCATCCAAGCTGGTGTGGACAGATGTGACTCGGAGAGTCGGTAAGCCGGGAGATACTCACTATGGCCTGACCATTCTCCAGATTGGAGGGGAATTTAGGGGGAGTCCCAATGAATAAACAAGTCGCCCAGAGGAAGCTGTGTGTTTCATTCTGACCACATTCACAAAGCTCGGAGAGAGGTTGGCGCGGAGGCAAAACCGGCAGCTGTTTTTCTCAAAATTAATTTCTATCCCCACAGTGATCAGTTCTGGTTAAGTGAGAGAATCAAATTATGTAAGTTACTTCTGCTGGGAAGGTCTGCTGCTCTGAATCTCGATGAAAAATAACACAGAGTTGCTATTTAATTTTAAAACCCCGTCCGCTTCACTTACAATTCGTAACGATTCTGCCTCCAGCTCATGCTGTATTCATGGATCTAGGGGGAAAATAAAAAAAACTTTGAAAGCAGATATGATTCATGCTTGGGACCCCACAGAAAGGCAATCTAGGACCCTCTTTCTCCACGGGGAGTGTGGAAGAAAAGGATGGAGTCCCATAGTCTGGGGTCTCTACTGTCTGCTCCACATACATCAACACTCTGCCTCTGGTTATTTCAGGCTTGGCACCAAATTTGGGCAGACTAATCTATAACACAGACAGGCACCATGATGATAGCAAGGGTCGAAGAGAGATAAGGAGTTGTGGTTTACTTACAATAAAGGACAAGGGTATCCAGCCATTTCTTCCTGGGAAGGGTGTGCTTCTAGAAGCCTGGCTAGCAGATGACAGTTCTCTCTCTCTCTCTCTCTCTCTCTCTCTCTCTCTCTCTCTCTCTCTCTCTCTCTCTCTCTCTCTCTCTCTCTCTGTGTGTGTGTTTGTGTTTGTCTTTCTTTCTCTCTGTCTCTGTCTCTCTCTTTCTCTCTGTCTCTGTCTCTCTGTCTCTCTCTGTCTCTGTGTGTGTGTGTGTCTTTCTTTCTCTCTGTGTCTCTCTTTCTCTCTGTCTCTCTCTTTCTCTCTGTCTGTCTCTGTCTCTCTGTCTGTCTCTCTCTGTCTCTCTCTCTGTCTCTCTCTTTCTCTCTGTCTGTCTCTGTCTCTCTCTCTCCCCCTCCCTCCCTCCACCCTTCTCTCTCCCTCCATGTTTCCTCCCAGCCTCCCCTCTTTCTGTTATCCTGTCCACTCAGATCTGAGCCCCTCCTTTATTTAGTAGTAGTCAGATGCAGGGTGCTATTTAGTCCCCAAACTACCTGCTATGGGGACAGCACAGACTGTCTGCGGCGACTCCACCGTTATCACCATGGTACCCACAGAAGAACTGCAAAGAGGCTGCAGAGATCATTGTGGTGACTAATTATAGCATACTAAGTGAGCCCCCTTCAAGCATGAGGCTTGGTGCCATTTCCCTGAGATGACAGAGGTCTCTGCATCTGCCCTTCCACAGCTCTTCTTCCCTTACTCACAGTTTTATGTCCCCACACTTATACACACAGGGAAAAGCTGCAAAGACATCTGACACCATATGTGATCCCCATTGCCTATCTAGACAGATGTGCTTGACCTAGACCCTGAACCTCACTCAGGCTGTATGGTTCCCTGAAACACCTCAGCACACAGAACATGCAAATTTTCTAAGTATGTACACATGTACCTGGTGGTTTCATCTCTCCTCTTGTCTTTTTTTTTTCTTTTTTTTTTTTTTTTCGGAGCTGGGGACCGAACCCAGGGCCTTGCGCTTGCTAGGCAAGCGCTCTACCACTGAGCTAAATCCCCAACCCCTTCTCCTTGTCTTTTCAAAAAAACTTTCTTTTAAAAAAAAATGTTTCTTTTCTGTCCTGTTTGTATGCCCCTGGGAAAGGTGATCTAGTAAGAGAGCTGCGTGTCACTTCCGAGATCTGGGTACTTAGGAGGGAGAGCCAAGAGCTTGAGAGCTTCAAGGCTAACGAAGACTGCGCAGTGAGTTCGAGGCTAGCCTGAGGCAAAGACCTGAGCTACAGATACAGCCTTGCAAAGATAAAGAATGAGGAGAAGGGGAGGGATCGAGGAATGGAGGCAAGGAGGAAAGGCAAGAAGGCGACTGAAGCTAGCTTGAGAGAACCCAGTGGACAAGAGAGCAAACTCTATGCAGCCTGAGCACAAAGATTCACAGAAACGTATCAGCTGTCAGCTCTCACCGTTCAAAAGCTGCTGATTAATGTATCCTTTGTGTTGGTACAGATGAAACCCAGGGACTTTCACACACAGGCAGGTACTTTTCCACTGAGCCACACCTGCTAAGTGATATTTGCTTGTAACTTTCTTTTTGAGCTCCTTAATATCTTTAAAAATAATATGCAAGGTGTTAGATATTGTTGTGGCATTTTAACACTGTTTGAATGACTACCTTTTCCCTCATCTCACTGACATCTGTGCTTTTCCCACTGCATATTTCTTCTCCTATCACTTGCCATGTAGAGTATAATATACACATATATGTATATATATTCATAAATATATATGTGTGTATTCATTTATATGTACAGATATATGTGTGTCGCACACATGGGTAAGTGTAAGAGGAAACTTAAAAAGTAGGAAGATGATGAAGAGAAGGCAGTGGAAGAGAAAAGGGGCTGTTTTGTAAGTACACTCTCTCGAGAGCTCATTTATTTTCAGGAGAGGTAGTCCCATCTCAAAGGAAGCCATCAATCACTTCTTGAGGGTGGAGCTTCCCCAAACTAAATATCTCTGAAGGTTGCCACTATCTTTAAACATTGAGTGTTTGAGCCTAGCTATGTTCCTCAGTGGGGACATGCAATATTAAATATTTATACAGTAGCATCTCTTATACTCAAGCCACCCTCTCTCTTTCCTCTGTTTTCTCCCTCTCTCCTTCTGTCTCTTTTCTTCTCTCTTTCCACACCCCATGTCTCCCTCTGTCTCTGTCTGTCTGTCTGTCTGTCTGTTTCTGCCTGTCTCTCTCTCTCTGTCTCTGTCTGTCTCTGTCTGTCTCTCTCTGTCTGTCTGTGTCTCTGTCTCTCTGTCTGTCTCTCTGTGTCTCTCTGTGTCTCTCTCTGTCTCTGCCTCTCTCTCCCTCTCCCTCCCTCTCTCTGTCTCTCTCTGTCTTTCTCTGTCTCTCTGTGTCTCTCTCTGTCTCTGCCTCTCTCTCCCTCTCCCTCCCTCTCTCTGTCTCTCTCTGTCTTTCTCTGTCTCTCTGTCTCTCTGTCTGTCTCTGCTTCTCTCTCTCTCTCTCTCTCTCTCTCTCTCTCTCTCTCTCTCTCTTTTGCCTTGCACCAACAGCACACTGTGTCAACTGCAGATGTACAGGAAACCTTGGTACCTCCACATAATAGCCACCTCACTTTGCACTTCTCTAAAATAGACTTGTTCTTGGCTTTTTTGATTTTTTTTTTCAGGTGAGTTTTATAAAAACGCAAACGTGTAAAGCTTTCCAAATTCCACAAAACTAGCCTTTCAATGTTTTGATTAGAGTTGTTGTACGTTATGTATTTTATCTAATACTTCCAGAATCTACTTTAGTATTATTGGTGGCTTTCTTTTGTAAGGATTTGTTTTCATCAGTTTTAATTATGTCGGGAGGTGGGGTGGGAGGTATGTGTACATGAATGCAGGTTCCCTTGGAGGCCAGAAGAGGGTATCAGATACTTCTGGAGCTGGAGTTACAAGTTGGATGGATGCTAGCCACTGAACTCCAGTCCTCTGCAAAAGCACCAAGCACTCTTAACCACTGAGCCATCTTTCTGGCCCACTTTCTTTATTTTGTAATTGCTAGTAGTTGGGGAGGCTAAAGACAGAGTCTTTTCACTGTGTACTCCAGACTAGTCTGAACTCTCAATCCTCCTTGCTCCAGCCTCCTGTGTAGCAGGATTACAGGAATGGAGCTCTGTGCTTGGGTCTTTATTGTTTATTGTTATTGGCATGCCATCTGTATTTTTTAGGATTTTATTTCTCTCTCTCTCTCTCTCTCTCTCTCTCTCTCTCTCTCTCTCTCAATCTGCGCATGTGTGTGTGTGTGTGTGTGTGTGTGTGTGTGTGTGTGTGTGTGTGTGTGTTGTGCATGCATGCGCTCACATATGTTTGGGCACAGATGTATGAGGGTACCTTGCACATACATAATCTTCAATTATGCTCCACCTTATATATTGAAGCAGGATCTCTCACTTGAGCCTAGAGCATATGAGTTTAGCTAATAGCTTGCCTCCACCATCTTCATTTACTTCCTAAGTGCTGACTGGGATTGTAGGAGGGCTACCATGCCCACATGGCTTTCACATGGTTTCAGGGGTCCACTTGTTCCTCACACTTGTGTGGTGTGAGCATTATGAACTGAGTCATCCCCCAGCCCCATTTCTCTTCTTTTCTAAGAAGACTATATGAAGTTGTAGCTTTCCTCTAAGACCAGCTTTAGCAGCATCCTGCAACTCTGTGATATTCCAATAGTCACATTCAATATCCTTTCATTCAAGGCGTGTGTTTTTTTTTTCCAAGCAAGCATTTGTAAGTTAGAATGCTAATACTTTCTATGAAGTGATATGGGGTAATTCTAAGGATATATTGCCAAGCTGGAAAAGCAAAATGTAAAATAGAATTTATAAAGCTACTTTTGATAGGAGAAAGAGGAGTGCATAGAATCACAGTTACAGATGTATTTCTTACTTTCTGCAAAAGAAATAACTCAGGAGGATAAAGCAGAAACTAACACAATTGCTCACGCACAGAAGATGGATTAGTAGGCTGCGTGGGGACATGAAAAGGATAGATACTTCTTCAAGAATATTGCTGGTACAGATTTTACTTTGGGAACATGGTAATGCTGTACTTATTCAAAAATAAAATGAAGCCAACAATGGTGGAAGTGAACAACATCACACAAAAAAAATACACATGGAAGGAAGCTGCTTAGAAAGAGCTCAGCAGATAAAGGTACTTGTCAAGCATGTGATCTGAGCTCCATTCCCAACATCCACATTGTGCATCCCTATGCATGCACACACACACACACACACACACACACACACACACACACACATGCACGCATGCATGCATACACACACTCACAGACAAATGTAAGTTTTAAAGCATGAGCAAGGAGGAAGGAAGAAACTGACACTGTATCCACCAATCTCATGTCCCTAACAGAGCTGAGCCAATGCCTACCTGACAGAAGGTGATCGATCACTCACAGATCTGGAGGCTCCCAAGTCTGAGGTCAGCCCATATGTCGTCTCTTTCTCACCTGGGCACCACTCCTACCACATCAGCATCACAGAACATGGCCTCTGAGGGAGGAGAGAAAGCTGCCATCTTTATCAGCTCAGCTGTGCCAACTTTACAGTAGACGGGTGACATTCCTCGTAGAAGGAGAAGGGGCATTGAGCCCTCACTCAAGCATCCAGTCATACCTCCCAACCATCTGCGTGCAATTCTGGGGAAAGTTAGCAGAAGAGCTCCCATCTGTGCAGCTCTCGGGGAGCCATCACGCATGCTGGATGAGGACCTTACAGGGTGGACATTTCTGATCAACATGATCCTGATGGTGCCCTCTCATTCATACTCCATAAAGAAGTCTGATGAACTAACAGGTTCCCCAGGGTAGACTTCCGTTGGTCATGGGGAGTAAACATGATTTATATTTCCCCTGGAGAAGGAATTCTTGTAATATACCTCATGACATCATTGAACCCCCAAAATCATTATTTTCAATGGCTCTGTTGAAGTCTTTGCCTTCAACAATTCTACAAAGATATGCCTTAGTCCACAAAACTGAGTCATTTTTAAGCATTCAGTCTTCAGACCTCTATGGATGAAAGCTAACTGATTCTGCCTTTGATGTGTAACCAAAGGAAATCAACTTCCTTCTCTGTGCATCACCTTTACTATCTGTATAATATTAATGACGGCTGCACATACATACAGGTAGCATGCATTCGCATCTATTTACTTAGTCCTGACTCCTGCTTTAGAAGGTGTTGACAAAAAGTCTGTTCTATATATTAGTGATCACTATAGAATGGATAGCTAGGAAAATTTCCCCAACCCACACCTACTTGTTAACATACCAAGAGGTTAAAACTAAATGCGAGTTTATAAAATCTGCTGTTATGTGTATATGTGCATGAGGAGTAGTGTGTGTGTATGTGTTATATATACTTACATATTTTACATGTGATATGTTGTTTATTATATATGCTTTGTATTCATGCATAATAGATATGTGTTAGATCTATAGTATATGTTTTATATGTTATATATTTATGCATCTGTGTAAATATATTCAAATATGTTAATATATTGTATGTGTCATATATCATGTGTACACATATGTATGTAGAAGCATGAGACTGTGCTTCTAACAGGTGGGATTTTCTCTAAAGACCTTTGGTTGTATTTGAAGGTATGACTCTCTCTTGCTTGAGTTTATAACTTCACCCATGCACAGATTAAAAGAGTCATGAACTGCTGTCCAGTCTACACTGAAGAGACTTAGCTACCACCAGGAAGCATGAAATATGAATCCAACTTTCTGTATTTCCATATCTGAGTAGATGCAAGTAAATTTGCAGCTTCCACAGACCTTAAATAATGGTCCTCCTTTAACCAGGGCACTGAGTTGTGGACTGGGTTAGTGCTGATGAGATAAGCTGTGTTAAGCATAGATGACCAGCCAGGGAATTTGCTGAGTTGAGATGGGTTAATGTGAGCTGCTACTGTTTTATTTTTTTAGAATTCCTTCCCTAAAATAACATAGAAGAATATACACAACTTTAAATTTTTGATAATAAAATTAGTTTTAATGCAAGAGAGAAGAAGGGATGCTGGATATGCACAGGTGTGGGTGTGCACATGTCCATGTGCATGTATATGCAAATGTGTGGGTGTGCACATGGGCGTGGGCATGTATGTACAAAGGTATAGGTGCACACATGCCCATGTGCTTGTACATACACAAGTGTGGGTGCACATATGCCCACGTGCAGGTATATACACAGGTGTGGGTGTGCACATGTCCATGTGTATGTATATGCAAATGTGTGGGTGCACACGTGCCCATGTGCATGTACATACACAGGTGTGGGTGTACATATACCCAGTGCATGTATATATATAGGTGTGGGTGTGCACATGCCCATGTACATAGTGTAAACTAAAAGAGGATGTCAGGTGTCTTGCTCTAAAACTCTCTGCCTTTTTCCCCTGAAGTATGGCTTCCCAGTGAACCTAGAGCAAGACTCAAGGCAATCCTTGGATTCTAATAATCCTCCTGTCTCAACTCCTCACAGCCCTGTGGTTTCAGGTGCACACACATCTTCATTTGTCTTTTTGCATAAGTGTTGGAATATGAACTCAGGTCCTCATGCTTGCACAAGCACTCTTATCTACTGAGCCATCTCTCCAGCCCATGGGTCACTCCCTCTACCCCCACAATATTTAAATGGTAGATGTTCTGTAGAGTTTTCTCTTGACAGAAAATGAATAAGCTGTAACTGGCTGTCATGTCAGCTTTGCTCTACCATAACCTTGATCCAACTCTAAGACCCTGGCAAGAGAGGAGATATTGTCATGAGTGACATTTAGTGTTCTTCCTAACCTAGTTGAAAGATTCAGATGTGGCTGTTTCTGACACAGTATGCTCAGGGCATCAACTCACAGAGTTCCACAAAAGAACAACAAAACATTTACATTTTGAGAGAAGACATTTATATTATATGTAAGTACTCATTGGTTAAGGAATTCAAATATGCCACAAGTGTAAAAATCATTCACAATATCTAGCATATGGCCTCATTGCTCTCTCTACAGGGAATTGGTTCCAGGATCCTCCCGTAAGATGCCAAAATTCAGGGATGCTCAAATTTTAAGACTATCAGACTATCTCCTTTTCTTCTTTCTGTTTTTTCATTTGCAAAGTTGATATGTTTAACACTTACAGAAAATTAGGAGCTGCAGTTGAGTCCAAGACAAATACACGAAATGACCAAGGAATTTAGCTCAGCTGGCGAGAGTGTTTGTTGTCTAAGCATGAACACCTGTGTTCAAATATCCAGAAGCCACATAAAACGTCCAGCATGTTTGTAAATGTGCCTGTAACGCCAAGCCTGCAGAATGTGGAAACTGGAGGGTAACTGGGGTTGGCTGGTCACCATCTTAGCTCCAGGCTCAGTGAAAGACTCTGTTTAAAAGGCCTAAGGTCTTGATATAGAACAGGATATCCAACGTTCTCGTCTGGCTTCTATACACGAAGAGCATGCACCTGCATATACACATGTACACACACCACACACTCACATGCATATAAACTCATAAATATGCAGAGAGAGAGAGAGAGAGAGAGAGAGAGAGAGAGAGAGAGAGAGAGAGAGAGAGAGGCTAATATGCACATGGTTGTGAGGCCATCACTAGAACATATCAACCTACCAGGATACATATCATTAATGAAAACTGACTCTTCTTTTTCTACCAGCCATCATCTATCAATAGGTCTCCAACTAGGGATGAGAACTTATGTTCCCCTCCCTTATCCATGTTGGCATGTTGACTGGCTTGATAGAATGGATTGATAAATGATGGATGGATGGATGGAAGGATGGATGGATGGACACATCCACACATATACACATGCATAGATGATTGATAGAAAATGAATAGATAAATGATAAATACAGACATAGATGATTGATAGAGGATACATAGATGATGGATGGATGGATAGATAGATAGATAGATAGATAGATAGATAGATAGATAGATAGACAGATAGATGGATAGATAGATAGCGATACATAGATGATAGCTAGCTGACAGATACATAGATAAGATATAAATTCATATAAAGGATGCCTATCAAAGAAAGAGGCCTACAAGCAAATAGCTCCATTTAGTTCAGAAGGAACGGGGATCTCAGGTCCCACCCTTCCTCTTTCACAATGGAAGTTCACAATTTTCTTGGCTGAATTTGAATTAAACACTTGATCTGTAAGAGAGAATGGGTGACACCTGAGAGGGCAGGTTTATAGACCCAAGTACCCACCTTCGTGTGATTTTTTTTTCAGACCTTTCTGCATCGTAGATGGCCACCATATCAGATTTGTTATGCTGCTATGGCATGCACACAAACTGAGATAACAACAACCCATCCAGCCCAGGTGGGCTCTTTCTTAGTTTGTAGGCATACTCATTAGAAACATAAACACACGAATGTCACACTGGGCAGGAAGGCTATAGCTGCTGGCTGGAGTACTCATTACTAGGCTGTCAGTTGTAACTGCTAGAAAAGGGAACAGGCACAGGTTTAGATGAGGTGCTCTAGGTCTGAGGGGCCCTTGTGGGGATTTTCAATCCCTTTGCAACTCAGCTTTCTCATCTCTGCAATGGATGTAATAAACCCAATACTACAGGTTGTGTAACCAGTAAACAATCATAAGTACATATGACCACTGTTTGGCACCAAAGCAATCAAAAGACACCAGATTATAGCTACTGGGTTAAGATTTGTAAGTTACTGGACATGAAAATTCATTCAAAGTGGGTTTGACTGTATGTGCCTGTAGTCTTAGCAGGCTGAGACAGGGGGATTATTGCAAGTCTTACTCTTGAGGTACAGAGTAAGTTCAAGGTCAGCCTGGGCTACATTGTGAACTCAAGGAAGAAGGAGAGAGTAAAAGAGGATGGGGAAAAATACGGGGAAGAAGAAGGGAAGGGGGAAGTGAGGAGGGAGGGGAGGAAAGAGGGGAGGAGGGCGGGGATGGGGAAGGCATAGAAGGAGGAAAGTAAAGGAAAAAAGAAAACATAAAACTCTACATTAAAATGAATATGTCACATGGTATAAAATGTTTCCATTGAGTAGGCAAACATTTCAGAAAATGAATGATTCTTTTGGCCTCTTATTCAAAACCAGCAGCCAGCTGCCACCTACATAGTTGGTGGAATCCAAGGTGGTCTCTGTGACAGGTTTGCTGACTAGAAGCTTTATTAGTCACTGAGGAGGTGGTTTAAGCAAGCCTGTGCCAGAATCTCTGATGGAAATTCCAATGAAGAGCTCACGGCCTGTGGGGCTGCCGATCTGAAAAGCTAAGCTTGGATGCTTAGACAGTAGATTCCTTATGCTCTCTCTAGCTTAGCATGTGTTTGTCCCACTGGAAAGCCTTTCTTCCTTTCTAGCTGCTGAGGATTTATTTTTGCATCTCCTTTGATAGCTGCCCATATGCGCATTTACACGCGCATGCACGCACATGCACACACAGATAAACAAGCCCACGCATATGCACACTGTTGATGGTACTGCTACTGCACACATACAGGAAATCTGAAAGACAGAGTATAGAAAGGCAGGAAGGAAGGAAGGAAGGAAGGAGGGAGGGAGGGAGGGAGGGGAGGGAGGGAGGAAGGAAGGAAGGAAGGAAGGAAGGAAGGAAGGAAGAAAAGAAGAAAGAGAGGAGAAAGGAAGAGACAGAGGGAGGAAGGAAGAAAATCCTCATTAAATAATGCACCACAAGACTAAATTCAAAACCAGGAGCAAAAAGGAAGCAAAAACCCAGCCATATCAGAGAGCACCTTCCACTGCCCCTGAGAAAGCAAACACCCAGATTCACTGGTGAGGATTTCTAAACCAAAGGCACAGACAAGCCTTTTGGGTCTATGTGTGTGCACCACAGGGGTGCAGGTGCCCTAAGAATCCATAAAAGGACATAAGACTCCCTACAACTGGAGGCGTCACAGGTGACTGTGGAGCCCCTGACATGACTGATCCTTGACTGCACAGGTAACGTAAGCAGCCACCTCATATGCCTGCTGCTTTTTCTCACTTCTTCAAGTCTCCTAAAAGTGTCTTAGCAACCTGGACTCCACTTGACTTAGGCTATGTAAATACTACTATGCAAATACTATGGCCAGCTTTAATTATCAGCTTGGCACAACTTATAAACACTTTGGAAGAGAGTCCCAATGAGAGACTGACTACATTGGTTATGTCAGTGACCATGTCTGTGGGGGAGATTGTCTTAATTAAGCTGATTGTTTAATTAAGCTCTGAGAAAACAGAGCTCACTCTGGGCAGCATCATTCCTTAGTCAGAGGGTTCTGCACTGTGTATGAGAAATCAAGCTGAGCTCAAGCAAGCAATAGATCATGCATGCATTCATTTCCCTCTGTCCCTGATTGTAGACATGCTATCGTTAGATGTTCAAGCTCCTGCCTTAATTTCACTGCCATGATGGACTGTGTTCTATTAAACTGTAAGCCAAAATAAATCCTTCTTCCTTTAAGCCACTTTTCCAAGCTATTCTTGTCCCAGCAATGACCAAAGTAACTAACACAAGAGATGAGGCACTAAGCAGTTACATAAATCGAGGGATTCCCCTTCACAAGTCCCTGGTGTAGAGAACATCTGAGGACATACGGCACCACTACAATTTCACAAGTCAGCTAACCTCAGTTTAAACCTTTTATTTCCTCTCCTGAGAAAATGAACACTATGGTGTCCCCTTCACAGGGTAGTTATAAGCCTTAAACTATGACTTATGACTGTGGAGTACTTGTTTGAGTATAATCACTCTGAAAGTGACTGCCATTGATGATTGACCTTACCTTCTATTTGGAAATAAGCGGGCATTGAAATCTAAGCGATGCAACCATTGCTGACTTCCTTGGTAAATATCTTACAGGAATTCTGTTTTTGCTGCCTCTTTGAGATCCCTAAATGTCAACCTGCCATTGGTTCCATTATCCCAAGAGCATCTTAGGAAGATGAGGCTTTCCTGATGCATTAAGGGAAACTTCACCACACAACTGGAAAAAATTAATCTTCTTAATAGCAACAGTATGTCAACCCATGACACGTGGGAAACTAGATTTCCAAGCAACCAGAACACCCCTCCTCTGTTGCCACGAGCTTAGTCCCGAGCATCAGAAGATGTTCTTAAATTCTAGCCTATTACTTTGTAGCCCTCCTGGCAGGAATGAGGACATCATAAAGCAGTGCTTCTCAACTTGTGATGCCCATTTGGAAGTCACATATCAGATATCCTATATATCCAATATTTACATTACAATTCATAACAGTAGCAAAATTACAGTTATGAAGTAGCAATGAAATAAGTTTATGGTCGGGGTCACCACAGCATGAGGAACGGCATTAAAGGGCCACAGCATTAGGAAGGTTGAGAACCACTGGTCTAAAGAGGAACTGTTGCAGCTCTCCCTCTGGCTACTGGACTATTGAAATAAGGGGACTTGAAACAATCAGAATTCTCCCAAGCATCTCAGGCTGGAAGAAGGGGAAGACTGAAGACTGAGGCTAACCGGAGGAAGAATTTGTCTTCCTGAAAGAGATTTCACTCAATTCTGAGTTGCCAGGCCACCTAAAGCCAAGATGATGATAATTCAGTGGTGGACAGGACCACACCTTGACCAGGCCCACTCCGCCATGCCTCTTGCTTTCAATTAAACCTAAGCTTCATGTCAAGACCCATGAATTTGGACTTATAGAAGACGGGGTCAGTGAACCTAGCTTTTCCTCTTCCCAGTGTGGCCAGATTGACTATAACCTACTTTTTTTCTTCCTCTGCTTTTCACTACAACTTGTCTCTACAATTGGCCTATCGAGAGTGTGTAACAGAGGCTTATTAGGGCTTCCAGAGACAGCCGTTGACTCTAACAACTCCGGTAACTACCTCAGCCCCCTTTAGGAAGCTTTCTCAGGACTTCCGGGAAAGAGATGCATGCTGAAGCTACCTTGCAATTTGCCTTTCTTCTTAGTGTGAATTTCAGACCAGGGGCCCTCTTACTCTGTGCTCTATTGCTGTGAAGAGGCACTATGACCATTGCAATTCTTACAAAAGAAAGCATTTAACTGGGGCCGGCTTACAATTTCAGAGGTTTAGTCCATTATTGTCATGGCAGGAAGCACGAAGGCACGCACAGACATTATGCAGAAAAAAAAAAAAACAAAACTGAAAGTTCTACATCTGGATTGGCAGGTAGTGGAGGGAGAAAGAGAGAGACTGGGCCTGGCTTGAGCTTTGGAAACCCCAAAGCCCACCCCCAGTGACATATTTCCTCCAGGGCCACACCTACTCCAACAAGGCCACACCTCCTAACCTTTCTCAAGTCCCTAATGATCAAGCATTCAAATATATAAGCCTATGGGCGCCATTCCTATTCAAACCACCACATGAGCCTTAGCTCAGTATTTATTTTATTCCTCTTATATCTGTTATTGTATGTTCTGTGAGGAGGATAGAATCAGCCGCCCTCCTTTGAACAGATGTTTGCTAGGTGTACGCTGGGTTTGGCATCCATCCTCTTGCTGGTCCTTTTCCTATTTTGCACTTAGACAAGACTCATGGTATCTGCATAGTATCTCCCACTGACAATGTGATAGCCCAGGACCCCCTGGAGACAGCCCCTGGACTAGCCTCTCTTCTATGTGTTGCTAAAACCAAATCTACAAATGTTTCTGTGCATTCTCTGCCTGCAACTAGCAAACCATCAATTTTCTGCTTTGAAAGATAATGCCAAGAGAAAGAACGATTCCGTTAAGAGCTGGAGGGCACAATTTCTAAGTCTTCCCTTTCGTATTTCAGGTTCCTTCCACTTCAGACACCCTTACCCATGATTTGCTCACTGACACCCCCAGGATATACACAAGTTCCAGGAGCAGGAAATACATAGACACTTTGATGGATGTCTCCTTATTTTTCTGTCATTCATTTAATAACGTGTCTTATTCCCAACCATAAGAGCAGGCAATTTTTAGATTGCTGCTTGCAGGAAAGGAAATATGTTGGAAACAGCTCTGCTTTGCATAGATCTCTTCTCTGCTATTGCTTAGCAAGAACCACATTCACTCACGTGCCCAGGTGCCTAAGTGAAAGATATTCTTGGATAGGATATGGAGGTATGGAGATTCATTCAGTTGTGCTTGATATATTAGATACCAGTGTGTGTGGTTATTTCCTATGACTATTGATCCTGCAAGTTCTAGCCAAGGACAAAGGAGGTGTCTTAGAGATTAAACATGACTGCAGTTCTTTCAGAAAACCTGAGTTCCGTTCCTAGCACCCCATGTCAGATAGCTCACAACCACCTGAAACTCCAGCTCTCCTCTGGCCTCTGCAGGAACAGAGAGAGGGGGCCGAGTGGGGAGAGGGAGAAGAAGAGACTTCTATTTTGTTAAGCTTCATACAGTCTCTGAGTTGTATCCTGGGTATTCTCTACTTTTTGGCTAATAACCACTTATCACTGAGTACCATACATGTCCTTTTAGGTTTGGGGAACAAAACTATCTTGGGAGTAGAGGGAGGGAGGGAACTGGGTGGGGAAGAGGGAGGGAAAAGGGTAAAGATCAGGTATGGGGAAAGACAGAAAAATGAATGGAAATATGCAACAGTGGAGGTGAGGGGTGGTGGGAACTCTAGAAAGTCCCAGAGACCTGGGATGTGAGAGGTTCCCAGGACTCAATGGGGATGACCTTAGCCAAAATGCCAAACAGTAGAGCAATGGAACCTGGAAGAGACCACCTCCAGTAGATTGATATGGCCTCCAATAGAGACATGGGGCCATCCACCCATCTTCAAAATTTTTGACTCAGAAAATAAAGAAAATAAAGGGATAAAAAAATGGAGCAGAGGCTAAAGGAAAGGCTGCCCAGTGACTGGCCCAACTTGGGATCCATCTCATTTTTAGGCACCAAACCCTGACACTGTTACTGATGCCATGTTGTGCTTGCAGACAGGAGCCTAGTGTGTCTGTTCTCTGAGAGGTTCTACCAGCAGCTGACTGAGACTGATGCAGATACTTACAGCCAACCATGGGACTGAGGTCTGGGACCCCTATGAAAGAGTTAGGGGAAGGACTGAAGGAGCTGAAGAGGATTACAACCCCATAGAAAGAACAACAGTATCAGCGAACCCTCATCCCTCAGAGCTCCCAGAGATTAAGCCACCAACCAAAGAGCATACATGGGCTGGTCTGTGGCCCCTGGCACATACGTAGCAGAAAACTGTCTTGTCTGGATTCAGTGGGAGAGGATGTGCCTAATCCTGTAGAAACTTGATACCCCAAGGAAGGAGGATACTGGCAGGAATGAGGTGGGAGTGAGGGGGCGGGTAGGGGATCACCCTTTCAGAAGCAAAGGGGATGGGAAATGGGCTGAAGAACTTTGAGAAGAAGGACCAGGAAGCAGGGTGACATTTGGAATGTAAATAAAATAATTAAATAAAAATGTTTCATCTGATGTAATAGCTTGTACCAACCTTAAATATCTTTCGAGTTTTCTTTATTGCCATTTGTAACATGTCCTTAATTCATAATGATTTCTAAACATCATAGTGAGGTATCAGAATTCTCACCTTTGATTTATGTGCAGACTCATTATTTATCTATCTATCCAAAGTGATGGTGCTACTGGCCAGATAGCATTCAAATGATATACACATCATTAAGAAGATGGGTATTCCGGACTAGAAAGATGGTTCAGTTAAAAAAGATCTTTCCTAGAAAGCATGAGAACTTGAACTCAATACCCAGAGCCTATGTTTTTTTTTTTTTTTAAAATCCTAGTGGTATTCTCTTACAATTCCAGTAGTGGGGAGATGGAGACTAGAGGGTTCCTGGGTCTCACCAGACAGACAGTTTACCAGCATAGATTAAAGTCCAGGCCAGCAAGAGAGGCTTTACCTCAGAGTTTAAGAACCAGGTGAATGGAGTCTCTAGATTGACATCCGAGATAGTCTTTTAGCCTCCACATGCACAAAAGCACGTAGGTCTGGCTGTTTTTCCCTCCCTGGAAAATTCAATTCACAACTGTGAAACTCTGCCCAACTTCTCTGCTCCTCAGGTCTCACATTCCGGTTTTGGGGACACACACACACACCCACACACACGGGACTATCAATAAGCTAAGTCATTTGGCACCAATAGAGCTCTCTTGTGTGTAGAAATCACCTGTACTTCCTGTGTGTGTTGCCTTGCTAACTAAATAAAACAGCTTTCATTGGAAAGCACATTAAGAGGCGTCCCTGCCATTGGCAGTGTAGAACAGAGTTATAACCTGTTCTAAGGGAAGTCTAAAGAGAGGGACTATTCAGTTAGCTTGGCAAGAAGCCGCCTGCTGAGCTTCCAAACAAACCGACTTGCTATCACTTATAAATTACGGCTGCCATTGAAAGCTGCTGGTTCAGGGGACCTGGCATAAAGTAGGAGCACTCTAGAAAAATCTTTATATGTGTGCACATGTGCATGTACACACGCGTGTGCACTCATATATACACATATGTGCACACATGTGCACATGCACAGCAACTTCTAAGAGTTTCCTTTCAGTAGGATTAGCTTTTTGTATAAAGAGAAACGCAAGCACCTTCCTGTCCCTTGCCTCTTTCCTCAAGTCCTAATTGATCAGGAAGCTTGCAAACATTACAGTGTTTTTATTTATGTTAACACAATAACTTAATGCAGCGAGAGAGATGACATGACCAACATTGCAAGGCATTATTTAGAATGTTAAAAGATTTCTAGAAATGAATGTCGCCCTTTCTTTTAAAAGATGTGCTTTTAATTGATTAGTGTGTATGCATGCACATGTGTACAAGTTCCCACAGAGGCCAAAAATGAGGTTATTATGGGCCATTCAATACATGAGCTGGGACTGAACTTGGGCTCTGGAAAGGCAGTAAGTATACTTAACCATTGAGCTGTCTCTCCAACTCCTAATATTAATATTTTCTTTCAGCAAAGAATGACACACATGCCTAGTATTTGGGAGACAGAGGCTGGGTAATGAAGTATGCAAGCCCAGCCTGGCTACATACCAAGTTCAAGGCCATTATTTCTATGTCTCTGCTAAATAGGATAGATATGTTTGATTGTGTGTGAGAGGCACATAGGTGTGGAAATACTGAAGACCGTTTAGAGAGCAGAGGTCAACCTTGGCTATCATTCTTTGGGCACTGTTTGCCCTGAAGGGGTTTTTTTTTTTTATGAATTTTCTTTGTCAAATTATCTCACCGGCCTGGAGTTTGCCAAGTAGGCTTTGCTAGTTGACCGGAAAGTTTGTCTTAGTGTTTTACTGCTGTGAACAGACACCATGACCAAGGCAACTCTTATAACAAACAACATTTAATTGGGGCTGGCTTACAGGTTCAGGGGTTCAGTCCATCATCATCATGTCAGGAAGAATGGCAGCGTCCAGGCAGACTTGATCTTGGAGAAGAAGCTGAGAGGTCTACATCTTGAACCAAAGGCAGGCAAGAGGCTCATTTTTAAAGGCAGTTGGGAGGAGGGTCTCTTCACTCCGTGGCTACACTGCGTGGAGCCTGACATAGGACCTCAAAACCCAACCTCCATAGTAACGCAGAGCCTTTCTTCCAGCAAGACCACACCTCCTAATACTGTTACTTCCCATGAGCCAAATATATTCAAGCCAACACAGAGACCCAAAAATTCGCCTGTCTCTGCCTCCATGTTTCTATGTGGATTCTGGGGGTTGAGATTAGGTTCTCCTATAGCTTACAAGTCAAGTACTTAGCTATCTCCCCAGTCCCATACATTTAAACTCTGCCGGTAACTTTCAAATGTCTAACCCTCCCAAAATTTAAATATTCGTGTTGCTAATTCAATTTTTTCATATGATATAAAAAATCTTTTTGTATCACAAAGCTTAACACTGCTTCATATCATATAAATATATACAACTATAATTTGTCAATTTCAATGAGGGGGAAAGTAGTTTCTCTCAGACCTCTTGGGTAAGGTACAGTGAAGAATAAAAGAAAACCATCTGACCAGTTTCCAATAAGTGCTCATAAAAAAACATGGAATATTTGATGTTTTACATTTTCTGCCCGCCGGTGAACCAGACGTTAATTTCCTCCCATACGAATGGTTGATCAACAACTCAGAACAAGGCTCTGGGGCACATTAAAGGCCCTGCTCCTCTTGAAAACACTAAACCAACTTTGGTTTTCACTATGTCTAGGAGGCTTGGAGTAATATGGACCAAAAGAGAGTGTCTGAACTGCAAGAAAAAGTTAGTCTGCTGGGTTCAAGTTTTCCTAGTGGCTTTAGAAGAGTTGAGTTTGGCTGGAGAGATGGCTCAGTCATTCAGAGTACATACATTCTGCAGACAACCTGAGTTCATGTCCCAGTGACCGTGCTGTGCAATTCAACTGCCCGTAACTCCAACTGCAGGGCATCTGTCGCCCTCTTCTGGTGTCTGTGGGCACTGCACTCATGTGCACATACACATTCAGATACACATGTGTATAGAAATAAAAGCCAACCTTTAGAAGGACAGGACGGTCTTTTCCTTTGGGTTCCACTTGGATTTAGGGGAGGTGCAGATAATGTTGGTGAGAGAAAACAAATACTGTTATAGTCCTAGTGAGATGGCACAGAAGATACTTGCTGCTCAGCCTGATGCATTTCTATGACCTACACAGAAGAGAAGCTACTAAGTTATTCTCTGACCACACATGCACCTAAGTATGTGCATACATGCACATGTGAGCAGGCACACACACACAGACACACACACACGGAGGCTGAGGATAATTAAATAAATAAATGCAATTTATTTAAAAGGACGTTGTCATAACTGTGATAAAATATCTGACATCAAAAACTTAAGAGAGTAAAGATTTAATTTTTCTAAGTTTCAAAGATGTGATGCGTTCATCATGGAGGGGAGCACATGACCAAGGAAAGCAGCTCAAATCCTAGCACTTGGGAAACAGGGGGGAAAATGCTTTGCTTGTCACCTATCTCCCTTATAATAAGTTTTTATACTCATTTACTTATTTCATGTGTGTGTGTGTGTGTGTGTTTGAGTGAGTGTATGTGTGTGTGAGTGTATGTGTGTGTGAGTGTATGTGTGTGAGTGTATGTGTGTGTGGGTGTATGTGTGTGTGAGTGTATGTGTGTGTGAGTGTGTGTGTGTGAATGTATGTGTGTGTGAGTGTATGTGTGTGTGAGTATATGTGTGTGTGTGAGTGTATGTGTGTGTGAGTGTATATGTGTGTGAGTGAGTATATGTGTGTGTGAATGAGGGTATGTGTGTGTGAGTGTATGTGTGTGTCAGTGTACGTGTGAGTGTATGTGTGTGTGTGAGTATATGTGTTTTGAGTGTATGTGTGTGTGAGTTTATGTGTGTGTGAGTCTATGTGTGTGTGAGTGTATGTGTATGTGTGAGCGTATGTGTGTGATTGTGTGTGTATGTGGGTGTGTGAGTGTATGTGTGTGTGAGTGTATGTGTATGTGTATGTGTATGTGTATGTGTATGTGTGTGAGTGTGTGTGTGTCAGTGTGTGTGTGTGTGAGTGTATGTGTGTATGTGTGTGTGAGTGTATGTGTACCTGTGTGTGAGTGTGTGTGTGAGTGTATGTGTGTGTGAGTGTATGTGTGTGTGAGTGTGTGTGTGAGTGTGTGTGTATGTGGGTGTGTGAGTGTATGTGTGTGTGTGAGTGTATGTGTGTGTGAGTGTATGTGCATGTGAGTGTATGTGTGTGTGAGTGTATGTGTGTGTGAGTATATGTGTGTGTGAGTGTATGTGTGTGTGTGTATGTGTGTGTGTGTGTGCACTTGCTCACTTGCATGTGCACCATAGCATGCATCATCTGCTTTACCCGTGGTTTTCTCCTCTTGCTCCTTGAAATTATTCCAGGCTCTGGCACATGGGATGGTACTGCTCATTCTCAGACAATGCCTCCTATTTAGTCAGTCCTCAGTGGAAACATCCTCACAGGACACCCTCAGAGGTATACTCTATAGAACTCCTAGGTGCCCCTTGGGCCAGTCAAGCTAACTGTTAAAACTAACCATTCCAAACACATTCCAAACATTGACTGCCTCTTTAGTAACACCGTGTTTAAAATTATCAATGAGAAAAAATTAATCCTAGTAGATAGAAATGTGGCTCAGTTGTTAATATGCTTACCTAGCATCTTGAGGACCTAGATTTGAAACCTAACACTTCATGGGCCTAGGCTTGGTGGTGATGCTTGTAATCTTAGCACTTCGAGAGGTAGAGGCAGGAAAATCAAAAGTTCAAGGCCACCCTTGGATATTCAGTGAACTTGAAGCTGCATTGAACTACATGAGAACCCTGTCTGAAAACAAAAAGAAATGGAGTGTGCCAGGTTTTCAGCTTATTGACAAGAGTCTAACATAGGTGGGATGAACATGTCTGACTATTACTGACTATTCTCACTGTTGCACCAAATACCATGCCATGTGTCTTAGTTAGGGTTTAACTGCTGTGAACAGACACCATGACCAAGGCAACTCTTATAAAGACAACATTTAATTGGAGCTGATTTACAGGTTCAGAGGTTCAGTCCACCATTATCAAGGCAGGAGCATGGCAGCATCTAGGCAGGCCTGGTGCAGGCAGAGCTGAGAGTTCTACATCTTCATCTGAAGGCTGTTAGCAGAAGGCTGGCTTCTAGGCAGCTAGGAGGAGGGTCTTAAAGCCCACACCCACAGTGACTCTAACATGATCACACCTACTTCATCAAGGCCACACCTCCTAATAGTGCCACTCCCTGGGCCAAACATATACAAACCATCATACCAAGATAAGAAACTTATGAGAACAGGATTTCTTTGGCTCGCAGTTTGAGAGGGCACAGTCAATCATGATGGAGAAAGTATGGAGGGAAGAGCATGAGGCAGCAGGCCATGCTCTGTCCACTGTCAGGAAACACAGAGAGACAAATGCTGGTGCTTTCACCTTCTTACTCAGAAGCAGATCCCAGCCTAAGGAATGGCGCCACCCACACCGAGGGTTGGTCTTCTCTCCTTAGCGAAACCTCTCTGGAAACACTATCATAGACACATCCAAAAGTGTATCTCCCCAGAGAGTCCAAAACCAGTCAAGTTGATAATTAACCCTCACAATAGACTAGCCATTATCTGTTTAACTGGTTGTAATAAGAAGAAATTATATGCACCCTTTCACCTAAATTAAAAGGTTACCCAGAGGTATAACAAGTAATCTGGGAATGGCTTTGGTTCTCAGCCTTCGTGCAAATTAGACAGGCTTACCACTTCTTGCGAAGAGTCATTCTTAAGCTTCTCTTGCCTCCTGTGAGCCCACAGTCAGCCCCAACAGTAACATGCCCTGCAAAGCTATGCTTTCAAGCCTTGATCCCTTACAAAACACAGAGGGCTATAGACCTACACTGAAGGATACTGCTCAGTGAGATTTGACTTAGTGGCTCTGATTTTTATCTTTTGTACTGAGCAAAGAGGGAGGAAAGGCTGCACTGTTTTATCAGCAGCTACATGGGTAAGCATATTGTGCAGTTCAATTAGACTCCTTTTATCTAGTGCTGCCTCCTGCTTTAAGTGAAACACTGCCCTGTGTTTCTGCCCTCCCCAAGCAGGCACACGCAGCCCATGTGGAGGCTCCAATATGCTTTATTAAACAGAAAATTAATACAATGCCATTGTGTCAGCTGGCAGCTCCTTGAGCCTTAAAGACCTCAAAGTATTTTTATTATCAAAACCCAATTTTAGCTTGCAGAGGGACTGGGAGCCTGGCAACATTCATAAACACATGCTTTCTCCCAGGAGACAATTATGAGTCCCCAGGTGAAGGCTTGGCTGGTACTGAGGAGAAAAGATGATAGAAATTGGCTAGGCAACTCCAGGGTAGAAAGACCTCCAAAAGCTAAAAGCTTGTGCACTTTAACAGCCTTGTCTTTGCCAAAGGTCAGAGATGGTTGGCCCTCGTAAGCCAAAATGTCTCTGATTCTACCATGCCCAGGGTCCCCAGATGTCCTGAAGGGCTTGTCTGGTTTTTGTTTTGTATAATCTCTTTTCCTTAAAGGGGAATCCATTTCCTATGATGGGAATGAAACTGGGAGACACCTGGCCACCAGGAATGGAAAGTGGACCGACCAGCTTCACCTTCCCACCCCTCTCCCATCCAGGAAAGCCTTGGTAACCCCATGTCCCGTTCCCAGAGATTCCTCCCGCCTTACAGGAGCTCAGATTGCTTGCTTTCTCTTAAATCCCCTATAGTAAAGCTCACCCCCCCATAATAAAGCCCTTGAGTTTATTCTTCACATTCACAAGACAAAAACCCCAATGCCATTAGTTTTGGCATCTTTGATGGCTTCTGAGTTTGCAGGACTTTATTTCCATAAGCCAAGCTCACCCAGGAAGTAGGAAAGGCTCAATGACTATCAAAGACATTCTGCTAATCCTGCATCAGTACCATGTGCAACCAAACCAGTGGGTAATTATGTGAATGAAGCCAAGCATCTGGCTATATCCAGAGCACAAACAAAACCAGGAAATGGTTCACTGTGTAAAGTGCTTGCTGTACATACCGGAGGACCTGAGTTCAATCCTCAGGACTTACATAAAAGCTGCATACAGAAACAAGCGTTTGTAATCTAAACAATTCCTATGGAGAGATGGGTGGTGGAGAATCCCAGGATGCTCTGTAGACTAGGTAGCCTAATACTCAGAAATTCAATAACAATAGCAGTGGAATTTGGAGGCATTTTGATAACTTTCATTTAATCAGTAGATTAAATGAATAGAATCCCTGCGATGCTAGTTACTGTGGGTGCAATGGAGAGGGTAGTAAGAAGACTGATAAATGGAAGAAAAAGAGAATGCAAAACTGTGTGGTCAATAGTGGTGCTCTGGTTGCACATCCAGCCTTCAGCACATCAAGCCTTTACCTGCTTCCTCCATTTTTCTTGATTATCTGATGGCAATTGCACTTGGGGGGCTCTTGATATGCACAAATCTAAACCCACTGAGGGAACCATTCAAAACTATGGAAGGCCAGTGAGAGAGGTCTGGACAAGCGCACAAAACTAGAAGTAGATTTGGAGATTGAGATAATCCATCATCTGTTGGTGGAGGGGGTGGTAGATTACCATGCTTCTATGGAGGAAAGATCATCAGACCATCATTAAGAGACTAGAGAAATGGATCAAGACCTCAACAGGGAACTTTCAAAAAAAGCTTTCAAAAAAGATCTTATATGTCTATAAGAAACCATTGAGAATGGAGAGACTCTGATACTAAAGTCAGAATGTGCATGAGTTTGAATACAGTTTTGCTCTTCCCAGGTATCTTTTGAGAGTCTCACAAACATGAATAAACCTTTGTTTATAATGCATAATAAGTATGACTTTCCCTGCAACCTACGGGACCTAGGCTTTTAATTCGGGGACACTGAATGGTGATGTCGCTATTTTTGCATAACCTTTATCCTGAAGGGTTACGAGAAGTTTGAGAAAGAGGGTCAAAGAGGAGAAGCAGAGAGCAGGATGGAGAACCAGCATGCACAAAAGCTTGACATACATGGTGAGACCACAGAGCTTCAACACCAAGGGTGCATGAGTTGAGGAAAGAGGAGGTGTGGATGTGGCTCTGTGTGTGAGGACAAAGATAGGCTCTGGGTTATGGGCAGTTTTGAAAGTCAGATCAAGAAACCAATGGGGCTGGATGAGGACAGACCCTGTGCCAAGGTAGAGGCTAGTTATGGAGACAATAAGAAGAACATGAGAGTTTAGTATTGCAGCAGCGGCGGTGGTGGCTGTTGCCACCACTGCCACCGCTGATGCTGGCACCCACCAACACCCACAGATGAGGACGCTGCCACTGCTGCCCCTTCTCCATGCTGGAGACAGAACCTATAGCCATCTGTCTTCTATGTAAGCACTGAGTTGTGGCTCCAGTCTCCTTTACACACACACAATCTTCTAGTTGCCTATAGATGCTCCTGGTTATCTGTAGATGCTCCTGGTTGTAAAACCCAGTGCTTGGATATTGAAAGCTATTCGCACTCAGATCTGTGGGAGCCAGAAACTTAGATTTCCCCAAGGTGGATCATCATGAGACTTTGGTTTTTGTTTGCTTGATTTTTAAATGCCTGTGCATGTACATGTGTGTCTATGTGAATGTATGCATGCATGCACTCGTGTGTGTGTGTGTGTGTGTGTGTGTGTGTGTGTGTGTGTACATCCAGAGGCCAGAAGTGGGTCTCAGATCCTTTGTGAGCTGCCTGATATAGGTGCTGGAAATGCAACTTAGGTCTTTCAGAAGAGGGGCAAATATTCTTAACTCCTGAGCTCTTTCTCCTGGTCCCATCATGAAGTGTTTAAATAAATGCGTAGGATGTGGAAATGATCTGTAGGTAAAGCAGTTGCTGCACGAGCATGACAGCCTGAGTCAGCATCCCCAGAACCCTTGTAAAGCCGGAAACAGCAATAGGTATCTATGATCCTAGTCCTTCTCCAGTGACATGGGAAGTGGGAGCAGGAGAAGCCTGGGACATTCAAGAGACAGAAATATCCTGGTGTGCACAGTGTCAAACAACAGAGACCCTACTTCAAGTACAGCAGAAGGTAAAGATTGACATCTAGCATCTCTGACCGCCATACACTTTCAATCATGCACCCCAACACACACAAAACACACACACATACACGTGCGCACACACACACACACAAACGCACCATTCACGACACACATTTTAAACAATATTT